>NC_064635.1:183376318-184001318 GCF_023864275.1 Schistocerca cancellata
TCTGTCTTTTGGCTCAACCTGGGGGCTCAGTGTTAGACTCCAATGCACAACAGCAGGTTTACTGCATCCCTTCGACCAACATATTGACGATGGAACACAGAAATTGCATCGGGAATCAATACAAAATTCACAATACCGATTTAAATTGACGGGAGTAACGTTTCGGGGAGTCTGTTTTTTGGCTTTTCCCTGGGGGCTCAGTGTTAGACTCTGATGTACCACAGCAGGTTTACTGAATCCCTTCGACCGTCATGATGACGATGAATCACTGAAATTGCATAGGGAATCAATACAAAATTAACAATACCGATTTATATTGACGAGTGAAACGTTTCGGTGAGTCTGTTTTTTGGCTCTTCCCAGGGGGCTCAGTGTTAGACTCCGATGCACCACAGCAGGTTTACTGTATCCCTTCGAGCATCATATTGACGATGAAACAAAGAAATTGCATCGGAAATCAATACAAAATTCACAATGCCGATTTATATTGACCAGAGTAACGTTTCGGGGAATCTGTTTTTTGGCTCTTCCCTGGGGGCTCAGTGTTGGACTCCGATGCACCACAGCAGGTGTACTGTATCCCTTCGACCATCAAATTGACGATGAAACACAGAAATTGCATCGAGAATCAATACAAGATTCACAATACCGATTTATATTGACGAGAGTAATGTATCGGGGAGCCTGTTTTTTGGCTCTTTCCTGGGGGCTCAGTGTTAGACTCCCATGCACCACAGCAGGTTTACTGTATCCCTTCGACAATCACATTGGGGATGGAACACAAAAATTGCATCGGGATTCAATACAAAATTCGAAATGCAGATTTATATTGACAAGAGTAACGTTTCGGGGAGTCTGTCTTTTGGCTCAACCTGGGGGCTCAGTGTTAGACTCCAACGTACAACAGCAGGTTTACTGCATCCCTTCGACCAACATATTGACGATGAATCACAGACATTGCATAGGGAATCAATACAAAATTCATAATTCCGATTTACATTAACGAGAGTAACGTTTCGGGGAGTCTGTTCTTTGTCTCTTCCCTGGGGGCTCAGAGTTAGACTTCGATGCACCACAGCAGGTTTACTGCATCCCTTAGACCATCACATTGACGATGAAGCACAGAAATTGCATCCGGATTCAATACAAAATTTTCAATGCAGATTTATATTGACGAGAGTAATGTTTCGCGGAGTCTGTTTTTTGGCTCTTCCCTGGGGGTCAATGTTAGACTCCGATGTACCACAGCAGGTTTACTGAATCCCTTCGACCGTCATGTTGACGATGAATCACAGAAATTGCATAAAGAATCAATACAAAATTCACAATTTCGATTTATATTGACGAGAGTAACGTTTCGGGGAGTCTGTTTTTTGGCTCTTCCCTGGTGGCTTAGTGTTAGACTCCGCTGCATCAAAGGAGGTTTACTGTATCCCTTCGACCATCATATTGACGATGAAACACAGAAATTGCATCCTGAATCAATACAAAATTAACAATACCGATTTATATTGACGAGTGTAACGTTTCGGTGAGTCTGTTTTTTGGCTCTTTCCAGGGGGCTCAGTGTTAGACTCCGATGCACCATAGCAGGTTTACTGTATCCCTTCGACCATCACATTGACGATGAAACACAGAAATTGAATCGGGAATCAATACAAAATTCACAATACCGAATTATATTGACGAGAGTAACGTTTCGGGGAGTCTCTTTCTTGGCTCTTCCCTGGGGGCTCAGTGTTAGAGTCCGATGCATCACAGCAGGTTTACCTTATCCGTTCGACCATCACCTTGACGATGAAACAGAGAAATTGCATCGGGATTCAATACAAAATTCTCAATGCCGACTTATATTGACGAGAGTAACGTTTCGGGAAAATTGTTTTTGGTTCTTCCCTGGGGGGTTCAGACTCCGATGCACTACAACAAGTTTACTGTATCCCTTCGAACATCATATTGACGATGAAGCACAGAAATTGCATCTGGAATCAAAACAAAATTCACAATACCGATTTATATTGACGAGAGTAACGTGTCGGAGAGCCTGTTCTTTGGCTCATCCCTGTGGGAACAGTGTTGGACTCCGATGCCCTACAGCAGGTTTGCTGTATCCCTTCGACCATCATATTGACGATGAAACACAGGAATTGCATACGGATTGAATAATAAATTCATAATGCCGATTTATATTGACGAGAGTAACGTTTTAGGGAGTCTGGTTTTTGGCTCATCCCTGGGGGCTCAGTGTTAGACTCGGATGCACCACAGCAGGTTTACTGAATCCCTTCCATCATCATATTGACGATGAACCACAGAAATTGCATCGGGAATCAATACAAAATTCACAATACCGATTTATATTGACGAGAATAACGTTTCGGGGAGTCTGTTATTTGGCTCTTCCCTGGGGACTCAGTGTGAGACTCCGATGCACTAGAGCAGGTTTACTGTGTCCCTTCGACCATCATATTGGCAATGAAACACAGAAATTGCATCCGGATTCAATACAAAATTGACAATGCCGATTTATATTGACGAGAGTAAAGTTTAGGGTAGTCAATTATGTGGCTCTTCCTTGGGGGCTCAGTGTTGGACTCCAATGCACCACAGCAGGTTGACTGTATCCCTTCGACCATCATATTGACGATGAAACACAGAAATAGCATCTGGATTCAATACAAAATTCACAATGCCGATTTATATTGACCAGAGTAACGTTTCGGGGAATCTGTTTTTAGCTCTTCCCTGAAGGCTCAGTGTTAGACTCCGATGCACCACAGCAGGTTTACTGTATCCCTTCGACCATCAGATTAACGATAAAACACAGGAATTGCATCCGGATTGAATACAAAATTCATAAAGCCGATTTATATTGACGAGAGCAACGTTCTGGGGAGTCTGTTTTTTGGCTCTTCCCTGGGGGCTCAGTGTTAGACTCCGATGCACCACAGCAGGTTTACTGCATCCCTCAGACCATTACATTGACGATGAAACACAGAAATTGCATCGGGAATCAATACAAAATTCACAATGCCGATTTATATTGGCGAGAGTAATGTTTCGGGGAGCCTGTTTTTTGGCTCTTCCCTGGGGGTTCAGTGTTAGACTCTGATGCACCACAGCAGGTTTACTGTATCCCTTCGACCATCACATTGACGATGGAACACAAAAATTGCATCCGGATTCAATACAATAACTCGAAATGCCGATTTATATTGACGAGAGTAACGTTTCGGGGAGTCTGTCTTTTGGCTCAACCTGGGTGCTCGGTGTTAGACTCCAATGCACAACAGCAGGTTTACTGCATCCCTTCGACCAACATATTGACGATGAAACACAGAATTTGCATCGGGAATCAATACAAAATTCACAATATCGATTTATATTGACGGGAGTAACGTTTCGGGGAGTCTGTTTTTTGGCTCTTCCCTGGGGGCTCAGTGTTAGACTCCGATGTACCACAGCAGGTTTACTGAATCCCCTCGACCGTCATGTTGACGATGAATCACAGAAATTGCATAGGGAATCAATACGAAATTCACTATACCGATTTATATTAACGAGAGTAACGTTTCGGGGAGTCTTTTGTTTGGCTCTTCCCTGGGGGCTCAGTTATACACTCCGATGCACCACAGCAGGTTACTGTATCTCTTCGACCATCATATTGACGATGAAACAATGTAATTGCATCGGGAATCAATACACAATTCACAATACCGATTTATATTAACGAGAGAAACGTTTTGGGGAGTCTGTCTTTTGGCTCTTCCCTGGGGGCTCAGTGTTAGACTCCGATGCACCACAGCAGGTTTACTGAACCCCTTCGACCATCATATTGACGATGAAACACAGAAATTGCATTGGGTATCAATTCTAAATTCACAATACCGCTTTATATTAACGAGGGTAACGTTTCGGGAAATCTGTTTTTTGGCTCTTCCCTGGGGGCTCAGTGTTAGAATCCGATGCACCACAGCAGGTTTACTGTATCCCTTCGACCATCATATTGACTATGAAACACAGAAATTGCATCGGGAATCAATACAAAATTCACAATACCGATTTATATTGACGAGAATAACGTTTTGGAGAGTCTGTTTTTTGGCTCTTCCCTGGGGGCTCAGTGTTAGGCTCCGATGCACCACAGCAGGTGTACTGTATCCCGTCGACCATCACATTGACGATGAAACACAGAAATTGCATCGGGAATCAATACAAAATTAACAATACCGATCTATATTGACGAGAGTAACGTTTCGGGGAGTCTGCTTTGGCTCTTCTTTGGGCGCTCAGTGTTGGACTCCGATGCACCACAGCAGGTTTACTGTATCCCTTCGACCATCACATTGACGATGAATCACAGAAATTGCATCCGGATTCAAGACAAAATTCGCAATGCCGATTCATATTGACGAGAGTAACGTTTCGGAGAGTCTGTTTTTTGGCTCTTCCCTGGGGGCTCAGTGTTAGCCTCCGATGCACCACAGAAGGTTTACTGCATCCCTTCGACCAACATATTGACGATGAAACACAGAAATTGCATCCGGATTCAATACAAAACTCGAAATGCCGATTTATATTGACGAGAGTAACGTTTCGGGGAGTCTGTTTTTTGGTTCTTTCCTGGGGGCTCAGACTCCGAAGCACCACAGCAGGTTTACTGTATCCCCTCGACCATCATTTTGACGATGAAACACAGAAATTGGATCGGGAATCAATACAAAATTCACAATACCGAATTATATTGACGAGAGTAACGTTTCGGGGAGCCTTTTTTTTGGCTCTTCCCTGGGGGCTTAGTGTTAGACTCCGATGCATCACAGCAGGTTTACTGTATCCCTTCGACCATCACCTTGACGATGAAACAGAGAAATTGCATCGGGATTCAATACAAAATTCTCAATGCCGATTTATATTGACGAGAGTAATGTTTCGGGGAAATTGTTTTTGGTTCTTCCCTGGGGGGTTTAGGTTCCGATGCACTACCACAGGTTTACTGTATCCCTTCGACCATCATATTGGCGATGAAGCACAGAAATTGCATCGGGAATCAATACAAAATTCACAATACCGATTTATATTGACGAGAGTAACGTTTTGGGGAGTCTGCTTTTTGGTTCTTTCCTGGGGGCTCAGACTCCGAAGCACCACAGCAAGTTTATTGTATCCCGTCGACCATCATATTGACGATGAAACACAGGAATTGCATCGGGAATCAATACAAAATTCACAATACCGATTTAAATTGACGAGAATTACGTTTCGGAGAGCCTGTTCTTTGGCTCATCCCTGGGGGCACAGTGTTGGACTCCGATGCCCTACAGCAGGTTTACTGTATCCCTTGGACCATCAGATTAACGATGAAACACAGGTATTGCATGCGGATTGAATACAAAATTCACAATACCGATTTAAATTGACGAGAATTACGTTTCGGAGAGCCTGTTCTTTGGCTCATCCCTGGGGGCAGAGTGTTGGACTCCGATGCACTACCACAGGTTTACTGTATCCCTTCGACCATCAAATTGGCGATGAAGCACAGAAATTGCATCGGGAATCAATATAAAATTCACAATGCCGATTTATATTGACGACAGTAACGTTTCGGAGAATCTCTATTTTGGCTCTTCCCTGGGGGCTCAGTGTTGGACTCCGATGCACTACAGCAGGTTTACTGTATATCTTCGACCATCATATTAACAATGAAACACAGAAATTGCATCCGGATTCAATACAAAATTCACAATGCCGATTTATATTGACGAGAGTAACTTTTCGGGGAGTCAATATTTGGCTCTTCCTTGGGGGCTCAGTGTTAGACTCCAATGCACCACAGCAGGTTGACTGTATCCCTTCGACCATCATATTGACGATGAAAAACAGAAATTGCATCGGAAATCAATACAAAATTCACAATACCGATTTATATTGACGAGAGTAAAGTTTAGGGGAGTCAATTATTTGGCTCTTCCTTGGGGGCCCAGTGTTGGACTCCAATGCACCACAGCAGGTTGACTGTATACCTTCGACCATCATATTGACGATGAAAAACAGAAATTGCATCGGAAATCAATATAAAATTCACAATACCGATTTAAATTGGCGAGAATAACGTTTCGGAGAGCCTGTTCTTTGGCTCATCCCTGGGGGCAAAGTGTTGGACTCCGATGCCCTACAGCAGGTTTACTGTATCCCTTGGACCATCAGATTAACATTGAAACACAGGTATTGCATGCGGATTCAATACAAAATTCATAATGCCGATTTATATTGACGAGAGTAACGTTTTTGGAGTCTGTCTTTTGGCTCTTCCCTGGGGGTCTCTGTTAGACCTCGATGCACCACAGCAGGTTTACTACATCCCGCAGACCATCACATTGACGATGAAACACAGAAATTGCATCGGGAATCAATATAAAATTCACAATGCCGATTTATATTGACGAGAGTAACTTTTCGGAGAGTCTCTATTTTGGCCCTTCCCTGGGGGCTCAGTGTTGGACTCCGATGCACTACAGCAGGTTTACTGTATATCTTCGACCATCATATTGACGATGAAACAATGAAATTGCATAGGGAATCAATACAAAATTCACAATACCGATTTATAATGACGAGAGTAACGTTTCGGGAGTCTGTTTTTTGGCTCTTCCCTGGGGGCTCAGTGTTAGACTCCGATACACCACAGCAGGTTTACTGTATCCCCTCGACCATCATATTGACGATGGAACACAGAAAGTGGATCGGGAGTCAATACAAAATTCACAATACCGAATTATATTGACGAGAGTAACGTTTCGGGGAGCCTTTTTTTTGGTTCTTGCATGGGGGCTCAGTGTTAGTCTCCGATGCATCACAGCAGGTTTACTGTATCCCTTCGACCATCACCTTGACGATGAAACAGAGAAATTGCATCGGGATTCAATACAAAATTCCCAATGCCGATTTATATTGACGAGAGTAATGTTTCGGGGAAATTGTTTTTGATTCTTCCCTGGGGGGTTCAGGTACCGATGCACTACAACAGGTTTACTGTATCCCTTCGACCATCATATTGGCGATGAAGCACAGAAATTGCATCGGGTATCAATACAAAATTCACAATACCGATTTATATTGACGAGAGTAACGTTTTGGGGAGTCTGTTTTTTCGTTCTTTCCTGGGGGCTCAGACTCCGAAGCACCACAGCGGGTTTATTGTATCCCGTCGACCATCATATTGACGATGAAACACAGGAATTGCATCGGGAATCAATACAAAATTCACAATACCGATTTAAATTGACGAGAGTAACGTTTCGGAGAGCCTGTTCTTTGGCTCATCCCTGGGGGCACAGTGTTGGACTCCGATGCCCTACAGCTGGTTTACTGTATCCCTTGGACCATCAGATTAACGATGAAACACAGGGATTGCATGCGGATTGAATGCAAAATTCATAATGCCGATTTATATTGACGAGAGTAACGTTTTTGAAGTCTGTCTTTTGGCTCTTCCATGGGGGTCTCTGTTAGACCTAGATGCACCACAGCAGGTTTACTACATCCCGTAGACCATCACATTGACGATGAAACACAGAAATTGCATCGGGAATCAATACAAAATTCACAATGCCGATTTATATTGACGAGAGTAACGTTTCGGAGAGTCTGTTTTTTGGCTCTTCCCTGGGGGCTCATTGTTAGGCTCCGATGCACCACAGCAGGTGTACTGAATCCCCTCGACCGTCATGTTGACGATGAATCACAGAAATTGCATAGGGAATCAATACAAAATTCACTATACCGATTTATATTAACGTGAGTAACGTTTCGGGGAGTCTGTTGTTTGGCTCTTCCCTGGGGGCTCAGTTTTAGACTCCGATGCACCACAGCAGGTTTCTGTATCTCTTCGACCATCATATTGACGATGAAACAATGAAATTGCATCGGGAATCAATACACAATTCCCAATACCGATTTATATTGACGAGAATAACGTTTTGGGGAGTCTGTCTTTTGGCTCTTCCCTGGGGGCTCAGTGTTAGACTCCGATGCACCACAGCAGGTTTACTGAATCCCTTCGACCATCATATTGACGATGAAACACAGAAATTGCATCGGGAATCAATACAAAATTCACAATACCGCTTTATATTAACGAGGGTAACGTTTCGGGGAATCTGTTTTTTGGCTCTTCCCTGGGGGCAAAATGTTAGACTCCGATGTACCACAGCAGGAGTACTGTATCCCTTCGACCATCATATTGACGATGAAACACAGAAATTGCATCGGGAATCAATACAAAATTCACAATACCGATTTATATTGACGAGAATAACGTTTTGGAGAGTCTGTTTTTTGGCTCTTCCCTGGGGGCTCATTGTTAGGCTCCGATGCACAACAGCAGGTGTACTGTATCCCGTCGACCATCACATTGACGATGAAACACAGAAATTGCATCGGGAATCAACACAAAATTAACAATACCGATCTATATTGACGAGAGTAACGTTTCGGGGAGTCTGTTTTTGGCTCTTCCCAGGGCGCTCAGTGTTAGACTCCGATGCACCACAGCAGGTTTACTGTATTCCTTCAACCATCACATTGACGATGAAACACAGAAATTGCATCCGGATTCAAGACAGAATTCGCAATGCCGATTCATATTGACAAGAGTAACGTTTCGGGGAGTCTGTTTTTTGGCTCTTCCCTGGGGGCTCAGTGTTAGCCTCCGATGCACCACAGCAGGTTTACTGTATCCCTTCGACCATCATATTGACGATGAAACACAGAAATAGCATCTGGATTCAATACAAAATTCACAATGCCGATTTATATTGACCAGAGTAACGTTTCGGGGAATCTGTTTTTAGCTCTTCCCTGAAGGCTCAGTGTTAGACTCCGATGCACCACAGCAGGTTTACTGTATCCCTTCGACCATCAGATTAACGATAAAACACAGGAATTGCATCCGGATTGAATACAAAATTCATAAAGCCGATTTATATTGACGAGAGCAACGTTCTGGGGAGTCTGTTTTTTGGCTCTTCCCTGGGGGCTCAGTGTTAGACTCCGATGCACCACAGCAGGTTTACTGCATCCCTCAGACCATTACATTGACGATGAAACACAGAAATTGCATCGGGAATCAATACAAAATTCACAATGCCGATTTATATTGGCGAGAGTAATGTTTCGGGGAGCCTGTTTTTTGGCTCTTCCCTGGGGGTTCAGTGTTAGACTCTGATGCACCACAGCAGGTTTACTGTATCCCTTCGACCATCACATTGACGATGGAACACAAAAATTGCATCCGGATTCAATACAATAACTCGAAATGCCGATTTATATTGACGAGAGTAACGTTTCGGGGAGTCTGTCTTTTGGCTCAACCTGGGTGCTCGGTGTTAGACTCCAATGCACAACAGCAGGTTTACTGCATCCCTTCGACCAACATATTGACGATGAAACACAGAATTTGCATCGGGAATCAATACAAAATTCACAATATCGATTTATATTGACGGGAGTAACGTTTCGGGGAGTCTGTTTTTTGGCTCTTCCCTGGGGGCTCAGTGTTAGACTCCGATGTACCACAGCAGGTTTACTGAATCCCCTCGACCGTCATGTTGACGATGAATCACAGAAATTGCATAGGGAATCAATACGAAATTCACTATACCGATTTATATTAACGAGAGTAACGTTTCGGGGAGTCTTTTGTTTGGCTCTTCCCTGGGGGCTCAGTTATAGACTCCGATGCACCACAGCAGGTTACTGTATCTCTTCGACCATCATATTGACGATGAAACAATGTAATTGCATCGGGAATCAATACACAATTCACAATACCGATTTATATTAACGAGAGAAACGTTTTGGGGAGTCTGTCTTTTGGCTCTTCCCTGGGGGCTCAGTGTTAGACTCCGATGCACCACAGCAGGTTTACTGAACCCCTTCGACCATCATATTGACGATGAAACACAGAAATTGCATTGGGTATCAATTCTAAATTCACAATACCGCTTTATATTAACGAGGGTAACGTTTCGGGAAATCTGTTTTTTGGCTCTTCCCTGGGGGCTCAGTGTTAGACTCCGATGCACCACAGCAGGTTTACTGTATCCCTTCGACCATCATATTGACTATGAAACACAGAAGTTGCATCGGGAATCAATACAAAATTCACAATACCGATTTATATTGACGAGAATAACGTTTTGGAGAGTCTGTTTTTTGGCTCTTCCCTGGGGGCTCAGTGTTAGGCTCCGATGCACCACAGCAGGTGTACTGTATCCCGTCGACCATCACATTGACGATGAAACACAGAAATTGCATCGGGAATCAATACAAAATTAACAATACCGATCTATATTGACGAGAGTAACGTTTCGGGGAGTCTGCTTTGGCTCTTCTTTGGGCGCTCAGTGTTGGACTCCGATGCACCACAGCAGGTTTACTGTATCCCTTCGACCATCACATTGACGATGAATCACAGAAATTGCATCCGGATTCAAGACAAAATTCGCAATGCCGATTCATATTGACGAGAGTAACGTTTCGGAGAGTCTGTTTTTTGGCTCTTCCCTGGGGGCTCAGTGTTAGCCTCCGATGCACCACAGAAGGTTTACTGCATCCCTTCGACCAACATATTGACGATGAAACACAGAAATTGCATCCGGATTCAATACAAAACTCGAAATGCCGATTTATATTGACGAGAGTAACGTTTCGGGGAGTCTGTTTTTTGGTTCTTTCCTGGGGGCTCAGACTCCGAAGCACCACAGCAGGTTTACTGTATCCCCTCGACCATCATTTTGACGATGAAACACAGAAATTGGATCGGGAATCAATACAAAATTCACAATACCGAATTATATTGACGAGAGTAACGTTTCGGGGAGCCTTTTTTTTGGCTCTTCCCTGGGGGCTCAGTGTTAGACTCCGATGCATCACAGCAGGTTTACTGTATCCCTTCGACCATCACCTTGACGATGAAACAGAGAAATTGCATCGGGATTCAATACAAAATTCTCAATGCCGATTTATATTGACGAGAGTAATGTTTCGGGGAAATTGTTTTTGGTTCTTCCCTGGGGGGTTTAGGTTCCGATGCACTACCACAGGTTTACTGTATCCCTTCGACCATCATATTGGCGATGAAGCACAGAAATTGCATCGGGAATCAATACAAAATTCACAATACCGATTTATATTGACGAGAGTAACGTTTTGGGGAGTCTGCTTTTTGGTTCTTTCCTGGGGGCTCAGACTCCGAAGCACCACAGCAAGTTTATTGTATCCCGTCGACCATCATATTGACGATGAAACACAGGAATTGCATCGGGAATCAATACAAAATTCACAATACCGATTTAAATTGACGAGAATTACGTTTCGGAGAGCCTGTTCTTTGGCTCATCCCTGGGGGCACAGTGTTGGACTCCGATGCCCTACAGCAGGTTTACTGTATCCCTTGGACCATCAGATTAACGATGAAACACAGGTATTGCATGCGGATTGAATACAAAATTCACAATACCGATTTAAATTGACGAGAATTACGTTTCGGAGAGCCTGTTCTTTGGCTCATCCCTGGGGGCAGAGTGTTGGACTCCGATGCACTACCACAGGTTTACTGTATCCCTTCGACCATCAAATTGGCGATGAAGCACAGAAATTGCATCGGGAATCAATATAAAATTCACAATGCCGATTTATATTGACGACAGTAACGTTTCGGAGAATCTCTATTTTGGCTCTTCCCTGGGGGCTCAGTGTTGGACTCCGATGCACTACAGCAGGTTTACTGTATATCTTCGACCATCATATTAACAATGAAACACAGAAATTGCATCCGGATTCAATACAAAATTCACAATGCCGATTTATATTGACGAGAGTAACTTTTCGGGGAGTCAATATTTGGCTCTTCCTTGGGGGCTCAGTGTTAGACTCCAATGCACCACAGCAGGTTGACTGTATCCCTTCGACCATCATATTGACGATGAAAAACAGAAATTGCATCGGAAATCAATACAAAATTCACAATACCGATTTATATTGACGAGAGTAAAGTTTAGGGGAGTCAATTATTTGGCTCTTCCTTGGGGGCTCAGTGTTGGACTCCAATGCACCACAGCAGGTTGACTGTATACCTTCGACCATCATATTGACGATGAAAAACAGAAATAGCATCGGAAATCAATATAAAATTCACAATACCGATTTAAATTGGCGAGAATAACGTTTCGGAGAGCCTGTTCTTTGGCTCATCCCTGGGGGCAAAGTGTTGGACTCCGATGCCCTACAGCAGGTTTACTGTATCCCTTGGACCATCAGATTAACATTGAAACACAGGTATTGCATGCGGATTCAATATAAAATTCACAATGCCGATTTATATTGACGAGAGTAACTTTTCGGAGAGTCTCTATTTTGGCCCTTCCCTGGGGGCTCAGTGTTGGACTCCGATGCACTACAGCAGGTTTACTGTATATCTTCGACCATCATATTGACGATGAAACAATGAAATTGCATAGGGAATCAATACAAAATTCACAATACCGATTTATAATGACGAGAGTAACGTTTCGGGAGTCTGTTTTTTGCCTCTTCCCTGGTGCTCAGTGTTAGACTCGGATGCACCACAGCAGGTTTACTGTATCCCTTCGACCATCACATTGACGATGAAACACAGAAATTGCAGCCGGATTCAATGCAAAATTCGCAATGCAGATTGATATTGACGAGAGTAACGTTTCGGAGAGCCTGTTTTTTGGCTCTTCCCTGGGGGCTCAGTGTTAGACTCCGATACACCACAGCAGGTTTACTGTATCCCCTCGACCATCATATTGACGATGGAACACAGAAATTGGATCGGGAGTCAATACAAAATTCACAATACCGAATTATATTGACGAGAGTAACGTTTCGGGGAGCCTTTTTTTGGTTCTTGCATGGGGGCTCAGTGTTAGTCTCCGATGCATCACAGCAGGTTTACTGTATCCCTTCGACCATCACCTTGACGATGAAACAGAGAAATTGCATCGGGATTCAATACAAAATTCCCAATGCCGATTTATATTGACGAGAGTAATGTTTCGGGGAAATTGTTTTTGATTCTTCCCTGGGGGGTTCAGGTACCGATGCACTACAACAGGTTTACTGTATCCCTTCGACCATCATATTGGCGATGAAGCACAGAAATTGCATCGGGTATCAATACAAAATTCACAATACCGATTTATATTGACGAGAGTAACGTTTTGGGGAGTCTGTTTTTTGGTTCTTTCCTGGGGGCTCAGACTCCGAAGCACCACAGCGGGTTTATTGTATCCCGTCGACCATCATATTGACGATGAAACACAGGAATTGCATCGGGAATCAATACAAAATTCACAATACCGATTTAAATTGACGAGAGTAACGTTTCGGAGAGCCTGTTCTTTGGCTCATCCCTGGGGGCACAGTGTTGGACTCCGATGCCCTACAGCAGGTTTACTGTATCCCTTGGACTATCAGATTAACGATGAAACACAGGGATTGCATGCGGATTGAATGCAAAATTCATAATGCCGATTTATATTGACGAGAGTAACGTTTTTGAAGTCTGTCTTTTGGCTCTTCCATGGGGGTCTCTGTTAGACCTAGATGCACCACAGCAGGTTTACTACATCCCGTAGACCATCACATTGACGATGAAACACAGAAATTGCATCGGGAATCAATACAAAATTCACAATGCCGATTTATATTGACGAGAGTAACGTTTCGGAGAGTCTGTTTTTTGGCTCTTCCCTGGGGGCTCATTGTTAGGCTCCGATGCACCACAGCAGGTGTACTGAATCCCCTCGACCGTCATGTTGACGATGAATCACAGAAATTGCATAGGGAATCAATACAAAATTCACTATACCGATTTATATTAACGTGAGTAACGTTTCGGGGAGTCTGTTGTTTGGCTCTTCCCTGGGGGCTCAGTTTTAGACTCCGATGCACCACAGCAGGTTTCTGTATCTCTTCGACCATCATATTGACGATGAAACAATGAAATTGCATCGGGAATCAATACACAATTCCCAATACCGATTTATATTGACGAGAATAACGTTTTGGGGAGTCTGTCTTTTGGCTCTTCCCTGGGGGCTCAGTGTTAGACTCCGATGCACCACAGCAGGTTTACTGAATCCCTTCGACCATCATATTGACGATGAAACACAGAAATTGCATCGGGAATCAATACAAAATTCACAATACCGCTTTATATTAACGAGGGTAACGTTTCGGGGAATCTGTTTTTTGGCTCTTCCCTGGGGGCAAAATGTTAGACTCCGATGTACCACAGCAGGTGTACTGTATCCCTTCGACCATCATATTGACGATGAAACACAGAAATTGCATCGGGAATCAATACAAAATTCACAATACCGATTTATATTGACGAGAATAACGTTTTGGAGAGTCTGTTTTTTGGCTCTTCCCTGGGGGCTCATTGTTAGGCTCCGATGCACCACAGCAGGTGTACTGTATCCCGTCGACCATCACATTGACGATGAAACACAGAAATTGCATCGGGAATCAATACAAAATTAACAATACCGATCTATATTGACGAGAGTAACGTTTCGGGGAGTCTGTTTTTGGCTCTTCCCAGGGCGCTCAGTGTTAGACTCCGATGCACCACAGCAGGTTTACTGTATTCCTTCAACCATCACATTGACGATGAAACACAGAAATTGCATCCGGATTCAAGACAGAATTCGCAATGCCGATTCATATTGACAAGAGTAACGTTTCGGGGAGTCTGTTTTTTGGCTCTTCCCTGGGGGCTTAGTGTTAGCCTCCGATGCACCACAGCAGGTTTACTGTATCCCTTCGACCATCATATCGACGATGAAACACAAAAATTGCATCCGGATTCAATACAAAACTCGAAATGCCGATTTATATTGACGAGAGTAACGTTTCGGGGAGTCTGTCTTTTGGCTCAACCTGGGGGCTCGGTGTTGGACTCCAATGCACAACAGCAGGTTTACTGCAACCCTTCGACCAACATATTGACGATGAAACACAGAAATTGCATCGGGAATCAATACAAAATTCACAATACCGATTTATATTGACGGGAGTAACGTTTTGGGGAGTCTGTTTTTTGGCTCTTCCCTGGGGGCTCAGTGTTAGACTCCGATGTACCACAGCAGGTTTACTGAATCCCCTCGACCGTCATGTTGACGATGAATCACAGAAATTGCATAGGGAATCAATACAAAACTCACTATACCGATTTATATTAACGAGAGTAACGTTTCGGGGAGTCTGTTGTTTGGCTCTTCCCAGGGGGCTCAGTTTTAGACCCCGATGCACCACAGCAGGTTTCTGTATCTCTTCGACCATCATATTGACGATGAAACAATGAAATTGCATAGGGAATCAATACAAAATTCACAATACCGATTTATAATGACGAGAGTAACGTTTCGGGGAGTCTGTTTTTTGGCTCTTCCCTGGTGCTCAGTGTTAGACTCCGATGCACCACAGCATGTTTACTGTATCCCTTCGACCATCACATTGACGATGACACACAGAAATTGCATCCGGATTCAATGCAAAATTCGCAATGCAGAATTATATTGACAAGAGTAACGTTTCGGAGAGCCTGTTTTTTGGCTCTTCCCTGGGGGCTCAGTGTTAGACTCCGATGCACCACAGCAGGTTTACTGTATCCCCTCGACCATCATATTGACGATGAAAAACAGAAATTGCATCGGGAATCAATACAAAATTCACAATACCGAATTATATTGACGAGAGTAACGTTTCGGGGAGCCTTTTCTTTGGCTCTTCCCTGGGGGCTCAGTGTTAGACTCCGATGCATCACAGCAGGTTTACTGTATCCCTTCGACCATCACCTTGACGATGAAACAGAGAAATTGCATCGGGATTCAATACAAAATTCTCAATGCCGATTTATATTGACGAGAGTTATGTTTCGGGGAAATTGTTTTTGGTTCTTCCCTGGGGTGTTCAGGTTCCGATGCACTACAACAGGTTTACTGTATCCCTTCGACCATCATATTGGCGATGAAGCACAGAAATTGCATCGGGAATCAATACAAAATTCACAATACCGATTTGTATTGACGAGAGTAACGTTTTGGGGAGTCTGTTTTTCGGTTCTTTCCTGGGGGCTCAGACTCCGAAGCACCACAGCAGGTTTATTGTATCCCGTCGACAATCATATTGACGATGAAACACAGGAATTGCATCGGGAATCAATACAAAATTCACAATTCCGATATAAATTGACGAGAATAACGTTTCGGAGAGCCTGTTCTTTGGCTCATCCCTGGGGGCACTGTGTTGTACTCCGATGCCCTACAGCAGGTTTACTGTATCAATTCGACCATCAGATTAACGATGAAACACAGGTATTGCATGCGGATTGAATACAAAATTCATAATGCCGATTTATATTGACGAGAGTAACGTTTTTGGAGTCTGTCTTTTGGCTCTTCCCTGGAGGTCTCTGTTAGACCTCGATGCACCACAGCAGGTTTACTACATCCCGTAGACCATCACATTGACGATGAAACACAGAAATTGCATCGGGAATCAATACAAAATACAGAATGACGATTTATATTGACGAGAGTAACGTTTCGGAGAGTCTCTATTTTGGCTCTTCCCTGGGGGCTCAGTGTTGGACTCCGATGCACTACAGCAGGTTTACTGTATATCTTCGACCATCATATTAACAATGAAACACAGAAATTGCATCCGGATTCAATACAAAATTCACAATGCCGATTTATATAGACGAGAGTAACTTTTCGGGGAGTCAATATTTGGCTCTTCCTTGGGGGCTCAGTGTTAGACTCCAATGCACCACAGCAGGTTGACTGTATCCCTTCGACCATCATATTGACGATGAAAAACAGAAATTGCATCGGAAATCAATACAAAATTCCCAATACCGATGTATATTGACCAGATTAAAGTTTAGGGGAGTCAATTATTTGGCTCTTCCTTGGGGGCTCAGTGTTGGACTCCAATGCACCACAGCAGGTTGACTGTATCCCTTCGACCATCATATTGACGATGAAAAACAGAAATTGCATCGGAAACCAATACAAAATTCACAATACCGATTTATAGTGACGAGAGTAACGTTTCGGGGAGTCTGTTATTTGGCTCATCCCTGGGGGCTCAGTGTTAGACTCCGATGCACCACAGCAGGTTTACTGTATCCCTTAGAGCATCATATTGACGATGAAACACAGAAATAGCATCTGGATTCAATACAAAATTCATAATGCCGATTTATATTGACCAGAGTAACGTTTCGGGTAATCTGTTTCTTGGTTTTTCCCTGAAGGCTCAGTGTTAGACTCCGATGCACCACAGCAGGTTTACTGTATCCCTTAGAGCATCATATTGATGATGAAACACAGAAATAGCATCTGGATTCAATACAAAATTCACAATGCCGATTTATATTGACCAGAGTAACGTTTCGGGGAATCTGTTTTTTGGTTCTTCCCTGAAGGCTCAGTGTTAGACTCCGATGCACCACAGCAGGTTTACTGTATTCCTTCGACATCACATTGACGTTGGGACACAAAAATTGCATCCGGATTCAATACAAAATTCGAAATGCCAATTTATATTGACGGGAGTAACGTTTCGGGGAGTCTGTCTTTTGGCTCAACCTGGGGGCTCGGTGTTAGACTCCAATGCACAACAGCAGATTTACTGCATCCCTTCGACCAACATATTGACGATGAAACACAGAAATTGCATCGGGAATCAATACAAAATTCACAATACCAATTTATATTGACGGGAGTAACGTTTCGGGGAGTCTGTTTTTTGGCTCTTCCCTAGGGGCTCAGTGTTAGACTCCGATGTACCACAGCAGGTTTACTGAATCCCCTCGACCGTCATGTTGACGATGAATCACAGAAATTGCATAGGGAATCAATACAAAATTCACTATACCGATTTATTTTAACGAGAGTAACGTTTCGGGGAGTCTGATGTTTGGCTCTTCCCTGGGGGCTCAGTTTTAGACTCCGATGCACCACAGCAGGTTTCTGTATCTCTTCGACCATCATATTGACGATGAAACAATGAAATTGCATCGGGAATCAATACACAATTCACAATACCGATTTATATTGACGAGAGTAACGTTTTGGGGAGTCTGTCTTTTGGCTCTTCCCCGGGGGCTCAGTGTTAGCCTCCGATGCACCACAGCAGGTTTACTGTATCCCTTCGACCATCATATCGACGATGAAACACAGAAATTGCATAGGGAATCAATACAAAATTCACAATACCGATTTATAATGACGAGAGTAACGTTTCGGGGAGTTTGTTTTTTGGCTCTTCCCCGGTGCTCAGTGTCAGACTCCGATGCACCACAGCAGGTTTACTGTATCCCTTCGACCATCACATTGACGATGAAACACAGAAATTGCATCCGGATTCAATGCAAAATTCGCAATGCAGATTTATATTGACGAGAGTAACGTTTCGGAGAGCCTGTTTTTTGCTCTTCCCTGGGGGCTCAGTGTTAGACTCCGATGCACCACAGCAGGTTTACTGTATCCCCTCGACCATCATATTGACGATGAAACACAGAAATTGCATCGGGAATCAATACAAAATTCACAATACCGAATTATATTGACGAGAGTAACGTTTCGGGGAGCCTTTTTTTTGGTTCTTCCCTGGGGGCTCAGTGTTAGGCTCCGATGCATCACAGCAGGTTTAATGTATCCCTTCGACCATCACCTTGACGATGAAACACAGAAATTGCATCGGGATTCAATACAAAATTCTCAATGCCGATTTATATTGACGAGAGTAATGTTTCGGGGAAATTGTTTTTGGTTCTTCCCTGGGGGGTTCAGGTTCCGATGCACTACAACAGGTTTACTGTATCCCTTCGACCAACATATTGGCGATGAAGCACAGAAATTGCATCGGGAATCAATACATAATTCACAATACCGATTTATATTGACGAGAGTAACGTTTTGGGGAGTCTGTTTTTTGTTTCTTTCCTGGGGGCTCAGACTCCGAAGCTCCACAGCAGGTTTATTGTATCCCGTCGACCATCATATTGACGATGAAACACAGGAATTGCATCGGGAATCAATACAAAATTCACAATACCGATTTATATTGACGAGAATAACGTTTCGGAGAGCCTGTTCATTGGCTCATCCCTGGGGGCACAGTGTTGGACTCCGATGCCCTACAGCAGGTTTACTGTATCCCTTCGACCATCAGATTAACGATGAAACACAGATATTGCATGCGGATTGAATACAAAATTCATAATGCCGATTTATATTGACGAGAGTAACGTTTTTGGAGTCTGTCTTTTGGCTATTCCCTGGGGGTCTCTGTTAGACCTCGATGCACCACAGCAGGTTTACTACATCCCGTAGACCATCACATTGACGATGAAACATAGAAATTGCATCGGGAATCAATATAAAATTCACAATGCCGATTTATATTGACGAGAGTAACGTTTCGGAGAGTCTCTATTTTGGCTCTTCCCTGGGGGCTCAGTGCTAGACTGCGATGCACCACAGCAGGTTTACTGTATCCCTTCGACCATCAGATTAACGATGAAACACAGGAATTGCATCCGGATTGAATACAAAATTCACAATGCCGATTTATATTGACGAGAGTAACGTCAAATTGTTTTGCTCTTCCCTGGAGGCTCAGTGTTTGACTCCGATGCACCACAGCAAGTTTACTGTACCCTTCGACCATCATATTGATAATGAAACACAGAACTTGCATCGGATATCAATACAAAATTCACAATACCGATTTATATTGACGAGAGTAACGTTTCGGGGAGTCTGTTATATGGCTCTTCCCTGGGGACTCAGTGTTAGACTCCGATGCACCACAGCAGGTTTACTGTATCCCTTCGAGTATCATATTGACGATGAAATACAGAAATAGCATCCGGATTCAAGACAAAATTCGCAATGCCGATTCATATTGACGAGAGTAACGTTTCGGGGAGTCTGTTTTTTGGCTCTTCCCTGGGGGCTCAGTGTTAGCCTCCGATGCACCACAGCAGGTTTACTGTATCCCTTCGACCATCAGATTAACGATGAAACACAGGAATTGCATCCGGATAGAATACAAAATTCACAATGCCGATTTATATTGACGAGAGTAACGTTTCGGAGAGTCAATTTTTTTGCTCTTCCCTGGAGGCTCAGTGTTGGACTCCGATGCACCACAGCAGGTGTACTGTATACCTCCGACCATCTCATTGACGATGAAACACAGAAATTGCATCGGGAATCAATACAAAATTCACAATACCGATTTATACTGACGAGAGTAACGTTTCGGGGAGCCTGTTTTTTGGCTCTTCCCTGGGTGCTCAGTGTTAGACTCCGATGTACCACAGCAGGTTTTCTGAATCCCTTCGACCGTCATGTTGACGATGAATCACAGAAATTGCATAGGGAATCAATACAAAATTCACAATACCGATTTATATTAACGAGAGTAACGTTTCGGGGAGTCTGTTATTTTGCTCTTCTCTGGGGGCTCAGTTTTAGACTCCGATGCACCACAGCAGGTTTCTGTATCTCTTCGACCATCATATTGACGATGAAACAAAGAAATTGCATCGGGAATCAATACAAAATTCACAATACCGATTTATATTGACGAGAGTAACGTTTTGGGGAATCTGTCTTTTGGCTCATCCCTGGGGGCTCAGTGTTAGACTCCGATGCAACACAGCAGGTTTACGGCATCCCTTTGACCATCACATTGACGATGAAACACAGAAATTGCTTCCGGATTTAATACAAAGTTCGCAATGCCGATTTATATTGACGAGAGTCACTTTCTATTGAGTCGGTTTTTTGGCTCTTCCCTGGGGGCTCAGTGTTAGATTCGGATGCAACACAGCAGGTTTACTGCATCGCTTTGACCATCGTATTGACGATGAAACACAGAAATTGCATCGGGAATCAATACAAAATTCTCAATGCCGATTTATATTGACGAGAGTAACGTTTCGGGGAAATTGTTTTTGGTTCTTCCCTTGTGGGTTCAGACTCCGATGCACTACAACAGGTTTACTGTATCCCTTCGACCATCATATTGACGATGAAGCACAGAAATTGATCGGGGATCAATACAAAATTCACAATAATGATTTATATTGACGAGAGTAACGTTTTGGGAGTCTGTTTTTTGGTTCTTCCCTGGGGGCTCAGACTCCGAAGTACCACAGCAGGTTTATTGTATCCATTCGACCATCATATTGACGATGAAACACAGAAATTGCATCTGGAATCAATACAAAATTCACAATACCGATATATAATGACGAGAGTAACGTTTCGGGGAGTCTGTTTTTTGGCTCTTCCCTGGGGCTCAGTGTTAGACTCCGATGCCCCACAGTAGGTTTACTGTATCCCCTCGACCATCACATTGACGATGAAACACAGAAATTGCATCCGGATTCAATACAAAATTCGCAATGCAGATTTATATTGACGAGAGTAACGTTTCGGGGAGTCTGTTTTTTGGCTCTTCCCTGGGGGCTCAGTGTTAGACTCCGGTGTACCACAGCATGTTTACTGAAACCCTTCGACTATCATGTTGACGATTCAACACAGAAATTGCATCGGGAATCAATACAAAATTAACAATACCGATTTATATTGACGAGAGTAACGTTTCGGGTATTCTGTGTTTTGGCTCTTCCCTGGGGCTCAGTGTTAGACTCCGATGCACCACAGCAGGTTTACTGTATCCCTTCGACCATCATATTGCCGATGAAACACAGAAATTGCATTGGGAGTCAATACAAAATTCACAATACCGATTTATATTGACGAGAATAACGTTTTGGGGAGTCTGTTTTTTGGTTCTTTCCTGGGGGCTCAGACTCCGATGCACCACAGCAGGTCTACTGTATCCCTTCGACAATCATATTGACGATGAAACACAGAAATTGCATCGGGAATCAATACAAATTTCACAATACCGATTTATATGGAGGGGAGTAGCGTTTCGGGGAGTCTGTTTTTTGGCTCTTCCCTGGGGCTCAGTGATAGACTCTGATGCACCACAGCAGGTTTACTGTACTCTTCAAACATCACACTGACGATGAAACACAGAAATGGAATCCGGATTCAATACAAAATTCGCAATGCCGATTTATATTGACGAGAGTAACGTTTCAGGGAGTCTGTTTTTTGGCTCTTCCCTGAGGGGCTCAGTGTTAGACTCCGGTGTACCACAGCAGGTTTACTGAATCCCTTCGACTATCATGTTGACGATTAAACACAGAAATTGCATCGGGAGTCAATACAAAATTCACAATACCGATTTATATTGACGAGAATAACGTTTCGGAGAGCCTGTTCATTGGCTCATCCCTGGGGGCACAGTGTTGGACTCCGATGCCCTACAGCAGGTTTACTGTATCCCTTCGACCATCAGATTAACGATGAAACACAGATATTGCATGCGGATTGAATACAAAATTCATAATGCCGATTTATATTGACGAGAGTAACGTTTTTGGAGTCTGTCTTTTGGCTATTCCCTGGGGGTCTCTGTTAGACCTCGATGCACCACAGCAGGTTTACTACATCCCGTAGACCATCACATTGACGATGAAACACAGAAATTGCATCGGGAATCAATATAAAATTCACAATGCCGATTTATATTGACGAGAGTAACGTTTCGGAGAGTCTCTATTTTGGCTCTTCCCTGGGGGCTCAGTGCTAGACTGCGATGCACCACATCAGGTTTACTGTATCCCTTCGACCATCATATTGACGATGAAACACAGAAATTTCATCGGGAATCAATACAAAATTCACAATACCGATTTATATTGACGAGAGTAGCGTTTCGGGGAGTCTGTTATTTGGCTCATCCCTGGGGACTCAGTGTTAGACGCCAATGTACGACAGCACGTTTACTGAATCCCTTCGACCATCATATTGACGATGAAACACAGAAATTGCATCGGGAATCAATACAAATTTCACAATACCGATTTATATTAACGAGAGTAACGTTTCGGGTAGTCTGCTCTTTGGCTCTTCCCTGGGGGCTCAGTTTTAGACTCCGATGCACCACAGCAGGTTTACTGTATCCCTTCGACCATCAGATTAACGATGAAACACAGGAATTGCATCCGGATTGAATACAAAATTCACAATGCCGATTTATATTGACGAGAGTAACGTCAAATTGTTTTGCTCTTCCCTGGAGGCTCAGTGTTTGACTCCGATGCACCACAGCAAGTTTACTGTACCCTTCGACCATCATATTGACGATGAAACACAGAACTTGCATCGGATATCAATACAAAATTCACAATACCGATTTATATTGACGAGAGTAACGTTTCGGGGAGTCTGTTATATGGCTCTTCCCTGGGGACTCAGTGTTAGACTCCGATGCACCACAGCAGGTTTACTGTATCCCTTCGAGTATCATATTGACGATGAAATACAGAAATAGCATCCGGATTCAAGACAAAATTCGCAATGCCGATTCATATTGACGAGAGTAACGTTTCGGGGAGTCTGTTTTTTGGCTCTTCCCTGGGGGCTCAGTGTTAGCCTCCGATGCACCACAGCAGGTTTACTGTATCCCTTCGACCATCAGATTAACGATGAAACACAGGAATTGCATCCGGATAGAATTCAAAATTCACAATGCCGATTTATATTGACGAGAGTAACGTTTCGGAGAGTCAATTTTTTTGCTCTTCCCTGGAGGCTCAGTGTTGGACTCCGATGCACCACAGCAGGTGTACTGTATACCTCCGACCATCTCATTGACGATGAAACACAGAAATTGCATCGGGAATCAATACAAAATTCACAATACCGATTTATACTGACGAGAGTAATGTTTCGGGGAGCCTGTTTTTTGGCTCTTCCCTGGGTGCTCAGTGTTAGACTCCGATGTACCACAGCAGGTTTTCTGAATCCCTTCGACCGTCATGTTGACGATGAATCACAGAAATTGCATAGGGAATCAATACAAAATTCACAATACCGATTTATATTAACGAGAGTAACGTTTCGGGGAGTCTGTTATTTGGCTCTTCCCTGGGGCTCAGTTTTAGACTCCGATGCACCACAGCAGGTTTCTGTATCTCTTCGACCATCATATTGACGATGAAACAAAGAAATTGCATCGGGAATCAATACAAAATTCACAATACCGATTTATATTGACGAGAGTAACGTTTTGGGGAATCTGTCTTTTGGCTCTTCCCTGGGGGCTCAGTGTTAGACTCCGATGCAACACAGCAGGTTTACGGCATCCCTTTGACCATCACATTGACGATGAAACACAGAAATTGCTTCCGGATTTAATACAAAGTTCGCAATGCCGATTTATATTGACGAGAGTAACGTTCTATTGAGTCGGTTTTTTGGCTCTTCCCTGGGGGCTCAGTGTTAGATTCGGATGCAACACAGCAGGTTTACTGCATCCCTTTGACCATCGTATTGACGATGAAACACAGAAATTGCATCGGGAATCAATACAAAATTCTCAATGCCGATTTATATTGATGAGAGTAACGTTTCGGGGAAATTGTTTTTGGTTCTTCCCTTGGGGGTTCAGACTCCGATGCACTACAACAGGTTTACTGTATCCCTTCGACCATCATATTGACGATGAAGCACAGAAATTGATCGGGGATCAATACAAAATTCACAATAATGATTTATATTGACGAGAGTAACGTTTTGGGGAGTCTGTTTTTTGGTTCTTCCCTGGGGGCTCAGACTCCGAAGTACCACAGCAGGTTTATTGTATCCCTTCGACCATCATATTGACGATGAAACACAGAAATTGCATCGGGAAACAATACAAAATTCACAATACCGATATATATTGACGAGAGTAACGTTTCGGGGAGTCTGTTTTTTGGCTCTTCCCTGGGGCTCAGTGTTAGACTCCGATGCCCCACAGCAGGTTTACTGTATCCCCTCGACCATCACATTGACGATGAAACACAGAAATTGCATCCGGATTCAATACAAAATTCGCAATGCAGATTTATATTGACGAGAGTAACGTTTCGGGGAGTCTGTTTTTTGGCTCTTCCCTGGGGGCTCAGTGTTAGACTCCGGTGTACCACAGCATGTTTACTGAATCCCTTCGACTATCATGTTGACGATTCAACACAGAAATTGCATCGGGAATCAATACAAAATTAACAATACCGATTTATATTGACGAGAGTAACGTTTCGGGTATTCTGTGTTTTGGCTCTTCCCTGGGGCTCAGTGTTAGACTCCGATGCACCACAGCAGGTTTACTGTATCCCTTCGACCATCATATTGCCGATGAAACACAGAAATTGCATTGGGAGTCAATACAAAATTCACAATACCGATTTATATTGACGAGAATAACGTTTTGGGGAGTCTGTTTTTTGGTTCTTTCCTGGGGGCTCAGACTCCGATGCACCACAGCAGGTCTACTGTATCCCTTCGACAATCATATTGACGATGAAACACAGAAATTGCATCGGGAATCAATACAAATTTCACAATACCGATTTATATGGAGGGGAGTAGCGTTTCGGGGAGTCTGTTTTTTGGCTCTTCCCTGGGGCTCAGTGATAGACTCTGAAGCACCACAGCAGGTTTACTGTACTCTTCAAACATCACACTGACGATGAAACACAGAAATGGAATCCGGATTCAATACAAAATTCGCAATGCCGATTTATATTGACGAGAGTAACGTTTCAGGGAGTCTGTTTTTTGGCTCTTCCCTGAGGGGCTCAGTGTTAGACTCCGGTGTACCACAGCAGGTTTACTGAATCCCTTCGACTATTATGTTGACGATTAAACACAGAAATTGCATCGGGAATCAATACAAAATTCACAATACCGATTTATATTGACGAGAATAACGTTTCGGAGAGCCTGTTCATTGGCTCATCCCTGGGGGCACAGTGTTGGACTCCGATGCCCTACAGCAGGTTTACTGTATCCCTTCGACCATCAGATTAACGATGAAACACAGATATTGCATGCGGATTGAATACAAAATTCATAATGCTGATTTATATTGACGAGAGTAACGTTTTTGGAGTCTGTCTTTTGGCTATTCCCTGGGGGTCTCTGTTAGACCTCGATGCACCACAGCAGGTTTACTACATCCCGTAGACCATCACATTGACGATGAAACACAGAAATTGCATCGGGAATCAATATAAAATTCACAATGCCGATTTATATTGACGAGAGTAACGTTTCGGAGAGTCTCTATTTTGGCTCTTCCCTGGGGGCTCAGTGCTAGACTGCGATGCACCACAGCAGGTTTACTGTATCCCTTCGAGTATCATATTGACGATGAAATACAGAAATAGCATCCGGATTCAAGACAAAATTCGCAATGCCGATTCATATTGACGAGAGTAACGTTTCGGGGAGTCTGTTTTTTGGCTCTTCCCTGGGGGCTCAGTGTTAGCCTCCGATGCACCACAGCAGGTTTACTGTATCCCTTCGACCATCATATTGACGATGAAACACAGAACTTGCATCGGATATCAATACAAAATTCACAATGCCGATTTATATCGACGAGAGTAACGTCAAATTGTTTTGCTCTTCCCTGGAGGCTCAGTGTTTGACTCCGATGCACCACAGCAAGTTTACTGTACCCTTCGACCATCATATTGACGATGAAACACAGAACTTGCATCGGATATCAATACAAAATTCACAATACCGATTTATATTGACGAGAGTAACGTTTCGGGGAGTCTGTTATATGGCTCTTCCCTGGGGACTCAGTGTTAGACTCCGATGCACCACAGCAGGTTTACTGTATCCCTTCGAGTATCATATTGACGATGAAATACAGAAATAGCATCCGGATTCAAGACAAAATTCGCAATGCCGATTCATATTGACGAGAGTAACGTTTCGGGGAGTCTGTTTTTTGGCTCTTCCCTGGGGACTCAGTGTTAGCCTCCGATGCACCACAGCAGGTTTACTGTATCCCTTCGACCATCATATTGACGATGAAACACAGAAATTTCATCGGGAATCAATACAAAATTCACAATACCGATTTATATTGACGAGAGTAGCGTTTCGGGGAGTCTGTTATTTGGCTCATCCCTGGGGACTCAGTGTTAGACGCCAATGTACGACAGCACGTTTACTGAATCCCTTCGACCATCATATTGACGATGAAACACAGAAATTGCATCGGGAATCAATACAAAATTCACAATACCGATTTATATTAACGAGAGTAACGTTTCGGGTAGTCTGCTCTTTGGCTCTTCCCTGGGGGCTCAGTTTTAGACTCCGATGCACCACAGCAGGTTTACTGTATCCCTTCGACCATCAGATTAACGATGAAACACAGGAATTGCATCCGGATTGAATACAAAATTCACAATGCCGATTTATATTGACGAGAGTAACGTCAAATTGTTTTGCTCTTCCCTGGAGGCTCAGTGTTTGACTCCGATGCACCACAGCAAGTTTACTGTACCCTTCGACCATCATATTGACGATGAAACACAGAACTTGCATCGGATATCAATACAAAATTCACAATACCGATTTATATTAACGAGAGTAACGTTTCGGGGAGTCTGTTATTTGGCTCTTCTCTGGGGGCTCAGTTTTAGACTCCGATGCACCACAGCAGGTTTCTGTATCTCTTCGACCATCATATTGACGATGAAACAAAGAAATTGCATCGGGAATCAATACAAAATTCACAATACCGATTTATATTGACGAGAGTAACGTTTTGGGGAATCTGTCTTTTGGCTCTTCCCTGGGGGCTCAGTGTTAGACTCCGATGCAACACAGCAGGTTTACGGCATCCCTTTGACCATCACATTGACGATGAAACACAGAAATTGCATCGGGAATCAATACAAAATTCTCAATGCCGACTTATATTGACGAGAGTAACGTTTCGGGGAAATTGTTTTTGGTTCTTCCCTTGGGGGTTCAGACTCCGATGCACTACAACAGGTTTACTGTATCCCTTCGACCATCATATTGACGATGAAACACAGAAATTGCTTCCGGATTCAATACAAAATTCGCAATGCAGATTTATATTGACGAGAGTAACGTTTCGGGGAGTCTGTTTTTTGGCTCTTCCCTGGGGGCTCAGTGTTAGACTCCGGTGTACCACAGCATGTTTACTGAATCCCTTCGACTATCATGTTGACGATTCAACACAGAAATTGCATCGGGAATCAATACAAAATTAACAATACCGATATATATTGACGAGAGTAACGTTTCGGGTATTCTGTGTTTTGGCTCTTCCCTGGGGCTCAGTGTTAGACTCCGATGCACCACAGGAGGTTTACTGTATCCCTTCGACCATCATATTGACGATGAAACACAGAAATTGCATTGGGAATCAATACAAAATTCACAATACCGATTTATATTGACGAGAATAACGTTTTGGGGAGTCTGTTTTTTGGTTCTTTCCTGGGGGCTCAGACTCCGATGCACCACAGCAGGTCTACTGTATCCCTTCGACAATCATATTGACGATGAAACACAGAAATTGCATCGGGAATCAATACAAATTTCACAATACCGATTTATATGGAGGGGAGTAGCGTTTCGGGAAGTCTGTTTTTTGGCTCTTCCCTGGGGCTCAATGATAGACTCTGATGCACCACAGCAGGTTTACTGTACTCTTCAAACATCACACTGACGATGAAACACAGAAATTGAATCCGGATTCAATACAAAATTCGCAATGCCGATTTATATTGACGAGAGTAACGTTTCAGGGAGTCTGTTTTTTGGCTCTTCCCTGAGGGGCTCAGTGTTAGACTCCGGTGTACCACAGCAGGTTTACTGAATCCCTTCGACTATCATGTTGACGATTAAACACAGAAATTGCATCGGGAATCAATACAAAATTAACAATACCGATTTATATTGACGAGAGTAACGTTTCGGGGATTCTGTGTTTTGGCTCTTCCCTGGGGCTCAGTGTTAGACTCCGATGCACCACAGGAGGTTTACTGTATCCCTTCGACCATCATATTGACGATGAAATACAGAAATTGCATCGGGAATCAATACAAAATTCACAATACCGATTTATATTGACGAGAGTAACGTTTTGGGGAGTTTGTTTTTTGGTTCTTCCCTGGGGGCTTAGACTCCGAAGCACCACAGCAGGTTTATTGTATCCCTTCGACCATCATATTGACGATGAAACACAGAAATTGCATCGGGAATCAATACAAAATTCACAATACCGGTTTATCTTGACGAGAGTAACGTGTCGGTGAGTCTGTTTTTTGGTTCTTCCCTGGGGGCTCAGACTCCGATGCACCACAGCAGGTTTACTTTATCCCTTCGACTATCACATTGACGATGAAACACAGAAATTGCATCGGGACTCAATACAAAATTCGCAATGCCGATTTATATTGACGAGAGTAACGTTTCGGTGAATCTGTTTTTTGGTTCTTCCCTGGGGGCTCAGACTCCGATGCACCACAGCAGGTCTACTGTATCCCCTCGACAATCATGTTGACGATGAAACACAGAAATTGCATCAGGAATCAATACAAAATTCACAATACCGATTTATATTGACGAGAGTAACGTTTTGGGGAGTCTGTTTTTTGGTTCTTTCCTGGGGGCTCAGACTCCGAAGCACCACAGCAGGTTTATTGTATCCCGTCGACCATCATATTGACGATGAAACGCAGGAATTGCATCGGGAATCAATACAAAATTCACAATACCGATTTAAATTGACGAGAGTAACGTTTTGGGGAATCTGTCTTTTGGCTCTTCCCTGGGGGCTCAGTGTTAGACTCCGATGCAACACAGCAGGTTTACTGCATCCCTTTGACCATCACATTGACGATGAAACACCGAAATTGCTTCCGGATTTAATACAAAGTTCGCAATGCCGATTTATATTGACGAGAGTAACGTTCTATTGAGTCGGTTTTTTGGCTCTTCCCTGGGGGCTCAGTGTTAGATTCGAATGCAACACAGCAGGTTTACTGCATCCCTTTGACCATCGTATTGACGATGAAACACAGAAATTGATCGGGAATCAATACAAAATTCTCAATGCCGATTTATATTGACGAGAGTAACGTTTCGGGGAAATTGTTTTTGGTTCTTCCCTTGGGGGTTCAGACTCCGATGCACTACAACAGGTTTACTGTATCACTTCGACCAACATATTGACGATGAAGCACAGAAATTGATCGGGGATCAATACAAAATTCACAATAATGATTTATATTGACAAGAGTAACGTATTGGGGAGTCTGTTTTTTGGTTCTTCCCTGGGGGCTCAGACTCCGAAGTACCACAGCAGGTTTATTGTATCCCTTCGACCATCATATTGACGATGAAACACAGAAATTGCATCGGGAATCAATACAAAATTCACAATACCGATATATATTGACGAGAGTAACGTTTCGGGGAGTCTGTTTTTTGGCTCTTCCCTGGGGCTCAGTGTTAGACTCCGATGCCCCACAGCAGGTTTACTGTATCCCCTCGACCATCACATTGACGATGAAACACAGAAATTGCATCCGGATTCAATACAAAATTCGCAATGCAGATTTATATTGACGAGAGTAACGTTTCGGGGAGTCTGTTTTTTGGCTCTTCCCTGGGGGCTCAGTGTTAGACTCCGGTGTACCACAGCATGTTTACTGAATCCCTTCGACTATCATGTTGACGATTAAACACAGAAATTGCATCGGGAATCAATACAAAATTAACAATACCGATTTATATTGACGAGAGTAACGTTTCGGGGATTCTGTGTTTTGGCTCTTCCCTGGGGCTCAGTGTTAGACTCCGATGCACCACAGGAGGTTTACTGTATCCCTTCGACCATCATATTGACGATGAAACACAGAAATTGCATCGGGAATCAATACAAAATTCACAATACCGATTTATATTGACGAGAGTAACGTTTTGGGGAGTCTGTTTTTTGGTTCTTCCCTGGGGGCTTAGACTCCGAAGCACCACAGCAGGTTTATTGTATCCCTTCGACCATCATATTGACGATGAAACACAGAAATTGCATCGGGAATCAATAGAAAATTCACAATACCGATTTATATTGACGAGAATAACGTTTTGGAGAGTCTGTTTTTTGGTTCTTCCCTGGGGGCTCAGACTCCGAGGCACCACAGCAGGTTTATTGTATCCCTTCGACCATCATATTGACGATGAAACACAGAAATTGCATCGGGAATCAATACAAAATTCACAATACCGGTTTATCTTGACGAGAGTAACGTTTCGGTGAGTCTGTTTTTTGGTTCTTCCCTTGGGGGCTCAGACTCCGATGCACCACAGCAGGTTTATTGTATCCCTTCGACCATCATATTGACGATGAAACACAGAAATTGCATCGGGAAACAATACAAATTTCACAATACCGATTTATATGGAGGGGAGTAGCGTTTCGGGGAGTCTGTTTTTTGGCTCTTCCCTGGGGCTCAGTGATAGACTCTGATGCACCACAGCAGGTTTACTGTACTCTTCAAACATCACACTGACGATGAAACACAGAAATTGAATCCGGATTCAATACAAAATTCGCAATGCCGATTTATATTGATGAGAGTAACGTTTCGGGGAGTCTGTTTTTTGGCTCTTCCCTATGGGCTCAGTGTTAGACTCCGGTGTGTCACAGCAGGTTTACTGAATCCCTTCGACAATCATGTTGACGATTAAACACAGAAATTGCATCGGGAATCAATACAAAATTAACAATACCGATTTATATTGACGAGAGTAACGTTTCGGGGATTCTGTGTTTTGGCTCTTCCCTGGGGCTCAGTGTTATACTCCGATGCACCACAGGAGGTTTACTGTATCCCTTCGACCATCATATTGACGATGAAACACAGAAATTGCATCGGGAATCAATACAAAATTCACAATACCGATTTATATTGACGAGAGTAACGTTTTGGGGAGCCTTTTTTTTGGTTCTTCACTGGGGGCTTAGACTCCGAAGCACCACAGCAGGTTTATTGTATCCCTTCGACCATCATATTGACGATGAAACACAGAAATTGCATCGGGAATCAATACAAAATTCACAATACCGGTTTATCTTGACGAGAGTAACGTTTCGGTGAGTCTGTTTTTTGGTTCTTCCCTGGGGGCTCAGACTCCGATGCACCACAGCAGGTTTACTTTATCCCTTCGACCATCACATTGACGATGAAACACAGAAATTGCATCGGGACTCAATACAAAATTCGCAATGCCGATTTATATTGACGAGAGTAACGTTTCGGTGAGTCTGTTTTTTGGTTCTTCACTGGGGGCTCAGACTCCGATGCACCACAGCAGGTCTACTGTATCCCTTCGACAATCATATTGACGATGAAACACAGAAATTGCATCGGGAATCAATACAAATTTCACAATACCGATTTATATGGAGGGGAGTAGCGTTTCGGGGAGTCTGTTTTTTGGCTCTTCCCTGGGGCTCAGTGATAGACTATGATGCACCACAGCAGGTCTACTGTACTCTTCAAACATCACACTGACGATGAAACACAGAAATTGAATCCGGATTCAATACAAAATTCGCAATGCCGATTTATATTGACGAGTGTAACGTTTCGGGGAGTCTGTTTTTTGGCTCTTCCCTATGGGCTCAGTGTTAGACTCCGGTGTACCACAGCAGGTTTACTGAATCCCTTCGACTATCATGTTGACGATTAAACACAGAAATTGCATCGGGAATCAATACAAAATTCACAATACCGATTTATATTGACGAGAGTAACGTTTTGGGGAGTCTGTTTTTTGGTTCTTTCCTGGGGGCTCAGACTCCGAAGCACCACAGCAGGTTTATTGTATCCCGTCGACCATCATATTGACGATGAAACACAGGAATTGCATCGGGAATAAATACAAAATTCACAATGCCGATTTATATTGGCGAGAGTAATGTTTCGGGGAGCCTGTTTTTTGGCTCTTCCCTGGGGGCTCAGTGTTAGACTCTGATGCACCACAGCAGGTTTACTGTATCCCTTCGACCATCACATTGACGATGGAACACAAAAATTGCATCCGGATTCAATACAAAATTCGAAATGCCGATTTATATTGACGGGAGTAACGTTTCGGGGAGTCTGTCTTTTGGCTCCACCTGGGGGCTCGGTGTTAGACTCCAATGCACAACAGCAGATTTACTGCATCCCTTCGACCAACATATTGACGATGAAACACAGAAATTGCATCGGGAATCAATACAAAATTCACAATACCGATTTATATTGACGGGAGTAACGTTTCGGGGGTCTGTTTTTTGGCTCTTCCCTGGGGGATCAGTGTTAGACTCCGATGTACCACAGCAGGTTTAATGAATCCCCTCGACCGTCATGTTGACGATGAATCACAGAAATTGCATAGGGTATCAATACAAAATTCACTATACCGATTTATATTAACGAGAGTAACGTTTCGGGGAGTCTGTTGTTTGGCTCTTCCCTGGGGGCTCAGCTTTAGACTCCGATGCACCACAGCAGGTTTCTGTATCTCTTCGACCATCATATTGACGATGAAACAATGAAATTGCATCGGGAATCAATACAAAATTCACAATACCGATTTATATTGACGAGAATAACGTTTTGGAGAGTCTGTTTTTTGGCTCTTCCCTGGGGGCTCAGTGTTAGGCTCCGATGCACCACAGCAGGTGTACTGTATCCCATCGACCATCACATTGACCATGAAACACAGAAATTGCATCGGGAATCAATACAAAATTAACAATACCGATCTATATTGACGAGAGTAACGTTTCGGGGAGTCTGTTTTTGGCTCTTCCCAGGGCGCTCAGTGTTAGACTCCGATGCACCACAGCAGGTTTACTGTATCCCTTCAACCATCACATTGACGATGAAACACAGAAATTGCATCCGGATTCAAGACAAAATTCGCAATGCCGATTCATATTGACGAGAGTAACGTTTCGGGGAGTCTGTTTTTTGGCTCTTCCCTGGGGGCTCAGTGTTAGCCTCCGATGCACCACAGCAGGTTTACTGTATCCCTTCGACCATCATATCGACGATGAAACACAAAAATTGCATCCGGATTCAATACAAAACTCGAAATGCCGATTTATATTGACGAGAGTAACGTTTCGGGGAGTCTGTCTTTTGGCTCAACCTGGGGGCTCGGTGTTAGACTCCAATGCACAACAGCAGGTTTACTGCATCCCTTCGACCAACATATTTACGATGAAACACAGAAATTGCATCGGGAATCAATACAAAATTCACAATACCGATTTATATTGACGGGAGTAACGTTTCGGGGAGTCTGTTTTTTGGCTCTTTCCTGGGGGCTCAGTGTTAGAGTCCGATGTACCACAGCAGGTTTACTGAATCCCCTCGACCGTCATGTTGACGATGAATCACAGAAATTGCATAGGGAATCAATACAAAATTCACTATACCGATTTATATTAACGAGAGTAACGTTTCGGGGAGTCTGTTGTTTGGCTCTTCCCTGGGGGCTCAGTTTTAGACTCCGATGCACCACAGCAGGTTTCTGTATCTCTTCGACCATCATATTGACGATGAAACAATGAAATTGCATAGGGAATCAATACAAAATTCACAATACCGATTTATAATGACGAGAGTAACGTTTCGGGGAGTCTGTTTTTTGGCACTTCCATGGTGCTCAGTGTTAGACTCCGATGCACCACAGCAGGTTTACTGTATCCCTTCGACCATCACATTGACGATGAAACACAGAAATTGCATCCGGATTCAATGCAAAATTCGCAATGCAGATTTATATTGACGAGAGTAACGTTTCGGAGAGCCTGTTTTTTGGCTCTTCCCTGGGGGCTCAGTGTTTGACTCCGGTGTACCACAGCATGTTTACTGAATCCCTTCGACTATCATGTTGACGATTCAACACAGAAATTGCATCGGGAATCAATACAAAATTAACAATACCGATTTATATTGACGAGAGTAACGTTTCGGGGATTCTATGTTTTGGCTCTTCCCTGGGGCTCAGTGTTAGACTCCGATGCACCACAGCAGGTTTACTGTATCCCTTCGACCATCATATTGACGATGAAACACAGAAATTGCATTGGGAATCAATACAAAATTCACAATACCGATTTATATTGACGAGAATAACGTTTCGGGGAGTCTGTTTTTTGGCTCTTCCCTGGGGCTCAGTGATAGACTCTGATGCACCACAGCAGGTTTACTGTACTCTTCAAACATCACACTGACGATGAAACACAGAAATTGAATCCGGATTCAATACAAAATTCGCAATGCCGATTTATATTGACGAGAGTAACGTTTCGGGGAGTCTGTTTTTTGGCTCTTCCCTGAGGGGCTCAGTGTTAGACTCCGGTGTACCACAGCAGGTTTACTGAATCCCTTCGACTATCATGTTGACGATTAAACACAGAAATTGCATCGGGAATCAATACAAAATTAACAATACCGATTTATATTGACGAGAGTAACGTTTCGGGGATTCTGTGTTTTGGCTTTTCCCTGGGGCTCAGTGTTAGACTCCGATGCACCACAGGAGGTTTGCTGTGCCCTTCGACCATCATATTGACGATGAAACACAGAAATTGCATCGGGAATCAATACAAAATTCACAATACCGATTTATATTGACGAGATTAACGTTTTGGGGAGTCTGTTTTTTGGTTCTTCCCTGGGGGCTCAGACTCCGAAGCACCACAGCAGGTTTATTGTATCCCTTCGACCATCATATTGACGATGAAACACAGAAATTGCATCGGGAATCAATACAAAATTCACAATACCGGTTTATCTTGACGAGAGTAACGTTTCGGTGAGTCTTTTTTTTTGGTTCTTCCCTGGGGGCTCAGACTCCGATGCACCACAGCAGGTTTACTTTATCCCTTCGACCATCACATTGACGATGAAACACAGAAATTGCATCGGGACTCAATACAAAATTCGCAATGCCGATTTATATTGACGAGAGTAACGTTTCGGTGAGTCTGTTTTTTGGTTCTTCCCTGGGGGCTCAGACTCCGATGCACCACAGCAGGTCTACTGTATCCCTTCGACAATCATATTGACGATGAAACACAGAAATTGTATCGGGAATCAATACAAATTTCACAATACCGATTTATATGGAGGGGAGTAGCGTTTCGGGGTGTCTGTTTTTTGGCTCTTCCCTGGGGCTCAGTGATACACTCTGATGCACCACAGCAGGTTTACTGTACTCTTCAAACATCACACTGACGATATAACACAGAAATTGAATCCGGATTCAATACAAAATTCGCAATGCCGATTTATATTGACGAGAGTAACGTTTCGGGGAGTCTGTTTTTTGGCTCTTCCCTATGGGCTCAGTGTTAGACTCCGGTGTACCACAGCAGGTTTACTGAATCCCTTCGACTATCATGTTGACGATTAAACACAGAAATTGCATCGGGAATCAATACTAAATTCACAATACCGATTTATATTGACGAGAGTAACGTTTTGGGGAGCCTGTTTTTTGGTTCTTTCCTGGGGGCTCAGACTCCGAAGCACCACAGCAGGTTTATTGTATCCCGTCGACCATCATATTGACGATGAAACACAGGAATTGCATCGGGAATCAATACGAAATTCACAATACCGATTTAAATAGACGAGAATAACGTTTCGGAGAGCCTGTTCTTTGGCTCATCCCTGGGGGTCTCTGTTAGACCTCGATGCACCACAGCAGGTTTACTACATCCCGTAGACCATCACATTGACGATGAAACACAGAAATTGCATCGGGAATCAATATAAAATTCACAATGCCGATTTATATTGACGAGAGTAACGTTTCGGAGAGTCTCTATTTTGGCTCATCCCTGGGGGCTCAGTGTTAGACTCCGATGCACCACAGCAGGTTTACTGTATCCCTTAGAGCATCATATTGACGATGAAACACAGAAATAGCATCTGGATTCAATACAAAATTCACAATGCCGATTTATATTGGCGAGAGTAGTGTTTCGGGGAGCCTGTTTTTTCGCTCTTCCCTGGGGGTCAGTGTTAGACTCTGATGCACCACAGCAGGTTTACTGTATCCCTTCGACCATCACATTGACGATGGAACACAAAAATTGCATCCGGATTCAATACAAAATTCGAAATCCCGATTTATATTGACGGGAGTAACGTTTCGGGGAGTCTGTCTTTTGGCTCAACCTGGGGGCTCGGTGTTAGACTCCAATGCACAACAGCAGATTTACTGCATCCCTTCGACCAACATATTGACGATGAAACACAGAAATTGCATCGGGAATCAATACAAAATTCACAATACCGATTTATATTGACGGGAGTAACGTTTCGGGGAGTCTGTTTTTTGGCTCTTCCCTGGGGGCTCAGTGTTAGACTCCGATGTACCACAGCAGGTTTACTGAATCCCCTCGACCGTCATGTTGACGATGAATCACAGAAATTGCATAGGGTATCAATACAAAATTCACTATACCGATTTATATTAACGAGAGTAACGTTTCGGGGAGTCTGTTGTTTGGCTCTTCCCTGGGGGCTCAGCTTTAGACTCCGATGCTCCACAGCAGGTTTCTGTATCTTTTCGACCATCATATTGACGATGAAACAATGAAATTGCATCGGGAATCAATACACAATTCCCAATACCGATTTATATTGACGAGAGTAACGTTTTGGGGAGTCTGTCTTTTGGCTCTTCCCTGGGGGCTCAGTGTTAGACTCCGATGCACCACAGCAGTTTTTCTGAATCCCTTCGACCATCATATTGACGATGAAACACAGAGATTGCATCGGGAATCAATACAAAATTCACAATACCGCTTTATATTAACGAGGGTAACGTTTCGGGGAATCTGTTTTTTGGCTCTTCCCTGGGGGCTCAGTGTTAGACTCCGATGCACAACAGCAGGTTTACTGTATCCCTTCGACCATCATATTGACGATGAAACACAGAAATTGCATCGGGAATCAATACAAAATTCACAATACCGATTTATATTGACGAGAATTACGTTTTGGAGAGTCTGTTTTTTGGCTCTTCCCTGGGGGCTCAGTGTTAGGCTCCGATGCACCACAGCAGGTGTACTGTATCCCGTCGACCATCACATTGACGATGAAACACAGAAATTGCATCGGGAATCAATACAAAATTAACAATACCGATCTATATTGACGAGAGTAACGTTTCGGGGAGTCTGTTTTTGGCTCTTCCCAGGGCGCTCAGTGTTAGACTCCGATGCACCACAGCAGGTTTACTGTATCCATTCAACCATCACATTGACGATGAAACACAGAAATTGCATTGGGAATCAATACAAAATTCACAATACCGATTTATATTGACGAGAATAACGTTTTGGGGAGTCTGTTTTTTGGTTCTTCCCTGGGGGCTCAGACTCCGAAGCACCACAGCAGGTTTATTGTATCCCTTCGACCATCATATTGACGATGAAACACAGAAATTGCATCGGGAATCAATACTAAATTCACAATACCGGTTTATCTTGACGAGAGTAACGTTTCGGTGAGTCTGTTTTTTGGTTCTTCCCTTGGGGGCTCAGACTCCGATGCACCACAGCAGGTTTACTTTATCCCTTCGACCATCACATTGACGATGAAACACAGAAATTGCATCGGGACTCAATACAAAATTCGCAATGCCGATTTATATTGACGAGAGTAACGTTTTGGTGAGTCTGTTTTTTGGTTCTTTCCTGGGGGCTCAGACTCCGATGCACCACAGCAGGTCTACTGTATCCCTTCGACAATCATATTGACGATGAAACTTAGAAATTGCATCGGGAATCAATACAAATTTCACAATACCGATTTATATGGAGGGGAGTAGCGTTTCGGGGAGTCTGTTTTTTGGCTCTTCCCTGGGGCTCAGTGATAGACTCTGATGCACCACAGCAGGTTTACTGTACTCTTCAAACATCACACTGACGATGAAACACAGAAATTGAATCCGGATTCAATACAAAATTCGCAATGCCGATTTATATTGACGAGAGTAACGTTTCGGGGAGTCTGTTTTTTGGCTCTTCCCTGAGGGGCTCAGTGTTAGACTCCGGTGTACCACAGCAGGTTTACTGAATCCCTTCGACTATCATGTTGACGATTAAACACAGAAATTGCATCGGGAATCAATACAAAATTAACAATACCGATTTATATTGACGAGAGTAACGTTTCGGGGATTCTGTGTTTTGGCTTTTCCCTGGGGCTCAGTGTTAGACTCCGATGCACCACAGGAGGTTTGCTGTGCCCTTCGACCATCATATTGACGATGAAACACAGAAATTGCATCGGGAATCAATACAAAATTCACAATACCGATTTATATTGACGAGATTAACGTTTTGGGGAGTCTGTTTTTTGGTTCTTCCCTGGGGGCTCAGACTCCGAAGCACCACAGCAGGTTTATTGTATCCCTTCGACCATCATATTGACGATGAAACACAGAAATTGCATCGGGAATCAATACAAAATTCACAATACCGGTTTATCTTGACGAGAGTAACGTTTCGGTGAGTCTTTTTTTTTGGTTCTTCCCTGGGGGCTCAGACTCCGATGCACCACAGCAGGTTTACTTTATCCCTTCGACCATCACATTGACGATGAAACACAGAAATTGCATCGGGACTCAATACAAAATTCGCAATGCCGATTTATATTGACGAGAGTAACGTTTCGGTGAGTCTGTTTTTTGGTTCTTCCCTGGGGGCTCAGACTCCGATGCACCACAGCAGGTCTACTGTATCCCTTCGACAATCATATTGACGATGAAACACAGAAATTGTATCGGGAATCAATACAAATTTCACAATACCGATTTATATGGAGGGGAGTAGCGTTTCGGGGTGTCTGTTTTTTGGCTCTTCCCTGGGGCTCAGTGATACACTCTGATGCACCACAGCAGGTTTACTGTACTCTTCAAACATCACACTGACGATATAACACAGAAATTGAATCCGGATTCAATACAAAATTCGCAATGCCGATTTATATTGACGAGAGTAACGTTTCGGGGAGTCTGTTTTTTGGCTCTTCCCTATGGGCTCAGTGTTAGACTCCGGTGTACCACAGCAGGTTTACTGAATCCCTTCGACTATCATGTTGACGATTAAACACAGAAATTGCATCGGGAATCAATACTAAATTCACAATACCGATTTATATTGACGAGAGTAACGTTTTGGGGAGCCTGTTTTTTGGTTCTTTCCTGGGGGCTCAGACTCCGAAGCACCACAGCAGGTTTATTGTATCCCGTCGACCATCATATTGACGATGAAACACAGGAATTGCATCGGGAATCAATACGAAATTCACAATACCGATTTAAATAGACGAGAATAACGTTTCGGAGAGCCTGTTCTTTGGCTCATCCCTGGGGGTCTCTGTTAGACCTCGATGCACCACAGCAGGTTTACTACATCCCGTAGACCATCACATTGACGATGAAACACAGAAATTGCATCGGGAATCAATATAAAATTCACAATGCCGATTTATATTGACGAGAGTAACGTTTCGGAGAGTCTCTATTTTGGCTCATCCCTGGGGGCTCAGTGTTAGACTCCGATGCACCACAGCAGGTTTACTGTATCCCTTAGAGCATCATATTGACGATGAAACACAGAAATAGCATCTGGATTCAATACAAAATTCACAATGCCGATTTATATTGGCGAGAGTAATGTTTCGGGGAGCCTGTTTTTTCGCTCTTCCCTGGGGGTCAGTGTTAGACTCTGATGCACCACAGCAGGTTTACTGTATCCCTTCGACCATCACATTGACGATGGAACACAAAAATTGCATCCGGATTCAATACAAAATTCGAAATCCCGATTTATATTGACGGGAGTAACGTTTCGGGGAGTCTGTCTTTTGGCTCAACCTGGGGGCTCGGTGTTAGACTCCAATGCACAACAGCAGATTTACTGCATCCCTTCGACCAACATATTGACGATGAAACACAGAAATTGCATCGGGAATCAATACAAAATTCACAATACCGATTTATATTGACGGGAGTAACGTTTCGGGGAGTCTGTTTTTTGGCTCTTCCCTGGGGGCTCAGTGTTAGACTCCGATGTACCACAGCAGGTTTACTGAATCCCCTCGACCGTCATGTTGACGATGAATCACAGAAATTGCATAGGGTATCAATACAAAATTCACTATACCGATTTATATTAACGAGAGTAACGTTTCGGGGAGTCTGTTGTTTGGCTCTTCCCTGGGGGCTCAGCTTTAGACTCCGATGCTCCACAGCAGGTTTCTGTATCTCTTCGACCATCATATTGACGATGAAACAATGAAATTGCATCGGGAATCAATACACAATTCCCAATACCGATTTATATTGACGAGAGTAACGTTTTGGGGAGTCTGTCTTTTGGCTCTTCCCTGGGGGCTCAGTGTTAGACTCCGATGCACCACAGCAGTTTTTCTGAATCCCTTCGACCATCATATTGACGATGAAACACAGAGATTGCATCGGGAATCAATACAAAATTCACAATACCGCTTTATATTAACGAGGGTAACGTTTCGGGGAATCTGTTTTTTGGCTCTTCCCTGGGGGCTCAGTGTTAGACTCCGATGCACAACAGCAGGTTTACTGTATCCCTTCGACCATCATATTGACGATGAAACACAGAAATTGCATCGGGAATCAATACAAAATTCACAATACCGATTTATATTGACGAGAATTACGTTTTGGAGAGTCTGTTTTTTGGCTCTTCCCTGGGGGCTCAGTGTTAGGCTCCGATGCACCACAGCAGGTGTACTGTATCCCGTCGACCATCACATTGACGATGAAACACAGAAATTGCATCGGGAATCAATACAAAATTCACAATACCGATTTATATTGACGAGAATTACGTTTTGGAGAGTCTGTTTTTTGGCTCTTCCCAGGGCGCTCAGTGTTAGACTCCGATGCACCACAGCAGGTTTACTGTATCCATTCAACCATCACATTGACGATGAAACACAGAAATTGCATCCGGATTCAAGACTAAATTCGCAATGCCGATTCATATTGACGAGAGTAACGTTTCGGGGAGTCTCTATTTTGGCTCATCCCTGGGGGCTCAGTGTTAGACTCCGATGCACCACAGCAGGTTGACTGTATCCCTTCGACCATCATATTGACGATGAAAAACAGAAATTGCATCGGAAATCAATACAAAATTCACAATACCGATTTATAGTGACGAGAGTAACGTTTCGGGGAGTCTGTTATTTGGCTCATCCCTGGGGGCTCAGTGTTAGACTCCGATGCACCACAGCAGGTTTACTGTATCCCTTAGAGCATCATATTGACGATGAAACACAGAAATAGCATCTGGATTCAATACAAAATTCACAATGCCGATTTATATTGACCAGAGTAACGTTTCGGGGAATCTGTTTTTTGGTTCTTCCCTGAAGGCTCAGTGTTAGACTCCGATGCACCACAGCAGGTTTACTGTATCCCTTCGACCATCAGATTAACGATGAAACACAGGAATTGCATCCGGATTGAATACAAAATTAATAATGCCGATTTATATTGGCGAGAGTAATGTTTCGGGGAGCCTGTTTTTTGGCTCTTCCCTGGGGGCTCAGTGTTAGACTCCGATGTACCACAGCAGGTTTACTGAATCCCCTCGACCGTCATGTTGACGATGAATCACAGAAATTGCATAGGGAATCAATACAAAATTCACTATACCGATTTATATTAACGAGAGTAACGTTTCGGGGAGTCTGTTGTTTGCCTCTTCCCTGGGGGCTCAGTTTTAGACTCCGATGCACCACAGCAGGTTTCTGTATCTCTTCGACCATCATATTGACGATGAAACAATGTAATTGCATCGGGAATCAATACACAATTCACAATACCGATTTATATTGACGAGAGTAACGTTTTGGGGAGTCTGTATTTTGGCTCTTCCCTGGGGGCTCAGTGTTAGCCATCGTTGCACCACAGCAGGTTTACTGTATCCCTTCGACCATCATATCGACGATGAAACACAGAAATTGCATCGGGAATCAATACAAAATTCACAATACCGAATTATATTGACGAGAGTAACGTTTCGGGGAGCCTTTTCTTTGGCTCTTCCCTCGGGGCTCAGTGTGAGACTCCGATGCATCACAGCAGGTTTACTGTATCCCTTCGACCATCACCATGACGATGAAACAGAGAAATTGCATCGGGATTCAATACAAAATTCTCAATGCCGATTTATATTGACGAGAGTAATGTTTCGGGAAAATTATTTTTGGTTCTTCCCTGGGGGGTTCAGGTTCCGATGCACTACAACAGGTTTACTGTATCCCTTCGACCATCATATTGGCGATGAAGCACAGAAATTGCATCGGGAATCAATACAAAATTCACAATACCGATTTATATTGACGAGAGTAACGTTTTGGGGAGTCTGTTTTTTGGTTCTTTCCTGGGGGCTCAGACTCCGAAGCACCACAGCTGGTTTATTGTATCCCGTCGACTATCATATTGACGATGAAACACAGGAATTGCATCGGGAATCAATACACAATTCACAATACCGATTTATATTGACGAGAGTAACGTTTTGGGGAGTCTGTCTTTTGGCTCTTCCCTGGGGGCTCAGTGTTAGCCATCGTTGCACCAAAGCAGGTTTACTGTATCCCTTAGACCATCATATCGACGATGAAACACAGAAATTGCATCGGGAATCAATACAAAATTCACAATACCGAATTATATTGACGAGAGTAACGTTTCGTGGAGCCTTTTCTTTGGCTCTTCCCTGGGGGCTCAGTGTTAGACTCCGATGCATCACAGCAGGTTTACTGTATCCCTTCGACCATCACCATGACGATGAAACAGAGAAATTGCATCGGGATTCAATACAAAATTCTCAATGCCGATTTATATTGACGAGAGTAATGTTTCGGGGAAATTGTTTTTGGTTCTTCCCTGGGGGGTTCAGGTTCCGATGCACTACAACAGGTTTACTGTATCCCTTCGACCATCATATTGGCGATGAAGCACAGAAATTGCATCGGGAATCAATACAAAATTCACAATACCGATTTATATTGACGAGAGTAACGTTTTGGGGAGTCTGTTTTTTGGTTCTTTCCTGGGGGCTCAGACTCCGAAGCACCACAGCTGGTTTATTGTATCCCGTAGACCATCACATTGACGATGAAACACAGAAATTGCATCGGGAATCAATATAAAATTCACAATGCCGATTTATATTGACGAGAGTAACGTTTCGGAGAGTCTCTATTTTGGCTCTTCCTGGGGGCTCAGTGTTGGACTCCGATGCACTACAGCAGGTTTACTGTATATCTTCGCCCATCATATTAACAATGAAACACAGAAATTGCATCCGGATTCAATAAAAAATTCACAATGCCGATTTATATTGATGAGAGTAACTTTTCGGGGAGTCAATATTTGGCTCTTCCTTGGGGGCTCAGTGTTAGACTCCGATGCACGACAGCATTTTTACTGTATCCCTTCGACCATCACATTGACGATGACACACAGAAATTGCATCCGAATTCAATACAAAATTCGCAATGCAGATTTATATTGACGAGAGTAACGTTTCGGGAAGTCTGTTTTTGGCTCTTCCCTGGGGGCTCAGAGCTAGACTCCGATGCACCACAGCAGGTTTACTGTATCCCTTCGACCATCAGATTAACAATGAAACACAGGAATTGCATCCGGATTGAATACAAAATTCACAATGCCGATTTATATTGACGAGAGTAACGTCAAATTTTTTTGCTCTTCCCTGGAGGCTCAGTGTTTGACTCCGATGCACCACAGCAAGTTTACTGTACCCTTCGACCATCATATTGACGATGAAACACAGAACTTGCATCGGATATCAATACAAAATTCACAATACCGATTTATATTGACGAGAGTAACGTTTCGGGGAGTCTGTTATATGGCTCTTCCCTGGGGACTCAGTGTTAGACTCCGATGCACCACAGCAGGTTTACTGTATCCCTTCGAGTATCATATTGACGATGAAATACAGAAATTGCATCTGGGTTCAATACAAAATTAACAATGCCGATTTATATTGACCAGAGTAACGTTTCGGGGAATCTTTTTTTGGCTCTTCCCTGGGGGCTCAGTGTTAGACTCCGATGCACCACAGCAGGTGTACTGTATCCCTTCGACCATCACATTGACGATGAAACACAGAAATTGCATCGGGAATCAATACAAAATTCACAATACCGATTTATATTGTCGAGAGTAATGTTTCGGGGAGCCTGTTTTTTGGCTCTTCCCAGGGGGCTAAGTGTTAGACTCCGATGTACCACAGCAGGTTTACTGAATCCCTTCGACCGTCATGTTGACGATGAATCACAGAAATTGCATAGGGAATCAATACAAAATTCACAATACCGATTTATATTAACGAGAGTAACGTTTAGGGGAGTCTGTTATTTGGCTCTCCCTGGGGGCTCAGTTTTAGACCCCAATGCACCACAGCAGGTTTCTGTATCTCTTCGACCATCATATTGACGATGAAACAAAGAAATTGCATCGGGAATCAATACAAAATTCACAATACCGATTTATATTGACGAGAGTAACGTTTTGGGGAATCTGTCTTTTGGCTCTTCCCTGGGGGCTCAGTGTTAGACTCCGATGCAACACAGCAGGTTTACTGCATCCCTTTGACCATCACATTGACGATGAAACACAGAAATTGCTTCCGGATTTAATACAAAGTTCGCAATGCCGATTTATATTGACGAGAGTAACGTTCTATTGAGTCGGTTTTTTGGCTCTTCCCTGGGGGCTCAGTGTTAGATTCGGATGCACCACATCAGGTTTACTGTATCCCTTTGAGCATCATATTGACGATGAAACACAGAAATTGCATCTGGATTCAATACAAAATTCACAATGCCGATTTATATTGACGAGAGTAACGTTACGGGGAAATTGTTTTTGGTTCTTCCCTGGGGGGTTCAGACTCCAATGCACCACAGCAGGTTTACTGTATCCCTTCGACCATCATACTGACGATGAAACACAGAAATTGCTTCGGAATTTAATACAAAATTCATAATGCCGATTTATATTGACTAGAGTAACGTTTCGGGGAGACTGTTTTTTGGCACTTCCCTAAGGGCTCAGTGTTAGACTCCGATGCCCCACAGCAGGTTTACTGCATCCCTTCGACCATCACATTGACGATGAAACACAGAAATTGCATCCGGATTCAATACAAAATTCGCAATGCAGATTTATATTGACGAGAGTAACGTTTCGGGGAGTCTGTTTTTTGGCTCTTCCCTGGGGGCTCAGAGTTAGACTCCGGTGTACCACAGCATGTTTACTGAATCCCTTCGACTATCATGTTGACGATTAAACACAGAAATTGCATCGGGAATCAATACAAAATTAACAATACCGATTTATATTGACAAGAGTAACGTTTCGGGGATTCTGTGTTTTGGCTCTTCCCTGGGGCTCAGTGTTAGACTCCGATGCACCACAGCAGGTTTACTGTATCCCTTCGACCATCATACTGACGATGAAACACAGAAATTGCATCGGGAATCAATACAAAATTCACAATACCGATTTATATTGACGAGAATAACGTTTTGGGGATACTGTTTTTTGGTTCTTCCCTGGGGGCTCAGACTCCGAAGCACCACAGCAGGTTTATTGTATCCCTTCGACCATCATATTGACGATGAAACACAGAAATTGCATCGGGAATCAATAAAAAATTCACAATACCGGTTGATCTTGACGAGAGTAACGTTTCGGTGAGTCTGTTTTTTGGTTCTTCCCTTGGGGGCTCAGACTCCGATGCACCACAGCAGGTTTACTTTATCCCTTCGACAATCATATTGACTATGAAACACAGAAATTGCATCGGGAATCAATACAAAATTCACAATACCGGTTGATCTTGACGAGAGTAACGTTTTGGGGAGACTGTTTTTTGGCACTTCCCTAAGGGCTCAGTGATAGACTCTGATGCACCACAGCAGGTTTACTGTACTCTTCAAACATCACACTGACGTTGAAACACAGAAATTGAATCCGGATTCAATACAAAATTCGCAATGCCGATTTATACTGACGAGAGTAACGTTTCGGGGAGTCTGTTTTGTGGCTCTTCCCTATGGGCTCAGTGTTAGACTCCGGTGTACCACAGCAGGTGTACTGAATCCCTTCGACTATCATGTTGACGATTAAACACAGAAATTGCATCGGGAATCAATACGAAATTAACAATACCGATTTATATTGACGAGAGTAACGTTTCGGGGATTCTGTGTTTTGGCTCTTCCCTGGGGCTCAGTGTTAGACTCCGATGCACCACAGCAGGTTTACTGTATCCCTTCGACCATCATATTGACGATGAAACACAGAAATTGCATCGGGAATCAATACAAAATTCGCAATGCCGATTTATATTGACGAGAGTAACGTTTTATTGAGTCTGTTTTTTGGCTCTTCCCTGGAGGCTCAGTGTTAGACTCGGATGCACGAAAGCAGGTTTGCTGTATCCCTTAGACCATCAGATTGACGATGAAAACAGAAATTGCTTCGGAATTTAATACAAAATACATAATGCCGATTTATATTTACTAGAGTAACGTTTCGGGGAGACTGTTTTTTGGCAGTTCCCTAAGGGCTCAGTGTTAGACTCCGATGCACCACAGCAGGTTTACTGAGTCCCTTCACCCATCATATTGACGATGAAACAAAGAAATTGCATCGGCAATCAACACAAAATTCACAATACCGATTTATATTAACGAGAGTAACGTTTCGGGGAGTCTGTTTTTTGGCTCTTCCCTTATGCTCAGTATTAGACTCCGATGCACCACAGCAGGTTTACCGTATCCCGTCGACCATCACATTGACGATGAAACACAGAAATTGCATCCGGATTCAATACAAAATTCGCAATGTAGATTTATATTGACGAGAGTAACGTTTCGGGGAGTCTGTTTTTTGGCTCTTCCCTGGGGGCTCAGTGTTAGACCCCGATGTACCACAGCAGGTTTACTGAATCCCTTCGACCGTCATGTTGACGATGAATCACAGAAACTGCATAGGGAATCAATACCAAAATCACAATATTGTTTTATATTGACGAGAGTAACGTTTTGGGGAGTCTGTTTTTTGGGTCTTCCCTGGGGGCTCAGTGTTAGACTCCGCTGCACCAAAGGAGGTTTACTGTATCCCTTCGACCATCACATTGACGATGAAACACAGAAATTGCATCCGGATTCAACACATAATTCGCAATGCCGATTTATATTGACGAGAGTTACGTTTCGGTGTGTCTGTTTTTGGCTCTTCCCTGGGGGCAACGTGTTAGACTCCGATGCAACACAGCAGGTTTACTGTATCCCTTCGACCATCATAATGACGATGAAACACAGAAATTGCATCGGGAATCAATACAATATTCACAATACCGATTTATATTGACGGGAGTAACGTTTCCGGGCGTCAGTTTTTTGGCTCTTCCCTGGGTCTCAGTGTTAGACTCCGATGCCCCACAGCAGGTTTACTGTATCCCGTCGACCATCACATTGACGATGAAACACAGAATTGCATCCGGATTCGATACAAAATTCGCAATGCAGATTTATATTGACGAGAGTAACGTTTCGTGGAGTCTGTTTATTGGCTCTTCCCTGGGGGCTCAGTGTTAGACTCCGATGTACCACAGCAGGTTTACTGAATCCCTTCGACCAACATGTTGACGATGAAACAAAGAAATTGCATCGGGAATCAATACAAAATTCACAATACCGGTTTATATTGACCAGAGTAATGTTTCGGTGAGTCGGTTTTTTGGTTCTTCCCAGGGGGCTCAGACTCCGATGCACCACAGCAGGTTTACTTTATCCCTTCGACCATCACATTGACGATGAAACAGAGAAATTGCATCGGGACTCAATACAAAATTCGCAATGCCGATTTATATTGACGAGAGTAACGTTTCGGTGAGTCTGTTTTTTGGTTCTTCCCTGGGGGCTCAGACTCCGATGCACCACAGTAGGTCTACTGTATCCCTTCGGCAGTCATATTGACGATGAAACACATAAATTGCATCGGGAATCAATACAAATTTCACAATACCGAATTATATGGAGGGGAGTAGCGTTTCGGGGTGTCTGTTTTTTGGCTCTTCCCTGGGGCTCAGTGATAGACTCCGATGCACCACAGCAGGTTTACTGTGCTCTTCAACCATCACACTGACGATGAAACACAGAAATTGCATCCGGATTCAATATAAAAATTCGCAATGCTAATTTATATTGACGATAGGAACGTTTCGGGGAGTCTGTTCTTTGGCTCTTCCCTGGGGGCTCAGTGTTAGACTCCGATGCACCACAGCAGGTTTACTTTATCCCTTCGACCATCATATTGACGATGAAACACAGAAATTGCATCCGGATTCAACACATAATTCGCAATGCCGATTTATATTGACGAGAGTTACGTTTCGGGGAGTCTGTTTTTTGGCTCTTCCCTACGGGGCAACGTGTTAGACTCCGATGCACCACAGCAGGTTTACTGTATCCCCTTGACCATCATATTGATGATGAAACACAGAAATTGCATCGGGAATCAATACAAATCTCACAATACCGAATTATATTGACGAGAGTAACGTTTCGGGGAGTCTGTTTTTTGGCTCTTCCCTGGGGGCTCAGTGTTAGACTCCGATACATCACAACAGGATTACTGTATCCCTTCGACGATCTTCTTGACGATGAAACAGAGAAATTGCATCGGGATTCAATACAAAATTCTCAATGCCGATTTATATTGAAGGGAGTAACGTTTCGGGGAAATTGTTTTTGGTTCTTCCCTGGGGGGTTCAGACTCCGATGCACTACAACAGGTTTACTGTATCCCTTCGACCATCATATTGACGATGAAACACAGAAATTGCATCGGGAATCAATACAAAATTCACAATACCGATTTACATTGACGAGAGTAACGTTTTTGGAGTCTGTTTTTTGGTTCTTCCCTGGGGGATCAGACTCCGTTGCACAACAGCAGGTTTTTTTGTATCCCTTCGACCATCATATTGACGATGAAAGACAGAAATTGCATCGGGAATCAATACAAAATTCACAATACCGATTTATATTGACGAGAGTAACGTTTCGGGGAGTCTGTTTTTTGGCTCTTCCCTGGGGCTCTGTGTTAGACTCCGATGCCCCACAGCAGGTTTACTGTACCCCCTCGACCATCATATTGACGATGAAACACAGAAATTGCATCGGGAATCAATACAAAATTCGCAATTTAGGTTTATATTGACGAGAGTAACGTTTCGGTGAGTCTGCTTATTGGTTCTTCCCTGGGGGCTCAGACTCCGATGCACCACAGGAGGTTTACTTTATCCCTTCGACCATCACATTGGCGATGAATCACAGAAATTGCATCGGGACTCAATACAAAATTCGCAATGCCGATTTATATTGACGAGAGTAACGTTTCGGTGAGTCTGTTTTTTGGTTCTTCCCTGGGGGCTCAGACTCCGATGCACCACAGCAGGTCTACTGTATCACTTCGACAATCATATTGACGATGAAACACAGAAATTGCATCGGGAATCAATACAAATTTCACAATACCGATTTATATGGAGGGGAGTAGCGTTTCGGGGAGTCTGTTTTTTGGCTCTTCCCTGGGGCTCAGTGATAGACTCCGATGCACCACAGCAGGTATACGGCATCCCTTAAACCATCACACTGACGATGAAACACAGAAATTGCTTTCGGATTTAAAAAAAAATTCGCAATGCCGATTTACATTGACGAGAGTAACGCTTTATTGAGTCTGTTTTTTGGCTCTTACCTGGGGGCTCAGTGTTAGACTCGGATGCACCAAAGCAGGTTTGCTGTATCCCTTAGACCATCACATTGACGATGAAACACAGAAATTGCTTCCGAATCTAATACAAAATTCATAACGCCGATTTATATTGACTAGAGTAACGTTTCGGGGAGACTGTTTTTAGGCACTTCCCTAAGGGCTCAGTGTTAGACTCCGATCCACCACAGCAGGTTAACTTAGTCCCTTCACCCATCATATTGGCGATGAAACAAAGAAATTGCATCGGCAATCAATACAAAATTCACAATACCGATTTATATTAACGAGAGTAACGTTTCGGGGAGTCTGTTTTTTGGCTCTTCCCTGGGGGCTCAGTGTTAGACTCCGATGCACCACAGCAGGTTTACTGTATGCCTTCGAACATCATATTGACGATGAAACACAGAAATTGCATCGGGAATCAATACAAAATTCACATAACCGATTTATATTGACGAGAGTAACGTTTCGGAGAGTCTGTATTTTGGCTCTTCCCTGGGGGCTCAGTGTTAGGCTACGATGCACCACAGCAGGTGTACTGTATCCCTTCGACCATTACATTGACGATTGAACACAAAAATTGCATACGGATTCAATACAAAATTCACAATGCAGACTTATATTGACGAGACTAACGTTTCGGGGAGTCTGTTTTTTGGCTCTTCCCTTATGCTCAGTATTAGACTCCGATGCACCACAGCAGGTTTACCGTATCCCGTCGACCATCACATTGACGATGAAACACAGAAATTGCATCCGGATTCAATACAAAATGCGCAATGTAGATTTATATTGACGAGAGTAACGTTTCGGGGAGTCTGTTTTTTGGCTCTTCGCTGGGGGTTCAGTGTTAGACCCCGATGTACTACAGCAGGTGTACTGAATCCCTTCGACCGTCATGTTGACGATGAATCACAGAAATTGCATAGTGTATCAATACCAAAATCACAATGTCGTTTTATATTGACGAGAGTAACGTTTCGGGGAGTCTGTTATTTGGCTCTTCCCTGGGGGCTCAGTGTTAGACTCCGCTGCAACATAGGAGGTTTACTGTATCCCTTCGACCATCATATTGACGATGAAACACAAAAATTGCATCGGGAATGAATACAAAATTCACAATACCGATTTATATTGACGAGAGTAACGTTTTGGGGAGTCTGTTTTTTGGTTCTTCCCATTGGGCTCAGACTCCGAAGCACCACAGCAGGATTATTGTATCCCTTCGACCATCATATTGACGATGAAACGCAGAAATTGCATCGGGAATCAATATAAAATTCACAATACCGGTTTATAATGACGAGAGTAACGTTTCGGTGAGTCTGTGTTTTGGTTCTTCCCTGGGGGTTCAGACTCCGATGCACCACCGCAGGTTTACTTTATCCCTTCGACCATCACATTGACGATTAAACACAGAAATTGCATCCGGATTCAATACAAAATTCGCAATGCCGATATATATTGACGAGAGTAACGTTTCGGTGAGTCTGTTTTTTGGTTCTTCCCTGGGGGCTCAGTCTCCGATGCACCACAGCTGGTCTACTGTAACCCTTCGACAATCATATTGACGATGAAACACAGAAATTGCATCGGGAATCAATACAAATTTCACAATACCGATTTATATGGAGGGGAGTAGCGTTTCGGGGAGACTGTTTTTTGGCTCATCCCTGGGGCTCAGTGTTAGACTCCGATGCACCACAGCAGGTTTACTTTACCCCTTGACCATCATATTGACGATGAAACACAGAAATTGCATCAGGAATCAATACAAAATTCACAATACCGATTTATATTGACGAGAGTAACGTTTTGGGTTGTCTGTTTTTTGTCTCTTCCCTGGGGGCTCAGTTTTAGACTCCGATGCACCACAGCAGGTTTCTGTATCTCTTCGACCATCATATTGATGATGAAACAAAGAAATTGCACCGGGAATCAACACAAAATTCACAATACCGATTTATATTTACGAGAGTAACGTTTTGGGGAGTCTGTTTTTTGGGTCTTCCCTGGGGGCCCGGTGTTACACTCCGATGCTCCACAGAAGGTTTACTGTATCCCTTCAACCAACACATTGACGATGAAACATAGAAATTAAATCCGCATTCAATACAAAATTCGCAATGAAGATTTATATTGACGAGAGTAACGTTTCGGGGAGTCTGTTTTTTGGCTCTTCCCTGGGGGCACAGTGTTAGACTCCGATGCACCACAGCAGGTTTACTGAATCCCTTAGACCATCAAATTGACGATGAAACACAGAAATTTCTTCTGGATTTAATACAAAATTCGCAATGCCGATTTATATTGACGAGAGTAACGTTTTATTGAGTCTGTTTTTTGGCTCTTCCCTTTGGGCTCAGTGTTAGACTCGGAAGCACCACAGCAGGTTTGCTGTATCCCTTAGACCATCACGTTGACGATGAAACACAGAAATTGCTTCCGGATTTAATACAAAATTCATAATGCCGATTTATATTGACGAGAGTAACGTTTCGGGGAGACTGTTTTTTGGCTCTTCCCTAAGGGCTCAGTGTTAGACTCCGATGCGCCACAGCAGGTTTACTGAGTCCCTTCGACCATCATATTGACGATGAAACACAGAAATGGCATCGGGAATCAATACAAAATTTACATAACCGATATATATTGACGAGAGTAACGTATCGGAGAGTCTGTTTTTTGGCTCTTCCCTGTGGGCTCAGTGTTAGGCTCCGATGCACCACAGCAGGTTTACTGTATCTCTTCGAACATCATATTGACGATGAAACACAGAAATTGCATCGGGAATCAATTCAAAATTCACATAACCGATATATATTGACGAGAGTAACGTTTCGGAGAGTCTGTTTTTTGGCTCTTCCCTGGGGGCTCAGTGTTAGGCTCCGATGCACCACAGCAGGTGTACTGTATCCCTTCGACCATCACATTGACGATGAAACACAGAAATTGCATCGGGAATCAATACAAAATTCACAATACTGATTTATATTGACGAGAGTAACGTTTCGGGGAGTCTGTTTTTTGGCTCTTCCCTGGGAGCTCAGTGTTAGACTCCGATGTACCACAGCAGGTTTACTGTATCCCTTCGACCATTACATTGACGATGGAACACAAAAATTGCATCCGGATTCAATACAAAGTTCGCAATGCCGATTTATATTGAGGAGAGTAACGTTTCAGGGAGTCTGTTTTTTGGTTCTGCCCTTGGGGCTCAGACTCCGATGCACCACAGCAGGTTTATTGTATACCTTCGACCGTCATGTTGACGATTAAACACAGAAATTGCATCGGGAATCAATAGAAACTTCACAACACTGGTTTATATAGACGGGAGTAACGTTTCCGGGAGTCTGTTTTTTGGCTCTTCCCTGGGTCTCAGTGTTAGACTCCGTTGCCCCACAGCAGGTTTACAGTATCCCGTCGACCATCACATTGACGATTAAACACAGAAATTGCATCCGGATTCAATACAAAATTCGCAATGCAGATTTATATTGACGAGAGTAACGTTTCGGGGAGTCTGTTTTTTGGCTTTTCCCGGGGGGCTCAGTGTTAGACTCCGATGTACCACAACAGGTTTACTGAATCCCTTTGACCGTCATGTTGACGATGAAACACAGAAATTGCATCGGGAATCAATACAAAATTAACAATACCGATTTATATTGACGAGAGTAACGTTTCGGGGAGTCTGTCTTTTGGCTCCTCCCTGGGGGCTCAGTGTTAGACTCCGAAGCACCACAGCAGGTTTACTGTATCCCTTCGACCATCACATTGACGATAAAACAGAGAAATTGCATCGGGATTCAATACAAAATTCTCAATGCCGATTTATATTGACGAGAGTAACGTTTCGAGGAGTCAGTTTTTTGGCTCTTCCCTGGGGGCTCAGTGTTAGACTCTGATGCACTACAGCAGGTTTACTGTATCCCTTCGACCATCATATTGACAATGAAACACAGAAATTGCATCGGGAACCAATACAAAATTCACAATACCGATTTATATTGACGTGAGTAACATTTTGGGGAGTCTGTTTTTTGGTTCTTCCCTGGGGGCTCAGACTCCGATGCACCCCAGCAGGTTTACTTTATCTTTTTGAACATCACATTGACGATGAAACACAGAATTTGCATCGGGACTCAGTACAAAATTCACAATACCGATTTATATTGACGAGAGTAACGTTTAGGGGAGTCTGATTTTTGGCTCTTCCCTGGCGGCTCAGTGTTAGACTCCGATGCACCACAGCAGGTTTACTTTATCCCTTCGACCATCATATTGACGATGAAGCACAGAAATTGCATCGGGAATCAATAGAAAATTCACAATACCGATTTACATTGATGAGAGTAACGATTCGGGGAGTCTGTTTTTTGGTTCTTCCCTGGGGGCTCAGTGTTAGACTCCGATGCACCACAGCAGGTTTACCGTACCCTTCTACCATCACATTGACGATGGAACACAGAAATTGCATCCGGATTCAATACAAAATTCGCAATGCAGATTTATATTGACGAGAGTAAAGTTTTGGGGAGTCTGTTTTTTGGCTCTTCCATGGGTGCTCAGTGTTAGACTCCGATGCACCACAGCAAGTTTACTGTATTCCTTTGACCATCATATTGACGATGAAACAGATAAAATGCATCGGGAATCAATACAAAATTCAAAATACCGATTCATATTGACGAGAGTAACGTTTCGTGGAGTCTGTTTTTTGGTTCTTCCCTGGGGGCTCAGACTCCGATGCACCACAGCAGGTTTACTGTATCCCTTCGTCCAACATATTGACGATGAAACACAGAAATTGCGTCGGGAATCAATAGAATATTTACAATGCTGATTTATATTCACGAGAGTAACGTTTCGGGTAGGCTGCTTTTTGGCTCTTCCCTGAGGGATCAGTGTTAGACTCCGATGCACCACAGCAGGTTTACTGTACCCCTTCGACGATCATATTGAAGATGAAACACAGAAATTGCATCGGGAATCAATACAAAATTAACAATACAGATATATATTGACGAGAGTAACGTTTCTGACAGTCTGGAGTTTTGGTTCTTCCCTGGGGGCTCAGTGTTAGACTCCGATGCAGCAAAGCAGGTTCACTGAATCCCTTCGACAATCACATTGACGATGAAACAGGGAAATTGCATCGGGAATCAATTCAAAATTCACAACACCGATTTATATTGACGAGAGTAACGTTTCGGGCAGTCTGGTTCTTTGGTTCTTCCCTGGGGGCTCAGAGTTAGACTCCGATTCAGCAAAGCAGTTTCACTGAATCCCTTCGACCATCACATTGACGATGAAACACAGAAATTACATCGGGAATCAATACCAAATTCACAATACCGATTTCTATTGACGAGAGTAACGTTTCGGGGAGTCTGGTTTTTTGGTTCTTCCCTGGGGGCTCAGTGTTAGACTCCGATGCATCAAAGCATGTTTACTGTATCCCTTCGACCATCATATTGACGATGAAACACAGAAATGGCATCGGGAATCATTACAAAATTCACAATACCGATTTATATTGACGAGAGTAACATTTCGGGCAGTCTGGTTTTTTGGTTCTTCCCTGGGGGCTCAGTGTTAGACTCCGATGCAGCAAAACAGGTTTACTGTATCCCTTCGACCATCATATTGACGATGAAACACAGATATTGCATCCGGATTCAATACAAAATTCACAATGCCTATTTATATTGACGAGAGTATTGTTTCGGAGTGTCTGATTTTTAACTCTTCCCTGCGGGCTCAGTGTTAGACTGCGATGCACCACAGCAGGTTTACTGTATTCCTTCGACGATCATATTGAAGATGAAACACAGAAATTGCATCGGGAATCAATACCAAATTCACAATACCGATATATATTGACGAGAGTAACGTTTCGGGCAGTCTGGTTCTTTGGTTCTTCCCTGGGGGCTCAGTGTTAGACTCCGAAGCACCACAGCAGGTTTACTGTATCCCGTCGACCATCTCATTGACGATGAAACACAGAAATTGCATCCGGAATCAATACAAAATGCGCAATGTAGATTTATATTGACGAGAGTAACGTTTCGGGGAGTCTGTTTTTTGGCTCTTCCCTGGGGGCTCAGTGTTAGACTCCGATGTACCACAGCAGGTTTACTGAATCCCATCTACCGTCATGTTGACGATGAATCACAGAAATTGCATAGGGAATCAATATCGAAATCACAATATTGTTTTATATTGACGAGAGATACGTTTCGGGGAGTCTGTTTTTTGGCTCTTCCCTGGGGGCTCAGTGTTAGACTCCGCTGAACCAAGGAGGTATTCTGTATCCCTTCGACCATCATATTGACGATGAAACACAGAAATTGCATCGGGAATCAATACAAAATTAACAATACAGATATATATTGACGAGAGTAACGTTTTGGGGAGTCTGTTTTTTGGTTCTTCCCTTGGGGCTCAGACTCCGATGCACCACAGCAGGTTTATTGTATACCTTCGACCGTCATGTTGACGATTAAACACAGAAATTGCATCGGGAATCAATACAAATTTCACAACACCGATTTATATTGACGGGAGTAACGTTACCGGGAGTCTGTTTTTTGGCTCTTCCCTGGGTCTCAGTGTTAGACTCCGATGCACCACAGCAGGTTTACTGTATCCCTTCGACCATCACATTGACGATTAAACAGAGAAATTGCATCGGGATTCAATACCAAATTTACAATACCGATTTATATTGACGAGAGTAACGTTTCGGGCAGTCTGGTTCTTTGGTTCTTCCCTGGGGGCTCAGTGTTAGACTCCGATGCAGCAAAGCAGGTTCACTGAATCCCTTCGACCATCACATTGACGATGAAACACAGAAATTACATAGGGAATCAATACAAAATTCACAATACCGATTTATATTGACGAGAGTAACTTTTCGGGGAGTCTGGTTTATTGATTCTCCCCTGGGGGCTCAGTGTTAGACTCCGATGCAGCAAAGCAGCTTTACTGTATCCCTTCGACCATCATATTGACGATGAAACACAGATATTGCATCCGGATTCAATACAAAATTCACAATGCCTATTTATATTGACGAGAGTAACGTTTCGGAGTGTCTGATTTTTAACTCTTCCCTGGGGGCTCAGTGTTAGACTCCGATGCACCACAGCAGGTTTACTGTATCCCTTCGACCATCACATTGACGATTAAACAGAGAAATTGCATCGGGATTCAATACCAAATTTACAATACCGATTTATATTGACGAGAGTAACGTTTCGGGCAGTCTGGTTCTTTGGTTCTTCCCTGGGGGCTCAGTGTTAGACTCCGATGCAGCAAAGCAGGTTCACTGAATCCCTTCGACCATCACATTGACGATGAAACAGAGAAATTGCATCGGGAATCAATACAAAATTCATAATACCGATTTATATTGTTGAGAGTAACGTTTAGGGCAGTCTGGTTTTTTGGTTTTTCCCTGGGGGCTCAGTGTTAGACTCCGATGCAGCGTAGCAGATTCACTGAATCCCTTCGACCATCACATTGACGATGAAACAGAGAAATTGCATCGGGAATCAATACAAAATTCATAATACCGATTTATATTGACGAGAGTAACGTTTAGGGCAGTCTGGTTTTTTGGTTCTTCCCTGCGGGCTCAGTGTTAGACTCCGATGCACCACAGCAGGTTAACTGTATTCCTTCGACGATCATATTGAAGATGAAACACAGAAATTGCATCGGGAATCAATACCAAATTCACAATACCGATTTATATTGACGAGAGTAACGTTTCGGGCAGTCTGGTTTTTTGGTTCTTCCCTGGGGGCTCAGTGTTAGACTCCGATGCAGCAAAGCAGGTTTACTGTATCCCTTCGACCATCATATTGACGATGAAACACAGAAATTACATCGGGAATCCATACAAAATTCACAATACCGATTTATATTGAAGAGAGTAACGTTGCGGGTAGGCTGCTTTTTTGCTCTTCCCTGAGGGATCAGTGTTAGACTCCGATGCACCACAGCAGGTTTACTGTATTCCTTCGACGATAATATTGAAGATGTAACACAGAGATTGCATCGGGATTCAATACCAAATTTACAATACCGATTTATATTGACGAGAGTAACGTTTCGGGCAGTCTGGTTTTTTGGTTCTTCCCTGGGGGCTCAGTGTTAGACTCCGATGCAGCAAAGCTGGTTCACTGAATCCCTTCGACCATCACATTGACGATGAAACAGAGAAATTGCATCGGGAATCAATACAAAATTCACAATACCGATTTATATTGACGAGAGTAACGTTTAGGGCAGTCTGGTTTTTTGGTTCTTCCCTGGGGGCTCAGTGTTAGACTCCGATGCAGCGTAGCAGGTTCACTGAATCCCTTCGACCATCACATTGACGATGAAACAGAGAAATTGCATCGGGAATCAATACAAAATTCACGATACCGATTTATATTGACGAGAGTAACGTTTAGGGCAGTCTGGTTTTTTGGTTTTTTCCTGGGGGCTCAGTGTTAGACTCCGATGCAGCAAAGCAGGTTCACTGAATCCCTTCGACCATCACATTGACGATGAAACAGAGAAATTGCATCGGGAATCAATACAAAATTCACAATACCGATTTATATTGACGAGAGTAACTTTTCGGGCAGTCTGGTTCTTTGGTTCTTCCTTGGGGGCTCAGTGTTAGACTCCGATGCACCACAGCAGGATTACTGTATTCCTTCTACGATCATATTGAAGATGAAAGACAGAAATTGCATCGGGAATCAATACCAAATTCACAATACCGATTTATATTGACGAGAGTAACGTTTCGGGCAGTCTGGTTTTTTGGTTCTTCCCTGGGGGCTCAGTGTTAGACTCCGATGCAGCAAAGCAGGTTTACTGTATCCCTTCGACCATCATATTGACGATGAAACACAGAAATTACATCGGGAATCAATACAAAATTCACAATACCGATTTATATTGACGAGAGTAACGTTTCGGGTAGGCTGCTATTTGGCTCTTCCCTGAGGGATCAGTGTTAGACTCCGATGCACCACAGCAGGTTTACTGTATTCCTTCGACGATCATATTGAAGATGAAACACAGAAATTGCATCGGGAATCAATACCAAATTCACAATACCGATTTATATTGACGAGAGTAACGTTTCGGGCAGTCTGGTTTTTTGGTTCTTCCCTGGGGGCTCAGTGTTAGACTCCGATGCATCAAAGCAGGTTTACTGTATCCCTTCGACCATCATATTGACGATGAAACACAGAAATTACATCGGGAATCAATACAAAATTCACAATACCGATTTATATTGACGAGAGTAACGTTTCGGGTAGGCTGCTATTTGGCTCTTCCCTGAGGGATCAGTGTTAGACTCCGATGCACCACAGCAGGTTTACTGTATTTCTTCGACGATCATATTGAAGATGAAACACAGAAATTGCATCGGGAATTAATACCAAATTCACAATACCGATTTATATAGACGAGAGTAACGTTTCGGGCAGTCTGGTTTATTGGTTCTTCCCTGGGGGCTCAGTGTTAGACTCCGATGCATCAAAGCAGGTTTACTGTATCCCTTCGACTATCATATTGACGATGAAACAAAGAAATTACATCGGGAATCAATACAAAATTCACAATACCGATTTATATTGACGAGAGTAACGTTTCGGGTAGGCTGCTATTTGGCTCTTCCCTGAGGGATCAGTGTTAGACTCCGATGCACCCCAGCAGGTTTACTTTATCTTTTCGACCATCACATTGACGATGAAACACAGAATTTGCATCGGGACTCAGTACAAAATTCACAATACCGATTTATATTGACGAGATTAACGTTTAGGGGAGTCTGATTTTTGGCTCTTCCCTGGCGGCTCAGTGTTAGACTCCGATGCACCACAGCAGGTTTACTTTATCCCTTCGACCATCATATTGACGATGAAGCACAGAAATTGCATCGGGAATCAATACAATATTCACAATACCGTTTTAAATTGACGAGAATAACGTTTCGGGGAGTCTGTATTTTGGCTCTTCCCTGGGGGCTCAGTGTTAGACTCCGATTTACAAAAGCAGGTTTACTGTATCCCTTCGACCAACATATTGACGATGAAACACAGAAATTGCATCCGGGTTCAATACAAAATTCGCAATGCAGATTTATATTGACGAGAGTAACGTTTCGTTGAGTCTGTTTTTTGGCTCTTCCCTGGGGGCAACGTGTTAGACTCCGATGCACCACAGCAGGTTTACTGTATCTCTTCGACCATCATATTGACGATGAAACACAGAAATTGCTTCGGGAATCAATACAAAATTCACAATACCGATTTACATTGATGAGAGTAACGAGTCGGGGAGTCTGTTTTTTGGTTCTTCCACGGGGGCTCAGATTCCGATGCACCACAGCTGGTTTACTTTAGCCCTTCGACCATCATATTGACGATGAAACACAGAAATTGCATCGGCAATCAATACAAAATTCACAATACCGATTTATATTGAGTCTGTTTTTTGGCTCTTTCCTGGGGGCTCAGTGTTAGACTCTGATGCACCACAGCAGGTTTCTGTATCCTTTCGACCATCATATCGACAATGAAACACAGAAACTGAATCGAGAATCAATACAAAATTAAAAATACCGATTTATATTGACGAGCGTAAGGTTTCGGGAGCCTGTTTTTTGGTTCTTCCCTGGGGGCTCAGTGTTAGACTCCGATGCACCACAGCAGGTTTACCGTACCCTTCAACCATCACATTGACGATGGAACACAGAAATTGCATCCGGATTCAATACAAAATTCGCAATGCAGATTTATATTGACGAGAGTAAAGTTTTGGGGAGTCTGTTTTTTGGCTCTTCCATGGGTGCTCAGTGTTAGACTCCGATGCACCACAGCAAGTTTACTGTATTCCTTTGACCATCATATTGACGATGAAACAGATAAAATGCATCGGGAATCAATACAAAATTCAAAATACCGATTTATATTGACGAGAGTAACGTTTCGGGCAGTCTGGTTCTTTGGTTCTTCCCTGGGGGCTCAGTGTTAGACTCCGATGCAGCAAAGCAGTTTCACTGAATCCCTTCGAGCATCACATTGACGATGAAACACAGAAATTACATCGGGAATCAATACCAATTTCACAATACCGATTTATATTGACGATAGTAACGTTTCGGGGAGTCTGGTTTTTTGGTTCTTCCCTGGGGGCTCAGTGTTAGACTCCGATGCATCAAAGCATGTTTACTGTATCCCTTCGACCATCATATTGACGATGATACACAGAAATTGCATCGGGAATCATTACAAAATTCACAATACCGATTTATATTACGAGAGTAACGTTTCGGGCAGTCTGGTTTTTTGGTTCTTCCCTGGGGGCTCAGTGTTAGACTCCGATGCAGCAAAACAGGTTGACTGTATCCCTTCGACCATCATATTGACGATGAAACACAGATATTGCATCCGGATTCAATACAAAATTCACAATGCCTATTTATATTGACGAGAGTAACGTTTCGGAGTGTCTGATTTTTAACTCTTCCCTGGGGGCTCAGTGTTAGGCTCCGATGCACCACAGCAGGTTTACTGTATTCCTTCGACGATCATATTGAAGATGAAACACAGAAATTGCATCGGGAATCAATACCAAATTCACAATACCGATTTATATTGACGAGAGTAACGTTTCGGGCAGTCTGGTTCTTTGGTTCTTCCCTGGGGGCTCAGTGTTAGACTCCGAAGCACCACAGCAGGTTTACAGTATCCCGTCAACCATCACATTGACGATGAAACACAGAAATTGCATCCGGATTCAATACAAAATGCGCAATGTAGATTTATATTGACGAGAGTAACGTTTCGGGGAGTCTGTTTTTTGCCTCTTCCCTGGGGGCTCAGTGTTAGACTCCGATGTACCACAGCAGGTTTACTGAATCCCATCTACCGTCATGTTGACGATGAATCACAGAAATTGCATAGGGAATCAATATCGAAATCACAATATTGTTTTATATTGACGAGAGATACGTTTCGGGGAGTCTGTTTTTTGGCTCTTCCCTGGGGGCTCAGTGTTAGACTCCGCTGCACCAAGGAAGTATTCTGTATCCCTTCGACCATCATATTGACGATGAAGCACAGAAATTGCATCGGGAATCAATACAAAATAACAATACCGATATATATTGACGAGAGTAACGTTTTGGGGAGTCTGTTTTTTGGTTCTTCCCTTGGGGCTCAGACTCCGATGCACCACAGCAGGATTATTGTATACCTTCGACCGTCATGTTGACGATTAAACACAGAAATTGCATCGGGAATCAATACAAAATTCACAACACCGATTTATATTGACGGGAGTAACGTTTCGGGCAGTCTGGTTTTTTGGTTCTTCCCTGGGGGCTCAGTGTTAGACTCCGATGCAGCAAAACAGTTTTACTGTATCCCTTCGACCATCATATTGACGATGAAACACAGATATTGCATCCGGATTCAATACAAAATTCACAATGCCTATTCATATTGACGAGAGTAACGTTTCGGAGTGTCTGATTTTTAACTCTTCCCTGGGGGCTCAGTGTTAGACTCCGATGCACCACAGCAGGTTTACTGTATTCCTTCGACGATCATATTGAAGACGAAACACAGAAATTGCATCGGGAATCAATACCAAATTCACAATACCGATTTATATTGACGAGAGTAACGTTTCGGGCAGTCTGGTTCTTTGGTTCTTCCCTGGGGGCTCAGTGTTAGACTCCGAAGCACCACAGCAGGTTTACTGTATCCCGACGACCATCACATTGACGATGAAACACAGAAATTGCATCAGGATTCAATACAAAATGCGCAATGTAGATTTATATTGACGAGAGTAACGTTTCGGGGAGTCTGTTTTTTGGCTCTTCCCTGGGGGCTCAGTGTTAGACTCCGCTGCACCAAGGAGGTATTCTGTATCCCTTCGACCATCATATTGACGATGAAACACAGAAATTGCATCGGGAATCAATACAAAATTAACAATACCGATATATATTGACGAGAGTAACGTTTTGGGGAGTCTGTTTTTTGGTTCTTCCCTTGGGGCTCAGACTCCGATGCACCACAGCAGGTTTATTGTATACCTTCGACCGTCATGTTGACGATTAAACACAGAAATTGCATCGGGATTCAATACAAATTTCACAACACCGATTTATATTGACGGGAGTAACGTTACCGGGAGTCTGTTTTTTGGCTCTTCCCTGGGTCTCAGTGTTAGACTCCGATGCACCACAGCAGGTTTACTGTATCCCTTCGACCATCACATTGACGAATAAACAGAGAAATTGCATCGGGATTCAATACCAAATTTACAATACCGATTTATATTGACGAGAGTAACGTTTCGGGCAGTCTGGTTTTTTGGTTCTTCCCTGGGGCCTCAGTGTTAGACTCCGATGCAGCAAAGCAGGTTCACTGCATCCCTTCGACCATCACATTGACGATGAAACAGAGAAATTGCATCGGGAATCAATACAAAATTCACAATACCGATTTATATTGACGAGAGTAACGTTTCGGGCAGTCTGGTTCTTTGGTTCTTCCCTGGGGGCTCAGTGTTAGACTCCGATGCAGCAAAGCAGGTTCACTAAATCCCTTCGACCATCACATTGACGATGAAACACAGAAATTACATAGGGAATCAATACCAAATTCACAATACCGATTTATATTGACGAGAGTAACGTTTCGGGGAGTCTGGTTTATTGGTTCTCCCCTGGGGGCTCAGTGTTAGACTCCGATGTAGCAAAGCAGCTTTACTGTATCCCTTCGACCATCATATTGACGATGAAACACAGATATTGCATCCGGATTCAATACAAAATTCACAATGCCTATTTATATTGACGAGAGTAACGTTTCGGAGTGTCTGATTTTTAACTCTTCCCTGGGGGCTCAGTGTTAGACTCCGATGCACCACAGCAAGTTTACTGTATCCCTTCGACCATCATATTGACGATGAAACACAGAAATTGCATCGGGAATGAATAGAAAATTCACAATGCCGATTTATATTGAAGAGAGTAACGTTGCGGGTAGGCTGCTTTTTGGCTCTTCCCTGAGGGATCAGTGTTAGACTCCGATGCACCACAGCAGGTTTACTGTATTCCTTCGACGATAATATTGAAGATGTAACACAGAAATTGCATCGGGATTCAATACCAAATTTACAATATCGATTTATATTGACGAGAGTAACGTTTCGGGCAGTTTCGTGTTTTGGTTCTTCCCTGGGGGCTCAGTGTTAGACTCCGATGCAGCAAAGCAGGTTCACTGAATCCCTTCGACCATCACATTGACGATGAAACACAGAAATTACATCGGGAATCAATACCAAATTCACAATACCGATTTATATTGACGAGAGTAACGTTTCGGGCAGTCTGGTTTTTTGGTTCTTCCCTGGGGGCTCAGTGTTAGACTCCGATGCAGCGTAGCAGGTTCACTGAATCCCTTCGACCATCACATTGACGATGAAACAGAGAAATTGCATCGGGAATCAATACAAAATTCACAATACCGATTTATATTGACGAGAGTAACTTTTCGGGCAGTCTGGTTCTTTGGTTCTTCCCTGGGGGCTCAGTGTTAGACTCCGATGCAGCAAAGCAGGTTCACTGAATCCCTTCGACCATCACATTGACGATGAAACACAGAAATTACATCGGGAATCAATACCAAATTCACAATACCGATTTATATTGACGAGAGTAACTTTTCGGGCAGTCTGGTTCTTTGGTTCTTCCCTGGGGGCTCAGTGTTAGACTCCGATGCACCACAGCAGGTTTACTGTATTCCTTCGACGATCATATTGAAGATGAAACACAGAAATTGCATCGGGAATCAATACCAAATTCACAATACCGATTTATATTGACGAGAGTAACGATCCGGGCAGTCTGGTTTTTTGGTTCTTCCCTGGGGGCTCAGTGTTAGACTCCGATGCATCAAAGCAGGTTTACTGTATCCCTTCGAACATCATATTGACGATGAAACACAGAAATTACATCGGGAATCAATACAAAATTCACAATACCGATTTATATTGACGAGAGTAACGTTTCGGGCAGTCTGGTTTTTTGGTTCTTCCCTGGGGGCTCAGTGTTAGACTCCGATGCATCAAAGCAGGTTTACTGTATCCCTTCGACCATCATATTGACGATGAAACACAGAAATTACATCGGGAATCAATACAAAATTCACGATACCGATTTATATTGACGAGAGTAACGTTTCGGGTAGGCTGCTATTTGGCTCTTCCCTGAGGGATCAGTGTTAGACTCCGATGCACCACAGCAGGTTTACTGTATTCCTTCTACGATCATATTGAAGATGAAAGACAGAAATTGCATCGGGAATCAATACCAAATTCACAATACCGATTTATATTGACGAGAGTAACGTTTCGGGTAGGCTGCTATTTGGATCTTCCCTGAGGGATCAGTGTTAGACTCCGATGCACCACAGCAGGTTTACTGTATTCCTTCGACGGTCATATTGAAGATGAAACACAGAAATTACATCGGGAATCAATACCAAATTCACAATACCGATTTATATTGACGAGAGTAACGTTTCGGGTAGGCTGCAATTTGGCTCTTCCCTGAGGGATCAGTGTTAGACTCCGATGCACCACAGCAGGTTTACTGCATTCCTTCGACGGTCATATTGAAGATGAAACACAGAAATTACATCGGGAATCAATACCAAATTCACAATACCGATTTATATTGACGAGAGTAACGTGTCGGGCAGTGTGGTTTTTTGGTTCTTCCCTGGGGGCTCAGTGTTAGACTCCGATGCAGCAAAGCAGGTTTACTGTATCCCTTCGACCATCATATTGACGATGAACCACAGAAATTAAATCGGGAATCAATACAAAATTCACAATACCGATTTATATTGACGAGAGTAACGTTTCGGGTAGGCTGCTATTTGGCTCTTCCCTGAGGGATCAGTGTTAAACTCCGATGCACCACAGCAGGTTTACTGTATTCCTTCTACGATCATATTGAAGATGAAACACAGAAATTGCATCGGGAATCAATACCAAATTCACAATACCGATTTATATTGACGAGAGTAACGTTTCGGGCAGTTTGGTTTTTTGGTTCTTCCCTGGGGGCTCAGTGTTAGGCTCCGATGCAGCAAAGCAGGTTTACTGTATCCCTTCGACCACCATATTGACGATGAACCACAGAAATTACATCGGGAATCAATACAAAATTCACAATACCGATTTATATTGACGAGAGTAACGTTTCGGGCAGTCTGGTTTTTTGGTTATTCCCTGGGGGCTCAGTGTTAGACTCCGATGCAGCAAAGCAGGTTTACTGTATCCCTTCGACCACCATATTGACGATGAACCACAGAAATTACATCGGGAATCAATACAAAATTCACAATACCGATTTATATTGACGAGAGTAACGTTTCGGGTAGGCTGCTATTTGGCTCTTCCCTGAGGGATCAGTGTTAGACTCCGATGCACCACAGCAGGTTTACTGTATTCCTTCGACGATCATATTGAAGATGAAACACAGAAATTGCATCGGGAATCAATACCAAATTCACAATACCGATTTATATTGACGAGAGTAACGTTTCGGGCAGTCTGGTTTTTTGGTTCTTCCCTGGGGGCTCAGTGTTAGACTCCGATGCAGCAAAGCAGGTTTACTGTATCCCTTCGACCATCATATTGACGATGAACCACAGAAATTACATCGGGAATCAATACAAAATTCACAATACCGATTTATATTGACGAGAGTAACGTTTCGGGTAGGCTGCAATTTGGCTCTTCCCTGAGGGATCAGTGTTAGACTCCGATGCACCACAGCAGGTTTACTGTATTCCTTCGACGATCATATTGAAGATGAAACACAGAAATTGCATCGGGAATCAATACCATATTCACAATACCGACTTGTATTGACGTGAGTAACGTTTCGGGCAGTCTGGTTTTTTGGTTCTTCCCTGGGGGCTCAGTGTTAGACTCCGATGCATCAAAGCAGGTTAACTGTATCCCTTCGAACATCATATTGACGATGAAACACAGAAATTACATCGGGAATCAATACAAAATTCACAATACCGATTTATATTGACGAGAGTAACGTTTCGGGCAGTCTGGTTTTTTGGTTCTTCCCTGGGGGCTCAGTGTTAGACTCCGATGCATCAAAGCAGGTTTACTGTATCCCTTCGACCATCATATTGACGATGAAACACAGAAATTACGTCGGGAATCAATACAAAATTCACGATACCGATTTATATTGACGAGAGTAACGTTTCGGGTAGGCTGCTATTTGGCTCTTCCCTGAGGGATCAGTGTTAGACTCCGATGCACCACAGCAGGTTTACTGTATTCCTTCTACGATCATATTGAAGATGAAAGACAGAAATTGCATCGGGAATCAATACCAAATTCACAATACCGATTTATATTGACGAGAGTAACGTTTCGGGTAGGCCGCTATTTGGCTCTTCCCTGAGGGATCAGTGTTAGACTCCGATGCACCACAGCAGGTTTACTGTATTCCTTCGACGGTCATATTGAAGATGAAACACAGAAATTACATCGGGAATCAATACCAAATTCACAATACCGATTTATATTGACGAGAGTAACGTTTCGGGCAGTCTGGTTTTTTGGTTCTTCCCTGGGGGCTCAGTGTTAGACTCCGATGCATCAAAGCAGGTTTACTGTATCCCTTCGAACATCATATTGACGATGCAACACAGAAATTACATGGGGAATCAATACAAAATTCACAATACCGATTTATATTGACGAGAGTAACGTTTCGGGCAGTCTGGTTTTTTGGTTCTTCCCTGGGGGCTCAGTGTTAGACTCCGATGCATCAAAGCAGGTTTACTGTATCCCTTCGACCATCATATTGACGATGAAACACAGAAATTACATCGGGAATCAATACAAATTTCACGATACCGATTTATATTGACGAGAGTAACGTTTCGGGTAGGCTGCTATTTGGCTCTTCCCTGAGGGATCAGTGTTAGACTCCGATACACCACAGCAGGTTTACTGTATTCCTTCTACGATCATATTGAAGATGAAAGACAGAAATTGCATCGGGAATCAATACCAAATTCACAATACCGATTTATATTGACGAGAGTAACGTTTCGGGTAGGCTGCTATTTGGCTCTTCCCTGAGGGATCAGTGTTAGACTCCGATGCACCACAGCAGGTTTACTGTATTCCTTCGACGGTCATATTGAAGATGAAACACAGAAATTACACCGGGAATCAATACCAAATTCACAATACCGATTTATATTGACGAGAGTAACGTTTCGGGTAGGCTGCAATTTGGCTCTTCCCTGAGGGATCAGTGTTAGACTCCGATGCACCACAGCAGGTTTACTGTATTCCTTCGACGGTCATATTCAAGATGAAACACAGAAATTACATCGGGAATCAATACCAAATTCACAATACCGATTTATATTGACGAGAGTAACGTTTCGGGCAGTCTGGTTTTTTGGTTCTTCCCTGGGGGCTCAGTGTTAGACTCCGATGCAGCAAAGCAGGTTTACTGTATCCCTTCGACCATCATATTGACGATGAACCACAGAAATTAAATCGGGAATCAATACGAAATTCACAATACCTATTTATATTGACGAGAGTAACGTTTCGGGTAGGCTGCTATTTGGCTCTTCCCTGAGGGATCAGTGTTAGACTCCGATGCACCACAGCAGGTTTACTGTATTCCTTCTACGATCATATTGAAGATGAAAGACAGAAATTGCATCGGGAATCAATACCAAATTCACAATACCGATTTATATTGACGAGAGTAATGTTTCGGGCAGTCTGGTTTTTTGGTTCTTCCCTTGGGGCTCAGTGTTAGACTCCGATGCAGCAAAGCAGGTTTACTGTATCCCTTCGACCATCATATTGACGATGAACCACAGAAATTACATCGGGAATCAATACAAAATTCACAATACCGATTTATATTGACGAGAGTAACGTTTCGGGCAGTCTGCTTTTTGGTTCTTCCCTGGGGGCTCAGTGTTAGACTCCGATGCATCAAAGCAGGTTTACTGTATCCCTTCGACGATCATATTGACGATGAACCACAGAAATTACATCGGGAATCAATACAAAATTCACAATACCGATTTATATTGACGAGAGTAACGTTTCGGGCAGTCTGGTTTTTTGGTTCTTCCCTGGGGGCTCAGTGTTAGACTCCGATGCAGCAAAGCAGGTTTACTGTATCCCTTCGACCATCATATTGACGATGAACCACAGAAATTACATCGGGAATCAATACAAAATTCACAATACCGATTTATATTGACGAGAGTAACGTTTCGGGCAGTCTGGTTTTTTGGTTATTCCCTGGGGGCTCAGTGTTAGACTCCGATGCAGCAAAGCAGGTTTACTGTATCCCTTCGACCACCATATTGACGATGAACCACAGAAATTACATCGGGAATGAATACAAAATTCACAATACCGATTTATATTGACGAGAGTAACGTTTCGGGTAGGCTGCTATTTGGCTCTTCCCTGAGGGATCAGTGTTAGACTCCGATGCACCACAGCAGGTTTACTGTATTCCTTCTACGATCATATTGAAGATGAAACACAGAAATTGCATCGGGAATCAATACCAAATTCACAATACCGATTTATATTGACGAGAGTAACGTTTCGGGCAGTCTGGTTTTTTGGTTCTTCCCTGGGGGCTCAGTGTTAGACTCCGATGCAGCAAAGCAGGTTTACTGTATCCCTTCGACCATCATATTGACGATGAACCACAGAAATTACATCGGGAATCAATACAAAATTCACAATACCGATTTATATTGACGAGAGTAACGTTTCGGGTAGGCTGCTATTTGGCTCTTCCCTGAGGGATCAGTGTTAGACTCCGATGCACCACAGCAGGTTTACTGTATTCCTTCGACGGTCATATTGAAGATGAAACACAGAAATTACATCGGGAATCAATACCAAATTCACAATACCGATTTATATTGACGAGAGTAACGTTTCGGGTAGGCTGCAATTTGGCTCTTCCCTGAGGGATCAGTGTTAGACTCCGATGCACCACAGCAGGTTTACTGTATTCCTTCGACGGTCATATTCAAGATGAAACACAGAAATTACATCGGGAATCAATACCAAATTCACAATACCGATTTATATTGACGAGAGTAACGTTTCGGGCAGTCTGGTTTTTTGGTTCTTCCCTGGGGGCTCAGTGTTAGACTCCGATGCACCACAGCAGGTTTACTGTATTCCTTCGACGATCATATTGAAGATGAAACACAGAAATTGCATCGGGAATCAATATCAAATTCACAATACCGATTTATATTGACGAGAGTAACGTTTCGGGCAGTCTGGTTTTTTGGTTCTTCCCTGGGGGCTCAGTGTTAGACTCCGAATCATCAAAGCAGGTTTACTGTATCCCGTCGACCATCATATTGACGATGAAACACAGAAATTACATCGGGAATCAATACAAAATTCACAATACCGATTTATATTGACGAGAGTAACGTTTCGGGTAGGCTGCTATTTGGCTCTTCCCTGAGGGATCAGTGTTAGACTCCGATGCACCACAGCAGGTTTACTGTATTCCTTCTACGATCATATTGAAGATGAAAGACAGAAATTGCATCGGGAATCAATACCAAATTCACAATACCGATTTATATTGACGAGAGTAACGTTTCGGGCAGTCTGGTTTTTTGGTTCTTCCCTTGGGGCTCAGTGTTAGACTCCGATGCAGCAAAGCAGGTTTACTGTATCCCTTCGACCATCATATTGACGATGAACCACAGAAATTACATCGGGAATCAATACAAAATTCACAATACCGATTTATATTGACGAGAGTAACGTTTCGGGCAGTCTGCTTTTTGGTTTTTCCCTGGGGGCTCAGTGTTAGACTCCGATGCATCAAAGCAGGTTTACTGTATCCCTTCGACGATCATATTGACGATGAACCACAGAAATTACATCGGGAATCAATACAAAATTCACAATACCGATTTATATTGACGAGAGTAACGTTTCGGGCAGTCTGGTTTTTTGGTTCTTCCCTGGGGGCTCAGTGTTAGACTCCGATGCAGCAAAGCAGGTTTACTGTATCCCTTCGACCATCATATTGACGATGAACCACAGAAATTACATCGGGAATCAATACAAAATTCACAATACCGATTTATATTGACGAGAGTAACGTTTCGGGCAGTCTGGTTTTTTGGTTATTCCCTGGGGGCTCAGTGTTAGACTCCGATGCAGCAAAGCAGGTTTACTGTATCCCTTCGACCACCATATTGACGATGAACCACAGAAATTACATCGGGAATGAATACAAAATTCACAATACCGATTTATATTGACGAGAGTAACGTTTCGGGTAGGCTGCTATTTGGCTCTTCCCTGAGGGATCAGTGTTAGACTCCGATGCACCACAGCAGGTTTACTGTATTCCTTCTAGGATCATATTGAAGATGAAACACAGAAATTGCATCGGGAATCAATACCAAATTCACAATACCGATTTATATTGACGAGAGTAACGTTTCGGGCAGTCTGGTTTTTTGGTTCTTCCCTGGGGGCTCAGTGTTAGACTCCGATGCAGCAAAGCAGGTTTACTGTATCCCTTCGACCATCATATTGACGATGAACCACAGAAATTACATCGGGAATCAATACAAAATTCACAATACCGATTTATATTGACGAGAGTAACGTTTCGGGTAGGCTGCAATTTGCCTCTTCCCTGAGGGATCAGTGTCAGACTCCGATGCACCACAGCAGGTTTACTGTATTCCTTCTACGATCATATTGAAGATGAAAGACAGAAATTGCATCGGGAATCAATACCAAATGCACAATACCGATTTATATTGACGAGAGTAACGTTTCGGGTAGGCTGCTATTTGGCTCTTCCCTGAGGGATCAGTGTTAGACTCCGATGCACCACAGCAGGTTTACTGTATTCCTTCGACGGTCATATTGAAGATGAAACACAGAAATTACATCGGGAATCAATACCAAATTCACAATACCGATTTATATTGACGAGAGTAACGTTTCGGGTAGGCTGCAATTTGGCTCTTCCCTGAGGGATCAGTGTTAGACTCCGATGCACCACAGCAGGTTTACTGTATTCCTTCGACGGTCATATTCAAGATGAAACACAGAAATTACATCGGGAATCAATACCAAATTCACAATACCGATTTATATTGACGAGAGTAACGTTTCGGGCAGTCTGGTTTTTTGGTTCTTCCCTGGGGGCTCAGTGTTAGACTCCGATGCACCACAGCAGGTTTACTGTATTCCTTCGACGATCATATTGAAGATGAAACACAGAAATTGCATCGGGAATCAATATCAAATTCACAATACGGATTGATATTGACGAGAGTAACGTTTCGGGCAGTCTAGTTTTTTGGTTCTTCCCTAGGGGGCTCAGTGTTAGACTCCGAATCATCAAAGCAGGTTTACTGTATCCCTTCGACCATCATATTGACGATGAAACACAGAAATTACTTCGGGAATCAATACAAAATTCACAATACCGATTTATATTGACGAGAGTAACGTTTCGGGTAGGCTGCTATTTGGCTCTTCCCTGAGGGATCAGTGTTAGACTCCGATGCACCACAGCAGGTTTACTGTATTCCTTCTACGATCATATTGAAGATGAAAGACAGAAATTGCATCGGGAATCAATACCAAATTCACAATACCGATTTATATTGACGAGAGTAACGTTTCGGGCAGTCTGGTTTTTTGGTTCTTCCCTTGGGGCTCAGTGTTAGACTCCGATGCAGCAAAGCAGGTTTACTGTATCCCTTCGACCATCATATTGACGATGAACCACAGAAATTACATCGGGAATCAATACAAAATTCACAATACCGATTTATATTGACGAGAGTAACGTTTCGGGCAGTCTGCTTTTTGGTTTTTCCCTGGGGGCTCAGTGTTAGACTCCGATGCATCAAAGCAGGTTTACTGTATCCCTTCGACGATCATATTGACGATGAACCACAGAAATTACATCGGGAATCAATACAAAATTCACAATACCGATTTATATTGACGAGAGTAACGTTTCGGGCAGTCTGGTATTTTGGTTCTTCCCTGGGGGCTCAGTGTTAGACTCCGATGCAGCAAAGCAGGTTTACTGTATCCCTTCGACCATCATATTGACGATGAACCACAGAAATTACATCGGGAATCAATGCAAAATTCACAATACCGATTTATATTGACGAGAGTAACGTTTCGGGCAGTCTGGTTTTTTGGTTATTCCCTGGGGGCTCAGTGTTAGACTCCGATGCAGCAAAGCAGGTTTACTGTATCCCTTCGACCACCATATTGACGATGAACCACAGAAATTACATCGGGAATGAATACAAAATTCACAATACCGATTTATATTGACGAGAGTAACGTTTCGGGTAGGCTGCTATTTGGCTCTTCCCTGAGGGATCAGTGTTAGACTCCGATGCACCACAGCAGGTTTACTGTATTCCTTCTACGATCATATTGAAGATGAAACACAGAAATTGCATCGGGAATCAATACCAAATTCACAATACCGATTTATATTGACGAGAGTAACGTTTCGGGCAGTCTGGTTTTTTGGTTCTTCCCTGGGGGCTCAGTGTTAGACTCCGATGCAGCAAAGCAGGTTTACTGTATCCCTTCGACCATCATATTGACGATGAACCACAGAAATTACATCGGGAATCAATACAAAATTCACAATACCGATTTATATTGACGAGAGTAACGTTTCGGGTAGGCTGCAATTTGGCTCTTCCCTGAGGGATCAGTGATAGACTCCGATGCACCACAGCAGGTTTACTGTATTCCTTCTACGATCATATTGAAGATGAAAGACAGAAATTGCATCGGGAATCAATACCAAATGCACAATACCGATTTATATTGACGAGAGTAACGTTTCGGGTAGGCTGCTATTTGGCTCTTCCCTGAGGGATCAGTGTTAGACTCCGATGCACCACAGCAGGTTTACTGTATTCCTTCGACGGTCATATTGAAGATGAAACACAGAAATTACATCGGGAATCAATACCAAATTCACAATACCGATTTATATTGACGAGAGTAACGTTTCGGGTAGGCTGCAATTTGGCTCTTCCCTGAGGGATCAGTATTAGACTCCGATGCACCACAGCAGGTTTACTGTATTCCTTCGACGGTCATATTCAAGATGAAACACAGAAATTACATCGGGAATCAATACAACATTCACAATACCGATTTATATTGACGAGAGTAACGTTTCAGGCAGTCTGGTTTTTTGGTTCTTCCCTGGGGGCTCAGTGTTAGACTCCGATGCACCACAGCAGGTTTACTGTATTCCTTCGACGATCATATTGAAGATGAAACACAGAAATTGCATCGGGAATCAATACCAAATTCACAATACCGATTTATATTGACGAGAGTAACGTTTCGGGCAGTCTGGTTTTTTGGTTCTTCCCTGGGGGCTCAGTGTTAGACTCCGAATCATCAAAGCAGGTTTACTGTATCCCTTCGACCATCATATTGACGATGAAACACAGAAATTACATCGGGAATCAATACAAAATTCACAATACCGATTTATATTGACGAGAGTAACGTTTCGGGTAGGCTGCTATTTGGCTCTTCCCTGAGGGATCAGTGTTAGTCTCCGATGCACCACAGCAGGTTTACTGTATTCCTTCGACGATCATATTGAAGATGAACCACAGAAATTGCATCGGGAATCAATACCAAATTCACAATACCGATTTATATTGACGAGAGTAACGTTTCGGGTAGGCTGCAATTTGGCTCTTCCCTGAGGGATCAGTGTTAGACTCCGATGCACCACAGCAGGTTTACTGCATTCCTTCGACGGTCATATTGAAGATGAAACACAGAAATTACATCGGGAATCAATACCAAATTCACAATACCGATTTATATTGACGAGAGTAACGTTTCGGGCAGTGTGGTTCTTTGGTTCTTCCCTGGGGGCTCAGTGTTAGACTCCGATGCAGCAAAGCAGGTTTACTGTATCCCTTCGACCATCATATTGACGATGAACCACAGAAATTAAATCGGGAATCAATACAAAATTCACAATACCGATTTATATTGACGAGAGTAACGTTTCGGGTAGGCTGCTATTTGGCTCTTCCCTGAGGGATCAGTGTTAGACTCCGATGCACCACAGCAGGTTTACTGTATTCCTTCTACGATCATATTGAAGATGAAACACAGAAATTGCATCGGGAATCAATACCAAATTCACAATACCGATTTATATTGACGAGAGTAACGTTTCGGGCAGTTTGGTTTTTTGGTTCTTCCCTGGGGGCTCAGAGTTAGACTCCGATGCAGCAAAGCAGGTTTACTGTATCCCTTCGACCACCATATTGACGATGAACCACAGAAATTACATCGGGAATCAATACAAAATTCACAATACCGATTTATATTGACGAGAGTAACGTTTCGGGCAGTCTGGTTTTTTGGTTATTCCCTGGGGGCTCAGTGTTAGACTCCGATGCAGCAAAGCAGGTTTACTGTATCCCTTCGACCACCATATTGACGATGAACCACAGAAATTACATCGGGAATCAATACAAAATTCACAATACCGATTTATATTGACGAGAGTAACGTTTCGGGTAGGCTGCTATTTGGCTCTTCCCTGAGGGATCAGTGTTAGACTCCGATGCACCACAGCAGGTTTACTGTATTCCTTCGACGATCATATTGAAGATGAAACACAGAAATTGCATCGGGAATCAATACCAAATTCACAATACCGATTTATATTGACGAGAGTAACGTTTCGGGCAGTCTGGTTTTTTAGTTCTTCCCTGGGGGCTCAGTGTTAGACTCCGATGCAGGAAAGCAGGTTTACTGTATCCCTTCGACCATCATATTGACGATGAACCACAGAAATTACATCGGGAATCAATACAAAATTCACAATACCGATTTATATTGACGAGAGTAACGTTTCGGGTAGGCTGCAATTTGGCTCTTCCCTGAGGGATCAGTGTTAGACTCCGATGCACCACAGCAGGTTTACTGTATTCCTTCGACGATCATATTGAAGATGAAACACAGAAATTGCATCGGGAATCAATACCAAATTCACAATACCGACTTATATTGACGAGAGTAACGTTTCGGGCAGTCTGGTTTTTTGGTTCTTCCCTGGGGGCTCAGTGTTAGACTCCGATGCATCAAAGCAGGTTAACTGTATCCCTTCGAACATCATATTGACGATGAAACACAGAAATTACATCGGGAATCAATACAAAATTCACAATACCGATTTATATTGACGAGAGTAACGTTTCGGGCAGTCTGGTTTTTTGGTTCTTCCCTGGGGGCTCAGTGTTAGACTCCGATGCATCAAAGCAGGTTTACTGTATCCCTTCGACCATCATATTGACGATGAAACACAGAAATTACATCGGGAATCAATACAAAATTCACGATACCGATTTATATTGACGAGAGTAACGTTTCGGGTAGGCTGCTATTTGGCTCTTCCCTGAGGGATCAGTGTTAGACTCCGATGCACCACAGCAGGTTTACTGTATTCCTTCTACGATCATATTGAAGATGAAAGACAGAAATTGCATCGGGAATCAATACCAAATTCACAATACCGATTTATATTGACGAGAGTAACGTTTCGGGTAGGCTGCTATTTGGCTCTTCCCTGAGGGATCAGTGTTAGACTCCGATGCACCACAGCAGGTTTACTGTATTCCTTCGACGGTCATATTGAAGATGAAACACAGAAATTACATCGGGAATCAATACCAAATTCACAATACCGATTTATATTGACGAGAGTAACGTTTCGGGCAGTCTGGTTTTTTGGTTCTTCCCTGGGGGCTCAGTGTTAGACTCCGATGCATCAAAGCAGGTTTACTGTATCCCTTCGAACATCATATTGACGATGAAACACAGAAATTACATGGGGAATCAATACAAAATTCACAATACCGATTTATATTGACGAGAGTAACGTTTCGGGCAGTCTGGTTTTTTGGTTCTTCCCTGGGGGCTCAGTGTTAGACTCCGATGCATCAAAGCAGGTTTACTGTATCCCTTCGACCATCATATTGACGATGAAACACAGAAATTACATCGGGAATCAATACAAAATTCACGATACCGATTTATATTGACGAGAGTAACGTTTCGGGTAGGCTGCTATTTGGCTCTTCCCTGAGGGATCAGTGTTAGACTCCGATACACCACAGCAGGTTTACTGTATTCCTTCTACGATCATATTGAAGATGAAAGACAGAAATTGCATCGGGAATCAATACCAAATTCACAATACCGATTTATATTGACGAGAGTAACGTTTCGGGTAGGCTGCTATTTGGCTCTTCCCTGAGGGATCAGTGTTAGACTCCGATGCACCACAGCAGGTTTACTGTATTCCTTCGACGGTCATATTGAAGATGAAACACAGAAATTACACCGGGAATCAATACCAAATTCACAATACCGATTTATATTGACGAGAGTAACGTTTCGGGTAGGCTGCAATTTGGCTCTTCCCTGAGGGATCAGTGTTAGACTCCGATGCACCACAGCAGGTTTACTGTATTCCTTCGACGGTCATATTGAAGATGAAACACAGAAATTACATCGGGAATCAATACCAAATTCACAATACCGATTTATATTGACGAGAGTAACGTTTCGGGCAGTCTGGTTTTTTGGTTCTTCCCTGGGGGCTCAGTGTTAGACTCCGATGCATCAAAGCAGGTTTACTGTATCCCTTCGAACATCATATTGACGATGAAACACAGAAATTACATGGGGAATCAATACAAAATTCACAATACCGATTTATATTGACGAGAGTAACGTTTCGGGCAGTCTGGTTTTTTGGTTCTTCCCTGGGGGCTCAGTGTTAGACTCCGATGCATCAAAGCAGGTTTACTGTATCCCTTCGACCATCATATTGACGATGAAACACAGAAATTAAATCGGGAATCAATACGAAATTCACAATACCTATTTATATTGACGAGAGTAACGTTTCGGGTAGGCTGCTATTTGGCTCTTCCCTGAGGGATCAGTGTTAGACTCCGATGCACCACAGCAGGTTTACTGTATTCCTTCTACGATCATATTGAAGATGAAAGACAGAAATTGCATCGGGAATCAATACCAAATTCACAATACCGATTTATATTGACGAGAGTAACGTTTCGGGCAGTCTGGTTTTTTGGTTCTTCCCTTGGGGCTCAGTGTTAGACTCCGATGCAGCAAAGCAGGTTTACTGTATCCCTTCGACCATCATATTGACGATGAACCACAGAAATTACATCGGGAATCAATACAAAATTCACAATACCGATTTATATTGACGAGAGTAACGTTTCGGGCAGTCTGCTTTTTGGTTCTTCCCTGGGGGCTCAGTGTTAGACTCCGATGCATCAAAGCAGGTTTACTGTATCCCTTCGACGATCATATTGACGATGAACCACAGAAATTACATCGGGAATCAATACAAAATTCACAATACCGATTTATATTGACGAGAGTAACGTTTCGGGCAGTCTGGTTTTTTGGTTCTTCCCTGGGGGCTCAGTGTTAGACTCCGATGCAGCAAAGCAGGTTTACTGTTTCCCTTCGACCATCATATTGACGATGAACCACAGAAATTACATCGGGAATCAATACAAAATTCACAATACCGATTTATATTGACGAGAGTAACGTTTCGGGCAGTCTGGTTTTTTGGTTATTCCCTGGGGGCTCAGTGTTAGACTCCGATGCAGCAAAGCAGGTTTACTGTATCCCTTCGACCACCATATTGACGATGAACCACAGAAATTACATCGGGAATGAATACAAAATTCACAATACCGATTTATATTGACGAGAGTAACGTTTCGGGTAGGCTGCTATTTGGCTCTTCCCTGAGGGATCAGTGTTAGACTCCGATGCACCACAGCAGGTTTACTGTATTCCTTCTACGATCATATTGAAGATGAAACACAGAAATTGCATCGGGAATCAATACCAAATTCACAATACCGATTTATATTGACGAGAGTAACGTTTCGGGCAGTCTGGTTTTTTGGTTCTTCCCTGGGGGCTCAGTGTTAGACTCCGATGCAGCAAAGCAGCTTTACTGTATCCCTTCGACCATCATATTGACGATGAACCACAGAAATTACATCGGGAATCAATACAAAATTCACAATACCGATTTATATTGACGAGAGTAACGTTTCGGGTAGGCTGCAATTTGGCTCTTCCCTGAGGGATCAGTGTTAGACTCCGATGCACCACAGCAGGTTTACTGTATTCCTTCTACGATCATATTGAAGATGAAAGACAGAAATTGCATCGGGAATCAATACCAAATGCACAATACCGATTTATATTGACGAGAGTAACGTTTCGGGTAGGCTGCTATTTGGCTCTTCCCTGAGGGATCAGTGTTAGACTCCGATGCACCACAGCAGGTTTACTGTATTCCTTCGACGGTCATATTGAAGATGAAACACAGAAATTACATCGGGAATCAATACCAAATTCACAATACCGATTTATATTGACGAGAGTAACGTTTCGGGCAGTCTGGTTTTTTGGTTCTTCCCTGGGGGCTCAGTGTTAGACTCCGATGCACCACAGCAGGTTTACTGTATTCCTTCGACGATCATATTGAAGATGAAACACAGAAATTGCATCGGGAATCAATACCAAATTCACAATACCGATTTATATTGACGAGAGTAACGTTTCGGGCAGTCTGGTTTTTTGGTTCTTCCCTGGGGGCTCAGTGTTAGACTCCGAATCATCAAAGCAGGTTTACTGTATCCCTTCGACCATCATATTGACGATGAAACACAGAAATTACATCGGGAATCATTACAAAATTCACAATACCGATTTATATTGACGAGAGTAACGTTTCGGGTAGGCTGCTATTGGCTCTTCCCTGAGGGATCAGTGTTAGACTCCGATGCACCACAGCAGGTTTACTGTATTCCTTCTACGATCATATTGAAGATGAAAGACAGAAATTGCATCGGGAATCAATACCAAATTCACAATACCGATTTATATTGACGAGAGTAACGTTTCGGGCAGTCTGGTTTTTTGGTTCTTCCCTTGGGGCTCAGTGTTAGACTCCGATGCAGCAAAGCAGGTTTACTGTATCCCTTCGACCATCATATTGACGATGAACCACAGAAATTACATCGGGAATCAATACAAAATTCACAATACCGATTTATATTGACGAGAGTAACGTTTCGGGCAGTCTGCTTTTTGGTTCTTCCCTGGGGGCTCAGTGTTAGACTCCGATGCATCAAAGCAGGTTTACTGTATCCCTTCGACGATCATATTGACGATGAACCACAGAAATTACATCGGGAATCAATACAAAATTCACAATACCGATTTATATTGACGAGAGTAACGTTTCGGGCAGTCTGGTTTTTTGGTTCTTCCCTGGGGGCTCAGTGTTAGACTCCGATGCAGCAAAGCAGGTTTACTGTATCCCTTCGACCATCATATTGACGATGAACCACAGAAATTACATCGGGAATCAATGCAAAATTCACAATACCGATTTATATTGACGAGAGTAACGTTTCGGGCAGTCTGGTTTTTTGGTTATTCCCTGGGGGCTCAGTGTTAGACTCCGATGCAGCAAAGCAGGTTTACTGTATCCCTTCGACCACCATATTGACGATGAACCACAGAAATTACATCGGGAATGAATACAAAATTCACAATACCGATTTATATTGACGAGAGTAACGTTTCGGGTAGGCTGCTATTTGGCTCTTCCCTGAGGGATCAGTGTTAGACTCCGATGCACCACAGCAGGTTTACTGTATTCCTTCTACGATCATATTGAAGATGAAACACAGAAATTGCATCGGGAATCAATACCAAATTCACAATACCGATTTATATTGACGAGAGTAACGTTTCGGGCAGTCTGGTTTTTTGGTTCTTCCCTGGGGGCTCAGTGTTAGACTCCGATGCAGCAAAGCAGGTTTACTGTATCCCTTCGACCATCATATTGACGATGAACCACAGAAATTACATCGGGAATCAATACAAAATTCACAATACCGATTTACATTGACGAGAGTAACGTTTCGGGTAGGCTGCAATTTGGCTCTTCCCTGAGGGATCAGTGATAGACTCCGATGCACCACAGCAGGTTTACTGTATTCCTTCTACGATCATATTGAAGATGAAAGACAGAAATTGCATCGGGAATCAATACCAAATGCACAATACCGATTTATATTGACGAGAGTAACGTTTCGGGTAGGCTGCTATTTGGCTCTTCCCTGAGGGATCAGTGTTAGACTCCGATGCACCACAGCAGGTTTACTGTATTCCTTCGACGGTCATATTGAAGATGAAACACAGAAATTACATCGGGAATCAATACCAAATTCACAATACCGATTTATATTGACGAGAGTAACGTTTCGGGTAGGCTGCAATTTGGCTCTTCCCTGAGGGATCAGTGTTAGACTCCGATGCACCACAGCAGGTTTACTGTATTCCTTCGACGGTCATATTCAAGATGAAACACAGAAATTACATCGGGAATCAATACCAAATTCACAATACCGATTTATATTGACGAGAGTAACGTTTCGGGCAGTCTGGTTTTTTGGTTCTTCCCTGGGGGCTCAGTGTTAGACTCCGATGCACCACAGCAGGTTTACTGTATTCCTTCGACGATCATATTGAAGATGAAACACAGAAATTGCATCGGGAATCAATACCAAATTCACAATACCGATTTATATTGACGAGAGTAACGTTTCGGGCAGTCTGGTTTTTTGGTTCTTCCCTGGGGGCTCAGTGTTAGACTCCGAATCATCAAAGCAGGTTTACTGTATCCCTTCGACCATCATATTGACGATGAAACACAGAAATTACATCGGGAATCAATACAAAATTCACAATACCGATTTATATTGACGAGAGTAACGTTTCGGGTAGGCTGCTATTTGGCTCTTCCCTGAGGGATCAGTGTTAGTCTCCGATGCACCACAGCAGGTTTACTGTATTCCTTCGACGATCATATTGAAGATGAACCACAGAAATTGCATCGGGAATCAATATCAAATTCACAATACCGATTTATATTGACGAGAGTAACGTTTCGGGCAGTCTGGTTTTTTGGTTCTTCCCTGGGGGCTCAGTGTTAGACTCCGATGCAGCAAAGCAGTTTTACTGTATCCCTTCGACCATCATATTGACGATGAAACATAGAAATTACATCGGGAATCAATACAAAATTCACAATACCGATTTATATTGACGAGAGTAACGTTTCGGGTAGGCTGCTATTTGGCTCTTCCCTGAGGGATCAGTGTTAGTCTCCGATGCACCACAGCAGGTTTACTGTATTCCTTCGACGATCATATTGAAGATGAAACACAGAAATTGCATCGGGAATCAATACAAAATTCACAATACCGATTTATATTGACGAGAGTAACGTTTCGGGCAGTCTGGTTTTTTGGTTTTTCCCTGGGGGCTCAGTGTTAGACTACGATGCAGCAAAGCAGGTTTACTGTATCCCTTCGACCATCATATTGACGATGAAACACAGAAATTGCATCGGGAATCAATACAAAATTCACAATACCGATTTATATTGACGAGAGTAACGTTTCGGGCAGTCTGGTTTTTTGGTTCTTCCCTGGGGGCTCAGTGTTAGACTCCGATGCACCACAGCAGGTTTACTGTATTCCTTCGACGATCATATTGACAATGAAACACAGAAATTGTATCCGGATTCAATACAAAATTCACAATGCCTATTTATATTGACGAGAGTAACGTTTCGGTGTGTCTGCTTTTTAACTCTTCCCTGGGGGCTCAGTGTTAGACTCCGATGCACCACAGCAGGTTTACTGTATCCCTTCGACCATCATATTGACGATGAAACACAGAAATTGCATCGGGAATCAATAGAAAATTCACAATGCCGATTTATATTGACGAGAGTAACGTTTCGGGTAGGCTGTTTTTTGGCTCTTCCCTGAGGGATCAGTGTTAGACTCCGATGCACCACAGCAGGTTTACTGTATTCCTTCGACGATAATATTGAAGATGAAACACAGAAATTGCATCGGGATTCAATACCAAATTTACAATACCGATTTATATTGACGAGAGTAACGTTTCGGGCAGTCTGGTTTTTTGGTTCTTCCCTGGGGCTCAGTGTTGGACTCCGATGCAGCAAAGCAGGTTCACTGAATCCCTTCGACCATCACATTGACGATGAAACAGAGAAATTGCATCGGGAATCAATACAAAATTCACAATACCGATTTATATTGACAAGAGTAACGTTTCGGGCAGTCTGGTTCTTTGGTTCATCCCTGGGGGCTCAGTGTTAGACTCCGATGCAGAAAAGCAGGTTTACTGTATCCCTTCGACCATCATATTGACGATGAAACACAGAAATTGCATCCGGATTCAATACAAAATTCACAATGCCTATTTATATTGACGGGAGTAACGTTTCGGAGTGTCTGTTTTTTAACTCTTCCCTGGGGGCTCAGTGTTAGACTCCGATGCACCACAGCAGGTTTACTGTATCCCTTCGACCATCACATTGACGATGAAACACAGAAATTACATCGGGAATCAATACAAAATTCACAATGCCGATTTATATTGACGAGAGCAACGTTTCGGGTAGGCTGCATTTTGGCTCTTCCCTGAGGGATCAGTGTTAGACTCCGATGCACCACAGCAGGTTTACTGTATTCCTTCGACGATAATATTGAAGATGAAACACAGAAATTGCATCGGGAATCAATACCAAATTCACAATACCGATTTATATTGACGAGAGTAACGTTTCGGGCAGTCTGGTTCTTTGCTTCTTCCCTGGGGGCTCAGCGTTAGACTCCGATACAGCAAAGCAGGTTTACTGTATCCCTTCGACCATCATATTGACGATGAAACACAGAATTTGCCACCGGATTCAATACAAAATTCACAATGCCTATTTATATTGACGAGAGTAACGTTTCGGGCAGTCTGGTTCTTTGCTTCTTCCCTGGGGGCTCAGTGTTAGACTCCGATGCACCACAGCAGGTTACTGTATCCCTTCGACCATCACATTGACGATGAAACACAGAAATTACATCGGAAATCAATACGAAATTCACAATGCCGATTTATATTGACGAGAGCAACGTTTCGGGTAGGCTGCTTTTTGGCTCTTCCCTGAGGGATCAGTGTTAGACTCCGATGCACCACAACAGGTTTACTGTATTCCTTCGACCATCATATTGACGATGAAACACAGAAATTGCATCGGGAATCAATACCAAATTCACAATACCGATTTATATTGACGAGAGTAACGTTTCGAATAGGCTGCTTTTTGGCTCTTCCCTGAGGGATCAGTGTTAGACTCCGATGCACCACAGCAGGTTTACTGTATCCCTTCGACCATCACATTGACGATGAAACACAGAAATTACATCGGGAATCAATACAAAATTCACAATGCCGATTTATATTGACGAGAGTAACGTTTCGGAGTGTCTGTTTTTTAACTCTTCCCTGGGGGCTCAGTGTTAGACTCCGATGCACCATAGCAGGTTTACTGTATAGCTTCGACCATCATATTGACGATGAAACACAGAAATTGCATCGGGAATCAATAGAAAATTCACAATGCCGATTTATATTGACGAGAGTAACGTTTCGGGTAGGCCGCTTTTTGGCTCTTCCCTGTGGGATCAGTGTTAGACTCCGATGCAAAAAAGCAGGTTTACTGTATCCCTTCGACCATCACATTGACGATGAAACACAGAAATTGCATCCGGATTCAATACAAAATTCACAATGCCTATTTATATTGACGAGAGTGACGTTTCGGAGTGTCTGTTTTGTAACTCTTCCCTGGGGGCTCAGTGTTAGACTCCGATGCACTACAGCAGGTTTACTGTATCCCTTCGACCATCGCATTGACGATGAAACACAGAAATTACATCGGGAATCAATACAAAATTCACAATGCCGATCTATATTGACGAGAGCAACGTTTCGGGTAGGCTGCTTTTTGGCTCTTCCCTGAGGGATCAGTTTTAGACTCCGATGCACCACAGCAGGTTTACTTTATTCCTTCGGATATCATATTGAAGATGAAACACAGAAATTGCATCGGGAATCAATACCAAATTCACAATACCGATTTATATTGACGAGAGTAACGTTTCGGGCAGTCTGGTTCTTTGGTTCTTCCCTGGGGGCTCAGTGTTAGACTCCGATGCAGCAAAGCAGGTTTACTGTATCCCTTCGACCATCATATTGACGATGAAACACAGAAATTGCATCCGGATTCAATACAAAATTCACAATGCCTATTTATATTGACGAGAGTAACGTTTTGGAGTGTTATTTAACTCTTCCCTGGGGGCTCAGTGTTAGACTCCGATGCACCACAGCAGGTTTACTATATCCCTTCGACCATCACATTGACGATGAAACACAGAAATTGCATCCGGATTCAATACAAAATTCACAATGCCGATTTATATTGACGAGAGCAACGTTTCGGGTAGGCTGCCTTTTGGCTCTTCCCTGGGGGGTGTTAGACTCCGATGCACCACAGCAGGTTAACTGTATTCCTTCGACGATAATATTGAAGATGAAACACAGAAATTGCAGCGGGAATCAATACCAAATTCACAATACCGATTTATATTGACGAGAGTAACGTTTCGGGCAGTCTGGTATTTTGGTTCTTCCCTGGGGGCTCAGTGTTAGACTCCGATGCAGCAAAGCAGGTTTACTGTATCCCTTCGACCATCATATTGACGATGAAACACAGAAATTGCATCCGGATTCAATACAAAATTCACAATGCCTATTTATATTGACGAGAGTAACGTTTCGGAGTGTCTGTTTTTTAACTCTTCCCTGGGGCTCAGTGTTAGACTCCGATGCACCACAGCAGGTTTACTGTATCCCTTCGACCATCACATCGACGATGAAACACAGAAATTACATCGGGAATCAATACAAAATTCACAATGCCGATTTATACTGACGAGAGCTACGTTTCGGGCAGTCTGGTTTTTTTGTTCTTCCTTGGGGGCTCAGTGTTAGACTCCGATGGACCACAGCAGGTTTACTGTATCCCTTCGACCATCACATCGACGATGAAACACAGAAATTACATCGGGAATCAATACTAAATTCACAATGCCGATTTATATTGACGAGAGCAACGTTTCGGGTAGGCTGCATTTTGGCTCATCCCTGAGGGATCAGTGTTAGACTCCGATGCACCACAGCAGGGTTACTGTATTCCTTCGACGACCATATTGAAGATGAAACACAGAAATTGCATCGGGAATCAATACCAAATTCACAATACCGATTTATATTGACGAGAGTAACGTTTCGGGCAGTCTGGTTTTTTGGTTCTTCCCTGGGGGCTCAGTGTTAGACTCCGATGCAGCAAAGAAGGTTTACTGAATCCCTTCGACCATCATATTGACGATGAAACACAGATATTCCATCCGGATTCAATACAAAATTCACAATGCCTATTTATATTGAAGAGAGTAACGTTTCGGAGTGTCTGATTTTTAACTCTTCCCTGGGGGCTCAGTGTTAGACTCCGATGCACCACAGCAGGTTTACTGTATCCCTTCGACCATCATATTGACGATGAAACACAGAAATTGCATCGGGAATCAATAGAAAATTCACAATGCCGATTTATATTGAGGAGAGTAACGTTTCGGGTAGGCTGCTTTTTGGCTCTTCCCTGAGAATTCAGTGTTAGACTCCGATGCACCACAGCAGGTTTACTGTATTCCTTCGACGATAGTATTGAAGATGAAACACAGAAATTGCATCGGGATTCAATACTAAATTTACAATACCGATTTATATTGACGAGAGTAACGTTTCAGGCAGTCTGGTTTTTTGGTTCTTCCCTGGGGGCTCAGTGTTAGTCTCCGATGCAGCAAAGCAGGTTCACTGAATCCCTTCGACCATCATATTGACGATGAAACACAGAAATTTCCTCCGGATTCAATACAAAATTCACAATGCCTATTTATATTGACGAGAGCAACGTTTCGGGCAGTCTGGTTCTTTGGTTCTTCCCTGGGGGCTCAGTGTTAGACTCCGATGCAGCAAAGCAGGTTCACTGAATCCCTTCGACCATCACATTGACGATGAAACACAGAAATTACATCGGGAATCAATACCAAATTCACAATACCGATTTATATTGACGAGAGTAACGTTTCGGGGAGTCTGGTTTTTTGGTTCTTCCCTGGGGGCTCATAGTTAGACTCCGATGCATCAAAGCAGGTTTACTGTTTCCCTTCGACCAACATATTGACGATGAAACACAGAAATTGCATCGGGAATCAATAGAAAATTGACAATACCAATTTATTTTGACGAGAGTAACGTTTCGGGTAGGCTGCTTTTTGGCTCTTCCCTGAGGGATCAGTGTTAGACTGCGATGCACCACAGCAGGTTTACTGTATTCCTTCGGATATCATATTGAAGATGAAACACAGAAATTGCATCCGGATTCAATACAAAATTCACAATGCCGATTTATATTGACGAGAGCAACGTTTCGGGTAGGCTGCTTTTTGGCTCTTCCCTGGGGGATCAGTGTTAGACTCCGATGCACCAGAGCAGGTTTACTGTATTCCTTCGACGATCATATTGAAGATGAAACACAGAAATTGCATCGGGAATCAATACCAAATTCACAATACCGATTTATATTGACGAGAGTAACGTTTCGGGCAGTCTGGTTTTTTGGTTCTTCCCTGGGGGCTCAGTGTTCGACTCCGATGCAGCAAAGCAGGTTTACTGTATCCCTTCGACCATCATATTGACGATGAAACACAGAAATTGCATCCGGATTCAATACAAAATTCACAATGCCTATTTATATTGACGAGAGTAACGTTTCGGAGTGTCTGTTTTTTAACTCTTCCCTGGGGGCTCAGTGTTAGACTCCGATGCACCATAGCAGGTTTACTGTATCCCTTCGATCATCATATTGACGATGAAACACAGAAATTGCATCGGGTATCAATAGAAAATTCACAATGCCGATTTATATTGAAGAGAGTAACGTTTCGGGTAGGCTGCTTTTTGGCTCTTCCCTGAGGGATCAGTGTTAGACTCCGATGCACCACAGCAGGTTTACTGTATTCCTTCGACGATAATATTGAAGATGAAACACAGAAATTGCATCGGGATTCAATACCAAATTTACAATACCGATTTATATTGACGAGAGTAACGTTTAGGGCAGTCTGGTTTTTTGGTTCTTCCCTGGGGGCTCAGTGTTGGACTCCGATGCAGCAAAGCAGGTTCACTGAATCCCTTCGACCATCATATTGACGATGAAACACAGAAATTGCCTCCGGAGTCAATACAAAATTCACAATGCCTATTTATATTGACGAGAGCAACGTTTCGGGCAGTCTGGTTCTTTGGTTCTTCCCTGGGGGCTCAGTGTTAGACTCCGATGCAGCAAAGCAGGTTCACTGAATCCCTTCGACCATTACATTGACGATGAAACACAGAAATTACATCGGGAATCAATACCAAATTCACAATACCGATTTATATTGACGAGAGTAACGTTTCGGGGAGTCTGGTTTTTTGGTTCTTCCCTGGGGGCTCAGTGTTAGACTCCGATGCATCAAAGCAGGTTTACTGTTTCCCTTCGACCATCATATTGACGATGAAACACAGAAATTGCATCGGGAATCAATAGAAAATTCACAATACCGATTTATATTGACGAGAGTAACGTTTCGGGTAGGCTGCTTTTTGGCTCTTCCCTGAGGGATCAGTGTTAGACTCCGATGCACCACAGCAGGTTTACTGTATTCCTTCGGATATCATATTGAAGATGAAACACAGAAATTGCATCCGGATTCAATACAAAATTCACAATGCCGATTTATATTGACGAGAGCAACGTTTCGAGTAGGCTGCTTTTTGGCTCTTCCCTGGGGGATCAGTGTTAGACTCCGATGCACCAGAGCAGGTTTACTGTATTCCTTCGACGATAATATTGAAGATGAAACACAGAAATTGCATCGGGAATCAATACCAAATTCACAATACCGATTTATATTGACGAGAGTAACGTTTCGGGCAGTCTGGTATTTTGGTTCTTCCCTGGGGGCTCAGTGTTAGACTCCGATGCAGCAAAGCAGGTATACTGTATCCTTTCGACCATCATATTGACGATGAAACACAGAAATTGCATCCGGATTCAATACAAAATTCACAATGCCTATTTATATTGACGAGAGTAACGTTTCAGAGTGTATGTTTTTTAACTCTTCCCTGGGGGCTCAGTGTTAGACTCCGATGCACCACAGCAGGTTTACTGTATCCCTTCGACCATCACATTGACGATGAAACACAGAAATTACATCGGGAATCAATACAAAATTCACAATGCCGATTTATATTGACGAGAGCAATGTTTCGGGTAGGCTGATATTTGACTCTTCCCTGAGGGATCAGTGTTAGACTCCGATGCAGCAAAGCAGGTTTACTGTATCCCTTCGACCATCATATTGACGATGAAACACAGAAATTGCATCCGGATTCAATACAAAATTCACAATGCCTATTTATATTGACGAGAGTAACATTTCGGAGTGTCTGTTTTTTAAGTCTTCCCTGGGGGCTCAGTGTTAGAATCCGATGCACCACAGCACGTTTACTGTATCCCTTCGACCATCACATTGACGATGAAACACAGAAATTGCATTCGGATTCAATACAAAATTCGCAATGCCGATTTATATTGACGAGAGTAACGTTTCGGGAAGGCTGCTTTTTGGCTCTTCCCTGAGGGATGAGTGTTATACTCCGATGCACCACAGCAGGTTTACTGTATTCCTTCGACGATCATATTGAAGATGAAACACAGAAATTGCATCGGGATTCAATACCAAATTCACAATACCGATTTATATTGACGAGAGTAACGTTTCGGGCAGTCTGGTTTTTTAACTCTTCCCTGGGGGCTCAGTGTTAGACTCCGATGCACCACAGCAGGTTTACTGTATCCGTTCGACCATCACATTGACGATGAAACACAGAAATTACATCGGGAATCAATACAAAATTCACAAAGCCGATTTATATTGACGAGATCAACGTTTCGGATAGGCTGCTTTTTGGCTCTTCCCTGAGGGATCAGTGTTGGACTCCGATTCACCACAGCAGGTTTACTGTATTCCATCGACGATAATATTGAAGATGAAACACAGAAATTGCATCGGGAATCAATACCAAATTCACAATACCGATTTATATTGACGAGAGTAACGTTTCGGGCAGTCTGGTTCTTTGCTTCTTCCCTGGGGGCTCAGTGATAGACTCCGATGCAGCAAAGCAGGTTTACTGTATCCCTTCGACCATCATATTGACGATGAAATACAGAATTTGCCTCCGGATTCAATACAAAATTCACAATGCCTATTTATATTGACGAGAGTAACGTTTCGGAGTGTCTGTTTTTTAACTCTTCCCTGAGGGATCAGTGTTAGACTCCGATGCACCACAGCAGGTTACTAAATCACTTCGACCATCACATTGACGATGAAACACAGAAATTACATCGGAAATCAATACAAAATTCACAATGCCGATTTATATTGACGAGAGCAACGTTTCGGGTAGGCTGCTTTTTGGCTCTTCCCTGAGGGATCAGTGTTAGACTCCGATGCACCACAGCAGGTTTACTGTATTCCTTCGACCATCATATTGAGGATGAAACACAGAAATTGCATCGGGAATCAATAGAAATTTCACAATACCGATTTATATTGAAGAGAGTAACGTTTCGGGTAGGCTGCTATTTGGCTCTTCCCTGAGGGATCAGTGTTAGACTCCGATGCACCACAGCAGGTTTACTGTATTTCTTCGACGATCATATTGAAGATGAAACACAGAAATTGCATCGGGATTCAATACCAAATTCACAATACCGATTTATATTGACGAGAGTAACGTTTCGTTCAGTCTGGTTTTTTGGTTCTTCCCTGGGGGTCAGTGTTAGACTCCGATGCAGCAAAGCAGGTTTACTGTATCCCTTCGACCATCACATTGACGATGAAACAGAGAAATTGCATCGGGAATCAATACAAAATTCACAATACCGATTTATATTGACGAGAGTAACGTTTCGGGTAGGCTGCTTTTTGGCTCTTCCCTGAGGGATCAGTGTTAGACTCCGATGCACCACAGCAGGTTTACTGTATTCCTTCGGATATCATATTGAAGATGAAACACAGAAATTGCATCCGGATTCAATACAAGATTCACAATGCCTATTTATATTGACGAGAGTAACATTTCGGAGTGTCTGTTTTTTAAGTCTTCCCTGGGGGCTCAGTGTTAGAAACCGATGCACCACAGCAGGTTTACTGTATCCCTTCGACCATCACATTGACGATGAAACACAGAAATTGCATTCGGATTCAATACAAAATTCACAATGCCGATTTATATTGACGAGAGTAACGTTTCGGGAAGGCTGCTCTTTGGCTCTTCCCTGAGGGATCAGTGTTATACTCCGATGCACCACAGCAGGTTTACTGTATTCCTTCGACGATCATAGTGAAGTTGAAACACAGAAATTGCATCGGGAATCAATACCAAATTCACAATACCGATTTATATTGACGAGAGTAACGTTTCGGGCAGTCTGGTTTTTTAACTCTTCCCTGGGGGCTCAGTGTTAGACTCCGATGTACTACAGCAGGTTTACTGTATCTCTTCGACCATCGCATTGACGATGAAACACAGAAATTACATCGGGAATCAATACAAAATTCACAATGCCGATTTATATTGACGAGAGCAACGTTTCGGGTAGGCTGCTTTTTGGCTCTTCCCTGAGGGATCAGTTTTAGACTCCGATGCACCACAGCAGGTTTACTGTATTCCTTCGGGTATCATATTGAAGATGAAACACAGAAATTGCATCGGGAATCAATACCAAATTCACAATACCGATTTATATTGACGAGAGTAACGTTTCGGGCAGTCTGGTTTTTTGGTTCTTCCCTGGGGGCTCAGTGTTAGACTCCGATGCAGCAAAGCAGGTTTACTGTATCCCTTCGACCATCATATTGACGATGAAACACAGAAATTGCCTCCGGATTCAATACAAAATTCACAATGCCTATTTATATTGACGAGAGTAACGTTTCGGAGTGTCTGTTTTTTAACTCTTCCCTGGGGGCTCAGTGTTAGACTCCGATGCACCACAGCAGGTTTACTATATCCCTTCGACCATCACATTGACGATGAAACACAGAAATTGCATCCGGATTCAATACAAAATGCACAATGCCGATTTATATTGACGAGAGCAACGTTTCGGGTAGGCTGCTTTTTGGCTCTTCCCTGGGGGATCAGTGTTAGACTCCGATGCAGCAAAGCAGGTTTACTGTATTCCTTCGACGATAATATTGAAGATGAAACACAGAAATTGCATCGGGAATCAATACCAAATTCACAATACCGATTTATATTGACGAGAGTAACGTTTCGGGCAGTCTGGTATTTTGGTCCTTCCCTGGGGGCTCAGTGTTAGACACCGATGCAGCAAAGCAGGTTTACTGTATCACTTCGACCATCATATTGACGATGAAACACAGAAATTGCATCCGGATTCAATACAAAATTCACAATGCCTATTTATATTGACGAGAGTAACGTTTCGGAGTGTCTGTTTTTTAACTCTTCCCTGGGGGCTCAGTGTTAGACTCCGATGCACCACAGCAGGTTTACTGTATCCCTTCGACCATCACATTGACGATGAAACACAGAAATTACATCGGGAATCAATACAAAATTCACAATGCCGATTTATATTGACGAGAGCAACGTTTCGGGTAGGCCGCTTTTTGGCTCTTCCCTGAGGGATCAGTGTTAGACTCCGATGCACCACAGCAGGTTTACTGTATTCCTTCGACGATCATATTGAAGATGAAACACAGAAATTGCATCGGGAATCATTACCAAATTCACAATACCGATTTATATTGACGAGAGTAACGTTTTGGGCAGTCTGGTTTTTTGGTTCTTCCCTGGGGGCTCAGTGTTAGACTCCGATGCAGCAAAGCAGGTTTGCTGTATCCCTTCGACCATCATATTGACGATGAAACACAGAAATTGCATCCGGATTCAATACAAAATTCACAATGCCTATTTATATTGACGAGAGTAACGTTTCGGAGTGTCTGTTTTTTAACTCTTCCCTGGGGGCTCAGTGTTAGACTCCGATGCAGCACAGCAGGTTTACTGTATCCCTTCGACCATCACATTGACGATGAAACACAGAAATTACATCGGAAATCAATACAAAATTCACAATGCCGATTTATATTGACGAGAGCAACGTTTCGGGTAGGCTGCTTTTTGGCTCTTCCCTGAGGGATCAGTGTTAGACTCCGATGCACCACAGCAGGTTTACTGTATTCCTTCGACGATCATATTGACGATGAAACACAGAAATTGCATCGGAAATCAATACCAAATTCACAATACCGATTTATATTGACGAGAGTAACGTTTCGGGCAGTCTGGTTTTTTGGTTCTTCCCTGGGGGCTCAGTGTTAGACCCAGATGCAGCAAAGCAGGTTTACTGTATCCCTTCGACCATCACATTGACGATGAAACACAGAAATTGCATCCGGATTCAATACAAAATTCACAATGCCTGTTTATATTGACGACAGTAACGTTTCGGAGTGTCTGTTTTTTAACCCTTCCCTGAGAGATCAGTGTTAGACTCCGATGCACCACAGCAGGTTTACTGTATCCCTTCGACCATCACATTGACGATGAAACACAGAAATTACATCGGGAATCAATACAAAATTCACAATGCCGATTTATATTGAAGAGAGCAACGTTTCGGGTAGGCTGCTTTTTGGCTCTTCCCTGAGGGATCAGTGTTGGACTTCGATGCACCACAGCAGGTTTACTGTATTCTTTCGACAATAATATTGAAGATTAGACACAGAAATTGCATCGGGAATCAATACCAAATTCACAATACCGATTTATATTGACGAGAGTAACGTTTCGGGCAGTCTGGTTTTTTGGTTCTTCCCTGGGGGCTCAGTGTTAGACTCCGATGCAGCAAAGCAGGTTTACTGTATCCCTTCGACCATCATATTGACGATGAAACACAGAAATTGCATCCGGATTCAATACAAAATTCACAGTGCCTATTTATATTGCCGAGAGTAACGTTTCTGAGTGTCTGTTTTTTAACTCTTCCCTGGGGGCTCAGTGTTAGACTCCGATGCACCACAGCAGGTTTACTGTATCCCTTCGACCATCACATTGACGATGATACACAGAAATTACATCGGGAATCAATACTAAATTCACAATGCCGATTTATATTGACGAGAGCAACTTTTCGGGTACTCTGCTTTTGGCTCATCCCTGAGGGATCAGTGTTAGACTCCGATGCACCACAGCAGGGTTACTGTATTCCTTCGACGATAATATTGAAGATGAAACACAGAAATTGCATCGGGAATCAATACCAAATTCACAATACCGATTTATATTGACGAGAGTAACGTATCGGGCAGTCTGGTATTTTGGTTCTTCCCTGGGGGCTCAGTGTTAGACTCCGATGCAGCAAAGCAGGTTTACTGTATCCCTTCACCATCATATTGACGATGAAACACAGAAATTGCATCCGGTTTCAATACAAAATTCACAATGCCTATTTATATTGACGAGAGTAACGTTTCAAGAGTGTCTGTTTTTTAATTCTTCCCTGGGGGCTCAGTGTTAGACTCCGATGCACCACAGCAGGATTACTGTATCCCTTCGACCATCACATTGACGATGAAACACAGAAATTACATCGGGAATCAATACAAAATTCACAATGCCGATTTATATTGACGAGAGCAACGTTTCGGGTAGGCTGCTTTTTGGCTCTTCCCTGAGGGATCAGTGTTAGACTCCGATGCACCACAGCAGGTTTACTGTATTCCTTCGACGATCATATTGAAGATGAAACACAGAAATTGCATCGGGAATCAATACCAAATTCACAATACCGATTTATATTGACGAGAGTAACGTTTCGGGCAGTCTGGTTTTTTGGTTCTTCCCTGGGGGCTCAGTGTTAGACTCCGATGCAGCAAAGCAGGTTTACTGTATCCCATCGACCATCATATTGACGATGAAACACAGAAATTGCATCCGGATTCAATACAAAATTCACAATGCCTATTTATATTGACGAGAGTAACATTTCGGAGTGTCTGTTTTTTATCTCTTCCCTGGGAGCTCAGTGTTAGAAACCGATGCACCACAGCAGGTTTACTGTATCCCTTCGACCATCACATTGACGATGAAACACAGAAATTGCATTCGGATTCAATACAAAATTCACAATGCCGATTTATATTGACGAGAGTAACGTTTCGGGAAGGCTGCTCTTTGGCTCTTCCCTGAGGGATCAGTGTTATACTCCGATGCACCACAGCAGGTTTACTGTATTCCTTCGACGATCATAGTGAAGATGAAACACAGAAATTGCATCGGGAATCAATACCAAATTCACAATACCGATTTATATTGACGAGAGTAACGTTTCGGGCAGTCTGGTTTTTTAACTCTTCCCTGGGGGCTCAGTGTTAGACTCCGATGCACCACAGCAGGTTTACTGTATCCGTTCGACCATCACATTGACGATGAGACACAGAAATAACGTCGGGAATCAATACAAAATTCACAAAGCCGATTTATATTGACGAGAGCAACGTTTCGGATAGGCTGCCTTTTGGCTCTTCCCTGAGGGATCAGTGTTAGACTCTGATGCACCACAGCAGGTTTACTGTATTCCTTCGAATATAATATTGAAGATGAAACACAGAAATTGCATCGGGAATCTATACCAAATTCACAAAACCGATTTATATTGACGAGAGTAACGTTTCGGGCAGTCTGGTTCTTTGCTTCTTCCCTGGGGGCTCAGTGTTAGACTCCGATGCAGCAAAGTAGGTTTACTGTATCCCTTCGACCATCATATTGACGATGAAACACAGAATTTGCCTCCGGATTCAATACAAAATTCACAATGCCTATTAATATTGACGAGAGTAACGTTTCAGAGTGTCTGTTTTTTAACTATTCCCTAAGGGATCAGTGTTAGACTCCGATGCAACACAGCAGGTTACTGTATCCCTTCGACCATCACATTGACGATGAAACACAGAAATTACATCGGAAATCAATACAAAATTCACAATGCCGATTTATATTGACAAAAGCAACGTTTCGGGTAGGCTGCTTTTTGGCTCTTCGCTGAGGGATCAGTGTTAGACTCCGATGCACCACGGCAGGTTTACTGTATTCCTTCGACCATCATATTGACGATGAAACACAGAAATTGCATCGGGAATCAATAGAAAATTCACAATACCGATTTATATTGACGAGAGTAACGTTTCGGGTAGGCTGCTTTTTGGCTCTTCCCTGAGGGATCAGTGTTAGGCTCCGATGCACCACAGCAGGTTTACTGTATTTCTTCGACGATCATATTGAAGATGAAACACAGAAATTGCATCGGGAATCAATACCAAATTCACAATACGGATTTATATTGACGAGAGTAACGTTTCGGGCAATCTGGCTTTTTGGTTCTTCCCTGGGGGCTCAGTGTTAAACTCCGATGCAGCAAAGCAGGTTTACTGTATCCCTTCGACCATCATATTGAAAGTGAAACAAAGAAATTGCATCCGGATTAAATACAAATTTCACAATGCCTATTTATATTGACGAGAGTAACGTTTCGCAGTGTCTGTTTTTTAACTCTTCCCTGGGGGCTCAGTGTTAGACTCCGATGCACCATAGCAGGTTTACTGTATGCCTTCGACCATCATATTGACGATGAAACACAGAAATAGCATCGGGAATCAATAGAAAATTCACAATGCCGATTTATATTGACGAGAGTAACGTTGGGGTAGGCTGCTTTTTGGCTCTTCCCTGAGGGATCAGTGTTAGACTCCGATGCACCACAGCAGGTTTACTGTATTCCTTCGACGATCATATTGAAGATGAAACACAGAAATTTCATCGGGATTCAATACCAAATTCACAATACCGATTTATATTGACGAGAGTAACGTTTCGGGCAGTCTGGTTTATTGGTTCTTCCCTGGGGGCTCAGTGTTAGACTCCGATGCAAAAAAGCAGCTTTACTGTATTCCTTCGACCATCACATTGACGATGAAACACAGAAATTGCATCCGGATTCAATACAAAATTCACAATGCCTATTTATATTGACAAGAGTAACGTTTCGGAGTGTCTGTTTTTTAACTCTTCCCTGGGGGCTCAGTGTTAGACTCCGATTTACTACAGCAGGTTTACTGTATCTCTTCGACCATCGCATTGACGATGAAACACAGAAATTACATCGGGAATCAATACAAAATTCACAATGCCGATTTATATTGACGAGAGCAACGTTTCGGGTAAGCTGCTTTTTGGCTCTTCCCTGAGGGATCAGTTTTAGACTCCGATGCACCACAGCAGGTTTACTGTATTCCTTCGGGTATCATATTGAAGATGAAACACAGAAATTGCATCGGGAATCAATACCAAATTCACAATACCGATTTATATTGACGAGAGTAACGTTTCGGGCAGTCTGGTTTTTTGGTTCTTCCCTGGGGGCTCAGTGTTAGACTCCGATGCAGCAAAGCAGGTTTACTGTATCCCTTCGACCATCATATTGACGATGAAACACAGAAATTGCCTCCGGATTCAATACAAAATTCACAATGCCTATTTATATTGACGAGAGTAACGTTTTGGAGTGTCTGTTTTTTAACTCTTCCCTGGGGGCTCAGTTTTAGACTCCGATGCACCACAGCAGGTTTACTATATCCCTTCGACCATCACATTGACGATGAAACACAGAAATTGCATCCGGATTCAATACAAAATGCACAATGCCGATTTATATTGACGAGAGCAACGTTTCGGGTAGGCTGCTTTTTGGCTCTTCCCTGGGGGATCAGTGTTAGACTCCGATGCAGCAAAGCATGTTTACTGTATTCCTTCGACGATAATATTGAAGATGAAACACAGAAATTGCATCGGGAATCAATACCAAATTCACAATACCGACTTATATTGACGAGAGTAAAGTTTCGGGCAGTCTGGTATTTTGGTCCTTCCCTGGGAGCTCAGTGTTAGACACCGATGCAGCAAAGCAGGTTAACTGTATCCCTTCGACCATCATATTGACGATGAAACACAGAAATTGCATCCGGATTCAATACAAAATTCACAATGCCTATTTATATTGACGAGAGTAACGTTTCGGAGTGTCTGTTTTTTAACTCTTCCCTGGGGGCTCAGTGTTAGACTCCGATGCACCACAGCAGGTTTACTGTATCCCTTCGACCATCACATTGACGATGAAACACAGAAATTACATCGGGAATCAATACAAAATTCACAATGCCGATTTATATTGACGAGAGCAACGTTTCGGGTAGGCCGCTTTTTGGCTCTTCCCTGAGGGATCAGTGTTAGACTAGGATGCACCACAGCAGGTTTACTGTATTCCTTCGACGATCATATTGAAGATGAAACACAGAAATTGCATCGGGAATCATTACCAAATTCACAATACCGATTTATATTGACGAGAGTAACGTTTCGGGCAGTCTGGTTTTTTGGTTCTTCCCTGGGGGCTCAGTGTTAGACTCCGATGCAGCAAAGCAGGTTTGCTGTATCCCTTCGACCATCATATTGACGATGAAACACAGAAATTGCATCCGGATTCAATACAAAATTCACAATGCCTATTTATATTGACGAGAGTAACGTTTCGGAGTGTCTGTTTTTTAACCCTTCCCTGAGAGATCAGTGTTAGACTCCGATGCACCACAGCAGGTTTACTGTATCCCTTCGACCATCACATTGACGATGAAACACAGAAATTACATCGGGAATCAATACATAATTCACAACGCCGATTTATAATGACGAGAGCAACGTTTCGGGTAGGCTGCTTTTTGGCTCCTTTCTGAGGGATCAGTGTTAGACTCCGATGCACCACAGCAGGTTTACTATATTCCTTCGACGATCATATTGAAGATGAAACACAGAAATTGCATCGGGAATTAATACCAAATTCACAATACCGATTTATGTTGACGAGAGTAACGTTTCGGGCAGTCTGGTTTTTTGGTTCTTCCCTGGGGGCTCAGTGTTAGACTCCGATGCAGCAAAGCAGGTTTGCTGTATCCCTTCGACCATGATATTGACGATGAAACACATAAATTGCATCCAGATTCAATACAAAATTCACAATGCCTATTTATATTGACGAGAGTAACGTTTCGGAGTGTCTGTTTTTTAACTCTTCCCTGAGGGATCAGTGTTAGACTCCGATGCACCACAGCAGGTTTACTGTATCCCTTCGACCATCACATTGACGATGAAACACAGAAATTACATCGGGAATCAATACAAAATTCACAATGCCGATTTATATTGAAGAGAGCAATGTTTCGGGTAGTCTGCTTTTTGGCTCTTCCCTGAGGGATCAGTGTTGGACTTCGATGCACCACAGCAGGTTTACTGTATTCTTTCGACAATAATAATGAAGATTAGACACAGAAATTGCATCGGGAATCAATACCAAATTCACAATACCGATTTATATTGACGAGAGTAACGTTTCGGGCAGTCTGGTTTTTTGGTTCTTCCCTGGGGGCTCAGTGTTAGACTCCGATGCAGCAAAGCAGGTTTACTGTATCCCTTCGACCATCATATTGACGATGAAACACAGAAATTGCATCCGGATTCAATACAAAATTCACAGTGCCTATTTATGTTGCCGAGAGTAACGTTTCTGAGTGTCTGTTTTTTAACTCTTCCCTGGGGGCTCAGTGTTAGACTCCGATGCACCACAGCAGGTTTACTGTATCCCTTCGACCATCACATTGACGATGATACACAGAAATTACATCGGGAATCAATACTAAATTCACAATGCCGATTTATATTGACGAGAGCAACTTTTCGGGTAGGCTGCTTTTGGCTCATCCCTGAGGGATCAGTGTTAGACTCCGATGCACCACAGCAGGGTTACTGTATTCCTTCGACGATAATATTGAAGATGAAACACAGAAATTGCATCGGGAATCAATACCAAATTTACAATACCGATTTATATTGACGAGAGTAACGTTTCGGGCACTCTGGTTCTTTGGTTCTTCCCTGAGGGCTCAGTGTTAGACTCCGATGCACCACAGCAGGTTTACTGTATCCCTTCGACCATCATATTGACGATGAAACACAGAAATTCCATCCGGATACAGTACAAAATTCACAATGCCTATTTATATTGACGAGAGTAACATTTCGGAGTGTCTGTTTTTTAACTCTTCCCTGGGGGCTCAGTGTTAGACTCCGATGCACCACAGCAGGTTTACTGTATCCCTTCGACCATCACATTGACGATGAAACACAGAAATTGCATCCGGATTCAATACAAAATTCACAATGCCTATTTATATTGACGAGAGTAACGTTTCGGAGTGTCTGTTTTTTAACTCTTCCCTGGGGGCTCAGTGTTAGACTCCGATGCACGACAGCAAATTTACTGTATCCCTTCGACCATCACATTGACGATGAAACACAGAAATTACATCGGGAATCAATACAAAATTCACAATGCCGATTTATATTGACGAGAGCAACTTTTCGGGTAGGCTGCTTTTTGGCTCTTCCCTGAGGGATCAGTGTTAGACTCCGATGCAGCTCAGCAGGTTTACTGTATTCCTTCGACGATAATATTGAAGACGAAACACAGAAATCGCATCGGGAATCAATACCAAATTCACAATACCGATTTATATTGACGAGAGTAACGATTCGGGCAGTCTGGTTTTTTGGTTCATCCCTGGGGGCTCAGAGTTAGACTCCGATGCAGCAAAGCAGGTTTACTGTATCCCTTCGACCATCATATTGACGATGAAACACAGAAATTGCCTCCGGATTCAATACAAAATTCACAATGCCTATTTATATTGACGAGAGTAACGTTTTGGAGTGTCTGTTTTTTAACTCTTCCCTGGGGGCTCAGTGTTAGACTCCGATGCACCACAGCAGGTTTACTATATCCCTTCAACCATAACATTGACGATGAAACACAGAAATTGCATCCGGATTCAATACAAAATGCACAATGCCGATTTATATTGACGAGAGCAACGTTTCGGGTAGGCTGCTTTTTGGCTCTTCCCTGGGGGATCAGTGTTAGACTCCGATGCACCACAGCAGGTTTACTGTATTCCTTCGACGATAATATTGAAGATGAAACACAGAAATTGCATCGGGAATCAATACCAAATTCACAATACCGATTTATATTGACGAGAGTAACGTTTCGGGCAGTCTGGTATTTTGGTCCCTCCCTGGGGGCTCAGTGTTAGACACCGATGCAGCAAAGCAGGTTTACTGTATCCCTTCGACCATCATATTGACGATGAAACACAGAAATTGCATCCGGATTCAATACAAAATTCACAATGCCTATTTATATTGACGAGAGTAACTTTTCGGAGTGTCTGTTTTTTAACTCTTCCCTGGGGGCTCAGTGTTAGACTCCGATGCAGCACAGCAGGTTTACTGTATCCCTTCGACCATCACATTGACGATGAAACACAGAAATTGCATCGGGAATCAATACCAAATTCACAATACCGATTTATATTGACGAGAGTAACGTTTCGGGCAGTCTGGTTTTTTGGTTCTTCCCTGGGGGCTCAGTGTTAGACTCCGATGCAGCAAAGCAGGTTTGCTGTATCCCTTCGACCATCATATTGACGATGAAACACATAAATTGCATCCGGATTCAATACAAAATTCACAATGCCTATTTATATTGACGTCAGTAACGTTTCGGAGTGTCTGTTTTTTAACTCTTCCCTGAGGGATCAGTGTTAGACTCCGATGCACCACAGCAGGTTTACTGTATCCCTTCGACCATCACATTGACGATGAAACACAGAAATTACATCGGGAATCAATACAAAATTCACAATGCCGATTTATATTGACGAGAGCAACGTTTCGGGTAGGCTGCTTTTTGGCTCTTCCCTGAGGGATCAGTGTTGGACTTCGATGCACCACTGCAGGTTTACTGTATTCTTTCGACAATAATATTGAAGATTAGACACAGAAATTGCATCGGGAGTCAATACCAAATTCACAATACCGAATTATATTGACGAGAGTAACGTTTCGGGCAGTCTGGGTTTTTGGTTCTTCCCTGGGGGCTCAGTGTTAGACTCCGATGCAGCAAAGCAGGTTTACTGTATCCCTTCGACCATCATATTGACGATGAAACACAGAAATTGCATCCGGATTCAATACAAAATTCACAATGCCTATTTATATTGCCGAGAGTAACGTTTCGGTGTGTCTGTTTTTTAACTCTTCCCTGGGGGCTCAGTGTTAGACTCCGATGCACCACAGCAGGTTTACTGTATCCCTTCGACCATCACATTGACGAAGATACACAGAAATTACATCGGGAATCAATAGCAAATTCACAATGCCGATTTATATTGACGAGAGCAACGTTTCGGGTAGGCTGCTTTTGGCTCATCCCTGAGGGATCAGTGTTAGACTCCGATGCACCACAGCAGGGTTACTGTATTCCTTCGACGATAATATTGAAGATGACACACAGAAATTGCATCGGGAAGCAATACCAAATTCACAATACCGATTTATATTGACGAGAGTAAGGTTTCGGGCACTCTGGTTTTTTGGTTCTTCCCTGAGGGCTCAGTGTTAGACTCCGATGCAGCAAAGCAGGTTTACTGTATCCCTTCGACCATCATATTGACGATGAAACACAGAAATTCCATCCGGATACAATACAAAATTCACAATGCCTATTTATATTGACGAGAGTAACATTTCGGAGTGTCTGTTTTTTAACTCTTCCCTGGGGGCTCAGTGTTAGACTCCGATGCAGCACAGCAGGTTTACTGTATCCCTTCGACCATCACATTGACGATGAAACACAGAAATTGCATCCGGATTCAATACAAAATTCACAATGCCGATTTATATTGACGAGAGTAACGTTTCGGGTAGGCTGCTAATTTTGGCTCTTCCCTGAGGGATATCAGTGTTATACTCCGATGCACCACAGCAAATTTACTGTATCCCTTCGACCATCACATTGACGATGAAACACAGAAATTACATCGGGAATCAATACAAAATTCACAATGCCGATTTATATTGACGAGAGCAATTTTTCGGGTAGGCTGCTTTTTGGCTCTTCCCTGAGGGATCAGTGTTAGACTCCGATGCACCTCAGCAGGTTTACTGTATTCCTTCGACGATAATATTGAAGATGAAACACAGAAATCGCATCGGGAATCAATACCAAATTCACAATACCGATTTTAATTGACGAGAGTAACGATTCGGGCAGTCTGGTTTTTTGGTTCTTCCCTGGGGGCTCAGTGTTAGACTCCGATGCAGCAAAGCAGGTTTACTGTATCCCTTCGACCATCATATTGACGATGAAACACAGAAATTGCCTCCGGATTCAATACAAAATTCACAATGCCTATTTATATTGACGAGAGTAACGTTTCGGAGTGTCTGTTCTTTAACTTTTCCCTGAGGGATCAGTGTTAGACTCCGATGCACCTCAGCAGGTTTACTGTATTCCTTCGACGATAATATTGAAGATGAATCACAGAAATTGCATCAGGAATCAATACTTAATTCACAATACCGATTTATATATACGAGAGTAACGTTTCGGGCAGTCTGGTTTTTTGGTTCTTCCCTGGGGGCTCAGTGTTAGACTCCGATGCAGCAAAGCAGGTTTGCTGTATCCCTTCGACCATCAGATTGACGATGAAACACAGAAATTGCATCCGGATTCAATACAAAATTCACAATGCCTATTTATATTGACGACAGTAACGTTTCTGAGTGTTTGTTTTTTAACTCTTCCCTGAGAGATCAGTGTCAGACTCCGATGCACCACGGCAGGTTTACTGTATCCCTTCGACCATCACATTGACGATGAAACACAGAAATTACATCGGGAATCAATACAAAATTCACAATGCCGATTTATATTGACGAGAGCAACGTTTCGGGTAGGCTGCTGTTTGGCTCTTCCCTGAGGGATCAGTGTTAGACTCCGATGCACCACAGCAGGTTTACTGTATTCCTTCGACGATCATATTGAAAGTGAAACACAGAAATTTCATCGGGCATCAATACCAAAATCACAATACCGATTTATATTGACGAGAGTAACGTTTCGGGCAGTCTGGTTTTTTGGTTCTTCCCTGGGGGCTCAGTGTTAGACTCCGATGCAGCAAAGCAGGTTTACTGTATCCCTTCGACCATCATATTGACGATGAAACACAGAAATTGCATCCGGATTCAATACAAAATTCACAATGCCTAATTATAATGACGAGAGTAACGTTTCGGAGTGCCTGTTTTTTAACTCATCCCTGAGGGCTCAGTGTTAGACTCCGATGCACCACAGCAGGTTTACTGCATCCCTTCGACCATCACATTGACGATGAAACACAGAAATTACATCGGGAATCGATACAAAATTCACAATGCCGATTTATATTGACGAGAGCAACGTTTTGGGTAGGCTGCTTTTTGGCTCTTCCCTGAGGGATCAGTGTTAGACTCCGATGCACCACAGCAGGTTTACTGTATCCCTTCGACCATCATATTGACGATGAAACACAGAAATTGCATCCGGATTCAATACAAAATTCACATTGCCTATTTATATTGACGAGACTAACGTTTCGGAGTGCCTGTTTTTTAACTCTTCCCTGGCTGCTCAGTGTTAGACTCCGATGCACCACGGCAGGTTTACTGTATTCCTTCGACCATCATATTGACGATGAAACTCAGAAATTCCATCGGGAATCAATACCAAATTCACAATACCGATTTATATTGACGAGAGTAACGTTTCGGGTAGGCTGCTTTTTGGCTCTTCCCTGAGGGATCAGTGTTAGACTCCGATGCACCACAGCAGGTTTACTGTATTCCTTCGACGATCATATTGACGATGAAACACAGAAATTGCATCGGCAATCAATAGAAAATTCACTATGCCGATTTATATTGACGAGAGTAACGTTTCGGGAGTCTGTTTTTTGGTTCTTCCCTGGGGGCTCAGTGTTAGACTCCGATGCAGCAAAGCAGGTTTACTGTATCCCTTCGACCATCAGATTGACGATGAAACACAGAAATTGCATCCGGATTCAATACAAAATTCACAATGCCTATTTATATTGACGACAGTAACGTTTCTGAGTGTTTGTTTTTTAACTCTTCCCTGAGAGATCAGTGTCAGACTCCGATGCACCACAGCAGGTTTACTGTATCCCTTCGACCATCACATTGACGATGAAACACAGAAATTACATCGGGAATCAATTCAAAATTCACAATGCCGATTTATATTGACGAGAGCAACGTTTCGGGTAGGCTGCTTTTTGGCTCTTCCCTGAGGGATCAGTGTTAGACTCCGATGCACCACAGCAGGTTTACTGCATCCCTTCGACCATCACATTGACGATGAAACACAGAAATTACATCGGGAATCAATACAAAATTCACAATGCCGATTTATATTGACGAGAGCAACGTTTCGGGTAGGCTCCTTTTTGGCTCTTCCCTGAGGGATCAGTGTTAGACTCCGATGCACCACAGCAGGTTTACCGTACCCTTCAACCATCACATTGACGATGGAACACAGAAATTGCATCCGGATTCAATACAAAATTCGCAATGTAGATTTATATTGACGAGAGTAAAGTTTCGGGGAGTCTGTTCTTTGGCTCTTCCCTGGGGGCTCAGTGTTAGACTCCAATGCACCACAGCTGGTTTACTGTATCCCTTAGACCATCATATTGACGATGAAACACAGAAATTGCTTCGAGAATCAATAGAAAATTCACAATGCCGATTTATATTGACGAGAGTAACGTTTAGGGTAGGCTGCTTTATGGATCTTCCCTGAGGGATCAGTGTTAGACTCCGATGCACCACAGCAGGTTTACTGTATTCCTTCGACGATCATATTGACGATGAAACACAGAAATTGCATCGGGAATCAATAGAAAATTCACAATGCCGATTTATATTGACGAGAGTAACGTTTCGGGCAGTCTGGTTTTTTGGTTCTTCCCTGGGGGCTCAGTGTTAGACTCCGATGCAGCAAAGCAGGTTTACTGTATCCCTTCACCATCATATTGACGATGAAACACAGAAATTGCATCCAGATTCAATATAAAATTCGCAATGCCTATTTATATTGACGAGAGTAACGTTTCGGAGTGTCTGTTTTTTAACTCTTCCCTGGGGGCTCAGTGTTAGACTCCGATGCACCACAGCAGGTGTACTGTTTCCCTTCGACCATCATATTGACGATGAAACACAGAAATTGCTTCGGGAATCAATAGAAAATTCACAATGCCGATTTATATTGACGAGAGTAACGTTTCGGGTAGGCTGCTTTTTGGCTCTTCCCTGAGGTATGAGTGTTAGACTCCGATGCACCACAGCAGGTTTACTGTATTACTTCGACGGACATATTGACGATGAAACAGAGAAATTGCATCGGGAATCAATAGAAAATTCACAATGCCGATTTATATTGACGAGAGTAACGTTTCGGGGAGTCTGCTTTTTTGGTTCTTCCCTGGGGGCTCAGTGTTAGACTCCGATGTAGCAAAGCAGGTTTACTGTATCCCTTCGACCACCATATTGACGATGAAACACAGAAATTGCATCCGGATTCAATACAAAATTCACAATGCCTATTTATATTGACGAGAGTAACGTTTCGGAGTATCTGTTTTTTAACTCTTCCTTGGGGGCTCAGTGTTAGACTCCGATGCAGCAAAGCAGGTTTACTGTATCCCTTCGACCATCATATTGACGATGAAACACAGAAATTGCATCCGGATTCAATACAAAATTCACAATGCCTATTTATATTGGCGAGAGTAACGTTTTGGAGTGTCTGTTTTTTAACTCTTCCCTGGGGGCTCAGTGTTAGACTCCGATGCACCACAGCAGGTTTACTGTATCCCTTCGACCATCAAATTGACGATGAAACACAGAAATTACATCGGGAATCAATACAAAATTCACAATGCCGATTTATATTGACGAAAGCAACGTTTCGGGTAGGCTGCTTTTTGGCTCTTCCCTGAGGGATCAGTGTTAGACTCCGATGCACCACAGCAGGTTTACTGTATTCCTTCGACGATCATATTGAAGATGAAACACAGAAATTGCATCGGGAATCAATAGCAAACTCACAATACCGATTTATATTGACGAGAGTAACGTTTCGGGCAGTCTGGTTTTTTGGTTCTTCCCTGGGGGCTCAGTGTTAGACTCCGATGCAGCAAAGCAGGTTTACTGTATCCCTTCGACCATCACATTGACGATGAAACACAGAAATTGCATCCGGATTCAATACAAAATTCACAATGTCTATTTATATTGACGAGAGTAACGTTTCGGAGTGTCTGTTTTTTAACTCTTCCCTGGGGGCTAAGTGTTAGACTCCGATGCACCACAGCAGGTTTACTGTATCCCTTCGACCATCATATTGACGATGAAACACAGATATTACATCGGAATCAATACAAAATTCACAAAGCCGATTTATATTGACGAGAGCAAGGTTTCGGGTAGGCTGCTTTTTGGCTCTTCCCTGAGGGATCAGTGTTAGACTCCGATGCACCACAGCAGGTTTACTGTATTCTTTCGGATATCATATTGAAGATGAAACACAGAAATTGCATCGGGAATCAATACCAAATTCACAATACCGATTTATATTGACTAGAGTAACGTTTCCCCCCCCATGAACCATGGACCTTGCCGCTGGTGGGGAGGCTTGCGTGCCTCAGCGATACAGATGGCCGTACCGTAGGTGCAACCACAACGGAGGGGTATCTGTTGAGAGGCCAGACAAACATGTGGTTCCTGAAGAGGGGCAGCAGCCTTTTCAGTAGTTGCAGGGGCAACAGTCTGGATGATTGACTGATCTGGCCTTGTAACATTAACCAAAACGGCCTTGCTGTGCTGGTACTGCGAACGGCTGAAAGCAAGGGGAAACTACGGCCGTAATTTTTCCCGAGGACATGCAGCTCTACTGTATGATTAAATGATGATGGCGTCCTCTTGGGTAAAATATTCCGGAGGTAAAATAGTCCCCCATTCGGATCTCCGGGCGGGGACTGCTCAGGAGGACGTCGTTATCAGGAGAAAGAAAACTGGCGTTCTACGGATCGGAGCGTGGAATGTCAGATCCCTTAATCGGGCAGGTAGGTTAGAAAATTTAAAAAGGGAAATGGATAGGTTAAAGTTAGATATAGTGGGAATTAGTGAAGTTCGGTGGCAGGAGGAACAAGACTTTTGGTCAGGTGATTACAGGGTTATAAATACAAAATCAAATAGGGGTAATGCAGGAGTAGGTTTAATAATGAATAAAAAAATAGGAGTGCGGGTTAGCTACTACAAACAGCATAGTGAACGCATTATTGTGGCCAAGATAGACACAAAGCCCATGCCTACTACAGTAGTACAAGTTTATATGCCAACTACCTCTGCAGATGCTGAAGAAATAGATGAAATGTATGACGAGATAAAAGAAATTATTCAGGTAGTGAAAGGAGACGAAAATTTAATAGTCATGGGTGACTGGAATTCGTCAGTAGGAAAAGGGAGAGAAGGAAACATAGTAGGTGAATATGGATTGGGGGGAAGGAATGAAAGAGGAAGCCGCCTTGTAGAATTTTGCACAGAGCATAACTTAATCATAGCCAACACTTGGTTCAAGAATCATAAAAGAAGGTTGTATACCTGGAAGAATCCTGGAGATACTAGTAGGTATCAGATAGATTATATAATGGTAAGACAGAGATTTAGGAACCAGGTTTTAAATTGTAAGACATTTCCTGGGGCAGATGTGGATTCTGACCACAATCTATTGGTTATGAACTGCAGATTGAAACTGAAGAAACTGCAAAAAGGTGGGAATTTAAGGAGATGGGACCTGGATAAACTGAAAGAACCAGAGGTTGTAGAGAGTTTCAGGGAGAGCATAAGGGAACAATTGACAGGAATGGGGGAAAGAAATACAGTAGAAGAAGAATGGGTAGCTCTGAGGGATGAAGTAGTGAAGGCAGCAGAGGATCAAGTAGGTAAAAAGACGAGGGCTAATAGAAATCCTTGGGTAACAGAAGAAATATTGAATTTAATTGATGAAAGGAGAAAATACAAAAATGCAGTAAATGAAGCAGGCAAAAAGGAATACAGACGTCTCAAAAATGATATCGACAGGAAGTGCAAAATGGCTAAGCAGGGATGGCTAGAGGACAAATGTAAGGATGTAGAGGCTTGTCTCGCTAGGGGTAAGATAGATACTGCTTACAGGAAAATTAAAGAGACCTTTGGAGAGAAGAGAACCACTTGTATGAATATCAAGAGCTCAGATGGCAACCCAGTTCTAAGCAAAGAAGGGAAGGCAGAAAGGTGGAAGGAGTATATAGAGGGTTTATACAAGGGCGATGTACTTGAGGATAATATTATGGAAATGGAAGAGGATGTAGATGAAGACGAAATGGGAGATAAGATACTGCGTGAAGAGTTTGACAGAGCACTGAAAGACCTGAGTCGAAACAAGGCCCCGGGAGTAGACAACATTCCATTTGAACTACTGATGGCCTCGGGAGAGCCAGTCATGACAAAACTCTACCATCTGGTGAGCACGATGTATGAAACAGGCGAAATACCCTCAGACTTCAAGAAGAATATAATAATTCCAATCCCAAAGAAAGCAGGTGTTGACAGATGTGAAAATTACCGAACTATCAGTTTAATAAGTCACAGCTGCAAAATACTAACGCGAATTCTTTACAGACGAATGGAAAAACTGGTAGAAGCTGACCTCGGGGAAGATCAGTTTGGATTCCGTAGAAATGTTGGAACACGTGAGGCAATACTGACCTTACGACTTATCTTAGAAGAAAGATTAAGAAAAGGCAAACCTACGTTTCTGGCATTTGTAGACTTAGAGAAAGCTTTTGACAATGTTAACTGGAATACTCTCTTTCAAATTCTGAAGGTGGCAGGGGTAAAATACAGGGAGCGAAAGGCTATTTACAGTTTGTACAGAAACCAGATGGCAGTTATAAGAGTCGAGGGGCATGAAAGAGAAGCAGTGGTTGGGAAAGGAGTAAGACAGGGTTGTAGCCTCTCCCCGATGTTATTCAATCTGTATATTGAGCAAGCAGTAAAGGAAACAAAAGAAAAATTCGGAGTAGGTATTAAAATTCATGGAGAAGAAGTAAAAACTTTGAGGTTCGCTGATGACATTGTAATTCTGTCAGAGACAGCAAAGGACTTGGAAGAGCAGTTGAACGGAATGGACAGTGTCTTGAAAGGAGGATATAAGATGAACATCAACAAAAGCAAAACGAGGATAATGGAATGTAGTCAAATTAAGTCGGGTGATGCTGAGGGAATTAGATTAGGAAATGAGACACTTAAAGTAGTAAAGGAGTTTTGCTATTTAGGGAGTAAAATAACCGATGATGGTCGAAGTAGAGAGGATATAAAATGTAGACTGGCAATGGCAAGGAAAGCGTTTCTCAAGAAGAGGAATCTGTTAACATCGAGTATAGATTTAAGTGTCAGGAAGTCGTTTCTAAAAGTATTTGTATGGAGTGTAGCCATGTATGGAAGTGAAACATGGACGATAACTAGTTTGGACAAGAAGAGAATAGAAGCTTTCGAAATGTGGTGCTACAGAAGAATGCTGAAGATAAGGTGGGTAGATCACGTAACTAATGAGGAGGTATTGAATAGGATTGGGGAGAAGAGAAGTTTGTGGCACAACTTGACTAGAAGAAGGGATCGGTTGGTAGGACATGTTTTGAGGCATCAAGGGATCACAAATTTAGCATTGGAGGGCAGTGTGGAGGGTAAAAATCGTAGAGGGAGACCAAGAGATGAATACACTAAGCAGATTCAGAAGGATGTAGGTTGCAGTAGATACTGGGAGATGAAGAAGCTTGCACAGGATAGAGTAGCATGGAGAGCTGCATCAAACCAGTCTCAGGACTGAAGACCACAACAACAACAACAGTAACGTTTCGGCAGTCTGGTTTTTTGGTTCTTCCCTGTGGGCTCAGTGTTAGACTCCGATGCAGCAAAGCAGGTTTACTGTATCCCTTCGACCATCATATTGACGATGAAACACAGAAGTTGCATCCGGATTCAATACAAAATTCACAATGCCTATTTATATTGGCGAGAGTAACGTTTTGGAGTGTCTGTTTTTTAACTCTTCCCTGGGGGCTCAGTGTTAGACTCCGATGCACCACAGCAGGTTTACTATATCCCTTCGACCATCACATTGACGATGAAACACAGAAATTGCATCCGGATTCAATACAAAATTCACAATGCCGGTTTATATTGACGAGAGCAATGTTTCGGGTAGGCTGCTTTTTGGCTCTTCCCTGGGGGATCAGTGTTTGACTCCGATGCACCACAGCAGGTTAACTGTATTCCTTCGACGATAATATTGAAGATGAAACACAGAAATTGCATCGGGAATCAATACCAAATTCACAATACCGATTTATATTGACGAGAGTAACGTTTCGGGCAGTCTGGTATTTTGGTTCTTCCCTGGGGGCTCAGTGTTAGACTCCGATGCAGCAAAGCAGATTTACTGTATCCCTTCGACCATCATATTGACGATGAAACACAGAAATTGCATCCGGATTCAATACAAAATTCACAATGCCTATTTATATTGACGAGAGTAACGTTTCGGAGTGTCTGTTTTTTAATTCTTCCCTGAGGGATCAGTGTTAGACTCCGATGCACCACAGCAGGTTTACTGTATCCCTTCGACCATCAGATTAACGATGAAACACAGAAATTACATCGGAAATCAATACAAAATTCACAATGCCAATTTATATTGACGAGAGCAACGTTTCGGGTAGGCAGCTTTTTGGCTCTTCCCTGAGGAGTCAGTGTTAGACTCCGATGCACCACAGCAGGTTTACTGTATTCCTTCGACGATAATATTGAAGATGAAACACAGAAATTGCATCGGGAATCAATACCTAATTCACAATACCGATTTATATTGCCGAGAGTAACGTTTCGGGCAGTCTGGTTTTTTGGTTCTTCCCTGGGGGCTCAGTGTTAGATTCCGATGCAGCAAAGCAGGATTACTGTATCCCTTCGACCATCATATTGACGATGAAACACAGAAATTGCATCGGGATTCAATACAAAATTCACAATGCCTATTTATATTGACGACAGTAACGTTTCGGAGTGTTTGTTTTTTAACTCTTTCCTGAGAGATCAGTGTTAGACTCCGATGCACCACAGCAGGTTTACTGTATCCCTTCGACCATCACATTGACGATGAAACACAGAAATTACATCGGAAATCAATACAAAATTCACAATGCCGATTTATATTGACGAGAGCAACGTTTCGGGAAGGCTGCTTTTTGGCTCTTGCCTGAGGGATCAGTGTTAGACTCCGATGCACCACAGCAGGTTTACTGTATCCCTTCGACCATCATATTGACGATGAAACACAGAAATTGCATCCGGATTCAATACAAAATTCACAATGCCTATTTATATTGACGAGACTAACGTTTCGGAGTCCCTGTTTTTTAACTCTTTCCTGGCTGCTCAGTGTTAGACTCCGATGCACCACAGCAGGTTTACTGTATTCCTTCGACCATCATATTGACGATGAAACACAGAAATTGCATCGGGAATCAATACCAAATTCACAATACCGATTTATATTGACGAGAGTTACGTTTCGGGTAGGCTGCTTTTTGGCTCTTCCCTGAGGGATCAGTGTTAGACTCCGATGCACCACAGCAGGTTTACTGTATTCCTTCGACGATCATATTGACGATGAAACACAGAAATTGCATCGGCAATCAATAGAAAATTCACAATGCCGATTTATATTGACGAGAGTAACGTTTCGGGAGTCTGTTTTTTGGTTCTTCCCTGGGGGCTCAGTGTTAGACTCGATGCACCACAGCAGGTTTACCGTAACCTTCAACCATCACATTGACGATGGAACACAGAAATTGCATCCGGATTCAATACAAAATTAGCAATGTAGATTTATATTGACGAGAGTAAAGTTTCGGGGAGTCTGTTCTTTGGCTCTTCCCTGGGGGCTCAGTGTTAAACTCCGATGCACCACAGCTGGTTTACCGTATCCCTTAGACCTTCATATTGACGATGAAACACAGAAATTGCTTCGGGAATCAATAGAAAATTCACAATGCCGATTTATATTGACGAGAGTAACGTTTCGGGTAGGCTGCATTTTGGATCTTCCCTGAGGGATCAGTGTTAGACTCCGATGCACCACAGCAGGTTTACTGTATTCCTTCGACGATCATATTGACGATGAAACACAGAAATTGCATCGGGAATCAATAGAAAATTCACAATGCCGATTTATATTGACGAGAGTAACGTTTCGGGCAGTCTGGTTTTTTGGTTCTTCCCTGGGGGCTCAGTGTTAGACTCCGCAGCAGCAAAGCAGGTTTACCTTATCCCTTCACCATCATATTGACGATGAAACACAGAAATTGCATCCGGATTCAATACAAAATTCACAATGCCTATTTATATTGACGAGAGTAACGTTTCGGAGTGTCTGTTTTTTAACTCTCCCTGGGGGCTCAGTGTTAGACTCCGATGCACCACAGCAGGTGTACTGTATCCCTTCGACCATCATATTGACGATGAAACACAGAAATTGCTTCGGCAATCAATAGAAAATTCACAATGCCGATTTATATTGACGAGAGTAACGTTTCGGGTAGGCTGCTTTTTGGCTCTTCCCTGAGGGATCAGTGTTAGACTCCGATGCACCACAGCAGGTTTACTGTATTCCTTCGACGGACATATTGACGATGAAACAGAGAAATTGCATCGGGAATCAATAGAAAATTCACAATGCCGATTTATTTTGACGATAGTAACGTTTCGGGCAGTCTGGTTTTTTGGTTCTTCCCTGGCGGCTCAGTGTTAGACTCCGATGTAGCAAAGCAGGTTTACTGTATCCCTTCGACCACCATATTGACGATGAAACACAGAAATTGCATCCGGATTCAATACAAAATTCACAATGCCTATTTATATTGACGAGAGTAACGTCTCGGAGTATCTGTTTTTTAACTCTTCCCTGGGGGCTCAGTGTTAGACTCCTATGCAGCAAAGAAGGTTTACTGTATCCCTTCGACCATCATACTGACGATGAAACACAGAAATTGCATCCGGATTCAATACAAAATTGACAATGCCTATTTATATTGACGAGAGTAATGTTTCGGAGTATCTGTTTTTTAACTCTTCCCTGGGGGCTCAGTGTTAGACTCCGATGCAGCAAAGCAGGTTTACTGTATCCCTTCGACCACCATATTGACGATGAAACACAGAAATTGCATCCGGATTCAATACAAAATTCACAATGCCTATTTATATTGACGAGAGTAACGTTTCGGAGTATCTGTTTTGTAACTCTTCCCTGGGGGCTCAGTGTTAGACTCCGATGTAGCAAAGCAGGTATACTGTATCCCTTCGACCATCATATTGACGATGAAACACAGAAATTGCATCCGGATTCAATACAAAATTCACAATGCCTATTTATATTGACGAGAGTAACGTTTCGGAGTATCTGTTTTTTAACTCTTCCCTGGGGGCTCAGTGTTAGACTCCGATGCAGCAAAGCAGGTTTACTGTATCCCTTCGACCATCATATTGACGATGAAACACAGAAATTGCATCCGGATTCAATACAAAATTCACAATGCCTATTTATATTGACGAGAGTAACGTTTCGGAGTATCTGTTTTTTAACTCTTCCCTGGGGGCTCAGTGTTAGACTCCGATGCACCACAGCAGGTATACTGTATTCCTTCGACGATCATATTGAAGATGAAACAGAGAAATTGCATCGGGAATCAATACCAAATTCACAATACCGATTTATGTTGACGAGAGTAACGTTTCGGGCAGTCTGTTTTTTTGGTTCTTCCCTGGGGGCTCAGTGTTAGACTCCGATGCAGCAATGCAGGTTTACTGTATCCCTTCGACCATCACATTGACGATGAAACACAGAAATTGCATCCGGATTCAATACAAAATTCACAATGCCTATTTATATTGACGAGTGTAACGTTTCGGAGTGTCTGTTTTTTAACTCTTCCCTGGGGGCTCAGTGTTAGACTCCGATGCACCACAGCAGGTTTACTGTATCCCTTAGACCATCATATTGACGATGAAACACAGAAATTGCTTCGGGAATCAATAGAAAATTCACAATGCCAATTTATATTGACGAGAGTAACGTTTCGGGTAGGCTGCTCTTTGGCTCTTCCCTGAGGGATCAGTGTTAGACTCCGATGCACCACAGCAGGTTTACTGTATTCCTTCGACGAACAGATTGACGATGATTCACAAAAATTGCATCGGGTATCAATAGAAAATTCACAATGCCGATTTATATTGACGAGAGTAACGTTTCGGGCAGTCTGGTTTTTTGGTTCTTCCCTGGGGGCTCAGTGTTAGACTCCGATGCAGCAAAGCAGGTTTACTGTATCCCTTCACCATCATATTGACGATGAAACACAGAAATTGCATCCGGATTCAATACAAAATTCACAATGCCTATTTATATTGACGAGAGTAACGTTTCGGAGTGTCTGTTATTTAACTCTTCCCTGGGGGCTCAGTGTTAGACTCCGATGCACCACAGCAGGTGTACTGTATCCCTTCGACCATCATTATGACGATGAAACACAGAAATTGCTTCGGCAATCAATAGAAAATTCACAATGCCGATTTATATTGACGAGAGTAACGTTTCGGGTAGGCTGCTTTTTGGCTCTTCCCTGAGGGATCAGTGTTAGACTCCGATGCACCACAGCAGGTTTACTGTATTCCTTCGACGGACATATTGACGATGAAACAGAGAAATTGCATCGGGAATCAATAGAAAATTCACAATGCCGATTTATTTTGACGATAGTAAAGTTTCGGGCAGTCTGGTTTTTTGGTTCTTCCCTGGGGGCTCAGTGTTAGACTCCGATGTAGCAAAGCAGGTTTACTGTATCCCTTCGACCACCATATTGACGATGAAACACAGAAATTGCATCCGGATTCAATACAAAATTCACAATGCCTATTTATATTGACGAGAGTAACGTCTCGGAGTATCTGTTTTTTAACTCTTCCCTGGGGGCTCAGTGTTAGACTCCTATGCAGCAAAGAAGGTTTACTGTATCCCTTCGACCATCATATTGACGATGAAACACAGAAATTGCATCCGGATTCAATACAAAATTGACAATGCCTATTTATATTGACGAGAGTAATGTTTCGGAGTATCTGTTTTTTAACTCTTCCCTGGGGGCTCAGTGTTAGACTCCGATGCAGCAAAGCAGGTTTACTGTATCCCTTCGACCACCATATTGACGATGAAACACAGAAATTGCATCCGGATTCAATACAAAATTCACAATGCCTATTTATATTGACAAGAGTAACGTTTCGGAGTATCTGTTTTGTAACTCTTCCCTGGGGGCTCAGTGTTAGACTCCGATGTAGCAAAGCAGGTTTACTGTATCCCTTCGACCACCATATTGACGATGAAACACAGAAATTGCATCCGGATTCAATACAAAATTCACAATGCCTATTTATATTGACGAGAGTAACATTTCGGATAGGCTGCTTTTTGGCTCTTCCCTGGGGGCTCAGTGTTAGACTCCGATGCAGCAAAGCAGGTTTACTGTATCCCTTCGACCATCATATTGACGATGAAACACAGAAATTGCATCCGGATTCAATACAAAATTCACAATGCCTATTTATATTGACGAGAGTAACGTTTCGGAGTATCTGTTTTTTAACTCTTCCCTGGGGGCTCAGTGTTAGACTCCGATGCACCACAGCAGGTATACTGTATTCCTTCGACGATCATATTGAAGATGAAACAGAGAAATTGCATCGGGAATCAATACCAAATTCACAATACCGATTTATGTTGACGAGAGTAACGTTTCGGGCAGACTGTTTTTTTGGTTCTTCCCTGGGGGCTCAGTGTTAGACTCCGATGCAGCAATGCAGGTTTACTGTATCCCTTCGACCATCACATTGACGATGAAACACAGAAATTGCATCCGGATTCAATACAAAATTCACAATGCCTATTTATATTGACGAGTGTAACGTTTCGGAGTGTCTGTTTTTTAACTCTTCCCTGGGGGCTCAGTGTTAGACTCCGATGCACCACAGCAGGTTTACTGTATCCCTTAGACCATCATATTGACGATGAAACACAGAAATTGCTTCGGGAATCAATAGAAAATTCACAATGCCGATTTATATTGACGAGAGTAACGTTTCGGGCAGTCTGGTTTTTTGGTTCTTCCCTGGGGGCTCAGTGTTAGACTTCGATGCAGCAAAGCACGTTTACTGTATCCCTTCGACCATCACATTGGCGATGAAACACAGAAATTGCATCCGGATTCAATGCAAAATTCACAATGCCTATTTATATTGACGAGAGTAACGTTTCGGAGTGTCTGTTATTTAACTCTTCCCTGGGGGCTCAGTGTTAGACTCCAATGCACCACAGCAGGTTTAATGTATCCCTTCGACCATCAGATTGACGATGAAACACAGAAATTACATCGGGAATCAATACAAAATTCACAATGCCGATTTATATTGACGAGAGCAACGCTTCGGGTAGGCTGCTTTTTGGCTCTTTCCTGAGGGATCAGTGTTAGACTCCGATGCACCACAGCAGGTTTACTGTATTCCTTCGACCATCATATTGACGATGAAACACATAAATTGCATCGGGAATCAATAGAAAATTCACAATGCCTATGTATATTGACGAGAGTAACGTTTCGGAGTGTCTGTTTTTTAACTCTTCCCTGGATGCTCAGTGCTAGACTCCGATGCACCACAGCAGGTTTACTGTATTCCTTCGTTAATCATATTGACGATGAAACACAGAAATTGCATCGGGAATCAATAGAAAATTCACAATGCCGATTTATATTGACGAGAGTAACGTTTCGGGTAGGCTGCTTTTTGGCTCTTCCCTGAGGGATCAGTGTTAGACTCCGATGCAGCAAAGCAGGTTTACTGTATCCCTTCGACGATCATATTGACGATGAAACACAGAAATTGCATCGGGAATCAATAGAAAATTCACAATGCCGATTTAAATTAACGAGAGTAACGTTTCGGGTAGGCTGCTTTTTGGCTCTTCCCTGGGGGCTCAGTGTTAGACTCCGATGCAGCAAAGCAGGTTTACTGTATCCCTTCGACCATCATATTGACGATGAAACACAGAATTTGCATCCGGATTCAATACAAAATTCACAATGCCTATTTATATTGACGAGAGTAACGTTTCGGAGTGTCTGTTTTTTAACTCTTCCCTGGGGGCTCAGTGTTAGACTCCGATGCACCACAACAGGTTTACTGTATTCCTTCGACCATCATATTGACGATGAAACACATAAATTGCAACGGGAATCAATAGAAAATTCACAATGCTGATTTATATTGACGAGAGTAACATTTCGGGTAGGCTGCTTTTTGGCTCTTCCCTGGGGGCTCAGTGTTAGACTCCGATGCAGCAAAGCAGTTTTACTGTATCCCTTCGACCATCATATTGACGATGAAACACAGAAATTGCATCCGGATTCAATACAAAATTCACAATGCCTATTTATATTGACGAGAGTAACGTTTCGGAGTGTCTGTTTTTTAACTCTTCCCTGGGGGCTCAGTGTTAGACTCCGATGCACCACAGCAGGTTTACTGTATTCCTTCGACCATCATATTGACGATGAAACACAGAAATTGCATCGGGAATCAATAGAAAATTCACAATGCCGATTTATATTGACGAGAGTAACATTTCGGGTAGGCTGCTTTTTGGCTCTTCCCTGGCTGCTCAGTGTTAGACTCCGATGCAGCAAAGCAGGTTTACTGTATCCCTTCGACCATCAAATTGACGATGAAACACAGAAATTGCATCCGGACTCAATACAAAATTCACAATGCCTATTTATATTGACGAGAGTAACGTTTCGGAGTGTCTGTTTTTTAACTTTTCCCTGGGGGCTCAGTGTTAGACTCCGATGTACCACAGCAGGTTTACTGTATTCCTTCGACCATCATATTGACGATGAAACACAGAAATTGCATCGGGAATCAATAGAAAATTCACAATGCCGATTTATATTAACGAGAGTAACGTTTCGGGTAGGCTTCTTTTTGGCTCTTCCCTGGGGGCTCAGTGTTAGACTCCGATGCACCACAGCAGGTTTACTGTATTCCTTCGACGATCATATTGACGATGAAACACAGAAATTGCATCGGGAATCAATAGAAAATTCACAATGCCGATTTATATTGACGAGAGCAACGTTTCGGAGTGTCTGTTTTTTAACTCTTCCCTGGGGGTTCAGTGTTAGACTCCGATGCACCACAGCAGGTTTACTGTATTCCTTCGACCATCATATTGACGATGAAACACAGAAATTGCATCGGGAATCAATAGAAAATTCACAATGCCGATTTATATTAACGAGAGTAACGTTTCGTGTAGGCTGCTTTTTGGCTCTTCCCTGGGGACTCAGTGTTAGACTCCGATGCACCACAGCAGGTTTACTGTATTCCTTCGACGATCATATTGACGATGAAACACAGAAATTGCATCGGGAATCAATAGAAAATTCACAATGCCGATTTGTACTGACGCGAGTAACGTTTCGGGTATTCTGCTTTGTGGCTCTTCCCTGAGGGATCAGTGATAGACTCCGATGCACCACAGCTGGTTTACTGTATTCCTTCGACCATCAAATTGACGATGAAACACAGAAATTGCATCGGAAATCAATAGAAAATTCACAATGCCGATTTATATTGACGAGAGTGACGTTTCGGGCAGTCTGGTTCTTTGGTTCTTCCCTTGGGGCTCAGTGTTAGACTCCGATGCAGCAAAGCACGTTTACTGTATCCCTTCGACCATCATATTGACGATGAAACACAGAAAATGCATCCGGATTCAATACAAAATGCACAATGCCTATTTATAGTGACGAGAGTAACGTTTCGGAGTGTCTGTTTTTTAACTCTTCCCTGGGGGCTCAGTGCTAGACTCCGATGCACCACAGCAGGTTTACTGTATTCCTTCGACCATGATATTGACGATGAAACACAGAAAATGCATCGGGAATCAATAGAAAATTCACAATGCCGATTTATATTGACGAGAGTAACGTTTCGGGTAGGCTTGTTTTTGGCTCTTCCCTGAGGGATCAGTGTTAGTATCCGATGCAGCAAAGCAGGTTTACTGTATCCCTTCGACGATCATATTGACGATGAAACACAGAAATTGCATCTGGAATCAATAGAAAATTCACAATGCCGATTTATATTAACGAGAGTAACGTTTCGGGTAGGCTGCTTTTTGGCTCTTCCCTGGGGGCTCAGTGTTAGACTCCGATGCAGCAAAGCAGGTTTACTGTATCCCTTCGACCATCATATTGACGATGAAACACAGAATTTGCATCCGGATTCAATACAAAATTCACAATGCCTATTTATATTGACGAGAGTAACGTTTCGGAGTGTCTGTTTTTTAACTCTTCCCTGGGGGCTCAGTGTTAGACTCCGATGCACCACAACAGGTTTACTGTATTCCTTCGACCATCATATTGACGATGAAACACAGAAATTGCAACGGGAATCAATAGAAAATTCACAATGCCGATTTATATTGACGAGAGTAACATTTCGGGTAGGCTGCTTTTTGGCTCTTCCCTGGGGGCTCAGTGTTAGACTCCGATGCAGCAAAGCAGTTTTACTGTATCCCTTCGACCATCATATTGACGATGAAACACAGAAATATCATCGTGAATCAGTGGAAAATTCACAATGCCGATTTATATTGACGAGAGTAACGTTTCGGGTAGGCTGCTTTTTGGCTCTTCCCTGAGGGATCAGTGTAGACTCCGATGCACCACAGCAGGTTTACTGTATTCCTTCGACCATCATATTGACGATGAAACACAGAAATTGCATCGGGAATCAATAGAAAATTCACAATGCCGATTTAAATTGACGAGAGTAACGTTTCGGGCAGTCTGGTTTTTTGGTTCTTCCCAGGGGGCTCAGTGTTAGACTCCGATGCACCACAGCAGGTTTACTGTATTCCTTCGACTATCATATTGACGATGAAACACAGAAATTGAATCGGGAATCAATAGAAAATTCACAATGATGATTTATATTGACGAGAGTAACGTTTCGGGTAGGCTGCTTTTTGGCTCTTTCCTGAGGGATCAGTGTTAGACTCCGATGCACCACAGCAGGTTTTCTGTATTCCTTCGACCATCATATTGACGATGAAACACAGTAATTGCATCGGGAATCAATTGAAATTCACAAAGCCAATTTATATTGACGAGAGTAACGTTTCGGAGCGTCTGTTCTTTAACTCTTCCCTGGGGGCTCAGTGCTAGACTCCGATGCACCACAGCAGGTTTACTGTATTCCTTCGACCATCATATTGACGATGAAACACAGAAATTGCATCGGGAATCAATAGAAAATTCACAATGCCGATTTATATTGACGAGAGTAACGTTTCGGGTAGGCTGCTTTTTGGCACTTCCCTGAGGGATCAGTGTTAGACTCCGATGCACCACAGCAGGTTTACTGTATTCCTTCGACCATCATATTGACGATGAAACACAGAAATTGCATCGGGAATCAATAGAAAATTCACAATGCCGATTTATATTGACGAGAGTAACGTTTCGGGTAGGCTGCTTTTTGGCACTTCCCTGAGGGATCAGTGTTAGACTCCGATGCAGCAAAGCAGGTTTACTGTATCCCTTCGACGATCATATTGACGATGAAACACAGAAATTGCATCGGGAATCAATAGAAAATTCACAATGCCGATTTATATTAACGAGAGTAACGTTTCGGGTAGGCTGCTTTTTGGCTCTTCCCTGGGGGCTCAGTGTTAGACTCCGATGCAGCAAAGCAGGTTTACTGTATCCCTTCGACCATCATATTGACGATGAAACACATAAATTGCATCCGGATTCAATACAAAATTCACAATGCCTATTTATATTGACGAGAGTAACGTTTCGGAGTGTCTGTTATTTAACTATTCCCTGGGGGCTCAGTGTTAGACTCCGATGCACGACAGCAGGTTTACTGTATTCCTTCGACCATCATATTGACGATGAAACACAGAAATTGCATCGGGAATCAATAGAAAATTCACAATGCCGATTTATATTGACGAGAGTAACATTTCGGGTAGGCTGCTTTTTGGCTCTTCCCTGGGGGCTCAGTGTTAGACTCCGATGCAGCAAAGCAGGTTTACTGTATCCCTTCGACCATCATATTGACGATGAAACACAGAAATTGCATCCGGATTCAATACAAAATTCACAATGCCTATTTATATTGACGAGAGTAACGTTTCGGAGTGTCTGTTTTTTAACTCTTCCCTGGGGGCACAGTGTTAGACTCCGATGCACCACAGCAGGTTTACTGTATTCCTTCGACCATCATATTGACGATGAAACACAAAAATTGCATCGGGAATCCATAGAAAATTCACAATGCCGATTTATATTAACGAGAGTAACGTTTCGGGTAGGCTGCTTTTTGGCTCTTCCCTGGGGGCTCAGTGTTAGACTCCGATGCACCACAGCAGGTTTAATGTATTCCTTCGACCATCATATTGACGATGAAACACAGAAATTGCATCCGGATTCAATAGAAAATTCACAACGCCTATTTATATTGACGAGAGTAACGTTTCGGAGTGTCTGTTTTTTAACTCTTCCCTGGGGGCTCAGTGTTAGACTCCGATGCACCACAGCAGGTCTACTGTATTCCATCGACCATCATATTGACGATGAAACACAGAAATTGCATCGGGAATCAATAGAATATTCACAATGCCGATTTATATTGACGAGTGTAACGTTTCGGGCAGTCTGGTTTTTTGGTTCTTCCCTGGGGGCTCAGTGTTAGACTCCGATGCAGCAAAGCAGGTATACTGTATCCCTTCGACCATCATATTGACTATGAAACACAGAAATTGCATGAAGGATTCAATACAAAATTCACAATGCCTATTTATGTTGACGAGAGTAACGTTTCGGGCAATCTGGTTTTTTGGTTCTTCCCTGGAGGCTCAGTGTTAGACTCCGATGCACCACAGCAGGTTTACTGTATTCCTTCGACGATCATATTGACGATGAAAGACAGAAATTGCATCGGGAATCAATAGAAAATACACAATGCCGATTTATATTGACGAGAGTAACGTTTCGGGCAGTCTGGTTTTTTGGTTCTTCCCTGGGGGCTCAGTGTTAGACTCCGATGCAGCAAAGCAGGTTTACTGTATCCCTTCCACCTACATACTGACGATTAAACACAGAAATTGCATCCGGATTCCAAAAAAATTCACTATGCCTATTTATATTGACGAGAGTAACGTTTCGGAGTATCTGTTTTGTAACTCTTCCCTGGGGGCTCAGTGTTAGACTCCGATGCAACACAGCAGGTTTACTGTATCCCTTCGACCATCATATTGACGATGAAACACAGAAATTGCATCGGGAATCAATAGAAAATTCACAATGCCGATTTATATTGACGAGAGTAACGTTTCGGGTAGGCTGCTCTTTGGCTCTTCCCTGAGGGATCAGTGTTAGCCTCCGATGTACCACAGCAGGTTTACTGTATACCTTCGACCATCATATTGATGATGAAACACAGAAATTGCATCGGGAATCAATAGAAAATTCACAATGCCGATTTATATTGACGAGAGTAACGTTTCGGGCAGTCTGGTTTTTTGGTTCTTCCCTGGGGGCTCAGAGTTAGACTCCGATGCAGCACAGCAGGTTTACTGTATTCCTTCGACCATCATATTGACGATGAAACACAGAAATTGCATCGAGAATCAATAGAAAATTTACAATGCCGATTTATATTGACGAGAGTAACGTTTCGGGTAGGCTGCTTTTTGGCTCTTCCCTGAGGGATCAGTATTAGACTCCGATGCACCACAACAGGTTTACTGTATTCCTTCGACCATCATAGTGACGATGAAACAAAGAAATTGCATCGGGAATCAATAGAAAATTCACAATGCCGATTTATATTGACGAGAGTAACGTTTCGGGTAGGCTGCTTTTTCGCTCTTCCCTGAGGGATCAGTGTTAGACTCCGATGCACCACAGCAGGTTTACTGTATTCCTTCGGCCATCATATTGACGATGAAACACAGAAATTGCATCGGGAATCAATAGAAAATTCACAATGCCGATTTATATTGACGAGAGTAACGTTTCGGGCAGTCTGCTTTTTTGGTTCTTCCCTGGGGGCTCAGTGTTAGACTCCGATGCACCACAGCAGGTTTACTGTATTCCTTCGACCATCATATTGACGATGAAACAATGAAATTGCATCGGGAATCAATAGAAAATTCACAATGCCGATTTATATTGACGAGAGTAACGTTTCGGGTATGCTGCTTTTTGGCTCTTCCCTGAGGGATCAGTGTTAGACTCCGATGCACCACAGCAGGTTTACTGTATTCCTTCGACCATCATATTGACGCTGAAACACAGAAATTGCATCGGGAATCAATTGAAAATTCACAATGCCGATTTATATTGACGAGAGTAACGTTTCGGGTAGTCTGATTCTTTGGTTCTTCCCTGGGGGCTCAGTGTTACACTCCGATGCAGCAAAGCAGGTTTACTGTATCCCTTCGACCATCATATTGACGATGAAACACAGAAATTGCATCCGGATTCAATACAAAATTCACAATGCCTATTTATATTGACGAGAGTAACGTTTCGGAGTATCTGTTCTTTAACTCTTCCCTGGGGGCTCAGTGTTAGACTCCGATGCACTACAGCAGGTTTACTGTATCCCTTCGACCATCATATTGACGATGAAACACAGAAATTGCATGAAGGATTCAATACAAAATTCACAATGCCTATTTATGTTGACGAGAGTAACGTTTCGGGCAATCTGGTTTTTTGGTTCTTCCCTGGAGGCTCAGTGTTAGACTCCGATGCACCACAGCAGGTTTACTGTATTCCTTCGACGATCATATTGACGATGAAACACAGAAATTGCATCGGGAATCAATAGAAAATACACAATGCCGATTTATATTGACGAGAGTAACGTTTCGGGCAGTCTGGTTTTTTGGTTCTTCCCTGGGGGCTCAGTGTTAGACTCCGATGCAGCAAAGCAGGTTTACTGTATCCCTTCGACCATCATATTGACTATGAAACACAGAAATTGCATGAAGGATTCAATACAAAATTCACAATGCCTATTTATGTTGACGAGAGTAACGTTTCGGGCAATCTGGTTTTTTGGTTCTTCCCTGGAGGCTCAGTGTTAGACTCCGATGCACCACAGCAGGTTTACTGTATTCCTTCGACGATCATATTGACGATGAAACACAGAAATTGCATCGGGAATCAATAGAAAATACACAATGCCGATTTATATTGACGAGAGTAACGTTTCGGGCAGTCTGGTTTTTTGGTTCTTCCCTGGGGGCTCAGAGTTAGACTCCGATGCAGCACAGCAGGTTTACTGTATTCCTTCCACCTACATACTGACGATTAAACACAGAAATTGCATCCGGATTCCAAAAAAATTCACTATGCCTATTTATATTGACGAGAGTAACGTTTCGGAGTATCTGTTTTGTAACTCTTCCCTGGGGGCTCAGTGTTAGACTCCGATGCAACACAGCAGGTTTACTGTATCCCTTCGACCATCATATTGACGATGAAACACAGAAATTGCATCGGGAATCAATAGAAAATTCACAATGCCGATTTATATTGACGAGAGTAACGTTTCGGGTAGGCTGCTCTTTGGCTCTTCCCTGAGGGATCAGTGTTAGCCTCCGATGTACCACAGCAGGTTTACTGTATACCTTCGACCATCATATTGATGATGAAACACAGAAATTGCATCGGGAATCAATAGAAAATTCACAATGCCGATTTATATTGACGAGAGTAACGTTTCGGGCAGTCTGGTTTTTTGGTTCTTCCCTGGGGGCTCAGAGTTAGACTCCGATGCAGCACAGCAGGTTTACTGTATTCCTTCGACCATCATATTGACGATGAAACACAGAAATTGCATCGAGAATCAATAGAAAATTTACAATGCCGATTTATATTGACGAGAGTAACGTTTCGGGTAGGCTGCTTTTTGGCTCTTCCCTGAGGGATCAGTATTAGACTCCGATGCACCACAACAGGTTTACTGTATTCCTTCGACCATCATAGTGACGATGAAACAAAGAAATTGCATCGGGAATCAATAGAAAATTCACAATGCCGATTTATATTGACGAGAGTAACGTTTCGGGTAGGCTGCTTTTTCGCTCTTCCCTGAGGGATCAGTGTTAGACTCCGATGCACCACAGCAGGTTTACTGTATTCCTTCGGCCATCATATTGACGATGAAACACAGAAATTGCATCGGGAATCAATAGAAAATTCACAATGCCGATTTATATTGACGAGAGTAACGTTTCGGGCAGTCTGCTTTTTTGGTTCTTCCCTGGGGGCTCAGTGTTAGACTCCGATGCACCACAGCAGGTTTACTGTATTCCTTCGACCATCATATTGACGATGAAACAATGAAATTGCATCGGGAATCAATAGAAAATTCACAATGCCGATTTATATTGACGAGAGTAACGTTTCGGGTATGCTGCTTTTTGGCTCTTCCCTGAGGGATCAGTGTTAGACTCCGATGCACCACAGCAGGTTTACTGTATTCCTTCGACCATCATATTGACGCTGAAACACAGAAATTGCATCGGGAATCAATTGAAAATTCACAATGCCGATTTATATTGACGAGAGTAACGTTTCGGGTAGTCTGATTCTTTGGTTCTTCCCTGGGGGCTCAGTGTTACACTCCGATGCAGCAAAGCAGGTTTACTGTATCCCTTCGACCATCATATTGACGATGAAACACAGAAATTGCATCCGGATTCAATACAAAATTCACAATGCCTATTTATATTGACGAGAGTAACGTTTCGGAGTATCTGTTCTTTAACTCTTCCCTGGGGGCTCAGTGTTAGACTCCGATGCACTACAGCAGGTTTACTGTATCCCTTCGACCATCATATTGACGATGAAACACAGAAATTGCATCGGGAATCAATAGAAAATTCACAATGCCGATTTATATTGACGAGAGTAACGTTTCGGGTAGGCTGCTTTTTTGGCTCTTCCCTGAGGGATCAGTATTAGACTCCGATGCACCACAGCAGGTTTACTGTATTCCTTCGACCATCATATTGACGATGAAACACAGAAATTGCATTGGGAATCAATAGAAAATTCACAATGCCGATTTATATTGACGAGAGTAACGTTTCGGGCAGTGTGGTTTTTTGGTTCTACCCTGGGGGCTCAGTGTTAGACTCCGATGCACCACAGCAGGTTTACTGTATTCCTTCGACCATCATATTGACGATGAAACACAGAAATTGGATCGGGAATCAATAGAAAATTCACAATACCGATTTATATTGACGAGAGTAACGTTTCGGGCAGTCTGGTTTTTTGGTTCTTCCCTGGGGGCTCAGTGTTAGACTCCGATGCACCACAACAGGTTTACTGTATTCCTTCGACCATCATATTGACGATGAAACACAGAAATTGCATCGGCAATCAATAGAAAATTCACAATGCCGATTTATATTGACGAGAGTAACGTTTCGGGCAGTCTGGTTCTTTGGTTCTTCCCTTGGGGCATAGTGTTAGACTCCGATGCAGCAAAGCAGGTTTACTGTATCCCTTCGACCATCATATTGACGATGAAACACAGAAAATGCATCCGGATTCAATACAAAATTCACAATGCCTATTTATATTGACGAGAGTAACGTTTCGGAGTGTCTTTTTTTTTAACTCTTCCCTGGGGGCTCAGTGCTAGACTCTGATGCACCACAGCAGGTTTACTGTATTCCTTCGACGATCATATTGACGATGAAACACAGAAATTGCATCGGGAATCAATAGAAAATTCACAATGCCGATTTATATTAACGAGAGTAACGTTTCGGGTAGGCTGCTTTTTGGCTCTTCCCTGAGGGATCGGTGTTAGACTCCGATGCACCACAGCAGGTTTACTGTATTCCTTCGACCATCATATTGACGATGAAACACAGAAATTCCATCGGGAATCAATAGAAAATTCACAATGCCGATTTATATTGACGAGAGTAACGTTTCGGGTAGGCTTGTTTTTGGCTCTTCCCTGAGGGATCAGTGTTAGTATCCGATGCAGCAAAGCAGGTTTACTGTATCCCTTCGACGATCATATTGACGATGAAACACAGAAATTGCATCGGGAATCAATAGAAAATTCACAATGCCGATTTATATTAACGAGAGTAACGTTTCTTGTAGGCTGCTATTTGGCTCTTCCCTGGGGGCTCAGTGTTAGACTCCGATGCAGCAAAGCAGGTTTACTGTATCCCTTCGACCATCATATTGACGATGAAACACAGAAATTGCATCCGGATTCAATACAAAATTCACAATGCCTATTTATATTGACGAGAGTAACGTTTCGGAGTGTCTGTTTTTTAACTCTTCCCTGGGGGCTCAGTGTTAGACTCCGATGCACCACAACAGGCTTACTGTATTCCTTCGACCATCATATTGACGATGAAACACAGAAATTGCAACGGGAATCAATAGAAAATTCAAAATGCCGTTTTATATTGACGAGAGTAACATTTCGGGTAGGCTGCTTTTTGGCTCTTCCCTGGGGGCTCAGTGTTAGACTCCGATGCAGCAAAGTAGTTTTACTGTATCCCTTAGACCATCATATTGACGATGAAACACAGAAATATCATCGGGAATCAGTGGAAAATTCACAATGCCGATTTATATTGACGAGAGTAACGTTTCGGGTATGCTGCTTTTTGGCTCTTCCCTGAGGGATCAGTGTTAGACTCCGATGCACCACAGCAGGTTTACTGTATTCCTTCGACCATCATATTGACGATGAAACACAGAAATTGCATCGGGAATCAATAGAAAATTCACAATGCCGATTTAAATTGACGAGAGTAACGTTTCGGGCAGTCTGGTTTTTTGGTTCTTCCCAGGGGGCTCAGTGTTAGACTCCGATGCACCACAGCAGGTTTACTGTATTCCTTCGACTATCATATTGACGATGAAACACAGAAATTGAATCGGGAATCAATAGAAAATTCACAATGCCGATTTATATTGACGAGAGTAACGTTTCGGGTAGGCTGCTTTTTGGCTCTTTCCTGAGGGATCAGTGTTAGACTCCGATGCACCACAGCAGGTTTACTGTATTTCTTCGACCATCATATTGACGACGAAACACAGTAATTGCATCGGGAATCAATTGAAATTCACAAAGCCAATTTATATTGACGAGAGTAACGTTTCGGAGTGTCTGTTTTTTAACTCTTCCCTGGGGGCTCAGTGCTAGACTCCGATGCACCACAGCAGGTTTACTGTATTCCTTCGACCATCATATTGACGATGAAACACAGAAATTGCATCGGGAATCAATAGAAAATTCACAATGCCGATTTATATTAACGAGAGTAACGTTTCGGGTAGGCTGCTTTTTGGCTCTTCCCTGGGGGCTCAGTGTTAGACTCCGATGCAGCAAAGCAGGTTTACTGTATCCCTTCGACCATCATATTGACGATGAAACACAGAAATTGCATCCGGATTCAATACAAAATTCACAATGCCTATTTATATTGACGAGAGTAACGTTTCGGAGTATCTGTTCTTTAACTCTTCCTTGGGGGCTCAGTGTTAGACTTGATGCACTACAGCAGGTTTACTGTATCCCTTCGACCATCATATTGATGATGAAACACAGAAATTGCATCGGGAATCAATAGAAAATTCACAATGCCGATTTATATTGACGAGAGTAACGTTTCGGGTAGGCTGCTTTTTTGGCTCTTCCCTGAGGGATCAGTATTAGACTCCGATGCACCACAGGAGGTTTACTGTATTCCTTCGACCATCATATTGACGATGAAACACAGAAATTGCATTGGGAATCAATAGAAAATTCTCAATGAAGATTTATATTGACGAGAGTAACGTTTCGGGCAGTGTGGTTTTTTGGTTCTACCCTGGGGGCTCAGTGTTAGACTCCGATGCACCACAGCAGGTTTACTGTATTCCTTCGACCATCATATTGACGATGAAACACAGAAATTGGATCGGGAATCAATAGAAAATTCACAATACCGATTTATATTGACGAGAGTAACGTTTCGGGCAGTCTGGTTTTTTGGTTCTTCCCTGGGGGCTCAGTGTTAGACTCCGATGCACCACAACAGGTTTACTGTATTCCTTCGACCATCATATTGACGATGAAACACAGAAATTGCATCGGGAATCAATAGAAAATTCACAATGCCGATTTATATTGACGAGAGTAACGTTTCGGGCAGTCTGCTTTTTTGGTTCTTCCCTGGCGGCTCAGTGTTAGACTCCGATGCACCACAGCAGGTTTACTGTATTCCTTCGACCATCATATTGACGATGAAACAATGAAATTGCATCGGGAATCAATAGAAAATTCACAATGCCGATTTATATTGACGAGAGTAACGTTTCGGGTATGCTGCTTTTTGGCTCTTCCCTGAGGGATCAGTGTTAGACTCCGATGCACCACAGCAGGTTTACTGTATTCCTTCGACCATCATATTGACGCTGAAACACAGAAATTGCATCGGGAATCAATAGAAAATTCGCAATGCCGATTTATATTGACGAGAGTAACGTTTCGGGTAGTCTGATTCTTTGGTTCTTCCCTGGGGGCTCAGTGTTACACTCCGATGCAGCAAAGCAGGTTTACTCTATCCCTTCGACCATCATATTGACGATGAAACACAGAAATTGCATCCGGATTCAATACAAAATTCACAATGCCTATTTATATTGACGAGAGTAACGTTTCGGAGTATCTGTTCTTTAACTCTTCCCTGGGGGCTCAGTGTTAGACTCCGATGCACTACAGCAGGTTTACTGTATCCCTTCGACCATCATATTGACGATGAAACACAGAAATTGCATCGGGAATCAATAGAAAATTCACAATGCCGATTTATATTGACGAGAGTAACGTTTCGGGTAGGCTGCTTTTTTGGCTCTTCCCTGAGGGATCAGTATTAGACTCCGATGCACCACAGCAGGTTTACTGTATTCCTTCGACCATCATATTGACGATGAAACACAGAAATTGCATTGGGAATCAATAGAAAATTCACAATGCCGATTTATATTGACGAGAGTAACGTTTCGGGCAGTGTGGTTTTTTGGTTCTACCCTGGGGGCTCAGTGTTAGACTCCGATGCACCACAGCAGGTTTACTGTATTCCTTCGACCATCATATTGACGATGAAACACAGAAATTGGATCGGGAATCAATAGAAAATCCACACTACCGATTTATATTGACGAGAGTAACGTTTCGGGCAGTCTGGTTTTTTGGTTCTTCCCTGGGGGCTCAGTGTTAGACTCCGATGCACCACAACAGGTTTACTGTATTCCTTCGACCATCATATTGACGATGAAACACAGAAATTGCATCGGGAATCAATAGAAAATTCACAATGCCGATTTATATTGACGAGAGTAACGTTTCGGGCAGTCTGGTTCTTAGGTTCTTCCCTTGGGGCATAGTGTTAGACTCCGATGCAGCAAAGCAGGTTTACTGTATCCCTTCGACCATCATATTGACGATGAAACACAGAAAATGCATTCGGATTCAATACAAAATTCACAATGCCTATTTATATTGACGAGAGTAACGTTTCGGAGTGTCTTTCTTTTAACTCTTCCCTGGGGGCTCAGTGCTAGACTCTGATGCACCACAGCAGGTTTACTGTATTCCTTCGACGATCATATTGACGATGAAACACAGAAATTGCATCGGGAATCAATAGAAAATTCACAATGCCGATTTATATTGACGAGAGTAACGTTTCGGGCAGTCTGGTTTTTTGGTTCTTCCCTGGGGGCTCAGTGTTAGACTGCGATGCACCACAACAGGTTTACTGTATTCCTTCGACCATCATATTGACGATGAAACACAGAAATTGCATCGGGAATCAATAGAAAATTCACAAGGCCGATTTATATTGACGAGAGTAACGTTTCGGGCAGTCTGCTTTTTTGGTTCTTCCTTGGGGGCTCAGTGTTAGACTCCGATGCACCACAGCAGGTTTACTGTATTCCTTCGACCATCATATTGACGATGAAACAATGAAATTGCATCGGGAATCAATAGAAAATTCACAATGCCGATTTATATTGACGAGAGTAACGTTTCGGGTATGCTGCTTTTTGGCTCTTCCCTGAGGGATCAGTGTTAGACTCCGATGCACCACAGCAGGTTTACTGTATTCCTTCGACCATCATATTGACGCTGAAACACAGAAATTGCATCGGGAATCAATAGAAAATTCGCAATGCCGATTTATATTGACGAGAGTAACGTTTCGGGTAGTCTGATTCTTTGGTTCTTCCCTGGGGGCTCAGTGTTACACTCCGATGCAGCAAAGCAGGTTTACTCTATCCCTTCGACCATCATATTGACGATGAAACACAGAAATTGCATCCGGATTCAATACAAAATTCACAATGCCTATTTATATTGACGAGAGTAACGTTTCGGAGTATCTGTTCTTTAACTCTTCCCTGGGGGCTCAGTGTTAGACTCCGATGCACTACAGCAGGTTTACTGTATCCCTTCGACCATCATATTGACGATGAAACACAGAAATTGCATCGGGAATCAATAGAAAATTCACAATGCCGATTTATATTGACGAGAGTAACGTTTCGGGTAGGCTGCTTTTTTGGCTCTTCCCTGAGGGATCAGTATTAGACTCCGATGCACCACAGCAGGTTTACTGTATTCCTTCGACCATCATATTGACGATGAAACACAGAAATTGCATTGGGAATCAATAGAAAATTCACAATGCCGATTTATATTGACGAGAGTAACGTTTCGGGCAGTGTGGTTTTTTGGTTCTACCCTGGGGGCTCAGTGTTAGACTCCGATGCACCACAGCAGGTTTACTGTATTCCTTCGACCATCATATTGACGATGAAACACAGAAATTGGATCGGGAATCAATAGAAAATCCACACTACCGATTTATATTGACGAGAGTAACGTTTCGGGCAGTCTGGTTTTTTGGTTCTTCCCTGGGGGCTCAGTGTTAGACTCCGATGCACCACAACAGGTTTACTGTATTCCTTCGACCATCATATTGACGATGAAACACAGAAATTGCATCGGGAATCAATAGAAAATTCACAATGCCGATTTATATTGACGAGAGTAACGTTTCGGGCAGTCTGGTTCTTAGGTTCTTCCCTTGGGGCATAGTGTTAGACTCCGATGCAGCAAAGCAGGTTTACTGTATCCCTTCGACCATCATATTGACGATGAAACACAGAAAATGCATTCGGATTCAATACAAAATTCACAATGCCTATTTATATTGACGAGAGTAACGTTTCGGAGTGTCTTTCTTTTAACTCTTCCCTGTGGGCTCAGTGCTAGACTCTGATGCACCACAGCAGGTTCACTGTATTCCTTCGACGATCATATTGACGATGAAACACAGAAATTGCATCGGGAATCAATAGAAAATTCACAATGCCGATTTATATTGACGAGAGTAACGTTTCGGGCAGTCTGGTTTTTTGGTTCTTCCCTGGGGGCTCAGTGTTAGACTGCGATGCACCACAACAGGTTTACTGTATTCCTTCGACCATCATATTGACGATGAAACACAGAAATTGCATCGGGAATCAATAGAAAATTCACAAGGCCGATTTATATTGACGAGAGTAACGTTTCGGGCAGTCTGCTTTTTTGGTTCTTCCCTGGGGGCTCAGTGTTAGACTCCGATGCACCACAGCAGGTTTACTGTATTCCTTCGACCATCATATTGACGATGAAACAATGAAATTGCATCGGGAATCAATTGAAAATTCACAATGCCGATTTATATTGACGAGAGTAACGTTTCGGGTATGCTGCTTTTTGGCTCTTCCCTGAGGGATCAGTGTTAGACTCCGATGCACCACAGCAGGTTTACTGTATTCCTTCGACCATCATATTGACGCTGAAACACAGAAATTGCATCGGGAATCAATAGAAAATTCGCAATGCCGATTTATATTGACGAGAGTAACGTTTCGGGTAGTCTGATTCTTTGGTTCTTCCCTGGGGGCTCAGTGTTACACTCCGATGCAGCAAAGCAGGTTTACTCTATCCCTTCGACCATCATATTGACGATGAAACACAGAAATTGCATCCGGATTCAATACAAAATTCACAATGCCTATTTATATTGACGAGAGTAACGTTTCGGGTAGGCTGCTTTTTGGCTCTTTCCTGAGGGATCAGTGTTAGACTCCGATGCACCACAGCAGGTTTACTGTATTCCTTCGACCATCATATTGACGACGAAACACAGTAATTGCATCGGGAATCAATTGAAATTCACAAAGCCAATTTATATTGACGAGAGTAACGTTTCGGAGTGTCTGTTTTTTAACTCTTCCCTGGGGGCTCAGTGCTAGACTCCGATGCACCACAGCAGGTTTACTGTATTCCTGCGACCATCATATTGACGATGAAACACAGAAATTGCATCGGGAATCAATAGAAAATTCACAATGCCGATTTATATTGACGAGAGTAACGTTTCGGGTAGGCTGCTCTTTGGCACTTCCCTGAGGGTCAGTGTTAGACTCCGATGCAGCAAAGCAGGTTTACTGTATCCCTTCGACGATCATATTGACGATGAAACACAGAAATTGCATCGGGAATCAATAGAAAATTCACAATGCCGATTTATATTAACGAGAGTAACGTTTCGGGTAGGCTGCTTTTTGGCTCTTCCCTGAGGGCTCAGTGTTAGACTCCGATGCAGCAAAGCAGGTTTACTGTATCCCTTCGACCATCATATTGACGATGAAACACAGAAATTGCATCCGGATTCAATACAAAATTCACAATGCCTATTTATATTGACGAGAGTAACGTTTCGGAGTGTCTGTTTTTTAACTCTTCCCTGGGGGCTCAGTGTTAGACTCCGATGCACGACAGCAGGTTTACTGTATTCCTTCGACCATCATATTGACGATGAAACACAGAAATTGCATCGGGAATCAATAGAAAATTCACAATGCCGATTTATATTGACGAGAGTAACATTTCGGGTAGGCTGCTTTTTGGCTCTTCCCTGGGGGCTCAGTGTTAGACTCCGATGCAGCAAAGCAGGTTTACTGTATCCCTTCGACCATCATATTGACGATGAAACACAGAAATTGCATCCGGATTCAATACAAAATTCACAATGCCTATTTATATTGACGAGAGTAACGTTTCGGAGTGTCTGTTTTTTAACTCTTCCCTGGGGGCACAGTGTTAGACTCCGATGCACCACAGCAGGTTTACTGTATTCCTTCGACCATCATATTGACGATGAAACACAGAAATTGCATCGGGAATCCATAGAAAATTCACAATGCCGATTTATATTAACGAGAGTAACGTTTCGGGTAGGCTGCTTTTTGGCTCTTCCCTGGGGGCTCAGTGTTAGACTCCGATGCACCACAGCAGGTTTAATGTATTCCTTCGACCATCATAATCACGATGAAACACAGAAATTGCATCCGGATTCAATACAAAATTCACAACGCCTATTTATATTGACGAGAGTAACGTTTCGGAGTGTCTGTTTTTTAACTCTTCCCTGGGGGCTCAGTGTTAGACTCCGATGCACCACAGCAGGTTTACTGTATTCCTTCGACCATCATATTGACGATGAAACACAGAAATTGCATCGGGAATCAATAGAATATTCACAATGCCGATTTATATTGACGAGTGTAACGTTTCGGGCAGTCTGGTTTTTTGGTTCTTCCCTGGGGGCTCAGTGTTAGACTCCGATGCAGCAAAGCAGGTTTACTGTATCCCTTCGACCATCATATTGACTATGAAACACAGAAATTGCATGAGGATTCAATACAAAATTCACAATGCCTATTTATGTTGACGAGAGTAACGTTTCGGGCAATCTGGTTTTTTGGTTCTTCCCTGGGGGCTCAGTGTTGGACTCCGATGCACCACAGCAGGTTTACTGTATTCCTTCGACGATCATATTGACGATGAAACACAGAAATTGCATCGGGAATCAATAGAAAATACACAATGCCGATTTATATTGACGAGAGTAACGTTTCGGGCAGTCTGGTTTTTTGGTTCTTCCCTGGGGGCTCAGTGTTAGACTCCGATGCAGCAAAGCAGGTTTACTGTATCCCTTCGACCTACATATTGACGATTAAACACAGAAATTGCATCCGGATTCCAAAAAAATTCACAATGCCTATTTATATTGACGAGAGTAACGTTTCGGAGTATCTGTTTTGTAACTCTTCCCTGGGGGCTCAGTGTTAGACTCCGATGCACCACAGCAGGTTTACTGTATCCCTTCGACCATTATATTGACGATGAAACACAGAAATTGCATCGGGAATCAATAGAAAATTCACAATGCCGATTTATATTGACGAGAGTAACGTTTCGGGCAGTCTGGTTTTTTGGTTCTCTCCTGGGGGCTCAGTGTTAGACTCCGATGCAGCACAGCAGGTTTACTGTATTCCTTCGACCATCATATTGACGATGAAACACAGAAATTGCATCGAGAATCAATAGATAATTTACAATGCCGATTTATATTGACGAGAGTAACGTTTCGGGTAGGCTGCTTTTTGGCTCTTCCCTGAGGGATCAGTATTAGACTCCGATGCACCACAACAGGTTTACTGTATTCCTTCGACCATCATATTGACGATGAAACACAGAAATTGCATCGGGAATCAATAGAAAATTCACAATGCCGATTTATATTGACGAGAGTAACGTTTCGGGTAGGCTGCTTTTTGGCTCTTCCCTGAGGGATCAGTGTTAGACTCCGATGCACCACAGCAGGTTTACTGTATTCCTTCGGCCATCATATTGATGATGAAACACAGAAATTGCATCGGGAATCAATAGAAAATTCACAATGTCGATTTATATTGACGAGAGTAACGTTTCGGGCAGTCTGCTTTTTTGGTTCTTCCCTGGGGGCTCAGTGTTAGACTCCGATGCACCACAGCAGGTTTACTGTATTCCTTCGACCATCATATTGACGATGAAACAATGAAATTGCATCGGGAATCAATAGAAAATTCACAATGTCGATTTATATTGACGAGAGTAACGTTTCGGGTAGGCTGCTTTTTGGCTCTTCCCTGAGGGATCAGTGTTAGACTCCGATGCACCACAGCAGGTTTACTGTATTCCTTCGACCATCATATTGACGCTGAAACACAGAAATTGCATCGGGAATCAATAGAAAATTCACAATGCCGATTTATATTGACGAGAGTAACGTTTCGGGCAGTCTGGTTCTTTGGTTCTTCCCTTGGGGCATAGTGTTAGACTCCGATGCAGCAAAGCAGGTTTACTGTATCCCTTCGACCATCATATTGACGATGAAACACAGAAAATGCATCCGGATTCAATACAAAATTCACAATGCCTATTTATATTGACGAGAGTAACGTTTCGGAGTGTCTTTTTTTTAACTCTTCCCTGGGGGCTCAGTGCTAGACTCTGATGCACCACAGCAGGTTTACTGTATTCCTTCGACGATCATATTGACGATGAAACACAGAAATTGCATCGGGAATCAATAGAAAATTCACAATGCCGATTTATATTAACGAGAGTAACGTTTCGGGTAGGCTGCTTTTTGGCTCTTCCCTGAGGGATCGGTGTTAGACTCCGATGCACCACAGCAGGTTTACTGTTTTCCTTCGACCATCATATTGACGATGAAACACAGAAATTGCATCGGGAATCAATAGAAAATTCACAATACCGATTTATATTGACGAGAGTAACGTTTCGGGCAGACTGGATTTTTGGTTCTTCCCTGGGGGCTCAGTGTTAGACTCCGATGCACCACAACAGGTTTACTGTATTCCTTCGACCATCATATTGACGATGAAACACAGAAATTGCATCGGGAATCAATAGAAAATTCACAATGCTGATTTATATTGACGAGAGTAACGTTTCGGGCAGTCTGGTTCTTTGGTTCTTCCCTTGGGGCTCAGTGTTAGAATCCGATGCAGCAAAGCAGGTTAACTGTATCCCTTCGACCATCATATTGACGATGAAACACAGAAAATGCATCCGGATTCAATACAAAATTCACAATGCCTATTTATATTGACGAGAGTAACGTTTCGGAGTGTCTTTTTTTTAACTCTTCCCTGGGGGCTCAGTGCTAGACTCTGATGCACCACAGCAGGTTTACTGTATTCCTTCGACCATTATATTGACGATGAAACACAGAAATTGCATCGGGAATCAATAGAAAATTCACAATGCCGATTTATATTGACGAGAGTAACGTTTCGGGTAGGCTGCTTTTTGGCTCTTCCCTGAGGGATCAGTGTTAGACTCCGATGCACCACAGCAGGTTTACTGTATTCCTTCGACGATCATATTGACGATGAAAAACAGAAATTGCATTGGGGAATCAATAGAAAATTCACAATGCCGATTTATATTAACTAGAGTAACGTTTCGGGTAGGCCGCTTTTTGGCTCTTCCCTGAGGGATCGGTGTAAGACTCCGATACACCACAGCAGGTTTACTGTATCCCTTCGACCATCATATTGACGATGAAACACAGAAATTGCATCCGGATTCAGTACAAAATTCACAATGCCGATTTATATTGACGAGAGTAACGTTTCGGGTAGGCTGCTTTTTGGCTCTTCCCTGAGAGATCAGTGTTAGACTCCGATGCAACACAGCAGGTTTACTGTATCCCTTCGACCATCATATTGACGATGAAACACAGAAATTGCATCGGGAATCAATAGAAAATTCACAATGCCGATTTATATTGACGAGAGTAACGTTTCGGGCAGTCAGGTTTTTTGGTTATTCCCTGGGGGCTCAGTGTTAGACTCCGATGCACCACAGCAGGTTTACTGTATTCCTTCGACCATCATATGGACGATGAAACACAGAAGTTGCATCGAGAATCAATAGAAAATTCACAATGCCGATTTATATTGACGAGAGTAACGTTTTGGGTAGGCTGCTTTTTGGCTCTTCCCTGAGGGATCAGTGTTAGACTCCGATGCACCACAACAGGTTTACTGTATTCCTTCGACCATCATATTGACGATGAAACACAGAAATTGCATCGGGAATCGATAGAAAATTCACAATGCCGATTTATATTGACGAGAGTAACGTTTCGGGCAGTCAGGTTTTTTGGTTCTTCCCTGGGGGCTCAGTGGTAGACTCCGATGAACCACAGCAGGTTTACTGTATTCCTTCGACCATCATATGGACGATGAAACACAGAAATTGCATCGAGAATCAATAGAAAATTCACAATGCCGATTTATATTGACGAGAGTAACGTTTCGGGCAGTCTGGTTCTTTGGTTCTTCCCTTGGGGCTCAGTGTTAGACTCCGATGCACCAAAGCAGGATTACTGTTTCCCTTCGACCATCATATTGACGATGAAACACAGAAAATGCATCCGGATTCAATACAAAATTCACAATGCCTATTTATATTGACGAGAGTAACGTTTCGGGTAGGCTGCTTTTTGGCTCTTCCCTGAGGGATCAGTGTTAGACTCCGATGCACCACAGCAGGTTTATTGTATCCCTTCGACCATTATATTGACGATGAAACACAGAAATTGCATCGGGAATCAATAGAAAATTCACAATGCCGATTTAAATTGACGAGAGTAACGTTTCGGGCAGTCAGGTTTTTTGGTTCTTCCCTGGGGGCTCAGTGTTAGACTCCGATGCACCACAGCAGGTTTACGGTATTCCTTCGGCCATCATATGGACGATGAAACACAGAAATTGCATCGAGAATCAATAGAAAATTCACAATGCCGATTTATATTGACGAGAGTAACGTTTCGGGCAGTCTTGTTCTTTGGTTCTTCCCTGGGGGCTCAGTGTTAGACTCCGATGCAGCAAAGCAGGTTTACAGTATCCCTTCGACCATCATATTGACGATGAAACACAGAAATTGCATCCGGACTCAATACAAAATTCACAATGCCGATTTATATTGACGAGAGTAACATTTCGGAGTATCTGTTTTGTAACTCTTCCCTGGGGGCTCAGTGTTAGACTCCGATGCACTACAGCAGGTTTACTGTATCCCTACGACCATCATATTTTACGATGAAACACAGAAATTGCATCGGAAATCAGTCAAAAATTCACAATGCCGATTTATATTGACGAGAGTAACGTTTCGGGTAGGCTGCCTTTTGGCTCTTCCCTGAGGGATCAGTGATAGACTCCGATGCACCACAGCAGGTTTACTGTATCCCTTCGACCATCATATTGACGATGAAACACAGAAATTGCATCGGGAATCAATAGAAAATTCACAATGCCGATTTATATTGACGAGAGTAACGTTTCGGGCAGTCAGGTTCTTTGGTTCTTCCCTGGGGGCTCAGTGTTAGACTCCGATGCACCACAGCAGGTTTACTGTATTCCTTCGACCATCATATGGACGATGAAACACAGAAATTGCATCGAGAATCAATAGAAAATTCACAATGCCGATTTATATTGACGAGAGTAACGTTTCGGGTAGGCTGCTTTTTGGCTCTTCCCTGAGGGATCAGTGTTAGACTCCGATGCACCACAACAGGTTTACTGTATTCCTTCGACCATCATATTGACGATGAAACACAGAAATTGCATCGGGAATCGATAGAAAATTCACAATGCCGAATTATATTGACGAGAGTAACGTTTCGGGCAGTCTTGTTCTTTGGTTCTTCCCTGGGGGCTAAGTGTTAGACTCCGATGCAGCAAAGCAGGTTTACTGTATCCCTTCGACCATCATATTGACGATGAAACACAGAAATTGCATCCGGACTCAATACAAAATTCACAATGCCTATTTATATTGACGAGAGTAACGTTTCGGAGTATCTGTTTTGTAACTCTTCCCTGGGGGCTCAGTGTTAGACTCCGATGCACTACAGCAGGTTTACTGTATCCCTTCGACCATCATATTGACGATGAAACACAGAAATTGCATCGGAAATCAGTGGAAAATTCACAATGCCGATTTATATTGACGAGAGTAACGTTTCGGGTAGGCTGCTTTTTGGCTCTTCCCTGAGGGATCAGTGTTAGACTCCGATGCACCACAGCAGGTTTACTGTATTACTTCGGCCATCATATTGACGATGAAACACAGAAATTGCATCGGGAATCAATAGAAAATTCACAATGCCGATTTATATTGACGAGAGTAACGTTTCGTGCAGTCTGGTTTTTTGGTTCTTCCCTTGGGGCATAGTGTTAGACTCCGATGCAGCAAAGCAGGTTTACTGTATCCCTTCGACCATCATATTGACGATGAAACACAGAAAATGCATCCGGATTCAATACAAAATTCACAATGCCTATTTATATTGACGAGAGTAACGTTTCGGAGTGTCTTTTTTTTAACTCTTCCCTGGGGGCTCAGTGCTAGACTCTGATGCACCACAGCAGGTTTACTGTATTCCTTCGACGATCATATTGACGATGAAACACAGAAATTGCATCGGGAATCAATAGAAAATTCACAATGCCGATTTATATTAACGAGAGTAACGTTTCGGGTAGGCTGCTTTTTGGCTCTTCCCTGAGGGATCGGTGTTAGACTCCGATGCACCACAGCAGGTTTACTGTATTCCTTCGACCATCATATTGACGATGAAACAAAGAAATTCCATCGGGAATCAATAGAAAATTCACAATGCCGATTTATATTGACGAGAGTAACGTTTCGGAGTGTCTGTTTTCTAACTCTTCCCTGGGGGCTCAGTGTTAGACTCCAATGCACCACAGCAGGTTTACTGTATTCCTTCGACCATCATATTGACGATGAAACACAGAAATTGCATCGGGAATCAATAGAAAATTCACAATGCCGATTTATACTGACGAGAGTAACGTTTCGGGTAGGCTGCTTTTTGGCTCTCCCCTGAGGGATCAGTGTTAGACTCCGATGCACCAAAGCAGGTTTACAGTATTCCTTCGACCATCATATTGACGATGAAACACAGAAATTACATCCGGATTCAATACAAAATTCACAATGCCTATTTATATTGACGAGAGTAACGTATCGGAGTATCTGTTTTTTAACTCTTCCCTGGGGAGTCAGTGTTAGACTCCGCAGCACTACAGCAGGTTCACTGTATCCCTTCGACCATCATATTGACGATGAAACACAGAAATATCATCGGGAATCAGTGGAAAATTCACAATGCCGATTTATATTGACGAGAGTAACGTTTCGGGTAGGCTGCTTTTTGGCTCTTCCCTGATTGATCAGTGTTAGACTCCGATGCACCACAGCAGGTTTACTGTATTCCTTCGACCATCATATTGACGATGAAACACAGAAATTGCAATGGGAATAAATAGAAAATTCACAATGCCGATTTATATTGACGAAAGTAATGTTTCGGGTAGGCTGCTTTTTGGCTCTTTCCTGAGGGATCAGTGTCAGACTCCGATGCACCACAGCAGGTTTACTGTATTCCTTCGACCATCATATTGACAATGAAACACAGAAATTGCATCGGGAATCAATAGAAAATTCACAATGCCGATTTATATTGACGAGAGTAACGTTTCGGGTAGGCTGCTTTTTGCTCTTCCCTGAGGGATCAGTGATAGACTCCGATGCACCACAGCAGGTTTACTGTATTCCTTCGACCATCATATTGACGATGAAACACAGAAATTGCATCGGGAATCAATAGAAAATTCACAATGCCAATTTATATTGACGAGGGAAACGTTTCGGGCAGTCTGGTTTTTTGGTTCTTCCCTGGGGGCTCAGTGTTAGACTCCGATGCAGCAAAGCAGGTTTACTGCATTCCTTCGACCATCATATTGACGATGAAACACAGAAATTGCATCGGGAATCAATAGAAAATTCACAATGCCGATTTATATTGACGAGAGTAACGTTTCGGGCAGTCTGGTTTTTTGGTTCTTCCCTGGGGGCTCAGTGTTAGACTCCGATGCACCACAGCAGGTTTACTGTATTCCTACGACTATCATATTGACGATGAAACACAGAAATTGCATCGGGAATCAATAGAAAATTCACAATGCCGATTTATATTGACGAGAGTAACGTTTCGGGTAGGCTGCTTTTTGGCTCTTTCCTGAGGGATCTGTGTTAGACTCCGATGCACCACAGCAGGTTTACTGTATTCCTTCGACCATCATATTGACGATGAAACACAGAATTTACATCCGGATTCAATACAAAATTCACAATGCCTATTTATATTGACGAGAGTAACGTATCGGAGTATCTGTTTTTTAACTCTTCCCTGGGGAGTCAGTGTTAGACTCCGCTGCACTACAGCAGGTTCACTGTATCCCTTCGACCATCATATTGACGATGAAACACAGAAATATCATCGGGAATCAGTGGAAAATTCACAATGCCGATTTATATTGACGAGAGTAACGTTTCAGGTAGGCTGCTTTCTGGCTCTTCCCTGAGGGATCAGTGTTAGACTCCGATGCACCGCAGCAGGTTTACTGTATTCCTTCGACCATCATATTGACGATGAAACACAGAAATTGCATCGGGAATCAATAGAAAATTCACAATGCCGATTTATATTGACGAAAGTAATGTTTCAGGTAGGCTGCTTTTTGGCTCTTTCCTGAGGGATCAGTGTTAGACTCCGATGCACCACAGCAGGTTTACTGTATTCCATCGACCATCATATTGACGATGAAACACAGAAATTGCATCGGGAATCAATAGAAAATTCACAATGCCGATTTATATTGACTAGAGTAACGTTTCGGGCAGTCTGGTTTTTTGCTTCTTCCCTGGGGGCTCAGTGTTACACTCCGATGCAGCAAAGCAGGTTTACTGTATCCCTTCGACCATCATATTGACGATGAAACACAGAAACTGCATACGGATTCAATACAAAATTCACAATGCCTATTTATATTGACGAGAGTAACGTTTCGGAGTATCTGTTCTTTAACTCTTCCCTGGGGGCTCAGTGTTAGACTCCGATGCACTACAGCATGTTTACTGTATCCCTTCGACCATCATATTGACGATGAAACACAGAAATTGCATCGGGAATCAATAGAAAATTCACAATGCCGATTTATATTGACGAGAGTAACGTTTCGGGCAGTCTGGTTTTTTGGTTCTTCCCTGGGGGCTCAGTGTTAGACTCCGATGCACCACAGCAGGTTTACTGTATTCCTTCGACCATCATATTGACGATGAAACACAGAAATTGCATCGGGAATCAATAGAAAATTCACAATACCGATTTATATTGACGAGAGTAACGTTTCGGGCAGTCTGGTTTTTTGGTTCTTCCCTGGGGGCTCAGTGTTAGACTCCGATGCACCACAACAGGTTTACTGTATTCCTTCGACCATCATATTGACGATGAAACACAGAAATTGCATCGGGAATCAATAGAAAATTCACAATGCCGATTTATATTGACGAGAGTAACGTTTCGGGCTGTCTGGTTCATTGGTTCTTCCCTTGGGGCTGAGTGTTAGACTCCGATGCAGCAAAGCAGGTTTACTGTATCCCTTCGACCATCATATTGACGATGAATTACAGAAAATGCATCCGGATTCAATACAAAATTCACAATGCCTATTTATATTGACGAGAGTAACGATTCGGAGTGTCTTTTTTTTAACTCTTCCCTGGGGGCTCAGTGCTAGACTCTGATGCACCACAGCAGGTTTACTGTATTCCTTCGACCATTATATTGACGATGAAACACAGAAATTGCATCGGGAATCAAAACAAAATTCACAATGCCGATTTATATTGACGAGAGTAACGTTTCGGGTAGGCTGCTTTTTGGCTCTTCCCTGAGGGATCAGTGTTAGACTCCGATGCACCACAGCAGGTTTACTGTATTCCTTCGACGATCATATTGACGATGAAACACAGAAATTGCATCGGGAATCAATAGAAAATTCACAATGCCGATTTATATTAACGAGAGTAACGTTTCGGGTAGGCTGCTTTTTGGTTCTTCCCTGAGGGATCGGTGTTAGACTCCGATGCACCACAGCAGGTTTACTGTATTCCTTCGACCATCATATTGACGATGAAACACAGAAATTCCATCGGGAATCAATAGAAAATTCACAATGCTGATTTATATTGACGAGAGTAACGTTTCGGAGTGTCTGTTTTTTAACTCTTCCCTGGGGGCTCAGTGTTAGACTCCAATGCACCACAGCAGGTTTACTGTATTCCTTCGACCATCATATTGACGATGAAACACAGAAATATCATCGGGAATCAGTGGAAAATTCACAATAACGATTTATATTGACGAGAGTAACGTTTCGGGTAGGCTGCTTTTTGGCTCTTCCCTGAGTGATCAGTGTTAGACTCCGATGCACCACAGCAGGTTTACTGTATTCCTTCAACCATCATATTGACGATGAAACACAGAAATTGCATCCGGATTCAATACAAAATTCACAATGCCTATTTATATTGACGAGAGTAACGTTTCGGAGTATCTGTTTTGTAACTCTTCCCTGGGGGCTCAGTGTTAGACTCCGATGCACCACAGCAGGTTTACTGTATTCCTTCGACCATCATATTGACGATGAAACACAGAAATTGCATCGGGAATCAATAGAAAATTCACAATGCCGATTTATATTGACGAGAGTAAAGTTTCGGGTAGGCTGCTTTTTGGCTCTTCCCTGAGGGATCAGTGTTAGACTCCGATGCACCAAAGCATTTTTACTGTATTCCTTCGACCATGATATTGACGATGAAACACAGAAATTACATCCGCATTCAATACAAAATTCACAATGCCTATTTATATTGACGAGAGTAACGTATCGGAGTATCTGTTTTTTAACTCTTCCCTGGGGAGTCAGTGTTAGACTCCGTTGCACTACAGCAGGTTTACTGTATCCCTTCGACCATCATATTGACGATGAAACACAGAAATATCATCGGGAATCAGTGGAAAATTCTCAATGCCGATTGATATTGACGAGAGTAACGTTTCGGGTAGGCTGCTTTTTGGCTCTTCCCTGAGGGATCAGTGTTAGACTCCGATGCACCACAGCAGGTTTACTATATTCCTTCGACCATCATATTGACGATGAAACACAGAAATTGCATCGGGAATCAATAGAAAATTCACAATGCCGATTTATATTGACGAAAGTAATGTTTCTGGTAGGCTGCTTTTTGGCTCTTTCCTGAGGGATCAGTGTTAGACTCCGATGCACCACAGCAGGTTTACTGTATTCCTTCGACCATCATATTGACGATGAAACACAGAAATTGCATCGGGAATCAATAGAAAATTCACAATGCTGATTTATATTGACGAGAGTAACGTTTCGGGTAGGCTGCTTTTTGCTCTTCCCTGAGGGATCAGTGTTAGTCTCCGATGCACCACAGCAGGTTTACTGTATTCCTTCGACCATCATATTGATGATGAAACACAGAAATTGCATCGGGAATCAATAGAAAAATCACAATGCCGATTTATATTGACGAGAGTAACGTTTCGGGCAGTCTGGTTTTTTGGTTCTTCCCTGGGGGCTCAGTGTTATACTCCGATGCAGCAAAGCAGGTTTACTGTATCCCTTCGACCATCATATTGACGATGAAACACAGAAATTGCATCCGGATTCAATACAAAATTCACAATGCCTCTTTATATTGACGAGAGTAACTTTTCGGCGTATCAGTTCTTTAACTCTTCCCTGGGGGCTCAGTGTTAGACTCCGATGCACTACAGCAGGTTTACTGTATCCCTTCGACCATCATATTGACGATGAAACACAGAAATTGCATCGGGAATCAATAGAAAATTCACAATGCCGATTTATATATACAAGAGAGTAACGTTTCGGGTAGGCTGCATTTTGGCTCTTCCCTGAGAGATCAGTGTTAGACTCCGTTGCACCACAGCATGTTTACTGTATCCCTTCGACCATCATATTGACGATGAAACACAGAAATTGCATCGGGAATCAATAGAAAATTCACAATGCCGATTTATATTGACGAGAGTAACGTTTCGGGCAGTCAGGTTATTTGGTTCTTCCCTGGGGGCTCAGTGTTAGACTCCGATGCACCACAGCAGGTTTACTGTATTCCTTCGACCATCATATGGACGATGAAACACAGAAATTGCATCGAGAATCAATAGAAAATTCACAATGCCGATTTATATTGACGAGAGTAACATTTCGGGTAGGGTGCTCTTTGGCTCTTCCCTGAGGGATCAGTGTTAGACTCCGATGCACCACAACAGGTTTACTGTATTCCTTCGACCATCATATTGACGATGAAACACAGAAATATCATCGGGAATCGATAGAAAATTCACAATGCCGAATTATATTGACGAGAGTAACGTTTCGGGCAGTCTTATTCTTTGGTTCTTCCCTGGGGGCTCAGAGTTAGACTCCGATGCAGCGAAGCAGGTTTACTGTATCCCTTCGACCATCATATTGACGATGAAACACAGAAATTGCATCGGAAATCAGTGGAAAATTCACAATGCCGATTTATATTGACGAGAGTAACGTTTCGGGTAGGCTGCTCTTTGGCTCTTCCCTGAGGGATCAGTGTTAGACTCCGATGCACCACAGCAGGTTTACTGTATTCCTTCGGCCATCATAATGACGATGAAACACAGAAATTGCATCGGGAATCAATAGAAAATTCACAATGCCGATTTATATTGACGAGAGTAACGTTTCGGGCAGTCTGGTTTTTTGGTTCTTTCCTGAGGGCTCAGTGTTAGACTCCGATGCACCACAGCAGGTTAACTGTATTCCTTCGACCATCATATTGACGATGAAACAATGAAATTGCATCGGGAATCAATTGAAAATTCACAATGCCGATTTATATTGAAGAGAGTAACGTTTCGGGTAGGCTGCTCTTTGGCTCTTCCCTGAGGGATCAGTGTTAGACTCCGATGCACCACAGCAGGTTTACTGTATTCCTTCGACCATCATATTGACGCTGAAACACAGAAATTGCATCGGGAATCAATAGAATATTCACAATGCCGATTTATATTGACAAGAGTAACGTTTCGGGCAGTCTGGTTTTTTGGTTCTTCCCTTGGGGCTCAGTGTTACACTCCGATGCAGCAAAGCAGGTTTACTGTATCCCTTCGACCATCATATTGACGATGAAACACAGAAATTGCATCCGGATTCAATACAAAATTCACAATGCCTATTTATATTGACGAGAGTAACGTTTCGGAGTATCTGTTCTTTAACTCTTCCCTGGGGGCTCAGTGCTAGACTCCGATGCACTACAGCAGGTTTACTGTATCCCTTCGACCATCATATTGACGATGAAACACAGAAATTGCATCGGGAATCAATAGAAAATTCACAATGCCGATTTATATTGACGAGAGTAACGTTTCGGGTAGGCTGCTTTTTGGCTCTTCCCTGAGGGATCAGTATTAGACTCCGATGCACCACAGCAGGTTTACTGTATTCCTTCGACCATCATATTGACGATGAAACACAGAAATTGCATCGGGAATCAATAGAAAATTCACAATGCCGATTTATATTGACGAGAGTAACGTTTCGGGCAGTCTGGTTCTTTGGTTCTACCCTGGGGGCTCAGTGTTAGACTCCGATGCACCACAGCAGGTTTACTGTATTCCTTCGACCATCATATTGACGATGAAACACAGAAATTGCATCGGGAATCAATAGAAAATTCACAATGCCGATTTATATTGACGAGAGTAACGTTTCGGGTAGGCTGCTTTTTGGCTCTTCCCTGAGGGATCAGTGTTAGACAACGATGCACCACAGCAGGTTTACTGTATCCCTTCGACCATTATATTGACGATGAAACACAGAAATTGCATCGGGAATCAATAGAAAATTCACAATGCCGATTTATATTGACGAGAGTAACGTTTCGGGCAGTCAGGTTTTTTGGCTCTTCCCTGGGGGCTCAGTGTTAGACTCCGATGCACCACAGCAGGTTTACTGTATTCCTTCGACCATCATATGGACGATGAAACACAGAAATTGCATCGAGAATCAATAGAAAATTCACAATGCCGATTTATATTGACGAGAGTAACGTTTCGGGCAGTCAGTTTTTTGGTTCTTCCCTGGGGGCTCAGTGTTAGACTCCGATGCACCACAGCAGGTTTACTGTATTCCTTCGACCATCATATGGACGATGAAACACAGAAATTGCATCGAGAATCAATAGAAAATTCACAATGCCGATTTATATTGACGAGAGTAACGTTTCGGGTAGGCTGCTTTTTGGCTCTTCCCTGAGGGATCAGTGTTAGACTCCGATGCACCACAACAGGTTTACTGTATTCCTTCGACCATCATATTGACGATGAAACACAGAAATTGCATCGGGAATCGATAGAAAATTCACAATGCCGAATTATATTGACGAGAGTAACGTTTCGGGCAGTCTTGTTCTTTGGTTCTTCCCTGGGGGCTCAGTGTTAGACTCCGATGCAGCAAAGCAGGTTTACTGTATCCCTTCGACCATCATATTGACGATGAAACACAGAAATTGCATCCGGACTCAATACAAAATTCACAATGCCTATTTATATTGACGAGAGTAACGTTTCGGAGTATCTGTTCTTTAACTCTTCCCTGGGGGCTCAGTGTTAGACTCCGATGCACCACAGCAGGTTTACTGTATCCCTTCGACCATCATATTGACGATGAAACACAGAAATTGCATCGGGAATCAATAGAAAATTCACAATGCCGATTTATATTGACGAGAGTAACGTTTCGGGCAGTCTGGTTTTTTGGTTCTACCCTGGGGGCTCAGTGTTAGACTCCGATGCACCACAGCAGGTTTACTGTATTCCTTCGACCATCATATTGACGATGAAACACAGAAATTGCATCGGGAATCAATAGAAAATTCACAATGCCGATTTATATTGACGAGAGTAACGTTTCGGGCAGTCTGGTTCTTTGGTTCTTCCCTTGGGGCTCAGTGTTAGACTCCGATGCAGCAAAGCAGGATTACTGTTTCCCGTCGACCATCATATTGACGATGAAACACAGAAAATGCATCCGGATTCAATACAAAATTCACAATGCCTATTTATATTGACGAGAGTAACGTTTCGGGTAGGCTGCTTTTTGGCTCTTCCCTGAGGGATCAGTGTTAGACTCTGATGCACCACAGCAGGTTTACTGTATCCCTTCGACCATTATATTGACGATGAAACACAGAAATTGCATCGGGAATCAATAGAAAATTCACAATGCCGATTTAAATTGACGAGAGTAACGTTTCGGGCAGTCAGGTTTTTTGGTTCTTCCCTGGGGGCTCAGTGTTAGACTCCGATGCACCACAGCAGGTTTACGGTATTCCTTCGGCCATCATATGGACGATGAAACACAGAAATTGCATCGAGAATCAATAGAAAATTCACAATGCCGATTTATATTGACGAGAGTAACGTTTCGGGCAGTCTTGTTCTTTGGTTCTTCCCTGGGGGATCAGTGTTAGACTCCGATGCAGCAAAGCAGGTTTACAGTATCCCTTCGACCATCATATTGACGATGAAACACAGAAATTGCATCCGGACTCAATACAAAATTCACAATGCCTATTTATATTGACGAGAGTAACATTTCGGAGTATCTGTTTTGTAACTCTTCCCTGGGGGCTCAGTGTTAGACTCCGATGCACTACAGCAGGTTTACTGTATCCCTACGACCATCATATTTTACGATGAAACACAGAAATTGCATCGGAAATCAGTCACAAATTCACAATGCCGATTTATATTGACGAGAGTAACGTTTCGGGTAGGCTGCCTTTTGGCTCTTCCCTGAGGGATCAGTGATAGACTCCGATGCACCACAGCAGGTTTACTGTATCCCTTCGACCATCATATTGACGATGAAACACAGAAATTGCATCGGGAATCAATAGAAAATTCACAATGCCGATTTATATTGACGAGAGTAACGTTTCGGGCAGTCAGGTTCTTTGGTTCTTCCCTGGGGGCTCAGTGTTAGACTTCGATGCAGCAAAGCAGGTTTACTGTATCCCTTCGACCATCATATTGACGATGAAACACAGAAATTGCATCCGGACTCAATACAAAATTCACAATGCCTATTTATATTGACGAGAGTAACGTATCGGAGTATCTGTACTTTAACTCTTCCCTGGGGGCTCAGTGTTAGACTCCGATGCACTACAGCAGGTTTACTGTATCCCTTCGACCATCATATTGACGATGAAACACAGAAATTGGATCGGAAATCACTGGAAAATTCACAATGCCGATTTATATTGACGAGAGTAACGTTTCGGGTAGGCTGCTTTTTGGCTCTTCCCTGAGGGAGCAGTGTTAGACTCCGATGCACCACAGCAGGTTTACTGTATTACTTCGGCCATCATATTGACGATGAAACACAGAAATTGCATCGGGAATCAATAGAAAATTCACAATGCCGATTTATATTGACGAGAGTAACGTTTCGTGCAGTCTGGTTTTTTGGTTCTTCCCTGGGGGCTCAGTGTTAGACTCCGATGCACCACAGCAGGTTTACTGTATTCCTTCGACCATCATATTGACGATGAAACAATGAAATTGCATCGGGAATCAATTGAAAATTCACAATGCCGATTTATATTGACGAGAGTAACGTTTCGGGTAGGCTGCTTTTTGGCTCTTCCCTGAGGGATCAGTGTTTTACTCCGATGCACCACAGCAGGTTTACTGTATTCCTTCGACCATCATATTGACGCTGAAACACAGAAATTGCATCGGGAATCAATAGAAAATTCACAATGCCGATTTATATTGACGAGAGAAACGTTTCGGGCAGTCTGGTTTTTTGGTTCTTCCCTGGGGGCTCAGTGTTACACTCCGATGCAGCAAAGCAGGTTAACTGTATCCCTTCCACCATCATATTGACGATGAAACACAGAAATTGCATCCGGATTCAATACAAAATTCACAATGCCTATTTATATTGACGAGAGTAACGTTTCGGAGTTTCTGTTCTTTAACTCTTCCCTGGGGGCTCAGTGTTAGACTCCGATTCACTACAGCAGGTTTACTGTATCCCTTCGACCATCATATTGACGATGAAACACTGAAATTGCATCGGGAATCAATAGAAAATTCACAATGCCGATTTATATTGACTTGAGTAACGTTTCGGGTAGGCTGCTTTTTGGTTCTTCCCTGAGGGATCAGTATTAGACTCCGATGCACCACAGCAGGTTTACTGTATTCCTTCAACCATCATATTGACGATGAAACACAGAAATTGCATCGGGAATCAATAGAAAATTCACAATGCCGATTTATATTGACGAGAGTAACGTTTCGGGCAGTCTGGTTTTTTGGTTCTACCCTGGGGGCTCAGTGTTAGACTCCGATGCACCACAGCAGGTTTACTGTTTTCCTTCGACCATCATATTGACGATGAAACACAGAAATTGCATCGGGAATCAATAGAAAATTCACAATACCGATTTATATTGACGAGAGTAACGTTTCGGGCAGACTGGATTTTTGGTTCTTCCCTGGGGGCTCAGTGTTAGACTCCGATGCACCACAACAGGTTTACTGTATTCCTTCGACCATCATATTGACGATGAAACACAGAAATTGCATCGGGAATCAATAGAAAATTCACAATGCTGATTTATATTGACGAGAGTAACGTTTCGGGCAGTCTGGTTCTTTGGTTCTTCCCTTGGGGCTCAGTGTTAGAATCCGATGCAGCAAAGCAGGTTAACTGTATCCCTTCGACCATCATATTGACGATGAAACACAGAAAATGCATCCGGATTCAATACAAAATTCACAATGCCTATTTATATTGACGAGAGTAACGTTTCGGAGTGTCTTTTTTTTAACTCTTCCCTGGGGGCTCAGTGCTAGACTCTGATGCACCACAGCAGGTTTACTGTATTCCTTCGACCATTATATTGACGATGAAACACAGAAATTGCATCGGGAATCAATAGAAAAATCACAATGCCGATTTATATTGACGAGAGTAACGTTTCGGGTAGGCTGCTTTTTGGCTCTTCCCTGAGGGATCAGTGTTAGACTCCGATGCACCACAGCAGGTTTACTGTATTCCTTCGACGATCATATTGACGATGAAAAACAGAAATTGCATTGGGGAATCAATAGAAAATTCACAATGCCGATTTATATTAACTAGAGTAACGTTTCGGGTAGGCCGCTTTTTGGCTCTTCCCTGAGGGATCGGTGTAAGACTCCGATACACCACAGCAGGTTTACTGTATCCCTTCGACCATCATATTGACGATGAAACACAGAAATTGCATCCGGATTCAGTACAAAATTCACAATGCCGATTTATATTGACGAGAGTAACGTTTCGGGTAGGCTGCTTTTTGGCTCTTCCCTGAGAGATCAGTGTTAGACTCCGATTCAACACAGCAGGTTTACTGTATCCCTTCGACCATCATATTGACGATGAAACACAGAAATTGCATCGGGAATCAATAGAAAATTCACAATGCCGATTTATATTGACGAGAGTAACGTTTCGGGCAGTCAGGTTCTTTGGTTATTCCCTGGGGGCTCAGTGTTAGACTCCGATGCACCACAGCAGGTTTACTGTATTCCTTCGACCATCATATGGACGATGAAACACAGAAGTTGCATCGAGAATCAATAGAAAATTCACAATGCCGATTTATATTGACGAGAGTAACGTTTTGGGTAGGCTGCTTTTTGGCTCTTCCCTGAGGGATCAGTGTTAGACTCCGATGCACCACAACAGGTTTACTGTATTCCTTCGACCATCATATTGACGATGAAACACAGAAATTGCATCGGGAATCGATAGAAAATTCACAATGCCGATTTATATTGACGAGAGTAACGTTTCGGGCAGTCAGGTTTTTTGGTTCTTCCCTGGGGGCTCAGTGGTAGACTCCGATGCACCACAGCAGGTTTACTGTATTCCTTCGACCATCATATGGACGATGAAACACAGAAATTGCATCGAGAATCAATAGAAAATTCACAATGCCGATTTATATTGACGAGAGTAACGTTTCGGGCAGTCTGGTTCTTTGGTTCTTCCCTTGGGGCTCAGTGTTAGACTCCGATGCACCAAAGCAGGATTACTGTTTCCCTTCGACCATCATATTGACGATGAAACACAGAAAATGCATCCGGATTCAATACAAAATTCACAATGCCTATTTATATTGACGAGAGTAACGTTTCGGGTAGGCTGCTTTTTGGCTCTTCCCTGAGGGATCAGTGTTAGACTCCGATGCAACACAGCAGGTTTACTGTATCCCTTCGACCATCATATTGACGATGAAACACAGAAATTGCATCGGGAATCAATAGAAAATTCACAATGCCGATTTATATTGACGAGAGTAACGTTTCGGGCAGTCTTGTTCTTTGGTTCTTCCCTGGGGGCTCAGTGTTAGACTCCGATGCAGCAAAGCAGGTTTACAGTATCCCTTCGACCATCATATTGACGATGAAACACAGAAATTGCATCCGGACTCAATACAAAATTCACAATGCCGATTTATATTGACGAGAGTAACATTTCGGAGTATCTGTTTTGTAACTCTTCCCTGGGGGCTCAGTGTTAGACTCCGATGCACTACAGCAGGTTTACTGTATCCCTACGACCATCATATTTTACGATGAAACACAGAAATTGCATCGGAAATCAGTCAAAAATTCACAATGCCGATTTATATTGACGAGAGTAACGTTTCGGGTAGGCTGCCTTTTGGCTCTTCCCTGAGGGATCAGTGATAGACTCCGATGCACCACAGCAGGTTTACTGTATCCCTTCGACCATCATATTGACGATGAAACACAGAAATTGCATCGGGAATCAATAGAAAATTCACAATGCCGATTTATATTGACGAGAGTAACGTTTCGGGCAGTCAGGTTCTTTGGTTCTTCCCTGGGGGCTCAGTGTTAGACTCCGATGCACCACAGCAGGTTTACTGTATTCCTTCGACCATCATATGGACGATGAAACACAGAAATTGCATCGAGAATCAATAGAAAATTCACAATGCCGATTTATATTGACGAGAGTAACGTTTCGGGTAGGCTGCTTTTTGGCTCTTCCCTGAGGGATCAGTGTTAGACTCCGATGCACCACAACAGGTTTACTGTATTCCTTCGACCATCATATTGACGATGAAACACAGAAATTGCATCGGGAATCGATAGAAAATTCACAATGCCGAATTATATTGACGAGAGTAACGTTTCGGGCAGTCTTGTTCTTTGGTTCTTCCCTGGGGGCTAAGTGTTAGACTCCGATGCAGCAAAGCAGGTTTACTGTATCCCTTCGACCATCATATTGACGATGAAACACAGAAATTGCATCCGGACTCAATACAAAATTCACAATGCCTATTTATATTGACGAGAGTAACGTTTCGGAGTATCTGTTTTGTAACTCTTCCCTGGGGGCTCAGTGTTAGACTCCGATGCACTACAGCAGGTTTACTGTATCCCTTCGACCATCATATTGACGATGAAACACAGAAATTGCATCGGAAATCAGTGGAAAATTCACAATGCCGATTTATATTGACGAGAGTAACGTTTCGGGTAGGCTGCTTTTTGGCTCTTCCCTGAGGGATCAGTGTTAGACTCCGATGCACCACAGCAGGTTTACTGTATTACTTCGGCCATCATATTGACGATGAAACACAGAAATTGCATCGGGAATCAATAGAAAATTCACAATGCCGATTTATATTGACGAGAGTAACGTTTCGTGCAGTCTGGTTTTTTGGTTCTTCCCTGGGGGCTCAGTGTTAGACTCCGATGCGCCACAGCAGGTTTACTGTATTCCTTCGACCATCATATTGACGATGAAACAATGAAATTGCATCGGGAATCAATAGGAAATTCACAATGCCGATTTATATTGACGAGAGTAACGTTTCGGGTAGGCTGCTTTTTGGCTCTTCCCTGAGGGATCAGTGTTAGACTCCGATGCACCACAGCAGGTTTACTGTATTCCTTCGACGATCATATTGACGATGAAACACAGAAATTGCATCGGGAATCAATAGAAAATTCACAATGCCGATTTATATTGACGAGAGTAACGTTTCGGGCAGTCTGGTTTTTTAGTTCTTCCCTGGGGGCTCAGTGTTACACTCCGATGCAGCAAAGCAGGTTTACTGAATCCCTTCCACCATCATATTGACGATGAAACACAGAAATTGCATCCGGATTCAATACAAAATTCACAATGCCTATTTATATTGACGAGAGTAACGTTTCGGAGTATCTGTCCTTTAACTCTTCCCTGGGGGCTCAGTGTTAGACTCCGATTCACTACAGCAGGTTTACTGTATCCCTTCGACCATCATATTGACGATGAAACACAGAAATTGCATCGGGAATCAATAGAAAATTCACAATGCCGATTTATATTGACGAGAGTAACCTTTCGGGCAGTCTGGTTCTTTGGTTCTACCCTGGGGGCTCAGTGTTAGACTCCGATGCACCACAGCAGGTTTACTGTTTTCCTTCGACCATCATATTGACGATGAAACACAGAAATTGCATTGGGGAATCAATAGAAAATTCACAATGCCGATTTATATTAACTAGAGTAACGTTTCGGGTAGGCTGCTTTTTGGCTCTTCCCTGAGGGATCGGTGTAAGACTCCGATGCACCACAGCAGGTTTACTGTATTCCTTCGACCATCATATTGACGATGAAACACAGAAATTGCATCGGGAATCAATAGAAAATTCACAATGCCGATTTATATTGACGAGAGTAACGTTTCGGGCAGTCTGGTTTTTTGGTTCTACCCTGGGGGCTCAGTGTTAGACTCCGATGCACCACAGCAGGTTTACTGTTTTCCTTCGACCATCATATTGACGATGAAACACAGAAATTGCATCGGGAATCAATAGAAAATTCACAATACCGATTTATATTGACGAGAGTAACGTTTCGGGCAGACTGGATTTTTGGTTCTTCCCTGGGGGCTCACTGATAGACTCCGATGCACCACAACAGGTTTACTGTATTCCTTCGACCATCATATTGACGATGAAACACAGAAATTGCATCGGGAATCAATAGAAAATTCACAATGCCGATTTATATTGACGAGAGTAACGTTTCGGGCAGTCTGGTCCTTTGGTTCTTCCCTTGGGGCTCAGGGTTAGAATCCGATGCAGCAAAGCAGGTTAACTGTATCCCTTCGACCATCATATTGACGATGAAACACAGAAAATGCATCCGGATTCAATACAAAATTCACAATGCCTATTTATATTGACGAGAGTAACGTTTCGGAGTGTCTTTTTTTTAACTCTTCCCTGGGGGCTCAGTGCTAGACTCTGATGCACCACAGCAGGTTTACTGTATTCCTTCGACCATTATATTGACGATGAAACACAGAAATTGCATCGGGAATCAATAGAAAATTCACAATGCCGATTGATATTGACGAGAGTAACGTTTCGGGTAGGCTGCTTTTTGGCTCTTCCGTGAGGGATCAGTGTTAGACTCCGATGCACCACAGCAGGTTTACTGTATTCCTTCGACGATCATATTGACGATGAAAAACAGAAATTGCATTGGGGAATCAATAGAAAATTCACAATGCCGATTTATATTAACTAGAGTAACGTTTCGGGTAGGCTGCTTTTTGGCTCTTCCCTGAGGGATCGGTGTAAGACTCCGATGCACCACAGGAGGTTTACTGTATTCCTTCGACCATCATATTGACGATGAAACACAGAAATTCCATCGGGAATCAATAGAAAATTCACAATGCCGATTTATATTGACGAGAGTAACGTTTCGGAGTGTCTGTTTTTTAACTCTTCCCTGGGGGCTCGGTGTTAGACTCCAATGCACCACAGCAGGTTTACTGTATTCCTTCGACCATCATATTGACGATGAAACACGGAAATTGCATCCGGACTCAATACAAAATTCACAATGCCTATTTATATTGACGAGAGTAACGTATCGGAGTATCTGTTCTTTAACTCTTCCCTGGGGGCTCAGTGTTAGACTCCGATGCACTACAGCAGGTTTACTGTATCCCTTCGACCATCATATTGACGATGAAACACAGAAATTGCATCGGAAATCAGTGGAAAATTCACAATGCCGATTTATATTGACGAGAGTAACGTTTCGGGTAGGCTGCTTTTTGGCTCTTCCCTGAGGGATCAGTGTTAGACTCCGATGCACCACAGCAGGTTTACTGTATTACTTCGGCCATCATATTGACGATGAAACACAGAAATTGCATCGGGAATCAATAGAAAATTCACAATGCCGATTTATATTGACGAGAGTAACGTTTCGTGCAGTCTGGTTTTTTGGTTCTTCCCTGGGGGCTCAGTGTTAGACTCCGATGCACCACAGCAGGTTTACTGTATTCCTTCGACCATCATATTGACGATGAAACAATGAAATTGCATCGGGAATCAATAGAAAATTCACAATGCCGATTTATATTGACGAGAGTAACGTTTCGGGTAGGCTGCTTTTTGGCTCTTCCCTGAGGGATCAGTGTTTGACTCCGATGCACCACAGCAGGTGTACTGTATTCCTTCGACCATCATATTGACGCTGAAACACAGAAATTGCATCGGGAATCAATAGAAAATTCACAATGCCGATTTATATTGACGAGAGTAACGTTTCGGGCAGTCTGGTTTTTTGGTTCTTCCCTGGGGGCTCAGTGTTACACTCCGATGCAGCAAAGCAGGTTTACTGTATCCCTTCCACCATCATATTGACGATGAAACACAGAAATTGCATCCGGATTCAATACAAAATTCACAATGCCTATTTATATTGACGAGAGTAACGTTTCGGAGTATCTGTTCTTTATCTCTTCCCTGGGGGCTCAGTGTTAGACTCCGATTCACTACAGCAGATTTACTGTATCCCTTCGACCATCATATTGACGATGAAACACAGAAATTGCATCGGGAATCAATAGAAAATTCACAATGCCGATTTATATTGACTTGAGTAACGTTTCGGGTAGGCTGCTTTTTGGTTCTTCCCTGAGGGATCAGTATTAGACTCCGATGCACCACAGCAGGTTTACTGTATTCCTTCGACCATCATATTGACGATGAAACACAGAAATTGCATCGGGAATCAATAGAAAATTCACAATGCCGATTTATATTGACGAGAGTAACGTTTCGGGCAGTCTGGTTTTTTGGTTCTACCCTGGGGGCTCAGTGTTAGACTCCGATGCACCACAGCAGGTTTACTGTTTTCCTTCGACCATCATATTGACGATGAAACACAGAAATTGCATCGGGAATCAATAGAAAATTCACAATACCGATTTATATTGACGAGAGTAACGTTTCGGGCAGACTGGATTTTTGGTTCTTCCCTGGGGGCTCAGTGTTAGACTCCGATGCACCACAACAGGTTTACTGTATTCCTTCGACCATCATATTGACGATGAAACACAGAAATTGCATCGGGAATCAATAGAAAATTCACAATGCCGATTTATATTGACGAGAGTAACGTTTCGGGCAGTCTGGTTCTTTGGTTCTTCCCTTGGGGCTCAGTGTTAGAATCCGATGCAGCAAAGCAGGTTAACTGTATCCCTTCGACCATCATATTGACGATGAAACACAGAAAATGCATCCGGATTCAATACAAAATTCACAATGCCTATTTATATTGACGAGAGTAACGTTTCGGAGTGTCTTTTTTTTAACTCTTCCCTGGGGGCTCAGTGCTAGACTCTGATGCACCACAGCAGGTTTACTGTATTCCTTCGACCATTATATTGCCGATGAAACACAGAAATTGCATCGGGAATCAATAGAAAATTCACAATGCCGATTTATATTGACGAGAGTAACGTTTCGGGTAGGCTGCTTTTTGGCTCTTCCCTGAGGGAGCAGTGTTAGACTCCGATGCACCACAGCAGGTTTACTGTATTCCTTCGACGATCATATTGACGATGAAAAACAGAAATTGCATTGGGGAATCAATAGAAAATTCACAATGCCGATTTATATTAACTAGAGTAACGTTTCGGGTAGGCTGCTTTTTGGCTCTTCCCTGAGGGATCGGTGTAAGACTCCGATGCACCACAGCAGGTTTACTGTATTCCTTCGACCATCATATTGACGATGAAACACAGAAATTCCATCGGGAATCAATAGAAAATTCACAATGCCGATTTATATTGACGAGAGTAACGTTTCGGAGTGTCTGTTTTTTAACTCTTCCCTGGGGGCTCAGTGTTAGACTCCAATGCACCACAGCAGGTTTACTGTATTCCTTCGACCATCATATTGACAATGAAACACGGAAATTGCATCGGGAATCAATAGAAAATTCACAATGCCGATTTATATTGACGAGAGTAACGTTTCGGGTAGGCTGCTTTTTGGCTCTTCCCTGAGAGATCAGTGTTAGACTCCGATGCAACACAGCAGGCTTACTGTATCCCTTCGACCATCATATGGACGATGAAACACAGAAATTGCATCGAGAATCAATAGAAAATTCACAATGCCGATTTACATTGACGAGAGTAACGTTTCGGGCAGTCTGGTTTTTTGGTTCTTCCCTGGGGGCTCAGTGTTAGACTCCGATGCAGCAAAGCAGGTTTACTGTATCCCTTCGACCATCATATTGACGATGAAACACAGAAATTGCATCCGGATTCAATACAAAATTCACAATGCCTCTTTATATTGACGAGAGTAACGTTTCGGAGTATCTGTTCTTTAACTCTTCCCTGGGGGCTCAGTGTTAGACTCCGATGCACTACAGCAGGTTTACTGTATCCCTTCGACCATCATATTGACGATGAAACACAGAAATTGCATCCGGATTCAATACAAAATTCACAATGCCGATTTATATTGACGAGAGTAACGTTTCGGGTAGGCTGCTTTTTGGCTCTTCCCTGAGAGATCAGTGTTAGACTCCGATGCAACACAGCAGGTTTACTGTATCCCTTCGACCATCATATTGACGATGAAACACAGAAATTGCATCGGGAATCAATAGAAAATTCACAATGCCGATTTATATTGACAAGAGTAACGTTTCGGGCAGTCAGGTTTTTTGGTTCTTCCCTGGGGGCTCAGTGTTAGACTCCGATGCACCACAGCAGGTTTACTGTATTCCTTCGACCATCATATGGACGATGAAACACAGAAGTTGCATCGAGAATCAATAGAAAATTCACAATGCCGATTTATATTGACGAGAGTAACGTTTCGGGTAGGCTGCTTTTTGGCTCTTCCCTGAGCGATCAGTGTTAGACTCCGATGCACCACAACAGGTTTACTGTATTCCTTCGACCATCATATTGACGATGAAACACAAAAATTGCATCGGGAATCGATAGAAAATTCACAATGCCGATTTATATTGACGAGAGTAACGTTTCGGGCAGTCAGGTTTTTTGGTTCTTCCCTGGGGGCTCAGTGGTAGACTCCGATGCACCACAGCAGGTTTACTGTATTCCTTCGACCATCATATGGACGATGAAACACAGAAATTGCATCGAGAATCAATAGAAAATTCACAATGCCGATTTATATTGACGAGAGTAACGTTTCGGGTAGGCTGCTTTTTGGCTCTTCCCTGAGGGAACAGTGTTAGACTCCGATGCACCACAACAGGTTTACTGTATTCCTTCGACCATCATATTGACGATGAAACACAGAAATTGCATCGGGAATCGATAGAAAATTCACAATGCCGAATTATATTGACGAGAGTAACGTTTCGGGCAGTCTTGTTCTTTGGTTCTTCCCTGGGGGCTCAGTGTTAGACTCCGATGCAGCAAAGCAGGTTTACTGTATCCCTTCGACCATCATATTGACGATGAAACACAGAAATTGCATCCGGACTCAATACAAAATTCACAATGCCTATTTATATTGACGAGAGTAACGTTTCGGAGTTTCTGTTTTGTAACTCTTCCCTGGGGGCTCAGTGTTAGACTCCGATGCACTACAGCAGGTTTACTGTATCCCTTCGACCATCATATTGACGATGAAACACAGAAATTGCATCGGAAATCAGTGGAAAATTCACAATGCCGATTTATATTGACGAGAGTAACGTTTCGGGTAGGCTGCTTTTTGGCTCTTCCCTGAGGGATCAGTGTTAGACTCCGATGCACCACAGCAGGTTTACTGTATTACTTCGGCCATCATATTGACGATGAAACACAGAAATTGCATCGGGAATCAATAGAAAATTCACAATGCCGATTTATATTGACGAGAGTAACGTTTCGGGCAGTCTGGTTTTTTGGTTCTTCCCTGGGGGCTCAGTGTTAGACTCCGATGCACCACAGCAGGTTTACTGTATTCCTTCGACCATCATATTGCCGATGAAACAATGAAATTGCATCGGGAAGCAATAGAAAATTCACAATGCCGATTTATATTGACGAGAGTAACGTTTCGGGTAGGCTGCTTTTTGGCTCTTCCCTGAGGGATCAGTGTTTGACTCCGATGCACCACAGCAGGTTTACTGTATTCCTTCGACCATCATATTGACGCTGAAACACAGAAATTGCATCGGGAATCAATAGAAAATTCACAATGCCGATTTATATTGACGAGAGTAACGTTTCGGGCAGTCTGGTTCTTTGGATCTTCCCTGGGGGCTCAGTGTTACACTCCGATGCAGCAAAGCAGGTTTACTGTATCCCTTCCACCATCATATTGACGATGAAAAACAGAAATTGCATCCGGATTCAATAAAAAATTCACAATGCCTATTTATATTGACGAGAGTAACGTTTCGGAGTATCTGTTCTTTAAGTCTTCCCTGGGGGCTCAGTGTTAGACTCCGATTCACTACAGCAGGTTTACTGTATCCCTTCGACCATCATATTGACGATGAAACACAGAAATTGCATCGGGAATCAATAGAAAATTCACAATGCCGATTTATATTGACGAGAGTAACGTTTCGGGTAGGCTGCTTTTTGGTTCTTCCCTGAGGGATCAGTATTAGACTCCGATGCACCACAGCAGGTTTACTGTATTCCTTCGACCATCATATTGACGATGAAACACAGAAATTGCATCGGGAATCAATAGAAAATTCACAATGCCGATTTATATTGACGAGAGTAACGTTTCGGGCAGTCTGGTTTTTTGGTTCTACCCTGGGGGCTCAGTGTTAGACTCCGATGCACCACAGCAGGTTTACTGTTTTCCTTCGACCATCATATTGACGATGAAACACAGAAATTGCATCGGGAATCAATAGAAAATTCACAATACCGATTTATATTGACGAGAGTAACGTTTCGGGCAGACTGGATTTTTGGTTCTTCCCTGGGGGCTCACTGATAGACTCCGATGCACCACAACAGGTTTACTGTATTCCTTCGACCATCATATTGACGATGAAACACAGAAATTGCATCGGGAATCAATAGAAAATTCACAATGCCGATTTATATTGACGAGAGTAACGTTTCGGGCAGTCTGGTTCTTTGGTTCTTCCCTTGGGGCTCAGTGTTAGAATCCGATGCAGCAAAGTAGGTTAACTGTATCCCTTCGACCATCATATTGACGATGAAACACAGATAATGCATCCGGATTCAATACAAAATTCACAATGCCTATTTATATTGACGAGAGTAACGTTTCGGAGTATCTGTTCTTTAAGTCTTCCCTGGGGGCTCAGTGTTAGACTCCGATTCACTACAGCAGGTTTACTGTATCCCTTCGACCATCATATTGACGATGAAACACAGAAATTGCATCGGAAATCAGTGGAAAATTCACAATGCCGATTTATATTGACGAGAGTAACGTTTCGGGTAGGCTGCTTTTTGGCTCTTCCCTGAGGGATCAGTGTTAGACTCCGATGCACCACAGCAGGTTTACTGTATTACTTCGGCCATCATATTGACGATGAAACACAGAAATTGCATCGGGAATCAATAGAAAATTCACAATGCCGATTTATATTGACGAGAGTAACGTTTCGTGCAGTCTGGTTTTTTGGTTCTTCCCTGGGGGCTCAGTGTTAGACTCCGATGCACCACAGCAGGTTTACTGTATTCCTTCGACCATCATATTGACGATGAAACAATGAAATTGCATCGGGAATCAATAGAAAATTCACAATGCCGATTTATATTGACGAGAGTAACGTTTCGGGTAGGCTGCTTTTTGGCTCTTCCCTGAGGGATCAGTGTTTGACTCCGATGCACCACAGCAGGTTTACTGTATTCCTTCGACCATCATATTGACGCTGAAACACAGAAATTGCATCGGGAATCAATAGAAAATTCACAATGCCGATTTATATTGACGAGAGTAACGTTTCGGGCAGTCTGGTTTTTTGGTTCTTCCCTGGGGGCTCAGTGTTACACTCCGATGCAGCAAAGCAGGTTTACTGTATCCCTTCCACCATCATATTGACGATGAAACACAGAAATTGCATCCGGATTCAATACAAAATTCACAATGCCTATTTATATTGACGAGAGTAACGTTTCGGAGTATCTGTTCTTTATCTCTTCCCTGGGGGCTCAGTGTTAGACTCCGATTCACTACAGCAGGTTTACTGTATCCCTTCGACCATCATATTGACGATGAAACACAGAAATTGCATCGGGAATCAATAGAAAATTCACAATGCCGATTTATATTGACTTGAGTAACGTTTCGGGTAGGCTGCTTTTTGGTTCTTCCCTGAGGGATCAGTATTAGACTCCGATGCACCACAGCAGGTTTACTGTATTCCTTCGACCATCATATTGACGATGAAACACAGAAATTGCATCGGGAATCAATAGAAAATTCACAATGCCGATTTATATTGACGAGAGTAACGTTTCGGGCAGTCTGGTTTTTTGGTTCTACCCTGGGGGCTCAGTGTTAGACTCCGATGCACCACAGCAGGTTTACTGTTTTCCTTCGACCATCATATTGACGATGACACACAGAAATTGCATCGGGAATCAATAGAAAATTCACAATACCGATTTATATTGACGAGAGTAACGTTTCGGGCAGACTGGATTTTTGGTTCTTCCCTGGGGGCTCAGTGTTAGACTCCGATGCACCACAACAGGTTTACTGTATTCCTTCGACCATCATATTGACGATGAAACACAGAAATTGCATCGGGAATCGATAGAAAATTCACAATGCCGAATTATATTGACGAGAGTAACGTTTCGGGCAGTCTTGTTCTTTGGTTCTTCCCTGGGGGCTCAGTGTTAGACTCCGATGCAGCAAAGCAGGTTTACTGTATCCCTTCGACCATCATATTGACGATGAAACACAGAAATTGCATCCGGACTCAATACAAAATTCACAATGCCGATTTATATTGACGAGAGTAACGTTTCGGGCAGTCTGGTTTTTTGGTTCTACCCTGGGGGCTCAGTGTTAGACTCCGATGCACCACAGCAGGTTTACTGTTTTCCTTCGACCATCATATTGACGATGAAACACAAAAATTGCATCGGGAATCGATAGAAAATTCACAATGCCGATTTATATTGACGAGAGTAACGTTTCGGGCAGTCAGGTTTTTTGGTTCTTCCCTGGGGGCTCAGTGGTAGACTCCGATGCACCACAGCAGGTTTACTGTATTCCTTCGACCATCATATGGACGATGAAACACAGAAATTGCATCGAGAATCAATAGAAAATTCACAATGCCGATTTATATTGACGAGAGTAACGTTTCGGGTAGGCTGCTTTTTGGCTCTTCCCTGAGGGAACAGTGTTAGACTCCGATGCACCACAACAGGTTTACTGTATTCCTTCGACCATCATATTGACGATGAAACACAGAAATTGCATCGGGAATCGATAGAAAATTCACAATGCCGAATTATATTGACGAGAGTAACGTTTCGGGCAGTCTTGTTCTTTGGTTCTTCCCTGGGGGCTCAGTGTTAGACTCCGATGCAGCAAAGCAGGTTTACTGTATCCCTTCGACCATCATATTGACGATGAAACACAGAAATTGCATCCGGACTCAATACAAAATTCACAATGCCTATTTATATTGACGAGAGTAACGTTTCGGAGTATCTGTTTTGTAACTCTTCCCTGGGGGCTCAGTGTTAGACTCCGATGCACTACAGCAGGTTTACTGTATCCCTTCGACCATCATATTGACGATGAAACACAGAAATTGCATCGGAAATCAGTGGAAAATTCACAATGCCGATTTATATTGACGAGAGTAACGTTTCGGGTAGGCTGCTTTTTGGCTCTTCCCTGAGGGATCAGTGTTAGACTCCGATGCACCACAGCAGGTTTACTGTATTACTTCGGCCATCATATTGACGATGAAACACAGAAATTGCATCGGGAATCAATAGAAAATTCACAATGCCGATTTATATTGACGAGAGTAACGTTTCGGGCAGTCTGGTTTTTTGGTTCTTCCCTGGGGGCTCAGTGTTAGACTCCGATGCACCACAGCAGGTTTACTGTATTCCTTCGACCATCATATTGCCGATGAAACAATGAAATTGCATCGGGAAGCAATAGAAAATTCACAATGCCGATTTATATTGACGAGAGTAACGTTTCGGGTAGGCTGCTTTTTGGCTCTTCCCTGAGGGATCAGTGTTTGACTCCGATGCACCACAGCAGGTTTACTGTATTCCTTCGACCATCATATTGACGCTGAAACACAGAAATTGCATCGGGAATCAATAGAAAATTCACAATGCCGATTTATATTGACGAGAGTAACGTTTCGGGCAGTCTGGTTTTTTGGATCTTCCCTGGGGGCTCAGTGTTACACTCCGATGCAGCAAAGCAGGTTTACTGTATCCCTTCCACCATCATATTGACGATGAAACACAGAAATTGCATCCGGACTCAATACAAAATTCACAATGCCTATTTATATTGACGAGAGTAACGTTTCGGAGTATCTGTTCTTTAACTCTTCCCTGGGGGCTCAGTGTTAGACTCCGATTCACTACAGCAGGTTTACTGTATCCCTTCGACCATCATATTGACGATGAAACACAGAAATTGCATCGGGAATCAATAGAAAATTCACAATGCCGATTTATATTGACGAGAGTAACGTTTCGGGTAGGCTGCTTTTTGGTTCTTCCCTGAGGGATCAGTATTAGACTCCGATGCACCACAGCAGGTTTACTGTATTCCTTCGACCATCATATTGACGATGAAACACAGAAATTGCATCGGGAATCAATAGAAAATTCACAATGCCGATTTATATTGACGAGAGTAACGTTTCGGGCAGTCTGGTTTTTTGGTTCTACCCTGGGGGCTCAGTGTTAGACTCCGATGCACCACAGCAGGTTTACTGTTTTCCTTCGACCATCATATTGACGATGAAACACAGAAATTGCATCGGGAATCAATAGAAAATTCACAATACCGATTTATATTGACGAGAGTAACGTTTCGGGCAGACTGGATTTTTGGTTCTTCCCTGGGGGCTCACTGATAGACTCCGATGCACCACAACAGGTTTACTGTATTCCTTCGACCATCATATTGACGATGAAACACAGAAATTGCATCGGGAATCAATAGAAAATTCACAATGCCGATTTATATTGACGAGAGTAACGTTTCGGGCAGTCTGGTTCTTTGGTTCTTCCCTTGGGGCTCAGTGTTAGAATCCGATGCAGCAAAGCAGGTTAACTGTATCCCTTCGACCATCATATTGACGATGAAACACAGATAATGCATCCGGATTCAATACAAAATTCACAATGCCTATTTATATTGACGAGAGTAACGTTTCGGAGTGTCTTTTTTTTAACTCTTCCCTGGGGGCTCAGTGCTAGACTCTGATGCACCACAGCAGGTTTACTGTATTCCTCCGACCATTATATTGACGATGAAACACAGAAATTGCATCGGGAATCAATAGAAAATTCACAATGCCGATTTATATTGACGAGAGTAACGTTTCGGGTAGGCTGCTTTTTGGCTCTTCCGTGAGGGATCAGTGTTAGACTCCGATGCACCACAGCAGGTTTACTGTATTCCTTCGACGATCATATTGACGATGAAAAACAGAAATTGCATTGGGGAATCAATAGAAAATTCACAATGCCGATTTATATTAACTAGAGTAACGTTTCGGGTAGGCTGCTTTTTGGCTCTTCCCTGAGGGATCGGTGTAAGACTCCGATGCACCACAGGAGGTTTACTGTATTCCTTCGACCATCATATTGACGATGAAACACAGAAATTCCATCGGGAATCAATAGAAAATTCACAATGCCGATTTATATTGACGAGAGTAACGTTTCGGAGTGTCTGTTTTTTAACTCTTCCCTGGGGGCTCAGTGTTAGACTCCAATGCACCACAGCAGGTTTACTGTATTCCTTCGACCATCATATTGACGATGAAACACGGAAATTGCATCCGGACTCAATACAAAATTCACAATGCCTATTTATATTGACGAGAGTAACGTATCGGAGTATCTGTTCTTTAACTCTTCCCTGGGGGCTCAGTGTTAGACTCCGATGCACTACAGCAGGTTTACTGTATCCCTTCGACCATCATATTGACGATGAAACACAGAAATTGCATCGGAAATCAGTGGAAAATTCACAATGCCGATTTATATTGACGAGAGTAACGTTTCGGGTAGGCTGCTTTTTGGCTCTTCCCTGAGGGATCAGTGTTAGACTCCGATGCACCACAGCAGGTTTACTGTATTACTTCGGCCATCATATTGACGATGAAACACAGAAATTGCATCGGGAATCAATAGAAAATTCACAATGCCGATTTATATTGACGAGAGTAACGTTTCGTGCAGTCTGGTTTTTTGGTTCTTCCCTGGGGGCTCAGTGTTAGACTCCGATGCACCACAGCAGGTTTACTGTATTCCTTCGACCATCATATTGACGATGAAACAATGAAATTGCATCGGGAATCAATAGAAAATTCACAATGCCGATTTATATTGACGAGAGTAACGTTTCGGGTAGGCTGCTTTTTGGCTCTTCCCTGAGGGATCAGTGTTTGACTCCGATGCACCACAGCAGGTTTACTGTATTCCTTCGACCATCATATTGACGCTGAAACACAGAAATTGCATCGGGAATCAATAGAAAATTCACAATGCCGATTTATATTGACGAGAGTAACGTTTCGGGCAGTCTGGTTTTTTGGTTCTTCCCTGGGGGCTCAGTGTTACACTCCGATGCAGCAAAGCAGGTTTACTGTATCCCTTCCACCATCATATTGACGATGAAACACAGAAATTGCATCCGGATTCAATACAAAATTCACAATGCCTATTTATATTGACGAGAGTAACGTTTCGGAGTATCTGTTCTTTATCTCTTCCCTGGGGGCTCAGTGTTAGACTCCGATTCACTACAGCAGGTTTACTGTATCCCTTCGACCATCATATTGACGATGAAACACAGAAATTGCATCGGGAATCAATAGAAAATTCACAATGCCGATTTATATTGACTTGAGTAACGTTTCGGGTAGGCTGCTTTTTGGTTCTTCCCTGAGGGATCAGTATTAGACTCCGATGCACCACAGCAGGTTTACTGTATTCCTTCGACCATCATATTGACGATGAAACACAGAAATTGCATCGGGAATCAATAGAAAATTCACAATGCCGATTTATATTGACGAGAGTAACCTTTCGGGCAGTCTGGTTTTTTGGTTCTACCCTGGGGGCTCAGTGTTAGACTCCGATGCACCACAGCAGGTTTACTGTTTTCCTTCGACCATCATATTGACGATGACACACAGAAATTGCATCGGGAATCAATAGAAAATTCACAATACCGATTTATATTGACGAGAGTAACGTTTCGGGCAGACTGGATTTTTGGTTCTTCCCTGGGGGCTCAGTGTTAGACTCCGATGCACCACAACAGGTTTACTGTATTCCTTCGACTATCATATTGACGCTGAAACACAGAAATTGCATCGGGAATCAATAGAAAATTCACAATGCCGATTTATATTGACGAGAGTAACGTTTCGGGCAGTCTGGTTTTTTGGTTCTTCCCTGGGGGCTCAGTGTTACACTCCGATGCAGCAAAGCAGGTTTACTGTATCCCTTCCACCATCATATTGACGATGAAACACAGAAATTGCATCCGGATTCAATACAAAATTCACAATGCCTATTTATATTGACGAGAGTAACGTTTCGGAGTATCTGTTCTTTATCTCTTCCCTGGGGGCTCAGTGTTAGACTCCGATTCACTACAGCAGGTTTACTGTATCCCTTCGACCATCATATTGACGATGAAACACAGAAATTGCATCGGGAATCAATAGAAAATTCACAATGCCGATTTATATTGACTTGAGTAACGTTTCGGGTAGGCTGCTTTTTGGTTCTTCCCTGAGGGATCAGTATTAGACTCCGATGCACCACAGCAGGTTTACTGTATTCCTTCGACCATCATATTGACGATGAAACACAGAAATTGCATCGGGAATCAATAGAAAATTCACAATGCCGATTTATATTGACGAGAGTAACGTTTCGGGCAGTCTGGTTTTTTGGTTCTACCCTGGGGGCTCAGTGTTAGACTCCGATGCACCACAGCAGGTTTACTGTTTTCCTTCGACCATCATATTGACGATGAAACACAGAAATTGCATCGGGAACCAATAGAAAATTCACAATACCGATTTATATTGACGAGAGTAACGTTTCGGGCAGACTGGATTTTTGGTTCTTCCCTGGGGGCTCAGTGTTAGACTCCGATGCACCACAACAGGTTTACTGTATTCCTTCGACCATCATATTGACGATGAAACACAGAAATTGCATCGGGAATCAATAGAAAATTCACAATGCCGATTTATATTGACGAGAGTAACGTTTCGGGCAGTCTGGTTCTTTGGTTCTTCCCTTGGGGCTCAGTGTTAGAATCCGATGCAGCAAAGCAGGTTAACTGTATCCCTTCGACCATCATATTGACGATGAAACACAGAAAATGCATCCGGATTCAATACAAAATTCACAATGCCTATTTATATTGACGAGAGTAACGTTTCGGAGTGTCTTTTTTTTAACTCTTCCCTGGGGGCTCTGTGCTAGACTCTGATGCACCACAGCAGGTTTACTGTATTCCTTCGACCATTATATTGCCGATGAAACACAGAAATTGCATCGGGAATCAATAGAAAATTCACAATGCCGATTTATATTGACGAGAGTAACGTTTCGGGTAGGCTGCTTTTTGGCTCTTCCCTGAGGGAGCAGTGTTAGACTCCGATGCACCACAGCAGGTTTACTGTATTCCTTCGACGATCATATTGACGATGAAAAACAGAAATTGCATTGGGGAATCAATAGAAAATTCACAATGCCGATTTATATTAACTAGAGTAACGTTTCGGGTAGGCTGCTTTTTGGCTCTTCCCTGAGGGATCGGTGTAAGACTCCGATGCACCACAGCAGGTTTACTGTATTCCTTCGACCATCATATTGACGATGAAACACAGAAATTCCATCGGGAATCAATAGAAAATTCACAATGCCGATTTATATTGACGAGAGTAACGTTTCGGAGTGTCTGTTTTTTAACTCTTCCCTGGGGGCTCAGTGTTAGACTCCAATGCACCACAGCAGGTTTACTGTATTCCTTCGACCATCATATTGACGATGAAACACGGAAATTGCATCCGGACTCAATACGAAATTCACAATGCCTATTTATATTGACGAGAGTAACGTATCGGAGTATCTGTTCTTTAACTCTTCCCTGGGGGCTCAGTGTTAGATTCCGATGCACTACAGCAGGTTTACTGTATCCCTTCGACCATCATATTGACGATGAAACACAGAAATATCATCGGGAATCAGTGGAAAATTCACAATGCCGATTTATATTGACGAGAGTAACGTTTCGGGTAGGCTGCTTTTTGGCTCTTCCCTGAGGGATTAGTGTTAGACTCCGATGCACCACAGCAGGTTTACTGTATTCCTTCGACCATCATATTGACGATGAATCACAGAAATTGCATCGGGAATCAATAGAAAATTCACAATGCCGATTTATATTGACGAGAGTAACGTTTCGGGCAGTCTGGTTTTTTGGTTCTTCCCTTGGGGCTCAGTGTTAGACTCCGATGCACCACAGCAGGTTTACTGTATTCCTTTGACTATCATATTGACGATGAAACACAGAAATTGCATCGGGAATCAATAGAAAATTCACAATGCCGATTTATATTGACGAGAGTAACGTTTCGGGTAGGCTGCTTTTTGCTCTTCCCTGAGGGATCAGTGTTAGACTCCGATGCACCACAGCAGGTTTACTGTATTCCTGCGACCATCATATTGACGATGAAACACAGAAATTGCATCGGGAATCAATAGAAAATTCACAATGCCGATTTACATTGACGAGAGTAACGTTTCGGGCAGTCTGGTTTTTTGGTTCTTCCCTGGGGGCTCAGTGTTAGACTCCGATGCAGCAAAGCAGGTTTACTGTATCCCTTCGACCATCATATTGACGATGAAACACAGAAATTGCATCCGGATTCAATACAAAATTCACAATGCCTCTTTATATTGACGAGAGTAACGTTTCGGAGTATCTGTTCTTTAACTCTTCCCTGGGGCTCAGTGTTAGACTCCGATGCACTACAGCAGGTTTACTGTATCCCTTCGACCATCATATTGACGATGAAACACAGAAATTGCATCCGGATTCAATACAAAATTCACAATGCCGATTTATATTGACGAGAGTAACGTTTCGGGTAGGCTGCTTTTTGGCTCTTCCCTGAGAGATCAGTGTTAGACTCCGATGCAACACAGCAGGTTTACTGTATCCCTTCGACCATCATATTGACGATGAAACACAGAAATTGCATCGGGAATCAATAGAAAATTCACAATGCCGATTTATATTGACAAGAGTAACGTTTCGGGCAGTCAGGTTTTTTGGTTCTTCCCTGGGGGCTCAGTGTTAGACTCCGATGCACCACAGCAGGTTTACTGTATTCCTTCGACCATCATATGGACGATGAAACACAGAAGTTGCATCGAGAATCAATAGAAAATTCACAATGCCGATTTATATTGACGAGAGTAACGTTTCGGGTAGGCTGCTTTTTGGCTCTTCCCTGAGGGATCAGTGTTAGACTCCGATGCACCACAACAGGTTTACTGTATTCCTTCGACCATCATATTGACGATGAAACACAAAAATTGCATCGGGAATCGATAGAAAATTCACAATGCCGATTTATATTGACGAGAGTAACGTTTCGGGCAGTCAGGTTTTTTGGTTCTTCCCTGGGGGCTCAGTGGTAGACTCCGATGCACCACAGCAGGTTTACTGTATTCCTTCGACCATCATATGGACGATGAAACACAGAAATTGCATCGAGAATCAATAGAAAATTCACAATGCCGATTTATATTGACGAGAGTAACGTTTCGGGTAGGCTGCTTTTTGGCTCTTCCCTGAGGGATCAGTGTTAGACTCCGATGCACCACAACAGGTTTACTGTATTCCTTCGACCATCATATTGACGATGAAACACAGAAATTGCATCGGGAATCGATAGAAAATTCACAATGCCGAATTATATTGACGAGAGTAACGTTTCGGGCAGTCTTGTTCTTTGGTTCTTCCCTGGGGGCTCAGTGTTAGACTCCGATGCAGCAAAGCAGGTTTACTGTATCCCTTCGACCATCATATTGACGATGAAACACAGAAATTGCATCCGGACTCAATACAAAATTCACAATGCCTATTTATATTGACGAGAGTAACGTTTCGGAGTATCTGTTTTGTAACTCTTCCCTGGGGGCTCAGTGTTAGACTCCGATGCACTACAGCCGGTTTACTGTATCCCTTCGACCATCATATTGACGATGAAACACAGAAATTGCATCGGAAATCAGTGGAAAATTCACAATGCCGATTTATATTGACGAGAGTAACGTTTCGGGTAGGCTGCTTTTTGGCTCTTCCCTGAGGGATCAGTGTTAGACTCCGATGCACCACAGCAGGTTTACTGTATTACTTCGGCCATCATATTGACGATGAAACACAGAAATTGCATTGGGAATCAATAGAAAATTCACAATGCCGATTTATATTGACGAGAGTAACGTTTCGGGCAGTCTGGTTTTTTGGTTCTTCCCTGGGGGCTCAGTGTTAGACTCCGATGCACCACAGCAGGTTTACTGTATTCCTTCGACCATCATATTGCCGATGAAACAATGAAATTGCATCGGGAAGCAATAGAAAATTCACAATGCCGATTTATATTGACGAGAGTAACGTTTCGGGTAGGCTGCTTTTTGGCTCTTCCCTGAGGGATCAGTGTTTGACTCCGATGCACCACAGCAGGTTTACTGTATTCCTTCGACCATCATATTGACGCTGAAACACAGAAATTGCATCGGGAATCAATAGAAAATTCACAATGCCGATTTATATTGACGAGAGTAACGTTTCGGGCAGTCTGGTTTTTTGGATCTTCCCTGGGGGCTCAGTGTTACACTCCGATGCAGCAAAGCAGGTTTACTGTATCCCTTCCACCATCATATTGACGATGAAAAACAGAAATTGCATCCGGATTCAATACAAAATTCACAATGCCTATTTATATTGACGAGAGTAACGTTTCGGAGTATCTGTTCTTTAACTCTTCCCTGGGGGCTCAGTGTTAGACTCCGATTCACTACAGCAGGTTTACTGTATCCCTTCGACCATCATATTGACGATGAAACACAGAAATTGCATCGGGAATCAATAGAAAATTCACAATGCCGATTTATATTGACGAGAGTAACGTTTCGGGTAGGCTGCTTTTTGGTTCTTCCCTGAGGGATCAGTATTAGACTCCGATGCACCACAGCAGGTTTACTGTATTCCTTCGACCATCATATTGACGATGAAACACAGAAATTGCATCGGGAATCAATAGAAAATTCACAATGCCGATTTATATTGACGAGAGTAACGTTTCGGGCAGTCTGGTTTTTTGGTTCTACCCTGGGGGCTCAGTGTTAGACTCCGATGCACCACAGCAGGTTTACTGTTTTCCTTCGACCATCATATTGACGATGAAACACAGAAATTGCATCGGGAATCAATAGAAAATTCACAATACCGATTTATATTGACGAGAGTAACGTTTCGGGCAGACTGGATTTTTGGTTCTTCCCTGGGGGCTCACTGATAGACTCCGATGCACCACAACAGGTTTACTGTATTCCTTCGACCATCATATTGACGATGAAACACAGAAATTGCATCGGGAATCAATAGAAAATTCACAATGCCGATTTATATTGACGAGAGTAACGTTTCGGGCAGTCTGGTTCTTTGGTTCTTCCCTTGGGGCTCAGTGTTAGAATCCGATGCAGCAAAGCAGGTTAACTGTATCCCTTCGACCATCATATTGACGATGAAACACAGAAAATGCATCCGGATTCAATACAAAATTCACAATGCCTATTTATATTGACGAGAGTAACGTTTCGGAGTGTCTTTTTTTTAACTCTTCCCTGGGGGCTCAGTGCTAGACTCTGATGCACCACAGCAGGTTTACTGTATTCCTTCGACCATTATACTGACGATGAAACACAGAAATTGCATCGGGAATCAATAGAAAATTCACAATGCCGATTTATATTGACGAGAGTAACGTTTCGGGTAGGCTGCTTTTTGGCTCTTCCGTGAGGGATCAGTGTTAGACTCCGATGCACCACAGCAGGTTTACTGTATTCCTTCGACGATCATATTGACGATGAAAAACAGAAATTGCATTGGGGAATCAATAGAAAATTCACAATGCCGATTTATATTAACTAGAGTAACGTTTCGGGTAGGCTGCTTTTTGGCTCTTCCCTGAGGGATCGGTGTAAGACTCCGATGCACCACAGGAGGTTTACTGTATTCCTTCGACCATCATATTGACGATGAAACACAGAAATTCCATCGGGAATCAATAGAAAATTCACAATGCCGATTTATATTGACGAGAGTAACGTTTCGGAGTGTCTGTTTTTTAACTCTTCCCTGGGGGCTCAGTGTTAGACTCCAATGCACCACAGCAGGTTTACTGTATTCCTTCGACCATCATATTGACGATGAAACACGGAAATTGCATCCGGACTCAATACAAAATTCACAATGCCTATTTATATTGACGAGAGTAACGTATCGGAGTATCTGTTCTTTAACTCTTCCCTGGGGGCTCAGTGTTAGACTCCGATGCACTACAGCAGGTTTACTGTATCCCTTCGACCATCATATTGACGATGAAACACAGAAATTGCATCGGAAATCAGTGGAAAATTCACAATGCCGATTTATATTGACGAGAGTAACGTTTCGGGTAGGCTGCTTTTTGGCTCTTCCCTGAGGGATCAGTGTTAGACTCCGATGCACCACAGCAGGTTTACTGTATTACTTCGGCCATCATATTGACGATGAAACACAGAAATTGCATCGGGAATCAATAGAAAATTCACAATGCCGATTTATATTGACGAGAGTAACGTTTCGTGCAGTCTGGTTTTTTGGTTCTTCCCTGGGGGCTCAGTGTTAGACTCCGATGCACCACAGCAGGTTTACTGTATTCCTTCGACCATCATATTGACGATGAAACAATGAAATTGCATCGGGAATCAATAGAAAATTCACAATGCCGATTTATATTGACGAGAGTAACGTTTCGGGTAGGCTGCTTTTTGGCTCTTCCCTGAGGGATCAGTGTTTGACTCCGATGCACCACAGCAGGTTTACTGTATTCCTTCGACCATCATATTGACGCTGAAACACAGAAATTGCATCGGGAATCAATAGAAAATTCACAATGCCGATTTATATTGACGAGAGTAACGTTTCGGGCAGTCTGGTTTTTTGGTTCTTCCCTGGGGGCTCAGTGTTACACTCCGATGCAGCAAAGCAGGTTTACTGTATCCCTTCCACCATCATATTGACGATGAAACACAGAAATTGCATCCGGATTCAATACAAAATTCACAATGCCTATTTATATTGACGAGAGTAACGTTTCGGAGTATCTGTTCTTTATCTCTTCCCTGGGGGCTCAGTGTTAGACTCCGATTCACTACAGCAGGTTTACTGTATCCCTTCGACCATCATATTGACGATGAAACACAGAAATTGCATCGGGAATCAATGGAAAATTCACAATGCCGATTTATATTGACTTGAGTAACGTTTCGGGTAGGCTGCTTTTTGGTTCTTCCCTGAGGGATCAGTATTAGACTCCGATGCACCACAGCAGGTTTACTGTATTCCTTCGACCATCATATTGACGATGAAACACAGAAATTGCATCGGGAATCAATAGAAAATTCACAATGCCGATTTATATTGACGAGAGTAACGTTTCGGGCAGTCTGGTTTTTTGGTTCTACCCTGGGGGCTCAGTGTTAGACTCCGATGCACCACAGCAGGTTTACTGTTTTCCTTCGACCATCATATTGACGATGACACACAGAAATTGCATCGGGAATCAATAGAAAATTCACAATACCGATTTATATTGACGAGAGTAACGTTTCGGGCAGACTGGATTTTTGGTTCTTCCCTGGGGGCTCAGTGTTAGACTCCGATGCACCACAACAGGTTTACTGTATTCCTTCGACCATCATATTGACGATGAAACACAGAAATTGCATCGGGAATCAATAGAAAATTCACAATGCCGATTTATATTGACGAGAGTAACGTTTCGGGCAGTCTGGTTCTTTGGTTCTTCCCTTGGGGCTCAGTGTTAGAATCCGATGCAGCAAAGCAGGTTAACTGTAACCCTTCGACCATCATATTGACGATGAAACACAGAAAATGCATCCGGATTCAATACAAAATTCACAATGCCTATTTATATTGACGAGAGTAACGTTTCGGAGTGTCTTTTTTTTAACTCTTCCCTGGGGGCTCAGTGCTAGACTCTGATGCACCACAGCAGGTTTACTGTATTCCTTCGACCATTATATTGCCGATGAAACACAGAAATTGCATCGGGAATCAATAGAAGATTCACAATGCCGATTTATATTGACGAGAGTAACGTTTCGGGTAGGCTGCTTTTTGGCTCTTCCCTGAGGGAGCAGTGTTAGACTCCGATGCACCACAGCAGGTTTACTGTATTCCTTCGACGATCATATTGACGATGAAAAACAGAAATTGCATTGGGGAATCAATAGAAAATTCACAATGCCGATTTATATTAACTAGAGTAACGTTTCGGGTAGGCTTCTTTTTGGCTCTTCCCTGACGGATCGGTGTAAGACTCCGATGCACCACAGCAGGTTTACTGTATTCCTTCGACCATCATATTGACGATGAAACACAGAAATTCCATCGGGAATCAATAGAAAATTCACAATGCCGATTTATATTGACGAGAGTAACGTTTCTGAGTGTCTGTTTTTTAACTCTTCCCTGGGGGCTCAGTGTTAGACTCCAATGCACCACAGCAGGTTTACTGTATTCCTTCGACCATCATATTGACGATGAAACACGGAAATTGCATCCGGACTCAATACGAAATTCACTATGCCTATTTATATTGACGAGAGTAACGTATCGGAGTATCTGTTCTTTAACTCTTCCCTGGGGGCTCAGTGTTAGACTCCGATGCACTACAGCAGGTTTACTGTATCCCTTCGACCATCATATTGACGATGAAACACAGAAATATCATCGGGAATCAGTGGAAAATTCACAATGCCGATTTATATTGACGAGAGTAACGTTTCGGGTAGGCTGCTTTTTGGCTCTTCCCTGAGGGATTAGTGTTAGACTCCGATGCACCACAGCAGGTTTACTGTATTCCTTCGACCATCATATTGACGATGAATCACAGAAATTGCATCGGGAATCAATAGAAAATTCACAATGCCGATTTATATTGACGAGAGTAACGTTTCGGGCAGTCTGGTTTTTTGGTTCTTCCCTGGGGGCTCAGTGTTAGACTCCGATGCAGCAAAGCAGGTTTACTGTATCCCTTCGACCATCATATTGACGATGAAACACAGAAATTGCATCCTGATTCAATACAAAATTCACAATGCCTCTTTATATTGACGAGAGTAACGTTTCGGAGTATCTGTTCTTTAACTCTTCCCTGGGGGCTCAGTGTTAGACTCCGATGCACTACAGCAGGTTTACTGTATCCCTTCGACCATCATATTGACGATGAAACACAGAAATTGCATCCGGATTCAATACAAAATTCACAATGCCGATTTATATTGACGAGAGTAACGTTTCGGGTAGGCTGCTTTTTGGCTCTTCCCTGAGAGATCAGTGTTAGACTCCGATGCAACACAGCAGGTTTACTGTATCCCTTCGACCATCATATTGACGATGAAACACAGAAATTGCATCGGGAATCAATAGAAAATTCACAATGCCGATTTATATTGACAAGAGTAACGTTTCGGGCAGTCAGGTTTTTTGGTTCTTCCCTGGGGGCTCAGTGTTAGACTCCGATGCACCACAGCAGGTTTACTGTATTCCTTCGACCATCATATGGACGATGAAACACAGAAGTTGCATCGAGAATCAATAGAAAATTCACAATGCCGATTTATATTGACGAGAGTAACGTTTCGGGTAGGCTGCTTTTTGGCTCTTCCCTGAGGGATCAGTGTTAGACTCCGATGCACAACAACAGGTTTACTGTATTCCTTCGACCATCATATTGACGATGAAACACAAAAATTGCAACGGGAATCGATAGAAAATTCACAATGCCGATTTATATTGACGAGAGTAACGTTTCGGGCAGTCAGGTTTTTTGGTTCTTCCCTGGGGGCTCAGTGGTAGACTCCGATGCACCACAGCTGGTTTACTGTATTCCTTCGACCATCATATGGACGATGAAACACAGAAATTGCATCGAGAATCAATAGAAAATTCACAATGCCGATTTATATTGACGAGAGTAACGTTTCGGGTAGGCTGCTTTTTGGCTCTTCCCTGAGGGATCAGTGTTAGACTCCGATGCACCACAACAGGTTTACTGTATTCCTTCGACCATCATATTGACGATGAAACACAGAAATTGCATCGGGAATCGATAGAAAATTCACAATGCCGAATTATATTGACGAGAGTAACGTTTCGGGCAGTCTTGTTCTTTGGTTCTTCCCTGGGGGCTCAGTGTTAGACTCCGATGCAGCAAAGCAGGTTTACTGTATCCCTTCGACCATCATATTGACGATGAAACACAGAAATTGCATCCGGACTCAATACAAAATTCACAATGCCTATTTATATTGACGAGAGTAACGTTTCGGAGTATCTGTTTTGTAACTCTTCCCTGGGGGCTAAGTGTTAGACTCCGATGCACTACAGCAGGTTTACTGTATCCCTTCGACCATCATATTGACGATGAAACACAGAAATTGCATCGGAAATCAGTGGAAAATTCACAATGCCGATTTATATTGACGAGAGTAACGTTTCGGGTAGGCTGCTTTTTGGCTCTTCCCTGAGGGATCAGTGTTAGACTCCGATGTACCACAGCAGGTTTACTGTATTACTTCGGCCATCATATTGACGATGAAACACAGAAATTGCATCGGGAATCAATAGAAAATTCACAATGCCGATTTATATTGACGAGAGTAACGTTTCGGGCAGTCTGGTTTTTTGGTTCTTCCCTGGGGGCTCAGTGTTAGACTCCGATGCACCACAGCAGGTTTACTGTATTCCTTCGACCATCATATTGCCGATGAAACAATGAAATTGCATCGGGAAGCAATAGAAAATTCACAATGCCGATTTATATTGACGAGAGTAACGTTTCGGGTAGGCTGCTTTTTGGCTCTTCCCTGAGGGATCAGTGTTTGACTCCGATGCACCACAGCAGGTTTACTGTATTCCTTCGACCATCATATTGACGCTGAAACACAGAAATTGCATCGGGAATCAATAGAAAATTCACAATGCCGATTTATATTGACGAGAGTAACGTTTCGGGCAGTCTGGTTTTTTGGATCTTCCCTGGGGGCTCAGTGTTACACTCCGATGCAGCAAAGCAGGTTTACTGTATCCCTTCCACCATCATATTGACGATGAAAAACAGAAATTGCATCCGGATTCAATACAAAATTCACAATGCCTATTTATATTGACGAGAGTAACGTTTCGGAGTATCTGTTCTTTAACTCTTCCCTGGGGGCTCAGTGTTAGACTCCGATTCACTACAGCAGGTTTACTGTATCCCTTCGACCATCATATTGACGATGAAACACAGAAATTGCATCGGGAATCAATAGAAAATTCACAATGCCGATTTATATTGACGAGAGTAACGTTTCGGGTAGGCTGCTTTTTGGTTCTTCCCTGAGGGATCAGTATTAGACTCCGATGCACCACAGCAGGTTTACTGTATTCCTTCGACCATCATATTGACGATGAAACACAGAAATTGCATCGGGAATCAATAGAAAATTCACAATGCCGATTTATATTGACGAGAGTAACGTTTCGGGCAGTCTGGTTTTTTGGTTCTACCCTGGGCTCTCAGTGTTAGACTCCGATGCACCACAGCAGGTTTACTGTATTCCTTCGACCATCATATTGACGATGAAACACAGAAATTGCATCGGGAATCAATAGAAAATTCACAATACCGATTTATATTGACGAGAGTAACGGTTCGTGCAGACTGGTTTTTTGGTTCTTCCCTGGGGGCTCAGTGTTAGACTCCGATGCACCACAACAGGTTTACTGTATTCCTTCGACCATCATATTGACGATGAAACACAGAAATTGCATCGGGAATCAATAGAAAATTCACAATGCCGAATTATATTGACGAGAGTAACGTTTCGGGCAGTCTGGTTCTTTGGTTCTTCCCTTGGGGCTCAGTGTTAGAATCCGATGCAGCAAAGCAGGTTAACTGTATCCCTTCGACCATCATATTGACGATGAAACACAGAAAATGCATCCGGATTCAATACAAAATTCACAATGCCGATTTATATTGACGAGAGTAACGTTTCGGGCAGTCTGGTTTTTTGGTTCTTCCCTGGGGGCTCAGTGTTAGACTCCGATGCACCACAGCAGGTTTACTGTATTCCTTTGACTATCATATTGACGATGAAACACAGAAATTGCATCGGGAATCAATAGAAAATTCACAATGCCGATTTATATTGACGAGAGTAACGTTTCGGGTAGGCTGCTTTTTGCTCTTCCCTGAGGGATCAGTGTTAGACTCCGATGCACCACAGCAGGTTTACTGTATTCCTGCGACCATCATATTGACGATGAAACACAGAAATTGCATCGGGAATCAATAGAAAATTCACAATGCCGATTTACATTGACGAGAGTAACGTTTCGGGCAGTCTGGTTTTTAGGTTCTTCCCTGGGGGCTCAGTGTTAGACTCCGATGCAGCAAAGCAGGTTTACTGTATCCCTTCGACCATCATATTGACGATGAAACACAGAAATTGCATCCGGATTCAATTCAAAATTCACAATGCCTCTTTATATTGACGAGAGTAACGTTTCGGAGTATCTGTTCTTTAACTCTTCCCTGGGGGCTCAGTGTTAGACTCCGATGCACTACAGCAGGTTTACTGTATCCCTTCGACCATCATATTGACGATGAAACACAGAAATTGCATCCGGATTCAATACAAAATTCACAATGCCGATTTATATTGACGAGAGTAACGTTTCGGGTAGGCTGCTTTTTGGCTCTTCCCTGAGAGATCAGTGTTAGACTCCGATGCAACACAGCAGGTTTACTGTATCCCTTCGACCATCATATTGACGATGAAACACAGAAATTGCATCGGGAATCAATAGAAAATTCACAATGCCGATTTATATTGACAAGAGTAACGTTTCGGGCAGTCAGGTTTTTTGGTTCTTCCCTGGGGGCTCAGTGTTAGACTCCGATGCACCACAGCAGGTTTACTGTATTCCTTCGACCATCATATGGACGATGAAACACAGAAGTTGCATCGAGAATCAATAGAAAATTCACAATGCCGATTCATATTGACGAGAGTAACGTTTCGGGTAGGCTGCTTTTTGGCTCTTCCCTGAGGGATCAGTGTTAGACTCCGATGCACCACAACAGGTTTACTGTATTCCTTCGACCATCATATTGACGATGAAACACAGAAATTGCATCGGGAATCGATAGAAAATTCACAATGCCGAATTATATTGACGAGAGTAACGTTTCGGGCAGTCTCGTTCTTTGGTTCTTCCCTGGGGGCTCAGTGTTAGACTCCGATGCAGCAAAGCAGGTTTACTGTATCCCTTCGACCATCATATTGACGATGAAACACAGAAATTGCATCCGGACTCAATACAAAATTCACAATGCCTATTTATATTGACGAGAGTAACGTTTCGGAGTATCTGTTTTGTAACTCTTCCCTGGGGGCTCAGTGTTAGACTCCGATGCACTACAGCAGGTTTACTGTATCCCTTCGACCATCATATTGACGATGAAACACAGAAATTGCATCGGAAATCAGTGGAAAATTCACAATGCCGATTTATATTGACGAGAGTAACGTTTCGGGTAGGCTGCTTTTTGGCTCTTCCCTGAGGGATCAGTGTTAGACTCCGATGCATCACAGCAGGTTTACTGTATTACTTCGGCCATCATATTGACGATGAAACACAGAAATTGCATCGGGAATCAATAGAAAATTCACAATGCCGATTTATATTGACTAGAGTAACGTTTCGGGCAGTCTGGTATTTTGGTTCTTCCCTGGGGGCTCAGTGTTAGACTCCGATGCACCACAGCAGGTTTACTGTATTCCTTCGACCATCATATTGCCGATGAAACAATGAAATTGCATCGGGAAGCAATAGAAAATTCACAATGCCGATTTATATTGACGAGAGTAACGTTTCGGGTAGGCTGCATTTTGGCTCTTCCCTGAGGGATCAGTGTTTGACTCCGATGCACCACAGCAGGTTTACTGTATTCCTTCGACCATCATATTGACGCTGAAACACAGAAATTGCATCGGGAATCAATAGAAAATTCACAATGCCGATTTATATTGACGAGAGTAACGTTTCGGGCAGTCTGGTTTTTTGGATCTTCCCTGGGGGCTCAGTGTTACACTCCGATGCAGCAAAGCAGGTTTACTGTATCCCTTCCACCATCATATTGACGATGAAAAACAGAAATTGCATCCGGATTCAATACAAAATTCACAATGCCTATTTATATTGACGAGAGTAACGTTTCGGAGTATCTGTTCTTTAACTCTTCCCTGGGGGCTCAGTGTTAGACTCCGATTCACTACAGCAGGTTTACTGTATCCCTTCGACCATCATATTGACGATGAAACACAGAAATTGCATCGGGAATCAATAGAAAATTCACAATGCCGATTTATATTGACGAGAGTAACGTTTCGGGTAGGCTGCTTTTTGGTTCTTCCCTGAGGGATCAGTATTAGACTCCGATGCACCACAGCAGGTTTACTGTATTCCTTCGACCATCATATTGACGATGAAACACAGAAATTGCATCGGGAATCAATAGAAAATTCACAATGCCGATTTATATTGACGAGAGTAACGTTTCTTGCAGTCTGGTTTTTTGGTTCTACCCTGGGGGCTCAGTGTTAGACTCCGATGCACCACAGCAGGTTTACTGTATTCCTTCGACCATCATATTGACGATGAAACACAGAAATTGCATCGGGAATCAATAGAAAATTCACAATACCGATTTATATTGACGAGAGTAACGTTTCGTGCAGACTGGTTTTTTGGTTCTTCCCTGGGGGCTCAGTGTTAGACTCCGATGCACCACAACAGGTTTACTGTATTCCTTCGACCATCATATTGACGATGAAACACAGAAATTGCATCGGGAATCAATAGAAAATTCACAATGCCGATTTATATTGACGAGAGTAACGTTTCGGGCAGTCTGGTTCTTTGGTTCTTCCCTTGGGGCTCAGTGTTAGAATCCGATGCAGCAAAGCAGGTTAACTGTATCCCTTCGACCATCATATTGACGATGAAACACAGAAAATGCATCCGGATTCAATACAAAATTCACAATGCCTATTTATATTGACGAGAGTAACGTTTCGGAGTGTCTTTTTTTTAACTCTTCCCTGGGGGCTCAGTGCTAGACTCTGATGCACCACAGCAGGTTTACTGTATTCCTTCGACCATTATATTGACGATGAAACACAGAAATTGCATCGGGAATCAAAAGAAAATTCACAATGCCGATTTATATTGACGAGAGTAACGTTTCGGGTAGGCTGCTTTTTGGCTCTTCCCTGAGGGATCAGTGTTAGACTCCGATGCACCACAGCAGGTTTACTGTATTCCTTCGACTATCATATTGACGATGAAACACAGAAATTGCATCGGGAATCAATAGAAAATTCACAAAGCCGATTTATATTGACGAGAGTAACGTTTCGGGTAGGCTGCTTTTTGGCTCTTTCCTGAGGGATCAGTGTTAGACTCCGATGCACCACAGCAGGTTTACTGTATTCCTTCGACCATCATATTGACGATGAAACACAGAAATTGCATCGGGAATCAATAGAAAATTCACAATGCCGATTTATATTGACGAGAGTAACGTTTCGGGTAGGCTGCTTTTTGCTCTTCCCTGAGGGATCAGTGTTAGACTCCGATGCACCACAGCAGGTTTACTGTATTCCTTCGACCATCATATTGACGATGAAACACAGAAATTGCATCGGGAATCAATAGAAAATTCACAATGCCGATTTACATTGACGAGAGTAACGTTTCGGGCAGTCTGGTTTTTTGGTTCTTCCCTGGGGGCTCAGTGTTAGACTCCGATGCAGCAAAGCAGGTTTACTGTATCCCTTCTACCATCATATTGACGATGAAACACAGAAATTGCATCCGGATTCAATACAAAATTCACAATGCCTCTTTATATTGACGAGAGTAAAGTTTCCGAGTATCTGTTCTTTAACTCTTCCCTGGGGGCTCAGTGTTAGACTCCAATGCACTACAGCAGGTTTACTGTATCCCTTCGACCATCATATTGACGATGAAACACAGAAATTGCATCGGGAATCAATAGAAAATTCACAATGCCGATTTATATTGACGAGAGTAACGTTTCGAGTAGGCTGCTTTTTGGCTCTTCCCTGAGAGATCAGTGTTAGACTCCGATGCAACACAGCAGGTTTACTGTATCACTTCGACCATCATATTGACGATGAAACACAGAAATTGCATCGGGAATCAATAGAAAATTCACAATGCCGATTTATATTGACGAGAGTAACGTTTCGGGCAGTCAGGTTTTTTGGTTCATCCCTGGGGGCTCAGTGTTAGACTCCGATGCACCACAGCAGGTTTACTGTATTCCTTCGACCATCATATGGACGATGAAACACAGAAATTGCATCGAGAATCAATAGAAAATTCACAATGCCGATTTATATTGACGAGAGTAACGTTTCGGGTAGGCTGCTTTTTGGCTCTTCCTTGAGGGATCAGTGTTAGACTCCGATGCACCACAACAGGTTTACTGTATTCCTTCGACCATCATATTGACGATGAAACACAGAAATTGCATCGGGAATCGATAGAAAATTCACAATGACGATTTATATTGACGAGAGTAACGTTTCGGGCAGTCAGGTTTTTTGGTTCATCCCTGGGGGCTCAGTGTTAGACTCCGATGCACCACAGCAGGTTTACTGTATTCCTTCGACCATCATATGGACGATGAAACACAGAAATTGCATCGAGAATCAATAGAAAATTCACAATGCCGATTTATATTGACGAGAGTAACGTTTCGGGTAGGCTGCTCTTTGGCTCTTCCCTGAGGGATTAGTGTTAGACTCCGATGCACCACAACAGGTTTACTGTATTCCTTCGACCATCATATTGACGATGAAACACAGAAATTGCATCCGGATTCAATACAAAATTCACAATGCCTATTTATATTGACGAGAGTAACGTTTCGGAGTATCTGTTTTGTAACTCTTCCCTGGGGGCTCAGTGTTAGACTCCGATGCACTACAGCAGGTTTACTGTATCCCTTCGACCATCATATTGACGATGAAACACAGAAATTGCATCGGAAATCAGTGGAAAATTCACAATGCCGATTTATATTGACGAGAGTAACGTTTCGGGTAGGCTGCTTTTTGGCTCTTCCCTGAGGGATCGGTGTAAGACTCCGATGCACCACAGCAGGTTTACTGTATTCCTTCGACCATCATATTGACGATGAAACACAGAAATTCCATCGGGAATCAATAGAAAATTCACAATGCCGATTTATATTGACGAGAGTAACGTTTCGGAGTGTCTGTTTTTAAACTCTTCCCTGGGGGCTCAGTGTTAGACTCCAATGCACCACAGCAGGTTTACTGTATTCCTTCGACCATCATATTGACGATGAAACACGGAAATTGCATCCGGATTCAATACAAAATTCACAATGCCTATTTATATTGACGAGAGTAACGTTTCGGAGTATCTGTTTTGTAACTCTTCCCTGGGGGCTCAGTGTTAGACTCCGATGCACTACAGCAGGTTTACTGTATCCCTTCGACCATCATATTGACGATGAAACACAGAAATTGCATCGGAAATCAGTGGAAAATTCACAATGCCGATTTATATTGACGAGAGTAACGTTTCGGGTAGGCAGCTTTTTTGGCTCTTCCCTGAGGGATCAGTGTTAGACTCCGATGCACCACAACAGGTTTACTGTATTCCTTCGACCATCATATTGACGATGAAACACAGAAATTGCATCGGGAATCAATAGAAAATTCACAATGCCGATTTATATTGACGAGAGTAACGTTTCGGGCAGTCTGGTTCTTTGGTTCTTCCCTTGGGGCTCAGTGTTAGAATCCGATGCAGCAAAGCAGGTTAACTGTATCCCTTCGACCATCATATTGACGATGAAACACAGAAAATGCATCCGGATTCAATACAAAATTCACAATGCCTATTTATATTGACGAGAGTAACGTATCGGAGTATCTGTTTTTTAACTCTTCCCTGGGGGCTCAGTGTTAGACTCCGATGCACTACAGCAGGTTTACTGTATCCCTTCGACCATCATATTGACGATGAAACACAGAAATTGCATCGGGAATCAATAGAAAATTCACAATGCCGATTTATATTGACGAGAGTAACGTTTCGGGCAGTCTGGTTTTTTGGTTCTTCCCTGGGGGCTCAGTGTTAGACTCCGATGCACCACAGCAGGTTTACTGTATTCCTTCGACTATCATATTGACGATGAAACACAGAAATTGCATCGGGAATCAATAGAAAATTCACAATGCCGATTTATATTGACGAGAGTAACGTTTCGGGTAGGCTGCTTTTTGGCTCTTTCCTGAGGGATCAGTGTTAGACGCCGATGCACCACAGCAGGTTTACTGTATTCCTTCGACCATCATATTGACGATGAAACACAGAAATTGCATCGGGAATCAATAGAAAATTCATAATGCCGATATATATTGACGAGAGTAACGTTTCGGGTAGGCTGCTTTTTGCTGTTCCCTGAGGGATCAGTGTTAGACTCCGATGCACCACAGCAGGTTTACTGTATTCCTTCGACCATCATATTGACGATGAAACACAGAAATTGCATCGGGAATCAATAGAAAATTCACAATGCCGATTTACATTGACGAGAGTAACGTTTCGGGCAGTCTGGTTTTTTGGTTCTTCCCTGGGGGCTCAGTGTTAGACTCCGATGCACTACAGAAGGTTTACTGTATCCCTTCGACCATCATATTGACGATGAAACACAGAAATTGCATCCGGATTCAATACAAAATTCACAATGCCGATTTATATTGACGAGAGTAACGTTTCGGGTAGGCTGCTTTTTGGCTCTTCCCTGAGAGATCAGTGTTAGACTCCGATGCAATACAGCAGGTTTACTGTATCCCTTCGACCATCATATTGACGATGAAACACAGAAATTGCATCGGGAATCAATAGAAAATTCACAATGCCGATTTATATTGACGAGAGTAACGTTTCGGGCAGTCAGGTTTTTTGGTTCTTCCCTGGGGGCTCAGTGTTAGACTCCGATGCACCACAGCAGGTTTACTGTATTCTTTCGACCATCGTATGGACGATGAAACACAGAAATTGCATCGAGAATCAATAGAAAATTCACAATGCCGATTTATATTGACGAGAGTAACGTTTCGGGTATGCTGCTTTTTGGCTCTTCCCTGAGGGATCAGTGTTAGACTCCGATGCACCACAACAAATTTACTGTATTCCTTCGACCATCATATTGACGATGAAACACAGAAATTGCATCGGGAATCGATAGAAAATTCACAATGCCGATTTATATTGACGAGAGTAACGTTTCGGGCAGTCAGGTTTTTTGGTTCTTCCCTGGGGGCTCAGTGGTAGACTCCGATGCACCACAGCAGGTTTACTGTATTCCTTCGACCATCATATGGACGATGAAACACAGAAATTGCATCGAGAATCAATAGAAAATTCACAATGCCGATTTATATTGACGAGAGTAACGTTTCGGGTAGGCTGCTTTTTGGCTCTTCCCTGAGGGATCAGTGTTAGACTCCGATGCACCACAAAAGGTTTACTGTATTCCTTCGACCATCATATTGACGATGAAACACAGAAATTGCATCGGGAATCGATAGAAAATTCACAATGCCGAATTATATTGACGAGAGTAACGTTTCGGGCAGTCTTGTTCTTTGGTTCTTCCCTGGGGGCTCAGTTTTAGACTCCGATGCAGCAAAGCAGGTTTACTGTATCCCTTCGACCATCATATTGACGATGAAACACAGAAATTGCATCCGGATTCAATACAAAATTCACAATGCCTATTTATATTGACGAGAGTAACGTTTCGGAGTATCTGTTTTTTAACTCTCCCCTGGGGGCTCAGTGTGAGACTCCGATGCACTACAGCAGGTTTACTGTATCCCTTCGACCATCATATTGACGATGAAACACAGAAATTGCATCGGAAATCAGTGGAAAATTCACAATGCCGATTTATATTGACGAGAGTAACGTTTCGGGTAGGCTGCCTTTTGGCTCTTCCCTGAGGGATCAGTGTTAGACTCCGATGCACCACAGCAGGTTTACTGTACTCCTTCGACCATCATATTGACGATGAAACAATGAAATTGGATCGGGAATCAATAGGAAATTCACAATGCCGATTTATATTGACGAGAGTAACGTTTCGGGTAGGCTGCTTTTTGGCTCTTACCTGAGGGATCAGTGTTAGACTCCGATGCACCACAGCAGGTTTACTGTATTCCTTCGACCATCATATTGATGCCGAAACACAGAAATTGCATCGGGAATCAATAGAAAATTCACAATGCCGATTTATATTGACGAGAGTAACGTTTCGGGCAGTCTGGTTTTTTGGTTCTTCCCTGGGGGCTCAGTGTTACACTCCGATGCAGCAAACCAGGTTTACTGTATCCCTTCGACCATCATATTGACGATGAAAGACAGAAATTGCTTCCGGATTCAATACAAAATTCACAATGCCTATTTATATTGACGAGAGTAACGTTTCGGGTAGGCTGCTTTTTGGCTCTTCCCTGAGGGATCGGTGTAAGACTCCGATGCACCACAGCAGGTTTACTGTATTCCTTCGACCATCATATTGACGATGAAACACAGAAATTGCATCGGGAATCAATACAAAATTCACAATGCCGATTTACATTGACGAGAGTAACGTTTCGGGCAGTCTGGTTTTTTGGTTCTTCCCTGGGGGCTCAGTGTTAGACTCCGATGCACTACAGCAGGTTTACTGTATCCCTTCGACCATCATATTGACGATGAAACACAGAAATTGCATCCGGATTCAATACAAAATTCACAATGCCGATTTATATTGACGAGAGTAACGTTTTGGGTAGGCTGCTTTTTGGCTCTTCCCTGAGAGATCAGTGTTAGACTCCGATGCAACACAGCAGGTTTACTGTATCCCTTGCGACCATCATATTGACGATGAAACACAGAAATTGCATCGGGAATCAATAGAAAATTCACAATGCCGATTTATATTGACGAGAGTAACGTTTCGGGCAGTCAGGTTTTTTGGTTCTTCCCTGGGGGCTCAGTGTTAGACTCCGATGCACCACAGCAGGTTTACTGTATTCCTTCGACCATCATATGGACGATGAAACACAGAAATTGCATCGAGAATCAATAGAAAATTCACAATGCCGATTTATATTGACGAGAGTAACGTTTCGGGCAGTCAGGTTTTTTGGTTCTTCCCTGGGGGCTCAGTGTTAGACTCCGATGCACCACAGCAGGTTTACTGTATTCCTTCGACCATCATATGGACGATGAAACACAGAAATTGCATCGAGAATCAATAGAAAATTCACAATGCCGATTTATATTGACGAGAGTAACGTTTCGGGTATGCTGCTTTTTGGCTCTTCCCTGAGGGATCAGTGTTAGACTCCGATGCACCACAACAAATTTACTGTATTCCTTCGACCATCATATTGACGATGAAACACAGAAATTGCATCGGGAATCGATAGATAATTCACAATGCCGATTTATATTGACGAGAGTAACGTTTCGGGCAGTCAGGTTTTTTGGTTCTTCCCTGGGGGCTCAGTGGTAGACTCCGATGCACCACAGCAGGTTTACTGTATTCCTTCGACCATCATATTGACGATGAAACACAGAAATTGCATCGGGAATCGATAGAAAATTCACAATGCCGAATTATATTGACGAGAGTAACGTTTCGGGCAGTCTTGTTCTTTGGTTTTTCCCTGGGGGCTCAGTTTTAGACTCCGATGCAGCAAAGCAGGTTTACTGTATCCCTTCGACCATCATATTGACGATGAAACACAGAAATTGCATCCGGATTCAATACAAAATTCACAATGCCTATTTATATTGACGAGAGTAACGTTTCGGAGTATCTGTTTTGTAACCCTCCCCTGGGGGCTCAGTGTGAGACTCCGATGCACTACAGCAGGTTTACTGTATCCCTTCGACCATCATATTGACGATGAAACACAGAAATTGCATCGGAAATCAGTGGAAAATTCACAATGCCGATTTATATTGACGAGAGTAACGTTTCGTGCAGACTGGTTTTTTGGTTCTTCCCTGAGGGATCAGTGTTAGACTCCGATGCACCACAGCAGGTTTACTGTATTCCTTCGACCATCATATTGACGATGAAACAATGAAATTGCATCGGGAATCGATAGAAAATTCACAATGCCGAATTATATTGACGAGAGTAACGTTTCGGGCAGTCTTGTTCTTTGGTTTTTCCCTGGGGGCTCAGTTTTAGACTCCGATGCAGCAAAGCAGGTTTACTGTATCCCTTCGACCATCATATTGACGATGAAACACAGAAATTGCATCCGGATTCAATACAAAATTCACAATGCCTATTTATATTGACGAGAGTAACGTTTCGGAGTATCTGTTTTGTAACTCTCCCCTGGGGGCTCAGTGTGAGACTCCGATGCACTACAGCAGGTTTACTGTATCCCTTCGACCATCATATTGACGATGAAACACAGAAATTGCATCGGAAATCAGTGGAAAATTCACAATGCCGATTTATATTGACGAGAGTAACGTTTCGGGTAGGCTGCCTTTTGGCTCTTCCCTGAGGGATCAGTGTTAGACTCCGATGCACCACAGCAGGTTTACTGTATTCCTTCGACCATCATATTGACGATGAAACAATGAAATTGCATCGGGAATCAATAGGAAATTCACAATGCCGATTTATATTGACGAGAGTAACGTTTCGGGTAGGCTGCTTTTTGGCTCTTACCTAAGGGATCAGTGTTTTGACTCCGATGCACCACAGCAGGTTTACTGTATTCCTTCGACCATCATATTGACGCTGAAACACAGAAATTGCATCGGGAATCAATAGAAAATTCACAATGCCGATTTATATTGACGAGAGTAACGTTTCGGGCAGTCTGGTTTTTTGGTTCTTCCCTGGGGGCTCAGTGTTACACTCCGATGCAGCAAACCAGGTTTACTGTATCCCTTCGACCATCATATTGACGATGAAACACAGAAATTGCTTCCGGATTCAATACAAAATTCACAATGCCTATTTATATTGACGAGAGTAACGTTTCGGGCAGTCTTGTTCTTTGGTTCTTCCCTGGGGGCTCAGTGTTAGACTCCGATGCAGCAAAGCAGGTTTACTGTATCCCTTCGACCATCATATTGACGATGAAACACAGAAATTGCATCCGGATTCAATACAAAATTCACAATGCCTATTTATATTGACGAGAGTAACGTTTCGGAGTATCTGTTTTGTAACTCTTCCCTGGGGGCTCAGTGTTAGACTCCGATGCACTACAGCAGGTTTGCTGAATCCCTTCGACCATCATATTAACGATGAAACACAGAAATTGCATCGGAAATCAGTGGAAAATTCACAATGCCGATTTATATTGACGAGAGTAACGTTTCGGGTAGGCTGCTTTTTGGCTCTTCCCTGAGGGATCAGTGTTAGACTCCGATGCACCACAGCAGGTTTACTGTATTCCTTCGACCATCATATTGACGATGAAACACTGAAATTGCATCGGGAATCAATAGAAAATTCACAATGCCGATTTATATTGACGAGAGTAACGTTTCGGGCAGTCTGGTTTTTTGGTTCTTCCCTGGGGGCTCAGTGTTACACTCCGATGCAGCAAAGCAGGTTTACTGTATCCTTTCGACCATCATTTTGACGATGAAACACAGAAATTGCATCCGGATTCAATACAAAATTCACAATGCCTATTTATATTGACGAGAGTAACGTTTCGGAGTATCTGTTCTTTAACTCTTCCCTGGGGGCCCAGTGTTAGACTCCGATGCACTACAGCAGTTTTACTGTATCCCTTCGACCATCATATTGACGATGAAACACAGAAATTGCATCGGGAATCAATAGAAAATTCACAATGCCGATTTATATTGACGTGAGTAACGTTTCGGGTAGGCTGCTTTTTGGCTCTCCCCTGAGGGATCAGTATTAGACTCCGATGCACCACAGCAGGTTTACTGTATTCCTTCGACCATCATATTGACGATGAAACACAGAAATTGCATCGGGAATCAATAGAAAATTCACAATGCCGATTTATATTTACGAGAGTAACGTTTCGGGCAGTCTGGTTTTTTGGTTCTACCCTGGGGAATCAGTGTTAGACTCCGATGCCAAACAGCAGGTTTACTGTATTCCTTCGACCATCATATTGACGATGAAACACAGAAATTGCATCGGGAATGAATAGAAAATTCACAATACCGATTTATATTGACGAGCGTAACGTTTTGGGCAGTCTGGTTTTTTGGTTCTTCCCTGGGGGCTCAGTGTTAGACTCCGATGCACCACAACAGGTTTACTGTATTCCTTCGACCATCATATTGACGATGAAACACAGAAATTGCATCGGGAATCAATAGAAAATTCACAATGCCGATTTATATTGACGAGATTAACGTTTCGGGCAGTCTGGTTCTTTGGTTCTTCCCTTGGGGCTCAGTGTTAGACTCCGATGCAGCAAAGCAGGTTTACTGTATCCCTTCGCCCATCATATTGACGATGAAACACAGAAAATGCATCCGGATTCAATACAAAATTCACAATGCCTATTTATATTGACGAGAGTAACGTTTCGGAGTATCTTTTCTTTAACTCTTCCCTGGGGGCTCAGTGTTAGACTCCGATGCACTACAGCAGGTTTACTGTATCCCTTCGACCATCATATTGACGATGAAACACAGAAATTGCATCGGGAATCAATAGAAAATTCACAATACCGATTTATATTGACGGGATTAACGTTTCGGATAGGCTGCTTTTTGGCTCTTCCCTGAGGGATCAGTATTAGACTCCGATGCACCACAGCAGGTTTACTGCATTCCTTCGACCATCATATTGACGATGAAACACAGAAATTGCATCGGGAATCAATAGAAAATTCACAATGCCGATTTATATTGACGAGAGTAACGTTTCGGGCAGTCTGGTTTTCTGTTCTACCCTGGGGGCTCAGTGTTAGACTCCGATGCACCACAGCAGGTTTACTGTATTCCTTATACCATCATATTGACGATGAAACACAGAAATTTCATCGGGAATCAATAGAAAATTCACAATGCCGATTTATATTAACGAGAGTAGCGTTTCGGGTAGGCTGCTTTTTGGCTTTTCCCTGAGGGATCGGTGTAAGACTCCGATGCACCACAGCAGGTTTACTGTATTCCTTCGACGATCATATTGCCGATGAAACACAGAAATTCCATCGGGAATCAATAGAAAATTCACAATGCCGATTTATATTGACGAGAGTAACGTTTCGGAGTGTCTGTTTTTTAACTCTTCCCTGGGGGCTCAGTGTTAGACTCCAATGCACCACAGCTGGTTTACTGTATTCCTTCGACCATCATATTGACGATGAAACACAGAAATTGCATCCGGATTCAATACAAAATTCACAATGCCTATTTATATTGACGAGAGTAACGTTTCGGAGTATCTGTTTTGTAACTCTTCCCTGGGGGCTCAGTGTTAGACTCCGATGCACTACAGCAGGTTTACTGAATCCCTTCGACCATCATATTGACGATGAAACACAGAAATTGCATCGGAAATCAGTGGAAAATTCACAATGCCGATTTATATTGACGAGAGTAACGTTTCGGGTAGGCTGCTTTTTGGCTCTTCCCTGAGGGATCAGTGTTAGACTCCGATGCACCACAGCAGGTTTACTGTATTCCTTCGGCCATCATATTGACGATGAAACACAGAAATTGCATCGGGAATCAATAGAAAATTCACAATGCCGATTTATATTGACGAGAGTAACGTTTCGGGCAGTCTGGTTTTTTAGTTCTTCCCTGGGGGCTCAGTGTTAGACTCCGATGCACCACAGCAGGTTTACTGTATTCCTTCGACCATCATATTGACGATGAAACAATGAAATTGCATCGGAAATCAATAGAAATTTCACAATGCCGATTTATATTGACGAGAGTAACGTTTCGGGTAGGCTGCTTTTTGGCTCTTCCCTGAGGGATCAGTGTTAGACTCCGATGCACCACAGCAGGTTTACTGTATTCCTTCGACCATCATATTGACGATGAAACACAGAAATTGCATCGGGAATCAATAGAAAATTCACAATGCCGATTTATATTGACGAGAGTAACGTTTCGGGCAGTCTGGTTTTTTGGTTCTTCCCTGGGGGCTCAGTGTTACACTCCGATGCAGCAAAGCCGGTTTACTGTATCCCTTCGACCATCATATTGACGATGAAACACAGAAATTGCATCCGGATTCAATACAAAATTCACAATGCCTATTTATATTGACGAGAGTAACGTTTCGGAGTATCTGTTCTTTAACTCTTCCCTGGGGGCCCAGTGTTAGACTCCGATGCACTACAGCAGGTTTACTGTATCCCTTCGACCATCATATTGACGATGAAACACAGAAATTGCATCGGGAATCAATAGAAAATTCACAATGCCGATTTATATTGACGAGAGTAACGTTTCGGGTAGGCTGCTTTTTGGCTCTCCCCTGAGGGATCAGTATTAGACTCCGATGCACCACAGCAGGTTTACTGTATTCCTTCGACCATCATATTGACGATGAAACACAGAAATTGCATCGGGAATCAATAGAAAATTCACAATGCCGATTTATATTGACGAGAGTAACGTTTCGGGCAGTCTGGTTTTTTGGTTCTACCCAGGGGGCTCAGTGTTAGACTCCGATGCACCACAGCAGGTTTACTGTATTCCTTCGACCATCATATTGACGATGAAACACAGAAATTGCATCGGGAATCAATAGAAAATTCACAATACCGATTTATATTGACGAGAGTAACGTTTTGGGCAGTCTGGTTTTTTGGTTCTTCCCTGGGGGCTCAGTGTTAGACTCCGATGCACCACAACAGGTTTACTGTATTCCTTCGACCATCATATTGACGATGAAACACAGAAATTGCATCGGGAATCAATAGAAAATTCACAATGCCGATTTATATTGACGAGATTAACGTTTCGGGCAGTCTGGTTCTTTGGTTCTTCCCTTGGGGCTCAGTGTTAGACTCCGATGCAGCAAAGCAGGTTTACTGTATCCCTTCGCCCATCATATTGACGATGAAACACAGAAAATGCATCCGGCTTCAATACAAAATTCACAATGCCTATTTATATTGACGAGAGTAACGTTTCGGAGTATCTGTTCTTTAACTCTTCCCTGGGTGCTCAGTTTTAGACTCCGATGCACTACAGCAGGTTTACTGTATCCCTTCGACCATCATATTGACGATGAAACACAGAAATTGCATCGGGAATCAATAGAAAATTCACAATGCCGATTTATATTGACGAGAGTAACGTTTCGGATAGGCTGCTTTTTGGCTCTTCCCTGAGGGATCAGTATTAGACTCCGATGCACCACAGCAGGTTTACTGTATTCCTTCGACCATCATATTGACGATGAAACACAGAAATTGCATCGGGAATCAATAGAAAATTCACAATGCCGATTTCTATTGACGAGAGTAACGTTTCGGGCAGTCTGGTATTTTGGTTCTACCCTGGGGGCTCAGTGTTAGACTCCGATGCACCACAGCAGGTTTACTGTATTCCTTCGACCATCATATTGACGATGAAACACAGAAATTTCATCGGGAATCAATAGAAAATTCACAATACCGATTTATATTGACGAGAGTAACGTTTCGGGCAGTCTGGTTTTTTGGTTCTTCCCTGGGGGCTCAGTGTTAAACTCCGATGCACCACAACAGGTTTACTGTATCCCTTCGACCATCATATTGACGATGAAACACAGAAATTGCATCGGGAATGAATAGAAAATTCACAATGCCGATTTATATTGACGAGAGTAACGTTTCGGGCAGTCTGGTTCTTTGGTTCTTCCCTTGGGGCTCAGTGTTAGACTCCGATGCAGCAAAGCAGGTTTACTGTATCCCTTCGACCATCATATTGACGATGAAACATAGAAAATGCATCCGGATTCAATACAAAATTCACAATGCCTATTTATATTGACGAGAGTATTGCTTCGGAGTGTCTTTTTTTTAACTCTTCCCTGGGGGCTCAGTGTTAGACTCCAATGCACCACAGCAGGTTTACTGTATTCCTTCGACCATCATATTGACGATGAAACACAGAAATTGCATCCGGATTCAATACAAAATTCACAATGCCTATTTATATTGACGAGAGTAACGTATCGGAGTATCTGTTTTTTAACTTCTCCCTGGGGGCTCAGTGTTAGACTCCGATGCACTACAGCAGGTTTACTGTATCCCTTCGACCATCATATTGACGATGAAACACAGATATTGCATCGGGAATCAATAGAAAATTCACAATGCCGATTTATATTGACGAGACTAACGTTTCGGGCAGTCTGGTTTTTTGGTTCTTCCCTGGGGGCTCAGTGTTAGACTCCGATGCACCACAGCAGGTTTACTGTATTCCTTCGACTATCATATTGACGATGAAACACAGAAATTGCATCGGGAATCAATAGAAAATTCACAATGCCGATTTATATTGACGAGAGTAACGTTTCGGGCAGTCTGGTTTTTTGGTTCTTCCCTGGGGGCTCAGTGTTAGACTCCGATGCACTACAGCAGGTTTACTGTATCCCTTCGACCATCATATTGACGATGAAACACAGAAATTGCATCGGGAATCAATAGAAAATTCACAATACCGATTTATATTGACGAGAGTAACGTTTCGGGCAGTCTGGTTTTTTGGTTCTTCCCTGGGGGCTCAGTGTTAGACTCCGATGCAGCAAAGCAGGTTTACTGTATCCCTTCGACCATCATATTGACGATGAAACACAGAAATTGCATCCGGATTCAATACTAAATTCACAATGCTTCTTTATATTGACGAGAGTAACGTTTCGGAGTATCTGTTCTTTAACTCTTCCCTGGGGGCTCAGTGTTAGACTCCGATGCACTACAGCAGGTTTACTGTATCCCTTCGACCATCATATTGACGATGAAACACAGAAATTGCATCGGGAATCAATAGAAAATTCACAATACCGATTTATATTGACGAGAGTAACGTTTCGGGCAGTCAGGTTTTTTGGTTCTTCCCTGGGGGCTCAGTGTTAGACTCCGATGCACCACAGCAGGTTTACTGTATTCCTTCGACCATCATATGGACGATGAAACACAGAAATTGCATCGAGAATCAATAGAAAATTCACAATGCCGATTTATATTGACGAGAGTAACGTTTCGGGTAGGCTGCTTTTTGGCTCTTCCCTGAGGGATCAGTGTTAGACTCCGATGCACCACAACAGGTTTACTGTATTCCTTCGACCATCATATTGACGATGAAACACAGATATTGCATCGGGAATCGATAGAAAATTCACAATGCCGAATTATATTGACGAGAGTAACGTTTCGGGCAGTCTTGTTCTTTGGTTCTTCCCTGGGTGCTCAGTGTTAGACTCCGATGCAGCAAAGCAGGTTTACTGTATCCCTTCGACCATCATATTGACGATGAAACACAGAAATTGCATCCGGATTCAATACAAAATTCACAATGCCTGTTTATATTGACGAGTGTAACGTTTCGGAGTATCTGTTATGTAACTCTTCCCTGGGGGCTCCGTGTTAGACTCCGATGCACTACAGCAGGTTTACTGTATCCCTTCGACCATCATATTGACGATGAAACACAGAAATTGCATCGGAAATCAGTGGAATATTCACAATGCCGATTTATATTGACGAGAGTAACGTTTCGGGTGGGCTGCTTTTTGGCTCATCCCTGAGGGATCAGTGTTAGACTCCGATGCACCACAGCAGGTTTTCTGTATTCCTTCGGCCATCATATTGACGATGAAACACAGAAATTGCATCGGGAATCAATAGAAAGTTCACAATGCCGATTTATATTGACGAGAGTAACGTTTCGGGCAGTCTGGTTTTTTGGTTCTTCCCTGGGGGCTCAGTGTTAGACTCCGATGCACCACAGCAGGTTTACTGTATTCCTTCGACCATCATATTGACGATGAAACAATGAAATTGCATTGGGAATCAATAGAAAATTCACAATGCCTATTTATATTGACGAGAGTAACGTATCGGAGTATCTGTTTTTTAACTTTTCCCTGGGGGCTCAGTGTTAGTCTCCGATGCACTACAGCAGGTTTACTGTATCCCTTCGACCATCATATTGACGATGAAACACAGAAATATCATCGGGAATCAGTGGAAAATTCACAATGCCGATTTATATTGACGAGAGTAACGTTTCGGGTAGGCTGCTTTTTGGCTCTTCCCTGAGGGATCAGTGTTAGACTCCGATGCACCACAGCAGGTTTACTGTATTCCTTCGACCATCATATTGACGATGAAAGACAGATATTGCATCGGGAATCAATAGAAAATTCACAATACCGATTTATATTTACGAGAGTAACGTTTCGGGCAGTCTGGTTTTTTGGTTCTTCCCTGGGGGCTCAGTGTTAGACTCCGATGCACCACAACAGGTTTACTGTATTCCTTCGACCGTCATATTGACGATGAAACACAGAAAATGCATCCGGATTCAATACAAAATTCACAATGCTGATTTATATTGACGAGAGTATTGTTTCGGGTAGGCTGCTTTTTGGCTCTTCCCTGAGGGATCGGTGTAAGACTCCTATGCACCACAGCAGGTTTACTGTATTCCTTCGACGATCATATTGACGATGAAACACAGAAATTCCATCGGGAATCAATAGAAAATTCACAATGCCGATTTATATTGACGAGAGTAACGTTTCGGAGTGTCTGTTTTTTAACTCTTCCCTGGGGGCTCAGTGTTAGACTCCAATGCACCACAGCAGGTTTACTGTATTCCTTCGACCATCATATTGACGATGAAACACAGAAATTGCATCCGGATTCAATACAAAATTCACAATGCCTATTTATATTGACGAGAGTAACGTATCGGAGTATCTGTTTTTTAACTTTTCCCTGGGGGCTCAGTGTTAGACTCCGATGCACTACAGAAGGTTTACTGTATCCCTTCGACCATCATATTGACGATGAAACACAGAAATATCATCGGGAATCAGTGGAAAATTCACAATGCCGATTTATATTGACGAGAGTAACGTTTCGGGTAGGCTGCTTTTTGGCTCATCCCTGAGGGATCAGTGTTAGACTCCGATGAACCACAGCAGGTTTACTGTATTCCTTCGACCATCATATTGACGATGAAACACAGATATTGCATCGGGAATCAATAGAAAATTCACAATGCCGATTTATATTGACGAGAGTAACGTTTCGGGCAGTCTGGTTTTTTGGTTCTTCCCTGGGGGCTCAGTGTTAGACTCCGATGCACCACAGCAGGTTTACTGTATTCCTTCGACTATCATATTGACGATGAAACACAGAAATTGCATCGGGAATCAATAGAAAATTCACAATGCCGATTTATATTGACGAGAGTAACGTTTCGGGCAGTCTGGTTTTTTGGTTCTTCCCTGGGGGCTCAGTGTTAGACTCCGATGCACTACAGCAGGTTTACTGTATCCCTTCGACCATCATATGGACGATGAAACACAGAAATTGCATCGGGAATCAATAGAAAATTCACAATACCGATTTATATTGACGAGAGTAACGTTTCGGGCAGTCTGGTTTTTTGGTTCTTCCCTGGGGGCTCAGTGTTAGACTCCGATGCAGCAAAGCAGGTTTACTGTATCCCTTCGACCATCATATTGACGATGAAACACAGAAATTGCATCCGGATTCAATACTAAATTCACAATGCCTCTTTATATTGACGAGAGTAACGTTTCGGAGTATCTGTTCTTTAACTCTTCCCTGGGGGCTCAGTGTTAGACTCCGATGCACTACAGCAGGTTTACTGTATCCCTTCGACCATCATATTGACGATGAAACACAGAAATTGCATCGGGAATCAATAGAAAATTCACAATACCGATTTATATTGACGAGAGTAACGTTTCGGGCAGTCAGGTTTTTTGTTTCTTCCCTGGGGGCTCAGTGTTAGACTCCGATGCACCACAGCAGGTTTACTGTATTCCTTCGACCATCATATGGACGATGAAACACAGAAATTGCATCGAGAATCAATAGAAAATTCACAATGCCGATTTATATTGACGAGAGTAACGTTTCGGGTAGGCTGCTTTTTGGCTCTTCCCTGAGGGATCAGTGTTAGACTCCGATGCACCACAACAGGTTTACTGTATTCCTTCGACCATCATATTGACGATGAAACGCAGATATTGCATCGGGAATCGATAGAAAATTCACAATGCCGAATTATATTGACGAGAGTAACGTTTCGGGCAGTCTTGTTCTTTGGTTCTGCCCTGGGTGCTCAGTGTTAGACTCCGATGCAGCAAAGCAGGTTTACTGTATCCCTTCGACCATCATATTGACGATGAAACACAGAAATTGCATCCGGATTCAATACAAAATTCACAATGCCTGTTTATATTGACGAGTGTAACGTTTCGGAGTATCTGTTATGTAACTCTTCCCTGGGGGCTCCGTGTTAGACACCGATGCACTACAGCAGGTTTACTGTATCCCTTCGACCATCATATTGACGATGAAACACAGAAATTGCATCGGAAATCAGTGGAAAATTCACAATGCCGATTTATATTGACGAGAGTAAAGTTTCGGGTAGGCTGCTTTTTGGCTCATCCCTGAGGGATCAGTGTTAGACTCCGATGCACCACAGCAGGTTTACTGTATTCCTTCGGCCATCATATTGACGATGAAACACAGAAATTGCATCGGGAATCAATAGAAAGTTCACAATGCCGATTTATATTGACGAGAGTAACGTTTCGGGCAGTCTGGTTTTTTGGTTCTTCCCTGGGGGCTCAGTGTTAGACTCCGATGCACCACAGCAGGTTTACTGTATTCCTTCGACCATCATATTGACGATGAAACAATGAAATTGCATCGGGAATCAATAGAAAATTCACAATGCCTATTTATATTGACGAGAGTAACGTATCGGAGTATCTGTTTTTTAACTTTTCCCTGGGGGCTCAGTGTTAGACTCCGATGCACTACAGCAGGTTTACTGTATCCCTTCGACCATCATATTGACGATGAAACACAGAAATATCATCGGGAATCAGTGGAAAATTCACAATGCCGATTTATATTGACGAGAGTAACGTTTCGGGTAGGCTGCTTTTTGGCTCTTCCCTGAGGGATCAGTGTTAGACTCCGATGCACCACTGCAGGTTTACTGTATTCCTTCGACCATCATATTGACGATGAAACACAGATATTGCATCGGGAATCAATAGAAAATTCACAATGCCGATTTATATTGACGAGAGTAACGTTTCGGGCAGTCTGGTTTTTTGGTTCTTCCCTGGGGGCTCAGTGTTAGACTCCGATGCACCACAGCAGGTTTCCTGTATTCCTTCGACTATCATATTGACGATGAAACACAGAAATTGCATCGGGAATCAATAGAAAATTCACAATGCCGATTTATATTGACGAGAGTAACGTTTCGGGCAGTCTGGTTTTTTGGTTCTTCCCTGGGGGCTCAGTGTTAGACTCCGATGCACTACAGCAGGTTTACTGTATCCCTTCGACCATCATATTGACGATGAAACACAGAAATTGCATCGGGAATCAATAGAAAATTCACAATACCGATTTATATTGACGAGAGTAACGTTTCGGGCAGTCTGGTTTTTTGGTTCTTCCCTGGGGGCTCAGTGTCAGACTCCGATGCACCACAGCAGGTTTACTGTATTCCTTCGACCATCATATTGACGATGAAACACAGAAATTGCATCGGGAATCGATAGAAAATTCACAATGCCGAATTATATTGACGAGAGTAACGTTTCGGGCAGTCTTGTCCTTTGGTTCTTCCCTGGGGGCTCAGTGTTAGACTCCGATGCAGCAAAGCAGGTTTACTGTATCCCTTCGACCATCATATTGACGATGAAACACAGAAATTGCATCCGGATTCAATACAAAATTCACAATGCCTATTTATATTGACGAGAGTAACGTTTCGGAGTATCTGTTTTGTAACTCTTCCCTGGGGGCTCAGTGTTAGACTCCGATGCACTACAGCAGGTTTACTGAATCCCTTCGACCATCATATTGACGATGAAACACAGAAATTGCATCGGAAATCAGTGGAAAATTCACAATGCCGAGTTATATTGACGAGAGTAACGTTTCGGGTAGGCTGCTTTTTGGCTCTTCCCTGAGGGATCAGTGTTAGACTCCGATGCACCACAGCAGGTTTACTGTATTCCTTCGGCCATCATATTGACGATGAAACACAGAAATTGCATCGGGAATCAATAGAAAATTCACAATGCCGATTTATATTGACGAGAGTATCGTTTCGGGCAGTCTGGTTTTTTAGTTCTTCCCTGGGGGCTCAGTGTTAGACTCCGATGCACCACAGCAGGTTTACTGTATTCCTTCGACCATCATATTGACGATGAAACAATGAAATTGCATCGGAAATCAATAGAAATTTCACAATGCCGATTTATATTGACGAGAGTAACGTTTCGGGTAGGCTGCTTTTGGGCTCTTCCCTGAGGGATCAGTGTTAGACTCCGATGCACCACAGCAGGTTTACTGTATTCCTTCGACCATCATATTGACGATGAAACACAGAAATTGCATCGGGAATCAATAGAAAATTCACAATGCCGATTTATATTGACGAGAGTAACGTTTCGGGCAGTCTGGTTTTTTGGTTCTTCCCTGGGGGCTCAGTGTTACACTCCGATGCAGCAAAGCAGGTTTACTGTATCCCTTCGACCATCATATTGACGATGAAACACAGAAATTGCATCCGGATTCAATACAAAATTCACAATGCCTATTTATATTGACAAGAGTAATGTTTCGGAGTATCTGTTCTTTAACTCTTCCCTGGGGGCCCAGTGTTAGACTCCGATGCACTACAGCAGGTTTACTGTATCCCTTCGACCATCATATTGACGATGAAACACAGAAATTGCATCGGGAATCAATAGAAAATTCACAATGCCGATTTATATTGACGAGAGTAACGTTTCGGGTTGGCTGCTTTTTGGCTCTCCCCTGAGGGATCAGTATTAGACTCCGATGCACCACAGCAGGTTTACTGTATTCTTTCGACCATCATATTGACGATGAAACACAGAAATTGCATCGGGAATCAATAGAAAATTCACAATGCCGATTTATATTGACGAGAGTAACGTTTCGGGCAGTCTGGTTTTTTGGTTCTACCCTGGGGGCTCAGTGTTAGACTCCGATGCCAAACAGCAGGTTTACTGTATTCCTTCGACCATCATATTGACGATGAAACACAGAAATTGCATCGGGAATCGATAGAAAATTCACAATGCCGAATTATATTGACGAGAGTAACGTTTCGGGCAGTCTTGTCCTTTGGTTCTTCCCTGGGGGCTCAGTGTTAGACTCCGATGCAGCAAAGCAGGTTTACTGTATCCCTTCGACCATCATATTGACGATGAAACACAGAAATTGCATCCGGATTCAATACAAAATTCACAATGCCTATTTATATTGACGAGAGTAACGTTTCGGAGTATCTGTTTTGTAACTCTTCCCTGGGGGCTCAGTGTTAGACTCCGATGCACTACAGCAGGTTTACTGAATCCCTTCGACCATCATATTGACGATGAAACACAGAAATTGCATCGGAAATCAGTGGAAAATTCACAATGCCGAGTTATATTGACGAGAGTAACGTTTCGGGTAGGCTGCTTTTTGGCTCTTCCCTGAGGGATCAGTGTTAGACTCCGATGCACCACAGCAGGTTTACTGTATTCCTTCGGCCATCATATTGACGATGAAACACAGAAATTGCATCGGGAATCAATAGAAAATTCACAATGCCGATTTATATTGACGAGAGTATCGTTTCGGGCAGTCTGGTTTTTTAGTTCTTCCCTGGGGGCTCAGTGTTAGACTCCGATGCACCACAGCAGGTTTACTGTATTCCTTCGACCATCATATTGACGATGAAACAATGAAATTGCATCGGAAATCAATAGAAATTTCACAATGCCGATTTATATTGACGAGAGTAACGTTTCGGGTAGGCTGCTTTTGGGCTCTTCCCTGAGGGATCAGTGTTAGACTCCGATGCACCACAGCAGGTTTACTGTATTCCTTCGACCATCATATTGACGATGAAACACAGAAATTGCATCGGGAATCAATAGAAAATTCACAATGCCGATTTATATTGACGAGAGTAACGTTTCGGGCAGTCTGGTTTTTTGGTTCTTCCCTGGGGGCTCAGTGTTACACTCCGATGCAGCAAAGCAGGTTTACTGTATCCCTTCGACCATCATATTGACGATGAAACACAGAAATTGCATCCGGATTCAATACAAAATTCACAATGCCTATTTATATTGACAAGAGTAATGTTTCGGAGTATCTGTTCTTTAACTCTTCCCTGGGGGCCCAGTGTTAGACTCCGATGCACTACAGCAGGTTTACTGTATCCCTTCGACCATCATATTGACGATGAAACACAGAAATTGCATCGGGAATCAATAGAAAATTCACAATGCCGATTTATATTGACGAGAGTAACGTTTCGGGTTGGCTGCTTTTTGGCTCTCCCCTGAGGGATCAGTATTAGACTCCGATGCACCACAGCAGGTTTACTGTATTCTTTCGACCATCATATTGACGATGAAACACAGAAATTGCATCGGGAATCAATAGAAAATTCACAATGCCGATTTATATTGACGAGAGTAACGTTTCGGGCAGTCTGGTTTTTTGGTTCTACCCTGGGGGCTCAGTGTTAGACTCCGATGCCAAACAGCAGGTTTACTGTATTCCTTCGACCATCATATTGACGATGAAACACAGAAATTGCATCGGGAATCAATAGAAAATTCACAATACCGATTTATATTGACGAGAGTAACGTTTTGGGCAGTCTGGTTTTTTGGTTATTCCCTGGGGGCTCAGTGTTAGACCCCGATGCACCACAACAGGTTTCCTGTATTCCTTCGACCATCATATTGACGATGAAACACAGAAATTGCATCGGGAATCAATAGAAAATTCACAATGCCGATTTATATTGACGAGATTAACGTTTCGGGCAGTCTGGTTCTTTGGTTCTTCCCTTGGGGCTCAGTGTTAGACTCCGATGCAGCAAAGCAGGTTTACTGTATCCCTTCGCCCATCATATTGACGATGAAACACAGAAAATGCATCCGGATTCAATACAAAATTCACAATGCCTATTTATATTGACGAGAGTAACTTTTCGGAGTATCTGTTCTTTAACTCTTCCCTGGGGGCTCAGTGTTAGACTCCGATGCACTACAGCAGGTTTACTGTATCCCTTCGACCATCATATTGACGATGAAACACAGAAATTGCATCGGGAATCAATAGAAAATTCACAATGCCGATTTATATTGACGAGAGTAACGTTTCGGATAGGCTGCTTTTTGGCTCTTCCCTGAGGGATCAGTATTAGACTCCGATGCACCACAGCAGGTTTACTGTATTCCTTCGACCATCATATTGACGATGAAACACAGAAATTTCATCGGGAATCAATAGAAAATTCACAATACCGATTTATATTGACGAGAGTAACGTTTCGGGCAGTCTGGTTTTTTGGTTCTTCCCTGGGGGCTCAGTGTTAGACTCCGATGCACCACAACAGGTTTACTGTATTCCTTCGACCATCATATTGACGATGAAACACAGAAATTGCATCGGGAATCAATAGAAAATTCACAATGCCGATTTATATTGACGAGAGTAACGTTTCGGGCAGTCTGGTTCTTTGGTTCTTCCCTTGTGGCTCAGTGTTAGACTCCGATGCAGCAAAGCAGGTTTACTGTATCCCTTCGACCATCATATTGACGATGAAACACAGAAAATGCATCCGGATTCAATACAAAATTCACAATGCCTATTTATATTGACGAGAGTATTTTTTCGGAGTGTCTTTTTTTTAACTCTTCCCTGGGGGCTCAGTGCTAGACTCTGATGCACCACAGCAGGTTTACTGTATTCCTTCGACGATCATATTGACGATGAAACACAGAAATTACATCGGGAATCAATAGAAAATTCACAATGCCGATTTATATTGACGAGAGTAACGTTTCGGAGTGTCTGTTTTTTAACTCTTCCATGGGGGCTCAGTGTTAGACTCCAATGCACCACAGCAGGTTTACTGTATTCCTTCGACCATCATATTGACGATGAAAAACAGAAATTGCATCCGGATTCAATACAAAATTCACAATGCCTATTTATATTGACGAGAGTAACGTATTGGAGTATCTGTTTTTTAACTTTTCCCTGGGGGCTCAGTGTTAGACTCCGATGCACTACAGCAGGTTTACTGTATCCCTTCGACCATCATATTGACGATGAAACACAGAAATATCATCGGGAATCAGTGGAAAATTCACAATGCCGATTTATATTGACGAGAGTAACGTTTCGGGTAGGCTGCTTTTTGGCTCTTCCCTGAGGGATCAGTGTTAGACTCCGATGCACCACAGCAGTTTTACTGTATTCCTTCGACCATCATATTGACGATGAAACACAGATATTGCATCGGGAATCAATAGAAAATTCACAATGCCGATTTATATTGACGAGAGTAACGTTTCGGTAAGTCTGGTTTTTTGGTTCTACCCTGGCGGCTCAGTGTTAGACTCCGATGCACCACAGCAGGTTTACTGTATTCCTTCGACTATCATATTGACGATGAAACACAGAAATTGCATCGGGAATCAATAGAAAATTCACAATGCCTATTTATATTGACGAGAGTAACGTTTCGGGCAGTCTGGTTTTTTGGTTCTTCCCTGGGGGCTCAGTGTTAGACTCCGATGCACTACAGCAGGTTTACTGTATCCCTTCGATCATCATATTGACGATGAAACACAGAAATTGCATCGGGAATCAATAGTAAATTCACAATACCGATTTACATTGACGAGAGTAACGTTTCGGGCAGTCTGGTTTTTTGGTTCTTCCCTGGGGGCTCAGTGTTAGACTCCAATGCAGCAAAGCAGGTTTACTGTATCCCTTCGACCATCATATTGACGATGAAACACAGAAATTGCATCCGGATTCAATACAAAATTCACAATGCCTCTTTATATTGACGAGAGTAACGTTTCGGAGTATCTGTTCTTTAACTCTTCCCTGGGGGCTCAGTGTTAGACTCCGATGCACTACAGCAGGTTTACTGTATCCCTTCGACCATCATATTGACGATGAAACACAGAAATTACATCGGGAATCAATAGAAAATTCACAATGCCGATTTATATTGACGAGAGTAACGTTTCGGGCAGTCAGGTTTTTTGGTTCTTCCCTGGGGGCTCAGTGTTAGACTCCGATGCACCACAGCAGGTTTACTGTATTCCTTCGACCATCATATGGACGATGAAACACAGAAATTGCATCGAGAATCAATAGAAAATTCACAATGCCGATTTATATTGACGAGAGTAACGTTTCGGGTAGGCTGCTTTTTGGCTCTTCCCTGAGGGATCAGTGTTAGACTCCGATGCACCACAACAGGTTTACTGTATTCCTTCGACCATCATATTGACGATGAAACACAGATATTGCATCGGGAATCGATAGAAAGTTCACAATGCCGAATTATATTGACGAGAGTAACGTTTCGGGCAATCTTGTTCTTTAGTTCTTCCCTGGGTGCTCAGTGTTAGACTCCGATGCAGCAAAGCAGGTTTACTGTATCCCTTCGACCATCATATTGACGATGAAACACAGAAATTGCATCCGGATTCAATACAAAATTCACAATGCCTGTTTATATTGACGAGTGTAACGTTTCGGAGTATCTGTTTTGTAACTCTTCCCTGGGGGCTCCGTGTTAGACTCCGATGCACTACAGCAGGTTTACTGTATCCCTTCGACCATCATATTGACGATGAAACACAGAAATTGCATCGGAAATCAGTGGAAAAATCACAATGCCGATTTATATTGACGAGAGTAACGTTTCGGGTAGGCTGCTTTTTGTCTCTTCCCTGAGGGATCAGGGTTAGACTCCGATACACCACAGCAGGTTTACTGTATTCCTTCGTCCTTCATATTGACGATGAAACACAGAAATTGCATCGGGAATCAATAGAAAGTTCACAATGCCGATTTATATTGACGAGAGTAACGTTTCGGGCAGTCTGGTTTTTTGGTTCTTCCCTGGGGGCTCAGTGTCAGACTCCGATGCACCACAGCAGGTTTACTGTATTCCTTCGACCATCATATTGACGATGAAACAATGAAATTGCATCGGGAATCAATAGAAAATTCACAATGCCGATTTATATTGACGAGAGTAACGTTTCTGGCAGTCTTGTTTTTTGGTTCTTCCCTGGGGGCTCAGTGTTAGACTCCGATGCACCACAGCAGGTTTACTGTATTCCTTCGACCATCATATTGACGATGAAACAATGAAATTGCATCGGGAATCAATAGAAAATTCACAATGCCGATTTATATTGACGAGAGTAACGTTTCGGGCAGTCTGGTTCTTTGGTTCTTCCCTTGGGGCTCAGTGTTAGACTCCGATTTAGAGAAGCAGGTTTACTATATCCCTTTGACCATCATATTGACGATGAAACACAGAAAATGCATCCGAATTCAATACAAAATTCACAATGCCTCTTTATATTAACGAGAGTAACGTTTCGGAGTATCTGTTCTTTAACTCTTCCCTGGGGGCTCAGTGTTAGACTCCGATGCACTACAACAGGTTTACTGTATCCCTTCGACCATCATATTGACGATGAAACACAGAAATTGCATCGGGAATCAATAGAAAATTCACAATGCCGATTTATATTGACGAGAGTAACGTTTCGGGCAGTCATGTTTTTTGGTTCTTCCCTGGGGGCTCAGTGTTAGACTCCGATGCACCACAGCAGGTTTACTGTATTCCTTCGACCATCATATGGACGATGAAACACAGAAATTGCACCGAGAATCAATAGAAAATTCACAATGCCGATTTATATTGACGAGAGTAACGTTTCGGGTAGGCTGCTTTTTGGCTCTTCCCTGAGGGATCAGTGTTAGACTCCGATGCACCACAACAGGTTTACTGTATTCCTTCGACCATCATATTGACGATGAAATACAGATATTGCATCGGGAATCGATAGAAAATTCACAATGCCGATTTATATTGACGAGAGTAACGTTTCGGGCAGTCTTGTTCTTTGGTTCTTCCCTGGGTGCTCAGTGTTAGACTCCGATGCAGCAAAGCAGGTTTACTGTATCCCTTCGACCATCATATTGACGATGAAACACAGAAATTGCATCCGGATTCAATACAAAATTCACAATGCCTGTTTATATAGACGAGTGTAACGTTTCGGAGTATCTGTTTTGTAACTCTTCCCTGGGGGCTCCGTGTTAGACTCCGATGCACTACAGCAGGTTTACTGTATCCCTTCGACCATCATATTGACGATGAAACACAGAAATTGCATCGGAAATCAGTGGAAAATTCACAATGCCGATTTATATTGACGAGAGTAACGTTTCGGGTAGGCTGCTTTTTGGCTCTTCCCTGAGGGATCAGTGTTAGACTCCGATGCACCACAGCAGGTTTACTGTATTCCTTCGGCCATCATATTGACGATGAAACACAGAAATTGCATCATGAATCAATAGAAAGTTCACAATGCCGATTTATATTGACGAGAGTAACGTTTCGGGCAGTCTGGTTTTTTGGTTCTTCCCTGGGGGCTCAGTGTTAGACTCCGATGCACCACAGCAGGTTTACTGTATTCCTTCGACCATCATATTGACGATGAAACAATGAAATTGCATCGGGAATCAATAGAAAATTCACAATGCCGATTTATATTGACGAGAGTAACGTTTCGGGTAGGCTGCTTTTTGGCTCTTCCCTGAGGGATCAGTGTTAGACTCCGATGCACCACAGCAGGTTTACTGTATTCCTTCGACCATCATATTGACGCTGAAACACAGAAATTGCATCGGGAATCAATAGAAAATTCACAATGCTGATGTATACTGACGAGAGTAACGTTTCGGGCAGTCTGGTAATTTGGTTCTTCCCCGGGGGCTCAGTGTTACACTCCGATGCAGCAAAGCAGGTTTACTGTATCCCTTCGACCATCATATTGACGATGAAACACAGAAATTGCATCCGGATTCAATACAAAATTCACAATGCCTAATTATATTGACGAGAGTAACGTTTCGGAGTATCTGTTCTTTAACTCTTCCCTGGGGGCTCAGTGTTAGACTCCGATGCACTACAGCAGGTTTACTGTATCCCTTCGACCATCATATTGACGATGAAACACAGAAATTGCATCGGGAATCAATAGAAAAATCACAATGCCGATTTATATTGACGAGAGTAACGTTTCGGGTAGGCTGCTTTTTGGCTCTTCCCTGAGGGATCAGTATTAGACTCCGATGCACCACAGCAGGTTTACTGTATTCCTTCGGCCATCATATTGACGATGAAACACAGAAATTGCATCGGGAATCAATAGAAAGTTCACAATGCCGATTTATATTGACGAGAGTAACGTTTCGGGCAGTCTTGTTTTTTGGTTCTTCCCTGGGGGCTCAGTGTTAGACTCCGATGCACCACAGCAGGTTTACTGTATTCCTTCGACCATCATATTGACGATGAAACAATGAAATTGCAACGGGAATCAATAGAAAATTCACAATGCCGATTTATATTGACGAGAGTAACGTTTCGGGCAGTCTGGTTCTTTGGTTCTTCCCTGGGGGCTCAGTGTTAGACTCCGATGCAGCAAAGCAGGTTTACTGTATCCCTTCGACCATCATATTGACGATGAAACACAGAAATTGCATCCGGATTCAATACAAAATTCACAATGCCTCTTTATATTGACGAGAGTAACGTTTCGGAGTATCTGTTCTTTAACTCTTCCCTGGGGGCTCCGTGTTAGACTCCGATGCACTACAGCAGGTTTACTGTATCCCTTCGACCATCATATTGACGATGAAACACAGAAATTGCATCGGAAATCAGTGTAAAATTCACAATGCCGATTTATATTGACGAGAGTAACGTTTCGGGTAGGCCGCTTTTTGGCTCTTCCCTGAGGGATCAGGGTTAGACTCCGATGCACCACAGCAGGTTTACTGTATTCCTTCGACCATCATATTGACGCTGAAACACAGAAATTGCATCGGGAATCAATAGAAAATTCACAATGCTGATTTATATTGACGAGAGTAACGTTTCGGGCAGTCTGGTATTTTGGTTCTTCCCCGGGGGCTCAGTGTTACACTCCGATGCAGCAAAGCAGGTTTACTGTATCACTTCGACCATCATATTGACGATGAAACACAGAAATTGCATCCGGATTCAATACAAAATTCACAATGCCTATTTATATTGACGAGAGTAACGTTTCGGAGTATCGGTTCTTTAACTCTTCCCTGGGGGCTCAGTGTTAGACTCCGATGCACTACAGCAGGTTTACTGTATCCCTTCGACCATCATATTGACGATGAAACACAGAAATTGCATCGGGAATCAATAGAAAATTCACAATGCCGATTTATATTTACGAGAGTAACGTTTCGTGTAGGCTGCTTTTTGGCTCTTCCCTGAGGGATCAGTATTAGACTCCGATGCACCACAGCAGGTTTACTGTATTCCTTCGACCATCATATTGACGATGAAACACAGAAATTGCATCGGGAATCAATAGAAAATTCACAATGCCGATTTATATTGACGAGAGTAACGTTTCGGGCAGTCTGGTTTTTTGGTTCTACCCTGGGGGCTCAGTGTTAGACTCCGATGCACCACAGCAGGTTTACTGTATTCCTTCGACCATCATATTGACGATGAAACACAGAAATTGGATCGGGAATCAATAGAAAATTCACAATACCGATTTATATTGACGAGAGGAACGTTTCGGGCAGTCTGGTTTTTTGGTTCTTCCCTGGGGGCTCAGTGTTAGACGCCGATGCACCACAACAGGTTTACTGTATTCCTTTGACCATCATATTGACGATGAAACACAGAAATTGCATCGGGAATCAATAGAAAATTCACAATGCCGATTTATATTGACGAGAGTAACGTTTCGGGCAGTCTGGTTCTTTGGTTCTTCCCTTGGGGCTCAGTGTTAGACTCCGATTTAGCAAAGCAGGTTTACTATATCCCTTCGACCATCATATTGACGATGAAACACAGAAAATGCATCCGAATTCAATACAAAATTCACAATGCCTCTTTATATTGACGAGAGTAACGTTTCGGAGTATCTGTTCTTTAACTCTTCCCTGGGGGCTCAGTGTTAGACTCCGATGCACTACAACAGGTTTACTGTATCCCTTCGACCATCATATTGACGATGAAACACAGAAATTGCATCGGGAATCAATAGAAAATTCACAATGCCGATTTATATTGACGAGAGTAACGTTTCGGGCAGTCATGTTTTTTGGTTCTTCCCTGGGGGCTCAGTGTTAGACTCCGATGCACCACAGCAGGTTTACTGTATTCCTTCGACCACCATATGGACGATGAAACACAGAAATTGCATCGAGAATCAATAGAAAATTCACAATGCCGATTTATATTGACGAGAGTAACGTTTCGGGTAGGCTGCTTTTTGGCTCTTCCCTGAGGGATCAGTGTTAGACTCCGATGCACCACAACAGGTTTACTGTATTCCTTCGACCATCATATTGACGATGAAATACAGATATTGCATCGGGAATCGATAGAAAATTCACAATGCCGAGTTATATTGACGAGAGTAACGTTTCGGGCAGTCTTGTTCTTTGGTTCTTCCCTGGGTGCTCAGTGTTAGACTCCGATGCAGCAAAGCAGGTTTACTGTATCCCTTCGACCATCATATTGACGATGAAACACAGAAATTGCATCCGGATTCAATACAAAATTCACAATGCCTGTTTATATAGACGAGTGTAACGTTTCGGAGTATCTGTTTTGTAACTCTTCCCTGGGGGCTCCGTGTTAGACTCCGATGCACTACAGCAGGTTTACTGTATCCCTTCGACCATCATATTGACGATGAAACACAGAAATTGCATCGGAAATCAGTGGAAAATTCACAATGCCGATTTATATTGACGAGAGTAACGTTTCGGGTAGACTGCTTTTTGGCTCTTCCCTGAGGGATCAGTGTTAGACTCCGATGCACCACAGCAGGTTTACTGTATTCCTTCGGCCATCATATTGACGATGAAACACAGAAATTGCATCGGGAATCAATAGAAAGTTCACAATGCCGATTTATATTGACGAGAGTAACGTTTCGGGCAGTCTGGTTTTTTGGTTCTTCCCTGGGGGCTCAGTGTTAGACTCCGATGCACCACAGCAGGTTTACTGTATTCCTTCGACCATCATATTGACGATGAAACAATGAAATTGCATCGGGAATCAATAGAAAATTCACAATGCCGAATTATATTGACGAGAGTAACGTTTCGGGTAGGCTGCTTTTTGGCTCTTCCCTGAGGGATCAGTGTTAGACTCCGATGCACCACAGCAGGTTTACTGTATTCCTTCGACCATCATATTGACGCTGAAACACAGAAATTGCATCGGGAATCAATAGAAAATTCACAATGCTGATGTATACTGACGAGAGTAACGTTTCGGGCAGTCTGGTAATTTGGTTCTTCCCCGGGGGCTCAGTGTTACACTCCGATGCAGCAAAGCAGGTTTACTGTATCCCTTCGACCATCATATTGACGATGAAACACAGAAATTGCATCCGGATTCAATACAAAATTCACAATGCCTAATTATATTGACGAGAGTAACGTTTCGGAGTATCTGTTCTTTAACTCTTCCCTGGGGGCTCAGTGTTAGACTCCGATGCACTACAGCAGGTTTACTGTATCCCTTCGACCATCATATTGACGATGAAACACAGAAATTGCATCCGGATTCAATACAAAATTCACAATGCCTGTTTATATAGACGAGTGTAACGGTACGGAGTATCTGTTTTGTAACTCTTCTCTGGGGGCTCCGTGTTAGACTTCGATGCACTACAGCAGGTTTACTGTATCCCTTCGACCATCATATTGACGATGAAACACAGAAATTGCATCGGAAATCAGTGGAAAATTCACAATGCCGATTTATATTGACGAGAGTAACGTTTCGGGTAGGTTGCTTTTTGGCTCTTCCCTGAGGGATCAGTGTTAGACTCCGATGCACCACAGCAGGTTTACTGTATTCCTTCGGCCATCATATTGACGATGAAACACAGAAATTGCATCGGGAATCAATAGAAAGTTCACAATGCCGATTTATATTGACGAGAGTTACGTTTCGGGCAGTCAGGTTTTTTGGTTCTTCCCTGGGGGCTCAGTGTTAGACTCCGATGCACCACAGCAGGTTTACTGTATTCCTTCGACCATCATATTGACGATGAAACAATGAAATTGCATCGGGAATCAATAGAAAATTCACAATGCCGATTTATATTGACGAGAGTAACGTTTCGGGTAGGCTGCTTTTTGGCTCTTCCCTGAGGGATCAGTGTTAGACTCCGATGCACCACAGCAGGTTTACTGTATTCCTTCGACCATCATATTGACGCTGAAACACAGAAATTGCATCGGGAATCAATAGAAAATTCACAATGCTGATTTATATTGACGAGAGTAACGTTTCGGGCAGTCTGGTATTTTGGTTCTTCCCCGGGGGCTCAGTGTTACACTCCGATGCAGCAAAGCAGGTTGACTGTATCCCTTCGACCATCATATTGACGATGAAACACAGAAATTGCATCCGGATTCAATACAAAATTCACAATGCCTATTTATATTGACGAGAGTAACGTTTCGGAGTGTCTGTTCTTTAACTCTTCCCTGGGGGCTCAGTGTTAGACTCCGATGCACTACAGCAGGTTTACTGTATCCCTTCGACCATCATATTGACGATGAAACACAGAAATTGCATCGGGAATCCATAGAAAATTCACAATGCCGATTTATATTGACGAGAGTAACGTTTCGGGTAGGCTGCTTTTTGGCTCTTCCCTGAGGGATCAGTATTAGATTCCGATGCACCACAGCAGGTTTGCTGTATTCCTTCGACCATCATATTGACGATGAAACACAGAAATTGCTTCGGGAATCAATAGAAAATTCACAATGCCGATTTATATTGACAAGAGTAACGTTTCGGGCAGTCTGGTTTTTTGGTTCTACCCTGGGGGCTCAGTGTTAGACTCCGATGCACCACAGCAGGTTTACTGTATTCCTTCGACCACCATATTGACGATGAAACACAGATATTGGATCGGGAATCAATAGAAAATTCACAATACCGATTTATATTGACGAGAGGAACGTTTCGGGCAGTCTGGTTTTTTGGTACTTCCCTGGGGGCTCAGTGTTAGACGCCGATGCACCACAACAGGTTTACTGTATTCCTTTGACCATCATATTGACGATGAAACACAGAAATTGCATCGGGAATCAATAGAAAATTCACAATGCCGATTTATATTGACGAGAGTAACGTTTCGGGCAGTCTGGTTCTTTGGTTCTTCCCTTGGGGCTCAGTGTTAGACTCCGATATAGCAAAGCAGGTTTACTGTATCCCTTCGACCATCATATTGACGATGAAACACAGAAAATGCATCCGGATTCAATACAAAATTCACAATGCCTATTTATATTGACGAGAGTAACGTTTCGGAGTGTCTTTTCTTTAACTCTTCCCTGGGGGCTCAGTGCTAGACTCTGATGCACCACAGCAGGTTTACTGTATTCCTTCGACCATTATATTGACGATGAAACACAGAAATTGCATCGAGAATCAATAGAAAATTCACAATGTCGATTTATATTAACGAGAGTAACGTTTCGGGTAGGCTGCTTTTTGGCTCTTCCCTGAGGGATCGGTGTTAGACTCCGATGCACCACAGCAGGTTTACTGTATTCCTTCGACCATCATATTGACGATGAAACACAGAAATTCCATCGGGAATCAATAGAAAATTCACAATGCCGATTTATATTGACGAGAGTAACGTTTCGGAGTGTCTGTTTTTTAACTCTTCCCTGGGGGCTCAGTGTTAGACTCCGATGCACCACAGCAGGTTCACTGTATTCCTTCGACCATCATATTGACGATGAAACACAGAAATTGCATCGAGAATCAATAGAAAATTCACAATGCCGATTTATATTGACGAGAGTAACGTTTCGGGTAGGCTGCTTTTTGGCTCTTCCCTGAGGGATCAGTGTTAGACTCCGATGCACCACAACAGGTTTACTGTATTCCTTCGACCATCATATTGACGATGAAACACAGAAATTGCATCGGGAATCGATAGAAAATTCACAATGCAGAATTATATTGACGAGAGTTACGTTTCGGGCAGTCTTGTTCTTTGGTTCTTCGCTGGGGGCTCAGTGTTAGACTCCGATGCAGCAAAGCAGGTTTACTGTATCCATTCGACCATCATATTGACGATGAAACACAGAAATTGCATCGGGAATCAATAGAAAATTCACAATGCCGATTTATAATGACGAGAGTAACGTTTCGGGTAGGCTGCTTTTTGGCTCTTCCCTGAGGGATCAGTGTTAGACTCCGATGTACCACAGCAGGTTTACTGTATACCTTCGACCATCATATTGACGATGAATTACAGAAATTGCATCGGGAATCAATAGAAAATTCACAATGCCGATTTATATTGACGAGAGTAACGTTTCGGGCAGTCTCGTTTTTTGGTTCTTCCCAGGGGGCTCAGAGTTAGACTCCGATGCAGCAAAGCAGGTTTACTGTATCCCTTCGACCATCATATTGACGATGAAACACAGAAATTGCATCCGGATTCAATACAAAATTCACAATGCCTATTTAGATTGACGAGAGTAATGTATCGGAGTATCTGTTTTTTAACTCTTCCCTGGGGGCTTAGTGTTAGACTCCGATGCACTACAGCAGGTTTACTGTATCCCTTCGACCATCATATTGACGATGAAACACAGAAATTGCATCGGGAATCAATAGAAAATTCACAATGCCGATTTATAATGACGAGACTAACGTTTCGGGTAGGCTGCTTTTTGGCTCTTCCCTGAGGGAACAGTGTTAGACTCTGATGCACCACAGCAGGTTTACTGTATTCCTTCAAACATCATATTGACGATGAAACACAGAAATTGCATCGGGAATCAATAGAAAATTCACAATACCGATTTATATTGACGAGAGGAACGTTTCGGGCGGTCTGGTTTTTTGGTTCTTCCCTGGGGGCTCAGTGTTAGACTCCGATGCACCACAACAGGTTTACTGTATTCCTTTGACCATCATATTGACGATGAAACACAGAAATTGCATCGGGAATCAATAGAAAATTCACAATGCCGATTTATAATGACGAGAGTAACGTTTCGGGTAGGCTGCTTTTTGGCTCTTCCCTAAGGGATCAGTGTTAGACTCTGATGCACCACAGCAGGTTTACTGTATTCCTTCAAACATCATATTGACGATGAAACACAGAAATTGCATCGGGAATCAATAGAAAATTCACAATACCGATTTATATTGACGAGAGGAACGTTTCGGGCGGTCTGGTTTTTTGGTTCTTCCCTGGGGGCTCAGTGTTAGACTCCGATGCACCACAACAGGTTTACTGTATTCCTTTGACCATCATATTGACGATGAAACACAGAAATTGCATCGGGAATCAATAGAAAATTCACAATGCCGATTTATAATGACGAGAGTAACGTTTCGGGTAGGCTGCTTTTTGGCTCTTCCCTAAGGGATCAGTGTTAGACTCTGATGCACCACAGCAGGTTTACTGTATTCCTTCAAACATCATATTGACGATGAAACACAGAAATTGCATCAGGAATCAATAGAAAATTCACAATACCGATTTATATTGACGAGAGGAACGTTTCGGGCGGTCTGGTTTTTTGGTTCTTCCCTGGGGGCTCAGTGTTAGACTCCGATGCACCACAACAGGTTTACTGTATTCCTTTACCATCATATTGACGATGAAACACAGAAATTGCATCGGGAATCGATAGAAAATTCACAATGCCGAATTATATTGACGAGAGTAATGTTTCGGGCAGTCTTGTTCTTTGGTTCTTCCCTGGGGGCTCAGTGTTAGACTCCGATGCAGCAAAGCAGGTTTACTGAATTCCTTCGACCATCATATTGACGATGAAACACAGAAATTGCATCGGGAATCAATAGAAAATTCACAATGCCGATTTATAATGACGAGAGTAACGTTTCGGGTAGGCTGCTTTTTGGCTCTTCCCTGAGGGATCAGTGTTAGACTCCGATGTACCACAGCAGGTTTACTGTATACCTTCGACCATCATATTGACGATGAAACACAGAAATTGCATCGGGAATCAATAGAAAATTCACAATGCCGATTTATATTGACGAGAGTAACGTTTCGGGCAGTCTGGTTTTTTGGTTCTTCCCTGGGGGCTCAGAGTTAGACTCCGATGCAGCAAAGCAGGTTTACTGTATCCCTTCGACCATCATATTGACGATGAAACACAGAAATTGCATCCGGATTCAATACAAAATTCACAATGCCTATTTAGATTGACGAGAGTAATGTATCGGAGTATCTGTTCTTTAACTCTTCCCTGGGGGCTTAGTGTTACACTCCGATGCACTACAGCAGGTTTGCTGTATTCCTTCAAACATCATATTGACGATGAAACACAGAAATTGCATCCGGATTCAATACAAAATTCACAATGCCTATTTATATTGACGAGAGTAACGTACCGGAGTATCTGTTTTTTAACTCTTCCCTGGGGGCTCAGTGTTAGACTCCGATGCACTACAGCAGGTTTGCTGTATCCCTTCGACCATCACATTGACGATGAAACACAGAAATATCATCGGGAATCAGTGGAAAATTCACAATGCCGATTTATATTGACGAGAGTAACGTTTCGGGTAGGCTGCTTTTTGGCTCTTCCCTGAGGGATCAGTGTTAGACTCCGATGCACCACAGCAGGTTTACTGTATTCCTTTACCATCATATTGACGATGAAACACAGAAATTGCATCGGGAATCGATAGAAAATTCACAATGCCGAATTATATTGACGAGAGGAACGTTTCGGGCGGTCTGTTTTTTTGGTTCTTCCCTGGGGGCTCAGTGTTAGACTCCGATGCACCACAACAGGTTTACTGTATTCCTTTGACCATCATATTGACGATGAAACACAGAAATTGCATCGGGAATCAATAGAAAATTCACAATGCCGATTTATATTAACGAGAGTAACGTTTCAGGTAGGCTGCTTTTTGGCTCTTCCCTGAGGGATCGGTGTTAGACTCCGATGCACCACAGCAGGTTTACTGTATTCCTTCGACCATCATATTGACGATGAAACACAGAAATTCCATCGGGAATCAATAGAAAATTCACAATGCCGATTTATATTGACGAGAGTAACGTTTCGGAGTGTCTGTTTTTTAACTCTTCCCTGGGGGCTCAGTGTTAGACTCCAATGCACCACAGCAGGTTTACTGTATTCCTTCAAACATCATATTGACGATGAAACACAGAAATTGCATCCGGATTCAATACAAAATTCACAATGCCTATTTATATTGACGAGAGTAACGTATCGGAGTATCTGTTTTTTAACTATTCCCTGGGGGCTCAGTGTTAGACTCCGATGCACTACAGCAGGTTTGCTGTATCCCTTCGACCATCACATTGACGATGAAACACAGAAATATCATCGGGAATCAGTGGAAAATTCACAATGCCGATTTATATTGACGAGAGTAACGTTTCGGGTAGGCTGCTTTTTGGCTCTTCCCTGAGGGATCAGTGTTAGACTCCGATGCACCACAGCAGGTTTACTGTATTCCTTCGACCATCATATTGACGATGAAACACAGAAATTGCATCGGGAATCAATAGAAAATTCACAATGCCGATTTATATTGACGAGAGTAACGTTTCGGGCAGTCTGGTCTTTGGTTCTTCCCTGGGGGCTCAGTGTTAGACTCCGATGAACCACAGCAGGTTTACTGTATTGCTTCGACTATCATATTGACGATGAAACACAGAAATTGCATCGGGAATCAATAGATAATTCACAATGCCGATTTATATAGACGGGAGTAACGTTTCGGGTAGGCTGCTTGTTCGCTCTTTCCTGAGGGATCAGTGTTAGACTCCGATGCACCACAGCAGGTTTACTGTATTCCTTCGACCATCATATTGACGATGAAACACAGAAATTGCATCGGGAATCAATAGAAAATTCACAATGCCGATTTATATTGACGAGAGTAACGTTTCGGGCAGTCTGGTTCTTTGGTTATTCCCTGGGGGCTCAGTGTTAGACTCCGATGCAGCAAAGCAGGTTTACTGTATCCCTTCGACCATCATATTGACGATGAAACACAGAAATTGCATCCGGATTCAATACAAAATTCACAATGCCTCTTTATAGTGACGAGAGTAACGTTTCGGAGTGTCTGTTTTGTAACTCTTCCCTGGGGGCTCAGTGTAAGACTCCGATGCACCACAGCAGGCTTACTGTATACCTTCGACCATCATATTGACGATGAAACACAGAAATATCATCGGGAATCAGTGGAAAATTCACAATGCCGATTTATATTGACGAGAGTAACGTTTCGGGTAGGCTGCTTTTTGGCTCTTCCCTGAGGGATCAGTGTTAGACTCCGATGTACCACAGCAGGTTTACTGTATACCTTCGACCATCATATTGACGATGAAACACAGAAATTGCATCGGGAATCAATAGAAAATTCACAATGCCGATTTATATTGACGAGAGTAACGTTTCGGGCAGTCTCGTTTTTTGGTTCTTCCGTGGGGGCTCAGAGTTAGACTCCGATGCAGCAAAGCAGGTTTACTGTATCCCTTCGACCATCATATTGACGATGAAACACAGAAATTGCATCGGGAATCAATAGAAAATTCACAATGCCGATTTATAATGACGAGAGTAACGTTTCGGGTAGGCTGCTTTTTGGCTCTTCCCTGAGGGATCAGTGTTAGACTCCGATGTACCACAGCAGGTTTACTGTATACCTTCGACCATCATATTGACGATGAAACACAGAAATTGCATCGGGAATCAATGGAAAATTCACAATGCCGATTTATAATGACGAGAGTAACGTTTCGGGTAGGCTGCTTTTAGGCTCTTCCCTGAGGGATCAGTGTTAGACTCCGATGTACCACAGCAGGTTTACTGTATACCTTCGACCATCATATTGACGATGAAACACAGAAATTGCATCGGGATTCAATAGAAAATTCACAATGCCGATTTATAATGACGAGAGTAACGTTTCGGGTAGGCTGCTTTTTGGCTCTTCCCTGAGGGATCAGTGTTAGACTCCGATGTACCACAGCAGGTTTACTGTATACCTTCGACCATCATATTGACGATGAAACACAGAAATTGCATCGGGAATCAATAGAAAATTCACAATGCCGATTTATATTGACGAGAGTAACGTTTCGGGTAGGCTGCTTTTTGGCTCTTCCCTGAGGGATCAGTGTTAGACTCCGATGTACCACAGCAGGTTTACTGTATACCTTCGACCATCATATTGACGATGAAACACAGAAATTGCATCGGGAATCAATAGAAAATTCACAATGCCGATTTATAATGACGAGAGTAACGTTTCGGGTAGGCTGCTTTTTGGCTCTTCCCTGAGGGATCAGTGTTAGACTCCGATGTACCACAGCAGGTTTACTGTATACCTTCGACCATCATATTGACGATGAAACACAGAAATTGCATCGGGAATCAATAGAAAATTCACAATGCCGATTTATATTGACGAGAGTAACGTTTCGGGCAGTCTCGTTATTTGGTTCTTCCGTGGGGGCTCAGAGTTAGACTCCGATGCAGCAAAGCAGGTTTACTGTATCCCTTCGACCATCATATTGACGATGAAACACAGAAATTGCATCGGGAATCAATAGAAAATTCACAATGCCGATTTATAATGACGAGAGTAACGTTTCGGGTAGGCTGCTTTTTGGCTCTTCCCTGAGGGATCAGTGTTAGACTCCGATGTACCACAGCAGGTTTACTGTATACCTTCGACCATCATATTGACGATGAAACACAGAAATTGCATCGGGAATCAATGGAAAATTCACAAGGCCGATTTATAATGACGAGAGTAATGTTTCGGGTAGGCTGCTTTTTGGCTCTTCCCTGAGGGATCAGTGTTAGACTCCGATGTACCACAGCAGGTTTACTGTATACCTTCGACCATCATATTGACGATGAAACACAGAAATTGCATCGGGAATCAATAGAAAATTCACAATGCCGATTTATATTGACGAGAGTAACGTTTCGGGCAGTCTCGTTTTTTGGTTCTTCCCTGGGGGCTCAGAGTTAGACTCCGATGCAGCAAAGCAGGTTTTCTGTATCCCTTCGACCATCATATTGACGATGAAACACAGAAATTGCATCCCGTTTTAATACAAAATTCACAATGCCTATTTAGATTGACGAGAGTAATGTATCGGAGTATCTGTTTTTAACTCTTCCCTGGGGGCTTAGTGTTTGACTCCGATGCACTACAGCAGGTTTACTGTATCCCTTCGACCATCATATTGACGATGAAACACAGAAATTGCATCGGAAATCAATGGAAAATTCACAATGCCAATTTATATTGACGAGAGTAACGTTTCGGGTAGGCTGCTTTTTGGCTCTTCCCTGAGGGATCAGTGTTAGACTCTGATGCACCACAGCAGGTTTACTGTATTCCTTAAAACATCATATTGACGATGAAACACAGAAATTGCATCGGGAATTAATAGAAAATTCACAATACCGATTTATATTGACGAGAAAACGTTTCGGGCAGTCTGGTTTTTTGTTTCTTCCCTGGGGGCTCAGTGTTAGACTCCGATGCACCACAACAGGTTTACTGTATTCCTTTGACCATCATATTGACGATGAAACACAGAAATTGCATCGGGAATCAATAGAAAATTCACAATGCCGATTTATATTGACGAGAGTAACGTTTCGGGCAGTCTGGTTCTTTGGTTCTTCCCTTGGGGCTCAGTGTTAGACTCCGATGCAGCAAAGCAGGTTTACTGTATCCCTTCGACCATCATATTGACGATGAAACCCAGAAATTGCATCGGGAATCAATAGAAAATTCACAATGCCGATTTATAATGACGAGAGTAACGTTTCGGAGTGTCTGTTTTGTAACTCTTCCCTGGGGGCTCAGTGTTAGACTCCGATGCACCACAGCAGGTTTACTGTATTCCTTCGACCATCATATTGACGATGAAACACAGAAATATCATCGGGAATCAGTGGAAAATTCACAATGCCGATTTATATTGACGAGAGTAACGTTTCGGGTAGGCTGCTTTTTGGCTCTTCCCTGAGGGATCAGTGTTAGACTCCGATGTACCACAGCAGGTTTACTGTATACCTTCGACCATCATATTGACGATGAAACACAGAAATTGCATCGGGAATCAATGGAAAATTCACAATGCCGATTTATAATGACGAGAGTAACGTTTCGGGTAGGCTGCTTTTGACTCTTCCCTGAGGGATCAGTGTTAGACTCCGATGTACCACAGCAGGTTTACTGTATACCTTCGACCATCATATTGACGATGAAACACAGAAATTGCATCGGGAATCAATAGAAAATTCACAATGCCGATTTATATTGACGAGAGTAACGTTTCGGGCAGTCTCGTTCTTTGGTTCTTCCCTGGGGGCTCAGAGTTAGACTCCGATGCAGCAAAGCAGGTTTACTGTATCCCTTCGACAATCATATTGACGATGAAACCCGGAAATTGCATCGGGAATCAATAGAAAATTCACAATGCCGATTTATAATGACGAGAGTAACGTTTCGGAGTGTCTGTTTTGTAACTCTTCCCTGGGGGCTCAGTGTTAGACTCCGATGCACCACAGCAGGTTTACTGTATTCCTTCGACCATCATATTGACGATGAAACACAGAAATATCATCGGGAATCAGTGTAAATTCACAATGCCGATTTATATTGACGAGAGTAACGTTTCGGGTAGGCTGCTTTTTGGCTCTTCCCTGAGGGATCAGTGTTAGACTCTGATGCACCACAGCAGGTTTACTGTATTCCTTAAAACATCATATTGACGATGAAACACAGAAATTGCATCGGGAATTAATAGAAAATTCACAATACCGATTTATATTGACGAGAGGAACGTTTCGGGCAGTCTGGTTTTTTGTTTCTTCCCTGGGGGCTCAGTGTTAGACTCCGATGCACCACAACAGGTTTACTGTATTCCTTTGACCATCATATTGACGATGAAACACAGAAATTGCATCGGGAATCAATAGAAAATTCACAATGCCGATTTATATTGACGAGAGTAACGTTTCGGGTAGGCTGCTTTTTGGCTCTTCCCTGAGGGATCGGTGTTAGACTCCGATGCACCAAAGCAGGTTTACTGTATTCCTTCGACCATCATATGGACGATGAAACACAGAAATTCCATCGGGAATCAATAGAAAATTCACAATGCCGATTTATATTGACGAGAGTAACGTTTCGGAGTGTCTGTTTTTTAACTCTTCCCTGGGGGCTCAGTGTTAGACTCCAATGCACCACAGCAGGTTTACTGTATTCCTTCGACCATCATATTGACGATGAAACACAGAAATTGCATCCGGATTCAATACAAAATGCACAATGCCTATTTATATTGACGAGAGTAACGTATCGGAGTATCTGTTTTTTAACTCTTCCCTGGGGGCTCAGTGTTAGACTCCGATGCACTACAGCAGGTTTGCTGTATCCCTTCGACCATCACATTGACGATGAAACACAGAAATATCATCGGGAATCAGTGGAAAATTCACAATGCCGAATTATATTGACGAGAGTAACGTTTCGGGTAGGCTGCTTTTTGGCTCTTCCCTGAGGGATCAGTGTTAGACTCCGATGTACCACAGCAAATTTACTGTATACCTTCGACCATCATATTGACGATGAAACACAGAAATTGCATCGGGAATCAATGGAAAATTCACAAGGCCGATTTATAATGACGAGAGTAACGTTTCGGGTAGGCTGCATTTTGGCTCTTCCCTGAGGGATCAGTGTTAGACTCCGATGTGCCACAGCAGGTTTACTGTATACCTTCGACCATCATATTGACGATGAAACACAGAAATTGCATCGGGAATCAATAGAAAATTCACAATGCCGATTTATATTGACGAGAGTAACGTTTCGGGCAGTCTCGTTCTTTGGTTCTTCCCTGGGGGCTCAGAGTTAGACTCCGATGCAGCAAAGCAGGTTTACTGTATCCCTTCGACCATCATATTGACGATGAAACCCAGAAATTGCATCGGGAATCAATAGAAAATTCACAATGCCGATTTATAATGACGAGAGTAACGTTTCGGAGTGTCTGTTTTGTAACTCTTCCCTGGGGGCTCAGTGTTAGACTCCGATGCACCACAGCAGGTTTACTGTATTCCTTCGACCATCATATTGACGATGAAACACAGAAATATCATCGGGAATCAGTGGAAAATTCACAATGCCGATTTATATTGACGAGAGTAACGTTTCGGGTAGGCTGCTTTTTGGCTCTTCCCTGAGGGATCAGTGTTAGACTCCGATGTACCACAGCAGGCTTACTGTATACCTTCGACCATCATATTGACGATGAAACACAGAAATTGCATCGGGAATCAATGGAAAATTCACAATGCCGATTTATAATGACGAGAGTAACGTTTCGGGCAGTCTCGTTATTTGGTTCTTCCGTGGGGGCTCAGAGTTAGACTCCGATGCAGCAAAGCAGGTTTACTGTATCCCTTCGACCATCATATTGACGATGAAACACAGAAATTGCATCGGGAATCAATAGAAAATTCACAATGCCGATTTATAATGACGAGAGTAACGTTTCGGGTAGGCTGCTTTTTGGCTCTTCCCTGAGGGATCAGTGTTAGACTCCGATGTACCACAGCAGGTTTACTGTATACCTTCGACCATCATATTGACGATGAAACACAGAAATTGCATCGGGAATCAATGGAAAATTCACAAGGCCGATTTATAATGACGAGAGTAATGTTTCGGGTAGGCTGCTTTTTGGCTCTTCCCTGAGGGATCAGTGTTAGACTCCGATGTACCACAGCAGGTTTACTGTATACCTTCGACCATCATATTGACGATGAAACACAGAAATTGCATCGGGAATCAATAGAAAATTCACAATGCCGATTTATATTGACGAGAGTAACGTTTCGGGCAGTCTCGTTTTTTGGTTCTTCCCTGGGGGCTCAGAGTTAGACTCCGATGCAGCAAAGCAGGTTTTCTGTATCCCTTCGACCATCATATTGACGATGAAACACAGAAATTGCATCCCGTTTTAATACAAAATTCACAATGCCTATTTAGATTGACGAGAGTAATGTATCGGAGTATCTGTTTTTAACTCTTCCCTGGGGGCTTAGTGTTAGACTCCGATGCACTACAGCAGGTTTACTGTATCCCTTCGACCATCATATTGACGATGAAACACAGAAATTGCATCGGAAATCAATGGAAAATTCACAATGCCAATTTATATTGACGAGAGTAACGTTTCGGGTAGGCTGCTTTTTGGCTCTTCCCTGAGGGATCAGTGTTAGACTCTGATGCACCACAGCAGGTTTACTGTATTCCTTAAAACATCATATTGACGATGAAACACAGAAATTGCATCGGGAATTAATAGAAAATTCACAATACCGATTTATATTGACGAGAAAACGTTTCGGGCAGTCTGGTTTTTTGTTTCTTCCCTGGGGGCTCAGTGTTAGACTCCGATGCACCACAACAGGTTTACTGTATTCCTTTGACCATCATATTGACGATGAAACACAGAAATTGCATCGGGAATCAATAGAAAATTCACAATGCCGATTTATATTGACGAGAGTAACGTTTCGGGCAGTCTGGTTCTTTGGTTCTTCCCTTGGGGCTCAGTGTTAGACTCCGATGCAGCAAAGCAGGTTTACTGTATCCCTTCGACCATCATATTGACGATGAAACCCAGAAATTGCATCGGGAATCAATAGAAAATTCACAATGCCGATTTATAATGACGAGAGTAACGTTTCGGAGTGTCTGTTTTGTAACTCTTCCCTGGGGGCTCAGTGTTAGACTCCGATGCACCACAGCAGGTTTACTGTATTCCTTCGACCATCATATTGACGATGAAACACAGAAATATCATCGGGAATCAGTGGAAAATTCACAATGCCGATTTATATTGACGAGAGTAACGTTTCGGGTAGGCTGCTTTTTGGCTCTTCCCTGAGGGATCAGTGTTAGACTCCGATGTACCACAGCAGGTTTACTGTATACCTTCGACCATCATATTGACGATGAAACACAGAAATTGCATCGGGAATCAATGGAAAATTCACAATGCCGATTTATAATGACGAGAGTAACGTTTCGGGTAGGCTGCTTTTGACTCTTCCCTGAGGGATCAGTGTTAGACTCCGATGTACCACAGCAGGTTTACTGTATACCTTCGACCATCATATTGACGATGAAACACAGAAATTGCATCGGGAATCAATAGAAAATTCACAATGCCGATTTATATTGACGAGAGTAACGTTTCGGGCAGTCTCGTTCTTTGGTTCTTCCCTGGGGGCTCAGAGTTAGACTCCGATGCAGCAAAGCAGGTTTACTGTATCCCTTCGACAATCATATTGACGATGAAACCCGGAAATTGCATCGGGAATCAATAGAAAATTCACAATGCCGATTTATAATGACGAGAGTAACGTTTCGGAGTGTCTGTTTTGTAACTCTTCCCTGGGGGCTCAGTGTTAGACTCCGATGCACCACAGCAGGTTTACTGTATTCCTTCTACCATCATATTGACGATGAAACACAGAAATATCATCGGGAATCAGTGTAAATTCACAATGCCGATTTATATTGACGAGAGTAACGTTTCGGGTAGGCTGCTTTTTGGCTCTTCCCTGAGGGATCAGTGTTAGACTCTGATGCACCACAGCAGGTTTACTGTATTCCTTAAAACATCATATTGACGATGAAACACAGAAATTGCATCGGGAATTAATAGAAAATTCACAATACCGATTTATATTGACGAGAGGAACGTTTCGGGCAGTCTGGTTTTTTGTTTCTTCCCTGGGGGCTCAGTGTTAGACTCCGATGCACCACAACAGGTTTACTGTATTCCTTTGACCATCATATTGACGATGAAACACAGAAATTGCATCGGGAATCAATAGAAAATTCACAATGCCGATTTATATTGACGAGAGTAACGTTTCGGGTAGGCTGCTTTTTGGCTCTTCCCTGAGGGATCGGTGTTAGACTCCGATGCACCAAAGCAGGTTTACTGTATTCCTTCGACCATCATATGGACGATGAAACACAGAAATTCCATCGGGAATCAATAGAAAATTCACAATGCCGATTTATATTGACGAGAGTAACGTTTCGGAGTGTCTGTTTTTTAACTCTTCCCTGGGGGCTCAGTGTTAGACTCCAATGCACCACAGCAGGTTTACTGTATTCCTTCGACCATCATATTGACGATGAAACACAGAAATTGCATCCGGATTCAATACAAAATGCACAATGCCTATTTATATTGACGAGAGTAACGTATCGGAGTATCTGTTTTTTAACTCTTCCCTGGGGGCTCAGTGTTAGACTCCGATGCACTACAGCAGGTTTGCTGTATCCCTTCGACCATCACATTGACGATGAAACACAGAAATATCATCGGGAATCAGTGGAAAATTCACAATGCCGAATTATATTGACGAGAGTAACGTTTCGGGTAGGCTGCTTTTTGGCTCTTCCCTGAGGGATCAGTGTTAGACTCCGATGTACCACAGCAAATTTACTGTATACCTTCGACCATCATATTGACGATGAAACACAGAAATTGCATCGGGAATCAATGGAAAATTCACAAGGCCGATTTATAATGACGAGAGTAACGTTTCGGGTAGGCTGCATTTTGGCTCTTCCCTGAGGGATCAGTGTTAGACTCCGATGTGCCACAGCAGGTTTACTGTATACCTTCGACCATCATATTGACGATGAAACACAGAAATTGCATCGGGAATCAATAGAAAATTCACAATGCCGATTTATATTGACGAGAGTAACGTTTCGGGCAGTCTCGTTCTTTGGTTCTTCCCTGGGGGCTCAGAGTTAGACTCCGATGCAGCAAAGCAGGTTTACTGTATCCCTTCGACCATCATATTGACGATGAAACCCAGAAATTGCATCGGGAATCAATAGAAAATTCACAATGCCGATTTATAATGACGAGAGTAACGTTTCGGAGTGTCTGTTTTGTAACTCTTCCCTGGGGGCTCAGTGTTAGACTCCGATGCACCACAGCAGGTTTACTGTATTCCTTCGACCATCATATTGACGATGAAACACAGAAATATCATCGGGAATCAGTGGAAAATTCACAATGCCGATTTATATTGACGAGAGTAACGTTTCGGGTAGGCTGCTTTTTGGCTCTTCCCTGAGGGATCAGTGTTAGACTCCGATGTACCACAGCAGGCTTACTGTATACCTTCGACCATCATATTGACGATGAAACACAGAAATTGCATCGGGAATCAATGGAAAATTCACAATGCCGATTTATAATGACGAGAGTAACGTTTCGGGTAGGCTGCTTTTGACTCTTCCCTGAGGGATCACTGTTAGACTCCGATGTACCACAGCAGGTTTACTGTATACCTTCGACCATCATATTGACGATGAAACACAGAAATTGCATCGGGAATCAATAGAAAATTCACAATGCCGATTTATATTGACGAGAGTAACGTTTCGGGCAGTCTCGTTTTTTGGTTCTTCCCTGGGGGCTCAGAGATAGACTCCGATGCAGCAAAGCAGGTTTACTGTATCCCTTCGACCATCATATTGACGATGCAACACAGAAATTGCATCCCGTTTTAATACAAAATTCACAATGCCTATTTAGATTGACGAGAGTAATGTATCGGAGTATCTGTTTTTAACTCTTCCCTGGGGGCTTAGTGTTAGACTCCGATGCACTACAGCAGGTTTACTGTATCCCTTCGACCATCATATTGACGATGAAACACAGAAATTGCATCGGAAATCAATGGAAAATTCACAATGCCAATTTATATTGACGAGAGTAACGTTTCGGGTAGGCTGCTTTTTGGCTCTTCCCTGAGGGATCAGTGTTAGACTCTGATGCACCACAGCAGGTTTACTGTATTCCTTAAAACATCATATTGACGATGAAACACAGAAATTGCATCGGGAATTAATAGAAAATTCACAATACCGATTTATATTGACGAGAGGAACGTTTCGGGCAGTCTGGTTTTTTGTTTCTTCCCTGGGGGCTCAGTGTTAGACTCCGATGCACCACAACAGGTTTACTGTATTCCTTTGACCATCATATTGACGATGAAACACAGAAATTGCATCGGGAATCAATAGAAAATTCACAATGCCGATTTATATTGACGAGAGTAACGTTTCGGGCAGTCTGGTTCTTTGGTTCTTCCCTTGGGGCTCAGTGTTAGACTCCGATGCAGCAAAGCAGGTTTACTGTATCCCTTCGACCATCATATTGACGATGAAACACAGAAAATGCATCCGGATTCAATAGAAAATTCACAATGCCTATTTATATTGACGAGAGTAACGTTTCGGAGTGTCTTTGTTTTAACTCTTCCCTGGGGGCTCAGTGCTAGACTCTGATGCACCACAGCAGGTTTACTGTATTCCTTCGACCATTATATTGACGATGAAACACAGAAATTGCATCGGGAATCAATAGAAAATTCACAATGCCAATTTATATTAACGAGAGTAACGTTTCGGGTAGGCTGCTTTTTGGCTCTTCCCTGAGGGATCGGTGTTAGACTCCGATGCACCAAAGCAGGTTTACTGTATTCCTTCGACCATCATATGGACGATGAAACACAGAAATTCCATCGGGAATCAATAGAAAATTCACAATGCCGATTTATATTGACGAGAGTAACGTTTCGGAGTGTCTGCTTTTTAACTCTTCCCTGGGGGCTCAGTGTTAGACTCCAATGCACCACAGCAGGTTTACTGTATTCCTTCGACCATCATATTGACGATGAAACACAGAAATTGCATCCGGATTCAATACAAAATTCACAATGCCTATTTATATTGACGAGAGTAACGTATCGGAGTATCTGTTTTTTAACTCTTCCCTGGGGGCTCAGTGTTAGACTCCGATGCACTACAGCAGGTTTGCTGTATCCCTTCGACCATCACATTGACGATGAAACACAGAAATATCATCGGGAATCAGTGGAAAATTCACAATGCCGATTTATATTGACGAGAGTAACGTTTCGGGCAGTCTGGTTCTTTGGTTCTTCCCTTGGGGCTCAGTGTTAGACTCCGATGCAGCAAAGCAGGTTTACTGTATCCCTTCGACCATCATATTGACGATGAAACCCAGAAATTGCATCGGGAATCAATAGAAAATTCACAATGCCGATTTATAATGACGAGAGTAACGTTTCGGAGTGTCTGTTTTGTAACTCTTCCCTGGGGGCTCAGTGTTAGACTCCGATGCACCACAGCAGGTTTACTGTATTCCTTCGACCATCATATTGACGATGAAACACAGAAATATCTACGGGAATCAGTGGAAAATTCACAATGCCGATTTATATTGACGAGAGTAACGTTTCGGGTAGGCTGCTTTTTGGCTCTTCCCTGAGGGATCAGTGTTAGACTCCGATGTACCACAGCAGGTTTACTGTATACCTTCGACCATCATATTGACGATGAAACACAGAAATTGCATCGGGAATCAATGGAAAATTCACAATGCCGATTTATAATGACGAGATTAACGTTTCGGGTTGGCTGCTTTTGACTCTTCCCTGAGGGATCAGTGTTAGACTCCGATGTACCACAGCAGGTTTACTGTATACCTTCGACCATCATATTGACGATGAAACACAGAAATTGCATCGGGAATCAATGGAAAATTCACAATGCCGATTTATATCGACGAGAGTAACGTTTCGGGCAGTCTCGTTTTTTGGTTCTTCCCTGGGGGCTCAGAGTTAGACTCCGATGCAGCAAAGCAGGTTTACTGTATCCCTTCGACCATCATATTGACGATGAAACACAGAAATTGCATCCCGTTTTAATACAAAATTCACAATGCCTATTTAGATTGACGAGAGTAATGTATCGGAGTATCTGTTTTTAACTCTTCCCTGGGGGCTTAGTGTTAGACTCCGATGCACTACAGCAGGTTTACTGTATCCCTTCGACCATCATATTGACGATGAAACACAGAAATTGCATCGGAAATCAATGGAAAATTCACAATGCCAATTTATATTGACGAGAGTAACGTTTCGGGTAGGCTGCTTTTTGGCTCTTCCCTGAGGGATCAGTGTTAGACTCTGATGCACCACAGCAGGTTTACTGTATTCCTTAAAACATCATATTGACGATGAAACACAGAAATTGCATCGGGAATTAATAGAAAATTCACAATACCGATTTATATTGACGAGAGGAACGTTTCGGGCAGTCTGGTTTTTTGTTTCTTCCCTGGGGGCTCAGTGTTAGACTCCGATGCACCACAACAGGTTTACTGTATTCCTTTGACCATCATATTGACGATGAAACACAGAAATTGCATCGGGAATCAATAGAAAATTCACAATGCCGATTTATATTGACGAGAGTAACGTTTCGGGTAGGCTGCTTTTTGGCTCTTCCCTGAGGGATCGGTGTTAGACTCCGATGCACCAAAGCAGGTTTACTGTATTCCTTCGACCATCATATGGACGATGAAACACAGAAATTCCATCGGGAATCAATAGAAAATTCACAATGCCGATTTATATTGACGAGAGTAACGTTTCGGAGTGTCTGTTTTTTAACTCTTCCCTGGGGGCTCAGTGTTAGACTCCAATGCACCACAGCAGGTTTACTGTATTCCTTCGACCATCATATTGACGATGAAACACAGAAATTGCATCCGGATTCAATACAAAATTCACAATGCCTATTTATATTGACGAGAGTAACGTATCGGAGTATCTGTTTTTTAACTCTTCCCTGGGGGCTCAGTGTTAGACTCCGATGCACTACAGCAGGTTTGCTGTATCCCTTCGACCATCACATTGACGATGAAACACAGAAATATCATCGGGAATCAGTGGAAAATTCACAATGCCGATTTATATTGACGAGAGTAACGTTTCGGGTAGGCTGCTTTTTGGCTCTTCCCTGAGGGATCAGTGTTAGACTCCGATGTACCACAGCAGGTTTACTGTATACCTTCGACCATCATATTGACGATGAAACACAGAAATTGCATCGGGAATCAATGGAAAATTCACAAGGCCGATTTATAATGACGAGAGTAACGTTTCGGGTAGGCTGCTTTTTGGCTCTTCCCTGAGGGATCAGTGTTAGACTCCGATGTACCACAGCAGGTTTACTGTATACCTTCGACCATCATATTGACGATGAAACACAGAAATTGCATCGGGAATCAATAGAAAATTCACAATGCCGATTTATATTGATGAGAGTAACGTTTCGGGCAGTCTCGTTCTTTGGTTCTTCCCTGGGGGCTCAGAGTTAGACTCCGATGCAGCAAAGCAGGTTTACTGTATCCCTTCGACCATCATATTGACGATGAAACCCAGAAATTGCATCGGGAATCAATAGAAAATTCACAATGCCGATTTATAATGACGAGAGTAACGTTTCGGAGTGTCTGTTTTGTAACTCTTCCCTGGGGGCTCAGTGTTAGACTCCGATGCACCACAGCAGGTTTACTGTATTCCTTCGACCATCATATTGACGATGAAACACAGAAATATCATCGGGAATCAGTGGAAAATTCACAATGCCGATTTATATTGACGAGAGTAACGTTTCGGGTAGGCTGCTTTTTGGCTCTTCCCTGAGGGATCAGTGTTAGACTCCGATGTACCACAGCAGGTTTACTGTATACCTTCGACCATCATATTGACGATGAAACACAGAAATTGCATCGGGAATCAATGGAAAATTCACAATGCCGATTTATAATGACGAGAGTAACGTTTCGGGTAGGCTGCTTTTGACTCTTCCCTGAGGGATCAGTGTTAGACTCAGATGTACCACAGCAGGTTTACTGTATACCTTCGACCATCATATTGACGATGAAACACAGAAATTGCATCGGGAATCAATAGAAAATTCACAATGCCGATTTATATTGACGAGAGTAACGTTTCGGGCAGTCTCGTTTTTTGGTTCTTCCCTGGGGGCTCAGAGTTAGACTCCGATGCAGCAAAGCAGGTTTACTGTATCCCTTCGACCATCATATTGACGATGAAACACAGAAATTGCATCCCGTTTTAATACAAAATTCACAATGCCTATTTAGATTGACGAGAGTAATGTATCGGAGTATCTGTTTTTAACTCTTCCCTGGGGGCTTAGTGTTAGACTCCGATGCACTACAGCAGGTTTACTGTATCCCTTCGACCATCATATTGACGATGAAACACAGAAATTGCATCGGAAATCAATGGAAAATTCACAATGCCAATTTATATTGACGAGAGTAACGTTTCGGGTAGGCTGCTTTTTGGCTCTTCCCTGAGGGATCACTGTTAGACTCTGATGCACCACAGCAGGTTTACTGTATTCCTTAAAACATCATATTGACGATGAAACACAGAAATTGCATCGGGAATTAATAGAAAATTCACAATACCGATTTATATTGACGAGAGGAACGTTTCGGGCAGTCTGGTTTTTTGTTTCTTCCCTGGGGGCTCAGTGTTAGACTCCGATGCACCACAACAAGTTTACTGTATTCCTTTGACCATCAAATTGACGATGAAACACAGAAATTGCATCGGGAATCAATAGAAAATTCACAATGCCGATTTATATTGACGAGAGTAACGTTTCGGGCAGTCTGGTCCTTTGGTTCTTCCCTTGGGGCTCAGTGTTAGACTCCGATGCAGCAAAGCAGGTTTACTGTATCCCTTCGACCATCATATTGACGATGAAACACAGAAAATGCATCCGGATTCAGTAGAAAATTCACAATGCCTATTTATATTGACGAGAGTAACGTTTCGGAGTGTCTTTTTTTTAACTCTTCCCTGGGGGCTCAGTGCTAGACTCTGATGCACCACAGCAGGTTTACTGTATTCCTTCGACCATTATATTGACGATGAAACACAGAAATTGCATCGGGAATCAATAGAAAATTCACAATGCCGATTTATATTAACGAGAGTAACGTTTCGGGTAGGCTGCTTTTTGGCTCTTCCCTGATGGATCGGTGTTAGACTCCGATGCACCAAAGCAGGTTTACTGTATTCCTTCGACCATCATATGGACGATGAAACACAGAAATTCCATCGGGAATCAATAGAAAATTCACAATGCCGATTTATATTGACGAGAGTAACGTTTCGGAGTGTCTGTTTTTTAACTCTTCCCTGGGGGCTCAGTGTTAGACTCCAATGCACCACAGCAGGTTTACTGTATTCCTTCGACCATCATATTGACGATGAAACACAGAAATTGCATCCGGATTCAATACAAAATTCACAATGCCTATTTATATTGACGAGAGTAACGTATCGGAGTATCTGTTTTTTAACTCTTCCCTGGAGGCTCAGTGTTAGACTGCGATGCACTACAGCAGGTTTGCTGTATCCTTTCGACCATCACATTGTCGATGAAACACAGAAATATCATCGGGAATCAGTGGAAAATTCACAATGCCGATTTATATTGACGAGAGTAACGTTTCGGGTAGGCTGCTATTTGGCTCTTCCCTGAGGGATCAGTGTTAGACTCCGATGCACCACAGCAGGTTTACTGTATTCCTTCGACCATCATATTGACGATGAAACACAGAAATTGCATCGGGAATCAATAGAAAATTCACAATGCCGATTTATATTGACGAGAGTAACGTTTCGGGCAGTCTGGTTTTTGGTTCTTCCCTGGGGGCTCAGTGTTAGACTCCGATGCACCAGAGCAGGTTTACTGTATTGCTTCGACTATCATATTGACGATGAAACACAGAAATTGCATCGGGAATCAATAGATAATTCACAATGCCGATTTATATAGACGGGAGTAACGTTTCGGGTAGGCTGCTTGTTCGCTCTTTCCTGAGGGATCAGTGTTAGACTCCGATGCACCACAGCAGGTTTACTGTATCCCTTCGAACATCATATTGACGATGAAACACAGAAATTGCATCGGGAATCAATAGAAAATTCACAATGCCGATTTGTATTGACGAGAGTAACGTTTCGGGCAGTCAGGTTTTTTGGTTCTTCTCTGGGGGCTCAGTGTTAGACTCCGATGCACCACAGCAGGTTTACTGTATTCCTTCGACCATCATATTGACGATGAAACACAGAAATTGCATCGAGAATCAATAGAAAATTCACAATGCCGATTTATATTGACGAGAGTAACGTTTCGGGTAGGCTGCATTTTGGCTCTTCCCTGAGGGATCAGTGTTAGACTCCGATGCACCACAACAGGTTCACTGTATTCCTTCGACCATCATATTGACGATGAACCACAGAAATTGCATCGGGAATCGATAGAAAATTCACAATGCCGAATTATATTGACGAGAGTAACGTTTCGGGCAGTCTTGTTCTTTGGTTCTTCCCTGGGGGCTCAGTGTTAGACTCCGATGCAGCAAAGCAGGTTTACTGTATCCCTTCGACCATCATATTGACGATGAAACACAGAAATTGCATCCGGATTCAATACAAAATTCACAATGCCTATTTATATTGACGAGAGTAACGTTTCGGAGAATCTGTTTTGTAACTCTTCCCTGGGGACTCAGTGTTAGACTCCGATGCACCACAGCAGGTTTACTGTATCCCTTCGACCATCATATTGACGATGAAACACAGAAATTGCATCGGGAATCAATAGAAAATTCACAATGCCGATTTATAATGACGAGAGTAACGTTTCGGGTAGGCTGCTTTTTGGCTCTTCCCTGAGGGATCAGTGTTAGACTCCGATGCACCACAGCAGGTTTACTGTATTCCTTCGGCCATCGTATTGACGATGAAACACAGAAATTGCATCGGGAATCAATAGAAAATTCACAATGCCGATTTATATTGACGAGAGTAACGTTTCGGGCAGTCTGGTTTTTTGGTTCTTCCCTGGGGGCTCAGTGTTAGACTCCGATGCACCACAGCAGGTTTACTGTATTCCTTCAAACATCATAATGACGATGAAACACAGAAATTGCATCGGGAATCAATAGAAAATTCACAATGCCGATTTATATTGACGAGAGTAACGTTACGGGTAGGCTGCTTTTTGGCTCTTCCCTGAGGGATCAGTGTTAGACTCCGATGCACCAAAGCAGGTTTACTGTATTCCTTCGACCATCATTATGACGATGAAACACAGAAATTGCATCCGGATTCAATACAAAATTCACAATGCCTATTTATATTGACGAGAGTAACGTTTCGGGTAGGCTGCTTTTTGGCTCTTCCCTGAGGGATCAGTGTTAGACTCCGATGCACCAAAGCAGGTTTACTGTATTCCTTCGACCATCATATTGACGATGAAACACAGAAATTGCATCGGGAATCAATAGAAAATTCACAATGCCGATTTATATTGACGAGAGTAACGTTTCGGGTAGGCTGCTTTTTGGCTCTTCCCTGAGGGATCAGTGTTAGACTCCGATGCACCACAGCAGGTTTACTGTATCCCTTCGACCATCATATTGACGATGAAACACAGAAATTGCATCGGGAATCAATAGAAAATTCACAATACCGATTTATATTGACGAGAGTAACGTTTCGGGCAGTCAGGTTTTTTGGTTCTTCCCTGGGGGCTCAGTGTTAGACTCCGATGCACCTCAGCAGGTTTACTGTATTCCTACGACCATCATATTGACGACGAAACACAGAAATTGCATCGAGAATCAATAGATAATTCACAATGCCGATTTATATTGACGAGAGTAACGTTTCGGGTAGGCTGCATTTTGGCTCATCCCTGAGGGATCAGTGTTAGACTCCGATGCACCACAACAGGTTCACTGTATTCCTTCGACCATCGTATTGACGATGAAACACAGAAATTGCATCGGGAATCGATAGAAAATTCACAATGCCGAATTATATTGACGAGAGTAACGTTTCGGGCAGCCTTGTTCTTTGGTTCTTCCCTGGGGGCTCAGTGTTAGACTCCGATGCAGCAAAGCAGGTTTACTGTATCCCTTCGACCATCATATTGACGATGAAACACAGAAATTGCATCCGGATTCAATACAAAATTCACAATGCCTATTTATATTGACGAGAGTAACGTTTCGGAGTATCTGTTTTGTAACTCTTCCCTGGGGGCTCAGTGTTAGACTCCGATGCACCACAGCAGGTTTACTGTATCCCTTCGACCATCATATTGACGATGAAACACAGAAATTGCATCGGGAATCAATAGAAAATTCACAATGCCGATTTATAATGACGAGAGTAACGTTTCGGGTAGGCTGCTTTTTGGCTCTTCCCTGAGGGATCAGTGTTAGACTCCGATGCACCACAGCAGGTTTACTGTATTCCTTCGGCCATCATATTGACGATGAAACACAGAAATTGCATCGGGAATCAATAGAAAATTCACAATGCCGATTTATATTGACGAGAGTAACGTTTCGGGCAGTCTGGTTTTTTGGTTCTTCCCTGGGGGCTCAGTGTTAGACTCCGATGCACCACAGCAGGTTTACTGTATTCCTTCAAACCTCATATTGACGATGAAACACAGAAATTGCATCGGGAATCAATAGAAAATTCAGAATGCCGATTTATATTGACGAGAGTAACGTTACGGGTAGGCTGCTTTTTGGCTCTTCCCTGAGGGATCAGTGTTAGACTCCGATGCACCAAAGCAGGTTTACTGTATTCCTTCGGCCATCATTATGACGATGAAACACAGAAATTGCATCCGGATTCAATACAAAATTCACAATGCCTATTTATATTGACGAGAGTAACGTTTCGGGTAGGCTGCTTTTTGGCTCTTCCCTGAGGGATCAGTGTTAGACTCCGATGCACCAAAGCAGGTTTACTGTATTCCTTCGACCATCATGTTGACGATGAAACACAGAAATTGCATCGGGAATCAATAGAAAATTCACAATGCCGATTTATATTGACGAGAGTAACGTTTCGGGTAGGCTGCTTTTTTGGCTCTTCCCTGAGGGATCAGTGTTAGACTCCGATGCAGCAAAGCAGGTTTATTGTATTGCTTCGACCATCATATTTACGATGAAACACAGAAATTGCATCAGGATTCAATACAAAATTCACAATGCCTATTTATATTGACGAGAGTAACGTATCGGAGTATCTGTTTTTTAACTCTTCCCTGGGGAGTCAGTGTTAGACTCCGATGCACTACAGCAGGTTTACTGTATCCCTTCGACCATCATATTGACGATGAAACACAGAAATATCATCGGGAATCAGTGGAAAATTCACAATGCCGATTTATATTGACGAGAGTAACGTTTCGTGTAGGCTGCATTTTGGCTCATCCCTGAGGGATCAGTGTTAGACTCCGATGCACCACAACAGGTTCACTGTATTCCTTCGACCATCATATTGACGATGAAACACAGAAATTGCATCGGGAATCGATAGAAAATTCACAATGCCGAATTATATTGACGAGAGTAACGTTTCGGGCAGTCTTGTTCTTTGGTTCTTCCCTGGGGGCTCAGTGTTAGACGCCGATGCAGCAAAGCAGGTTTACTGTATCCCTTCGACCATCATATTGACGATGAAACACAGAAATTGCATCCGGATTCAATACAAAATTCACAATGCCTATTTATATTGACGAGAGTAACGTTTCGGAGTATCTGTTTTGTAACTCTTCCCTGGGGGCTCAGTGTTAGACTCCGATGCACCACAGCAGGTTTACTGTATCCCTTCGACCATCATATTGACGATGAAACACAGAAATTGCATCGGGAATCAATAGAAAATTCACAATGCCGATTTATAATGACGAGAGTAACGTTTCGGGTAGGCTGCTTTTTGGCTCTTCCCTGATGGATCAGTGTTAGACTCCGATGCACCACAGCAGGTTTACTGTATTCCTTCGGCCATCATATTGACGATGAAACACAGAAATTGCATCGGGAATCAATAGAAAATTCACAATGCCGATTTATTTTGACGAGAGTAACGTTTCGGGCAGTCTGGTTTTTTGGTTCTTCCCTTGGGGCTCAGTGTTAGACTCCGATGCACCACAGCAGGTTTACTGTATTCCTTCAAACATCATATTGACGATGAAACACAGAAATTGCATCGGGAATCAATAGAAAATTCACAATGCCGATTTATATTGACGAGAGTAACGTTACGGGTAGGCTGCTTTTTGGCTCTTCCCTGAGGGATCAGTGTTTGACTCCGATGCACCAAAGCAGGTTTACTGTATTCCTTCGGCCATCATTATGACGATGAAACACAGAAATTGCATCCGGATTCAATACAAAATTCACAATGCCTATTTATATTGACGAGAGTAACGTTTCGGGTAGGCTGCTTTTTGGCTCTTCCCTGAGGGATCAGTGTTAGACTCCGATGCACCAAAGCAGGTTTACTGTATTCCTTCGACCATCATGTTGACGATGAAACACAGAAATTGCATCGGGAATCAATAGAAAATTCACAATGCCGATTTATATTGACGAGAGTAACGTTTCGGGTAGGCTGCTTTTTTGGCTCTTCCCTGAGGGATCAGTGTTAGACTCCGATGCAGCAAAGCAGGTTTATTGTATTGCTTCGACCATCATATTTACGATGAAACACAGAAATTGCATCAGGATTCAATACAAAATTCACAATGCCTATTTATATTGACGAGAGTAACGTATCGGAGTATCTGTTTTTTAACTCTTCCCTGGGGAGTCAGTGTTAGACTCCGATGCACTACAGCAGGTTTACTGTATCCCTTCGACCATCATATTGACGATGAAACACAGAAATATCATCGGGAATCAGTGGAAAATTCACAATGCCGATTTATATTGACGAGAGTAACGTTTCGGGTAGGCTGCTTTTTGGCTCTTCCCTGAGGGATCAGTGTTAGACTCCGATGCACCACAGCAGGTTTACTGTATTCCTTCGACCATCATATTGACGATGAAACACAGAAATTGCATCGGGAATCAATAGAAAATTCACATTGCCGATTTATATTGACGACAGTAACGTTTCGGGCAGTCTGGTTTTTTGGGTCTTCCCTGGGGGCTCAGTGTTAGACTCCGATGCAGCAAAGCAGGTTTACTGTATCCCTTCGACCATCATATTGACGATGAAACACAGAAATTGCATCCGGATTCAATACAAAATTCACAATGCCTCTTTATATTGACGAGAGTAACGTTTCGGAGAATCTGTTATTTAACTCTTCCCTGGGGGCTCAGTGTTAGACTCCGATGCACTACAGCAGGTTTACTGTATCCCTTCGACCATCATATTGACGATGAAACACAGAAATTGCATCGGGAATCAATAGAAAATTCACAATGCCGATTTATATTGACGAGAGTAGCGTTTCGGGCAGTCAGGTTTTTTGGTTCTTCCCTGGGGGCTCAGTGTTAGACTCCGATGCACCACAGCAGGTTTACTGTATTTCTTCGACCATCATATTGACGACGAAACACAGAAATTGCATCGAGAATCAATAGAAAATTCACAATGCCGATTTATATTGACGAGAGTAACGTTTCGGGTAGGCTGCATTTTGGCTCATCCCTGAGGGATCAGTGTTAGACTCCGATGCACCAAAGCAGGTTTACTGTATTCCTTCGACCATCATTATGACGATGAAACACAGAAATTGCATCCGGATTCAATACAAAATTCACAATGCCTATTTATATTGACGAGAGTAACGTTTCGGGTAGGCTGCTTTTTGGCTCTTCCCTGAGGGATCAGTGTTAGACTCCGATGCACCAAAGCAGGTTTACTGTATTCCTTCGACCATCATATTGACGATGAAACACAGAAATTGCATCGGGAATCAATAGAAAATTCACAATGCCGATTTATATTGACGAGAGTAACGTTTCGGGTAGGCTGCTTTTTGGCTCTTCCCTGAGGGATCAGTGTTAGACTCCGATGCAGCAAAGCAGGTTTATTGTATTGCTTCGACCATCATATTGACGATGAAACACAGAATTTCCTTCCGGATTCAATACAAAATTCACAATGCCTATTTATATTGACGAGAGTAACGTATCGGAGTATCTGTTTTTTAACTCTTCCCTGGGGATTCAGTGTTAGACTCCGATGCACTACAGCAGGTATACTGTATCCCTTCGACCATCATATTGACGATGAAACACAGAAATTGCATCCGGATTCAATACAAAATTCACAATGCCTATTTATATTGACGAGAGTAACGTTTCGGAGTATCTGTTTTGTAACTCTTCCCTGGGGGCTCAGTGTTAGACTCCGATGCACCACAGCAGGTTTACTGTATCCCTTCGACCATCATATTGACGATGAAACACAGAAATTGCATCCGGATTCAATACAAAATTCACAATGCCTATTTATATTGACGAGAGTAACGTTTCGGAGTATCTGTTTTGTAACTCTTCCCTGGGGGCTCAGTGTTAGACTCCGATGCACCACAGCAGGTTTACTGTATCCCTTCGACCATCATATTGACGATGAAACACAGAAATTGCATCGGGAATCAATAGAAAATTCACAATGCCGATTTATAATGACGAGAGTAACGTTTCGGGTAGGCTGCTTTTTGGCTCTTCCCTGAGGGATCAGTGTTAGACTCCGATGCACCACAGCAGGTTTACTGTATTCCTTCGGCCATCATATTGACGATGAAACACAGAAATTGCATCGGGAATCAATAGAAAATTCACAATGCCGATTTATATTGACGAGAGTAACGTTTCGGGCAGTCTGGTTTTTTGGTTCTTCCCTGGGGGCTCAGTGTTAGACTACGATGCACCACAGCAGGTTTACTGTATTCCTTCAAACATCATATTGACGATGAAACACAGAAATTGCATCGGGAATCAATAGAAAATTCACAATGCCGATTTATATTGACGAGAGTAACGTTATGGGTAGGCTGCTTTTTGGCTCTTCCCTGAGGGATCAGTGTTAGACTCCGATGCACCAAAGCAGGTTTACTGTATTCCTTCGACCATCATTATGACGATGAAACACAGAAATTGCATCCGGATTCAATACAAAATTCACAATGCCTATTTATATTGACGAGAGTAACGTTTCGGGTAGGCTGCTTTTTGGCTCTTCCCTGAGGGATCAGTGTTAGACTCCGATGCACCAAAGCAGGTTTACTGTATTCCTTCGACCATCATGTTGACGATGAAACACAGAAATTGCATCGGGAATCAATAGAAAATTCACAATGCCGATTTATATTGACGAGAGTAACGTTTCGGGTAGGCTGCTTTTTGGCTCTTCCCTGAGGGATCAGTGTTAGACTCCGATGCAGCAAAGCAGGTTTATTGTATTGCTTCGACCATCATATTGACGATGAAACACAGAAATTGCATCAGGATTCAATACAAAATTCACAATGCCTATTTATATTGACGAGAGTAACGTATCGGAGTACCTGTTTTTTAACTCTTCCCTGGGGAGTCAGTGTTAGACTCCGATGCACTACAGCAGGTTTACTGTATCCCTTCGACCATCATATTGACGATGAAACACAGAAATATCATCGGGAATCAGTGGAAAATTCACAATGCCGATTTATATTGACGAGAGTAACGTTTCGGGTAGGCTGCTTTTTGGCTCTTCCCTGAGGGATCAGTGTTAGACTCCGATGCACCACAGCAGGTTTACTGTATTCCTTCGACCATCATATTGACGATGAAACACAGAAATTGCATCGGGAATCAATAGAAAATTCACATTGCCGATTTATATTGACGACAGTAACGTTTCGGGCAGTCTGGTTTTTTGGTTCTTCCCTGGGGGCTCAGTGTTAGACTCCGATGCAGCAAAGCAGGTTTACTGTATCCCTTCGACCATCATATTGACGATGAAACACAGAAATTGCATCCGGATTCAATACAAAATTCACAATGCCTCTTTATATTGACGAGAGTAACGTTTCGGAGTATCTGTTCTTTAACTCTTCCCTGGGGGCTCAGTGTTAGACTCCGATGCACTACAGCAGGTTTACTGTATCCCTTCGACCATCATATTGACGATGAAACACAGAAATTGCATCGGGAATAATAGAAAATTCACAATGCCGATTTATATTGACGAGAGTAACGTTTCGGGTAGGCTGCTTTTGGGCTCTTCCCTGAGGGATCAGTGTTAGACTCCGATGCACCACAGCAGGTTTACTGTATCCCTTCGACCATCTTATTGACGATGAAACACAGAAATTGTATCGGGAATCAATAGAAAATTCACAATGCCGATTTATATTGACGAGAGTAACGTTTCGGGCAGTCAGGTTCTTTGGTTCTTCCCTGGGGGCTCAGTGTTAGACTCCGATGCACCACAGCAGGTTTACTGTATTCCTTCGAAAATCATATTGACGATGAAACACAGAAATTGCATCGAGAATCAATAGAAAATTCACAATGCCGATTTATATTGACGAGAGTAACGTTTCGGGTTGGCTGCTTTTTGGCTCTTCCCTGAGGGATCAGTGTTAGACTCCGATGCACCACAGCAGGTTTACTGTATTCCTTCGACCATCATATTGACGATGAAACACAGAAATTGCATCGGGAATCAATAGAAAATTCACAATGCCGATTTATAATGACGAGAGTAACGTTTCGGGCAGTCTTGTTCTTTGGTTCTTCCCTGGGGGCTCAGTATTAGACTCCGATGCAGCAAAGCAGGTTTACTGTATCCCTTCGACCATCATATTGACGATGAAACACAGAAATTGCATCCGGATTCAATACAAAATTCACAATGCCTATTTATATTGACGAGAGTAACGTTTCGGAGTATCTGTTTTGTAACTCTTCCCTGGGGGCTCAGTGTTAGACTCCGATGCACCAGAGCAGGTTTACTGTATTCCTTCGACCTTCATATTGACGATGAAACACAGAAATTGCATCGAGAATCAATAGAAAATTCACAATGCCGATTTATATTGACGAGAGTAACGTTTCGTGTAGGCTGCTTTTTGGCTCTTCCCCGAGGGATCAGTGTTAGACTCCGATGCACAACAGCAGGTTTACTGTATTCCTTCGACCAACATATTGACGATGAAACACAGAAATTGCATCGGGAATCAATAGAAAATTCACAATTCTGATTTATATTGACGAGAGTAACGTTTCGTGCAGTCTTGTTCTTTGGTTCTTCCCTGGGGGCTCAGTGTTAGACTCCGAAGCAGCAAAGCAGGTTTACTGTATCCCTTCGACCATCATATTGACGATGAAACACAGAAATTGCATCCGGATTCAATACAAAATTCACAATGCCTATTTATATTGACGAGAGTAACGTTTCGGAGTATCTGTTTTGTAACTCTTCCCTGGGGGCTCAGTGTTAGACTCCGATGCACCACAGCAGGTTTACTGTATCCCTTCGACCATCATATTGACGATGAAACACAGAAATTGCATCGGGAATCAATAGAAAATTCACAATGCCGATTTATAATGACGAGAGTAACGTTTCGGGTAGGCTGCGTTTTGGCTCTTCCCTGAGGGATCAGTGTTAGACTCCGAAGTACCACAGCAGGTTTACTGTATACCTTCGGCCATCATATTGACGATGAAACACGGAAATTGCATCGGGAATCAATAGAAAATTCACAATGCCGATTTATATTGACGAGAGTAACGTTTCGGGCAGTCTGGTTTTTTGGTTCTTCCCTGGGGGCTCAGTGTTAGACTCCGATGCAGCACAGCAGGTTTACTGTATTCCTTCGACCATCATATTGACGATGAAACACAGAAATTGCATCGAGAATCAATAGAAAATTCACAATGCCGATTTATATTGACGAGAGTAACGTTTCGGGTAGGCTGCTTTTTGGCTCTTCCCTGAGGGATCAGTGTTAGACTCCGATGCACCACAGCAGGTTTACTGTATTCTTTCGGCCATCATATTGACGATGAAACACAGAAATTGCATCGGGAATCAATAGAAAATTCACAATGCCGATTTATATTGACGAGAGTAACGTTTCGGGCAGTCTGGTTTTTTGTTTCTTCCGTGGGGGCTCAGTGTTAGACTCCGATGCACCACAGCCGGTTTACTGTATTCCTTCGACCATCATATTGACGATGAAACACAGAAATTGCATCGAGAATCAAAAGAAAACTCACAATGCCGATTTATATTGACGAGAGTAACGTTTCGGGTAGGCTGCTTTTTGCTCTTCCCTGAGGGATCAGTGTTAGACTCCGATGCACCATAGCAGGTTTACTGTATTCCTTCGACCATCGTATTGACGATGAAACACAGAAATTGCATCGGGAATCAATAGAAAATTCACAATGCCGATTTATATTGACGAAAGTAACGTTTCGGGCAGTTTGGTTTTTTGGTTCTTCCCTGGGGGATCAGTGTTAGACTCCGATGCAGCAAAGCAGGTTTACTGTATCCCTTCGACCATCATATTGACGATGAAACACAGAAATTGCATCCGGATTCAATACAAAATTCACAATGCCTCTTTATATTGACGAGAGTAACATTTCGGAGTATCTGGTCTCTAACTCTTCCCTGGGGGCTCAGTGATAGACTTCGATGCACTACAGCAGGTTTACTGTATCTTTTCGACCATCATCTTGACGATGAAACACAGAAATTGCATCGGGAATCAATAGAAAATTCACAATGCCGATTTATATTGACGAGAGTAACGTTTCGGGCAGTCAGGTTCTTTGGTTCTTCCCTGGGGGTTCAGTGTTAGACTCCGATGCACCACAGCAGGTGTACTGTATTCCTTCGACCATCATATGGACGATGAAACACAGAAATTGCATCGAGAATCAATAGAAAATTCACAATGCCGATTTATATTGACGAGAGTAACGTTTCGGGTAGGCTGCTTTTTGGCTCTTCCCTGAGGGATCAGTGTTAGACTCCGATGCACCACAACAGGTTTACTTTATTCCTTCGACCATCATATTGACGATGAAACACAGAAATTGCATCGGGAATAAATAGAAAATTCACAATGCCGAATTATATTGACGAGAGTAACGTTTCGGGCAGTCTTGTTCTTTGGTTCTTCCCTGGGGGCTCTGTGTTAGTCTCCGATGCAGCAAAGCAGGTTTACTGTATCCCTTCGACCATCATATTGACGATGAAACACAGAAATTGCATCCGGATTCAATACAAAATTCACAATGCCTATTTATATTGACGAGAGTAACATTTCGGAGTATCTGTTTTTTAACTCATCCCTGGAGGCTCAGAGTTAGACTCCGATGCACTACAGCAGGTTTACTGTATCCCTTCGACCATCATATTGACGATGAAACACAGAAATTGCATCGGAAATCAATGGAAAATTCACAATGCCGATTTATATTGACGAGAGTAATGTTTCGGGTAGGCTGCTTTTTGGCTCTTCCCTGAGGGATCAGTGTTAGACTCCGATGCACCACAGCAGGTTTACTGTATTCCTTCGGCCATCGTATTGACGATGAAACACAGTAATTGCATCTTGAATCAATAGAAAATTCACAATGCCGATACATATTGACGAGAGTAACGTTTCGGGCAGTCTGGTTCTTTGGTTCTTCCCTGGGGGCTCAGTGTTAGACTCCGATGCACCACAGCAGGTTTACTGTATTCCTTCAAACATCATATTGACGATGAATCACAGAAATTGCATCGGGAATCAATAGAAAATTAACAATGCCGATTTATATTGACGAGAGTAACGTTTCGGGTAGGCTGCTTTTTGGCTCTTCCCTGAGGGATCAGTGTTAGACTCCGATGCAACACAACAGGTTTACTATATTCCTTCGACCATCATATTGACGATGAAACACAGAAATTGCATCGGGAATCGATAGAAAATTCACAATGCCGAATTATATTGACGAGAGTAACGTTTCGGGCAGTCTTGTTCTTTGGTTCTTCCCTGGGGGCTCAGTGTTAGACTCCGATGCAGCAAAGCAGGTTTACTGTATCCCTTCGACCATCATATTGACGATGAAACACAGAAATTGCATCCGGATTCAATACAAAATTCACAATGCCTATTTATATTGACGAGAGTAACTTTTCGGAGTATCTGTTTTGTAACTCTTCCCTGGGGGCTCAGTGTTAGACTCCGATGCACCACAGCAGGTTTACTGTATCCCTTCGACCATCATATTGACGATGAAACACAGAAATTGCATCGGGAATCAATAGAAAATTCACAATGCCTATTTATAATGACGAGAGTAACGTTTCGGATAGGCTGCTTTTTGGCTCTTCCCTGAGGAATCAGTGTTAGACTCCGATGTACCACAGCAGGTTTACTGTATACCTTCGACCATCATATTGACGATGAAACACGGAAATTGCATCGGGAATCAATAGAAAATTCACAATGCCGATTTATATTGACGAGAGTAACGTTTCGGGCAGTCTGGTTTTTTGGTTCTTCCCTGGGGGCTCAGTGTTAGACTCCGATGCAGCACAGCAGGTTTACTGTATTCCTTCGACCATCATATTGACGATGAAACACAGAAATTGCATCGAGAATCAATAGAAAATTCACAATGCCGATTTATATTGACGAGAGTAACGTTTCGGGTAGGCTGCTTTTTGGCTCTTCCCTGAGGGATCAGTGTTAGACTCCGATGCACCACAGCAGGTTTACTGTATTCCTTCGACCATCATATTGACGATGAAACACAGAAATTGCATCGGGAATCGATAGAAAATTCACAATGCCGAATTATATTGACGAGAGTAACGTTTCGGGCAGTCTTGTTCTTTGGTTCTTCCCTGGGGGCTCAGTGTTAGACTCCGATGCAGCAAAGCAGGTTCACTGTATCCCTTCGACCATCATATTGACGATGAAACACAGAAATTGCATCCGGATTCAATACAAAATTCACAATGCCTATTTATATTGACGAGAGTAACGTTTCGGAGTATCTGTATTGTAACTCTTCCCTGGGGGCTCAGTGTTAGACTCCGATGCACCACAGCAGGTTTACTGTATCCCTTCGACCATCATATTGACGATGAAACACAGAAATTGCATCGGGAATCAATAGAAAATTCACAATGCCGATTTATAATGACGAGAGTAACGTTTCGGGTAGGCTGCTTTTTGGCTCTTCCCTGAGGGATCAGTGTTAGACTCCGATGTACCACAGCAGGTTTACTGTATCCCTTCGACAATCATATTGACGATGAAACACGGAAATTGCATCGGGAATCAATAGAAAATTCACAATGCCGATTTATATTGACGAGAGTAACGTTTCGGGCAGTCTCGTTTTTTGGTTCTTCCCTGGGGGCTCAGTGTTAGACTCCGATGCAGCACAGCAGGTTTACTGTATTCCTTCCACCATCATATTGACGATGAAACACAGAAATTGCATCGAGAATCAATAGAAAATTCACAATGCCGATTTATATTGACGAGAGTAACGTTTTGGGTAGGCTGCTTTTTGGCTCTTCCCTGAGGGATCAGTGTTAGACTCCGATGCACCACAACAGGTTTACTGTATTCCTTCGACCATCATATTGACGATGAATCACAGAAATTGCATCGGGAATCGATAGAAAATTCACAATGCCGAATTATATTGACGAGAGTAACGTTTCGGGCAGTCTTGTTCTTTGGTTATTCCCTGGGGGCTCAGTGTTAGACTCCGATGCAGCAAAGCAGGTTTACTGTATCCCTTCGACCATCATATTGACGATGAAACACAGAAATTGCATCCGGATTCAATACAAAATTCACAATGCCTATTTATATTGACGAGAGTAACGTTTCGGAGTATCTGTTTTGTAACTCTTCCCTGGGGGCTCAGTGTTAGACTCCGATGCACCACAGCAGGTTTACTGTATCCCTTCGACCATCATATTGACGATGAAACACAGAAATTGCATCGGGAATCAGTAGAAAATTCACAATGCCGATTTATATTGACGAGAGTAACGTTTCGGGCAGTCTGGTTTTTTGGTTCTTCCCTGGGGGCTCAGAGTTAGACTCCGATGCAGCAAAGCAGGTTTACTGTATCCCTTCGACCATCATATTGACGATGAAACACAGAAATTGCAACCGGATTTAATACAAAATTCACAATGCCTATTTAGATTGACGAGAGTAACGTATCGGAGTATCTGTTTTCTAACTCTTCCCTGGGGGCTTAGTGTTAGACTCCGATGCACTACAACAGGTTTACTGTATCCCTTCGACCATCATATTGACGATGAAACACAGAAATTGCATCGGGAATCAATAGAAAATTCACAATGCCAATTTATAATGACGAGAGTAACGTTTCGGGTAGGCTGCTTTTTGGCTCTTCCCTGAGGGATCAGTGTTAGTCTCCGATGCACCACAGCAGGTTTACTGTATTCCTTCGGCCATCATATTGACGATGAAACACAGAAATTGCATCGGGAATCAATAGAAAATTCACAATGCCGATTTATATTGACGAGAGTAACGTTTCGGGCAGTCTGGTTTTTTGGTTCTTCCCTGGGGGCTCAGAGTTAGACTCCGATGCAGCAAAGCAGGTTTACTGTATCCCTTCGACCATCATATTGACGATGAAACACAGAAATTGCAACCGGATTCAATACAAAATTCACAATGCCTATTTAGATTGACGAGAGTAACGTATCGGAGTATCTGTTTTCTAACTCTTCCCTGGGGGCTTAGTGTTAGACTCCGATGCACTACAACAGGTTTACTGTATCCCTTCGACCATCATATTGACGATGAAACACAGAAATTGCATCGGGAATCAATAGAAAATTCACAATGCCAATTTATGATGACGAGAGTAACGTTTCGGGTAGGCTGCTTTTTGGCTCTTCCCTGAGGGATCAGTGTTAGTCTCCGATGCACCACAGCAGGTTTACTGTATTCCTTCGGCCATCATATTGACGATGAAACACAGAAATTGCATCGGGAATCAATAGAAAATTCACAATGCCGATTTATATTGACGAGAGTAACGTTTCGGGCAGTCTGGTTTTTTGGTTCTTCCGTGGGGGCTCAGTGTTAGACTCCGATGCACCACAGCAGGTTTACTGTATTCCTTCGACCATCATATTGACGATGAAACAAAGAAATTGCATCGAGAATCAATAGAAAATTCACAATGCCGATTTATATTGACGAGAGTAACGTTTCGGGCAGTCTGGTTTTTTGGTTCTTCCGTGGGGGCTCAGTGTTAGACTCCGATGCACCACAGCAGGCTTACTGTGTTCCTTCGACCATCATATTGACGATGAAACAAAGAAATTGCATCGAGAATCAATAGAAAATTCACAATGCCGATTTATATTGACGAGAGTAACGTTTCGGGTAGGCTGCTTTTTGCTCTTCCCTGAGGGATCAGTGTTAGACTCCGATGCACCACAGCAGGTTTACTGTATTCCTTCGACCATCGTATTGACGATGAAACACAGAAATTGCATCGGGAATCAATAGAAAATTCACAATGCCGATTTATATTGACGAGAGTAACGTTTCGGGCAGTTTGGATTTTTGGATCTTCCCTGGGGGCTCAGTGTTAGACTCCGATGCAGCAAAGCAGGTTTACTGTATCCCTTAGACCATCATATTGACGATGAAACACAGAAATTGGATCCGGATTCAATACAAAATTCACAATGCCTCTTTATATTGACGAGAGTAACGTTTCGGAGTTTCTGTTCTTTAACTCTTCCCTGGGGGCTCAGTGTTAGACTCCGATGCACTACAGCAGGTTTACTGTATCCCTTCGACCATCATATTGACGATGAAACACAGAAATTGCATCGGGAATCAATAGAAAATTCACAATGCCGATTTATATTGACGAGAGTAACGTTTCGGGTAGGCTGCTCTTTGGCTCTTCCCTGAGGGATCAGTGTTAGGCTCCGATGCACCACAGCAGGTTTACTGTATCCCTTCGACCATCATATTGACGATGAAACACAGAAATTGCATCGGGAATCAATAGAAAATTCACAATGCCGATTTATATTGACGAGAGTAACGTTTCGGGCAGTCAGGTTCTTTGGTTCTTCCCTGGGGGCTCAGTGTTAGACTCCGATGCACCACAGCAGGTATACTGTATTCCTTCGAACATCATATGGACGATGAAACACAGAAATTGCATCGGGAATCAATAGAAAATTCACAATGCCGATTTATAATGACGAGAGTAACGTTTCGGGCAGTCTTGTTCTTTGGTTCTTCCCTGGGAGCTCAGTGTTAGACTCCGATGCAGCAAAGCAGGTTTACTGTATCCCTTCGACCATCATATTGACGATGAAACACAGAAATTGCATCCGGATTCAATACAAAATTCACAATGCCTATTTAGATTGACGAGAGTAACGTATCGGAGTATCTGTTTTTTAACTCTTCCCTGGGGGCTCAGTGTTAGACTCCGATGCACTACAGCAGGTTTACTGTAATCCTTCGACCATCATATTGACGATGAAACACAGAAATTGCATCGGAAATCAATGGAAAATTCACAATGCCGATTTATATTGACGAGAGTAACGTTTCGGGTAGGCTGCTTTTTGGCTCTTCTCTGAGGGATCAGTGTTAGACTCCAATGCACCACAGCAGGTTTACTGTATTCCTTCGGCCATCATATTGACGATGAAACACAGAAATTGCATCGGGAATCAATAGAAAATTCACAATGCCGATTTATATTGACGAGAGTAACGTTTCGGGTAGTCTGGTTATTTGGTTCTTCCCTGGGGGCTCAGTGTTAGACTCCGATGCACCACAGCAGGTTTACTGTATTCCTTGAAACATCATATTGACGATGAAACACAGAAATTGCATCGGGAATCAATAGAAAATTCACAATGCCGATTTATATTGACGAGAGTAACGTTTCGGGTAGGCTGCTTTTTGGCTCTTCCCTGAGGGATCAGTGTTAGACTCCGATGCACCACAGAAGGTTTACTGTATTCCTTCGACCATCATATTGACAATGAATCACAGAAATTGCATCGGGACTCAATAGAAAATTCACAATGCCGATTTGTAATGACGAGAGTAACGTTTCGGGCAGTCTTGTTCTTTGGTTCTTCCCTGGGGGCTCAGTGTTAGACTCCGATGCAGCAAAGCAGGTTTACTGTATCCCTTCGACCATCATATTGACGATGAAACACAGAAATTGCATCCGGATTCAATACAAAATTCACAATGCCTATTTATATTGACGAGAGAAACGTTTCGGAGTATCTGTTTTGTAACTCTTCCCTGGGGGCTCAGTGTTAGACTCCGATGCACCACAGCAGGTTTACTGTATTCCTTCGACCATCATATTGACGATGAAACACAGAAATTGCATCGAGAATCAATAGAAAATTCACAATGCCGATTTATATTGACGAGAGTAACGTTTCGGGTAGGCTGCTTTTTGGCTCTTCCCTGAGGGATCAGTGTTAGACTCCGATGCACCACAGGAGGTTTACTGTATTCCTTCGACCATCATATTGACGATGAAACACAGAAATTGCATCGGGAATCAATAGAAAATTCACAATTCTGATTTATATTGACGAGAGTAACGTTTCGGGCAGTCTTGTTCTTTGGTTCTTCCCTGGGGGCTCAGTGTTAGACTCCGATGCAGCAAAGCAGGTTTACTGTATCCCTTCGACCATCATATTGACGATGAAACACAGAAATTGCATCGGGAATCAATAGAAAATTCACAATGCCGATTTATATTGACGAGAGTAACGTTTCGGGCAGTCAGGTTCTTTGGTTCTTCCCTGGGGGCTCAGTGTTAGACTCCGATGCACCACAGCAGGTATACTGTATTCCTTCGACCATCATATTGACGATGAAACACAGAAATTGCATCGGGAATCAATAGAAAATTCACAATGCCGATTTATAATGACGAGAGTAACGTTTCGGGTAGGCTGCTTTTTGGCTCTTCCCTGAGGGATCAGTGTTAGACTCCGATGTACCACAGCAGGTTTACTGTATACCTTCGTCCATCATATTGACGATGAAACACAGAAATTCCATCGGGAATCAATAGAAAATTCACAATGCCGATTTCTATTGACGAGAGTAACGTTTCGGGCAGTCTGGTTTTTTGGTTCTTCCCTGGGGGCTCAGAGTTAGACTCCGATGCAGCAAAGCAGGTTTACTGTATTCCTTCGACCATCATATTGACGATGAAACACAGAAATTGCATCCGGATTCAATACAAAATTCACAATGCCTATTTAGATTGACGAGAGTAACGTATCGGAGTATCTGTTTTTTAACTCTTCCCTGGGGGCTCAGTGTTACACTCCGATGCACTACAGCAGGTTTACTGTATCCCTTCGACCATCATATTGACGATGAAACACAGAAATTGCATCGGAAATCAATGGAAAATTCACAATGCCGGTTTATATTGACGAGAGTAACGATTCGGGTAGGCTGCTTTTTGGCTCTTCCCTGAGGGATCAGTGTTAGACTCCGATGCACCACAGCAGGTTTACTGTATTCCTTCGGCCATCATATTGACGATGAAACACAGAAATTCCATCGGGAATCAATAGAGAATTCACAATGCCGATTTATATTGACGAGAGTAACGTTTCGGGCAGTCTGGTTTTTTGGTTCTTCCCTGGGGGCTCAGTGTTAGACTCCGATGCACCACAGCAGGTTTACTGTATTCCTTGAAACATCATATTGACGATGAAACACAGAAATTGCATCGGGAATCAATAGAAAATTCACAATGCCGATTTATATTGACGAGAGTAACGTTTCGGGTAGGCTGCTCTTTGGCTCTTCCCTGAGGGATCAGTGTTAGACTCCGATGCACCAAAGCTGGTTTACTGTATCTCTTCGACCATCATATTGACGATGAAACACAGAAATTGCATCCGGATTCAATACAAAATTCGCAATGCCTATTTATATTGACGAGAGTAACGTTTCGGGTAGGCTCCTTTTTGGCTCTTCCGTGAGGGATTAGTGTTAGACTCCGATGCACCAAAGCAGGTTTACTGTATTCCTTCGACCATCATATTGACGATGAAACACAGAAATTGCATCCGGATTCAATACAAAATTCACAATGCCTATTTATATTGACGAGAGTAACGTTTCGGAGTATCTGTTTTGTAACTCTTCCCTGGGGGCTCAGTGTTAGACTCCGATGCACCACAGCAGGTTTACTGTATTCCTTCGACCATCATATTGACGATGAAACACAGAAATTGCATCGAGAATCAATAGAAAATTCACAATGCCGATTTATATTGACGAGAGTAACGTTTCGGGTAGGCTGCTTTTTGGCTCTTCCCTGAGGGATCAGTGTTAGACTCCGATGCACCACAGCAGGTTTACTGTATTCCTTCGACCATCATATTGACGATGAAACACAGAAATTGCATCGGGAATCAATAGAAAATTCACAATTCTGATTTATATTGACGAGAGTAACGTTTCGGGCAGTCTTGTTCTTTGGTTCTTCCCTGGGGGCTCAGTGTTAGACTCCGATGCAGCAAAGCAGGTTTACTGTATCCCTTCGACCATCATATTGACGATGAAACACAGAAATTGCATCCGGATTCAATACAAAACTCACAATGCCTATTTATATTGACGAGAGTAACGTATCGGAGTATCTGTTTTTTAACTCTTCCCTGGGGAGTCAGTGTTAGACTCCGATGCACTACAGCAGGTTTACTGTATCCCTTCGACCATCATATTGACGATGAAACACAGAAATTGCATCGGGAATCAATAGAAAATTCACAATGCCGATTTATATTGACGAGAGTAACGTTTCGGGCAGTCTGGTTCTTTGGTTCTTCCCTTGGGGCTCAGTGTTAGACTCCGATGCAGCAAAGCAGGTTTACTGTATCCCTTCGACCATCATATTGACGATGAAACACAGAAATTCCATCGGGAATCAATAGAAAATTCACAATGCCGATTTATATTGACGAGAGTAACGTTTCGGAGTGTCTGTTTTTTAACTCTTCCCTGGGGGCTCAGTGTTAGACTCCAATGCACCACAGCAGGTTTACTGTATTCCTTCGACCATCATATTGACGATGAAACACAGAAATTGCATCCGGATTCAATACAAAATTCACAATGCCTATTTATATTGACGAGAGTAACGTATCGGAGTATCTGTTTTTTAACTCTTCCCTGGGGGCTCAGTGTTAGACTCCGATGCACTACAGCAGGTTTGCTGTATCCCTTCGACCATCACATTGACGATGAAACACAGATATATCATCGGGAATCAGTGGAAAATTCACAATGCCGATTTATATTGACGAGAGTAACGTTTCGGGTAGGCTGCTTTTTGGCTCTTCCCTGAGGGATCAGACTCCGATGCACCACAGCAGGTTTACTGTATTCCTTCGACCATCATATTGACGATGAAACACAGAAATTGCATCGGGAATCAATAGAAAATTCACAATGCCGATTTATATTGACGAGAGTAACGTTTCGGGCAGTCTGGTATTTGGTTCTTCCCTGGGGGCTCAGTGTTAGACTCCGATGCACCAGAGCAGGTTTACTGTATTGCTTCGACTATCATATTGACGATGAAACACAGAAATTGCATCGGGAATCAATAGATAATTCACAATGCCGATTTATATAGACGGGAGTAACGTTTCGGGTAGGCTGCTTGTTCGCTCTTTCCTGAGGGATCAGTGTTAGACTCCGATGCACCACAGCAGGTTTACTGTATTCCTTCGACCATCATATTGACGATGAAACACAGAAATTGCATCGGGAATCAATAGAAAATTCACAATGCCGATTTATATTGACGAGAGTAACGTTTCGGGCAGTCTGGTTTTTTGGTTATTCCCTGGGGGCTCAGTGTTAGACTCCGATGCAGCAAAGCAGGATTACTGTATCCCTTCGACCATCATATTGACGATGAAACACAGAAATTGCATCCGGATTCAATACAAAATTCACAATGCCTCTTTATAGTGACGAGAGTAACGTTTCGGAGTATCTGTTCTTTAACTCTTCCCTGGGGGCTCAGTGTTAGACTGCGATGCACTACAGCAGGTTTACTGTATCCCTTCGACCATCATATTTACGATGAAACACAGAAATTGCATCGGGAATCAATAGAAAATTCACAATGCCGATTTATATTGACGAGAGTAACGTTTCGGGTAGGCTACTTTTTGGCTCTTCCCTGAGGGATCAGTGTTAGACTTCGATGCACCACAGCAGGTTTACTGTATCCCTTCGAACATTATATTGACGATGAAACACAGAAATTGCATCGGGAATCAATAGAAAATTTACAATGCCGATTTGTATTGACGAGAGTAACGTTTCGGGCAGTCAGGTTTTTTGGTTCTTCCCTGGGGGCTCACCGATGCACCACAGCAGGTTTACTGTATTCCTTCGACCATCATATTGACGATGAAACACAGAAATTGCATCAAGAATCAATAGAAAATTCACAATGCCGATTTATATTGACGAGAGTAACGTTTCGGGTAGGCTGCATTTTGGCTCTTCCCTGAGGGATCAGTGTTAGACTCCGATGCACCACAACAGGTTCACTGTATTCCTTCGACCATCATATTGACGATGAAATACAGAAATTGCATCGGGAATCGATAGAAAATTCACAATGCCGAATTATATTGACGAGAGTAACGTTTCGGGCAGTCTTGTTCTTTGGTTCTTCCCTGGGGGCTCAGTGTTAGACTCCGATGCAGCAAAGCAGGTTTACTGTATCCCTTCGACCATCATATTGACGATGAAACACAGAAATTGCATCCGGATTCAATACAAAATTCACAATGCCTATTTATATTGACGAGAGTAACGTTTCGGAGAATCTGTTTTGTAACTCTTCCCTGGGGACTCAGTGTTAGACTCCGATGCACCACAGCAGGTTTACTGTATCCCTTCGACCATCATATTGACGATGAAACACAGAAATTGCATCGGGAATCAATAGAAAATTCACAATGCCGATTTATATTGACAAGAGTAACGTTTCGGGCAGTCTGGTTTTTTGGTTCTTCCCTGGGGGCTCAGTGTTAGACTCCGATGCACCACAGCAGGTTTACTGTATTGCTTCGACTATCATATTGACGATGAAACACAGAAATTGCATCGGGAATCAATAGAAAATTCACAATGCCGATTTATATTGACGAGAGTAACGTTACGGGTAGGCTGCTTTTTGGCTCTTCCCTGAGGGATCAGTGTTAGACTCCGATGCACCAAAGCAGGATTACTGTATTCCTTCGACCATCATTATGACGATGAAACACAGAAATTGCATCCGGATTCAATACAAAATTCACAATGCCTATTTATATTGACGAGAGTAACGTTTCGGGTAGGCTGCTTTTTGGCTCTTCCCTGAGGGATCAGTGTTAGACTCCGATGCACCAAAGCAAGTTTACTGTATTACTTCGACCATCATATTGACGATGAAACACAGAAATTGCATCGGGAATCAATAGAAAATTCACAATGCCGATTGATATTGACGAGAGTAAGGTTTCGGGTAGGCTGCTTTTTGGCTCTTCCCTGAGGGATCAGTGTTAGACTCCGATGCAGCAAAGCAGGTTTATTGTATTGCTTCGACCATCATATTGACGATGAAACACAGAAATTGCATCCGGATTCAATACAAAATTCACAATGCCTATTTATATTGACGAGAGTAACGTATCGGAGTATCTGTTTTTTTACTCTTCCCTGGGGAGTCAGTGTTAGACTCCGATGCACTACAGCAGGTTTACTGTATCCCTTCGACCATCATATTGACGATGTAACACAGAAATATCATCGGGAATCAGTGGAAAATTCACAATGCCGATTTATATTGACGAGAGTAACGTTTCGGGTAGGCTGCTTTTTGGCTCTTCCCTGAGGGATCAGTGTTAGACTCCGATGCACCACAGCAGGTTTACTGTATCCCTTCGACCATCATATTGACGATGAAACACAGAAATTGCATCGGGAATCAATAGAAAATTCACAATGCCGATTTATATTGACGAGAGTAACGTTTCGGGCAGTCAGGTTTTTTGGTTCTTCCCTGGGGGCTCAGTGTTAGACTCCGATGCACCACAGCAGGTTTACTGTATTCCTTCGACCATCATATTGACGACGAAACAGAGAAATTGCATCGAGAATCAATAGAAAATTCACAATGCCGATTTATATTGACGAGAGTAACGTTTCGGGTAGGCTGCATTTTGGCTCTTCCCTGAGGGATCAGTGTTAGACTCCGATGCACCACAACAGGTTCACTGTATTCCTTCGAACATCATATTGACGATGAAACACAGAAATTGCATCGGGAATCGATAGAAAATTCACAATGCCGAATTATATTGACGAGAGTAACGTTTCGGGCAGTCTTGTTCTTTGGTTCATCCCTGGGGGCTCAGTGTTAGACTCCGATGCAGCAAAGCAGGTTTACTGTATCCCTTCGACCATCATATTGACGATGAAACACAGAAATTGCATCCGGATTCAATACAAAATTCACAATGCCTATTTATATTGACGAGAGTAACGTTTCGGGCAGTCTTGTTCTTTGGTTCATCCCTGGGGGCTCAGTGTTAGACTCCGATGCAGCAAAGCAGGTTTACTGTATCCCTTCGACCATCATATTGACGATGAAACACAGAAATTGCATCCGGATTCAATACAAAATTCACAATGCCTATTTATATTGACGAGAGTAACGTTTCGGAGTATCTGTTTTGTAACTCTTCCCTGGGGGCTCAGTGTTAGACTCCGATGCACCACAGCAGGTTTACTGTATCCCTTCGACCATCACATTGACGATGAAACACAGAAATATCATCGGGAATCAGTGGAAAATTCACAATGCCGATTTATATTGACGAGAGTAACGTTTCGGGTAGGCTGCTTTTTGGCTCTTCCCTGAGGGATCAGTGTTAGACTCCGATGCACCACAGCAGGTTTACTGTATTCCTTCGACCATCATATTGACGATGAAACACAGAAATTGCATCGGGAATCAATAGAAAATTCACAATGCCGATTTATATTGACGAGAGTAACGTTTCGGGCAGTCTGGTATTTGGTTCTTCCCTGGGGCTCAGTGTTAGACTCCGATGCACCAGAGCAGGTTTACTGTATTGCTTCGACTAACATATTGACGATGAAACACAGAAATTGCATCGGGAATCAATAGATAATTCACAATGCCGATTTATATAGACGGGAGTAACGTTTCGGGTAGGCTGCTTGTTCGCTCTTTCCTGAGGGATCAGTGTTAGACTCCGATGCACCACAGCAGGTTTACTGTATTCCTTCGACCATCATATTGACGATGAAACACAGAAATTGCATCGGGAATCAATAGAAAATTCACAATGCCGATTTATATTGACGAGAGTAACGTTTCGGGCAGTCTGGTTTTTTGGTTATTCCCTGGGGGCTCAGTGTTAGACTCCGATTCAGCAAAGCAGGTTTACTGTATCCCTTCGACCATCATATTGACGATGAAACACAGAAATTGCATCCGGATTCAATACAAAATTCACAATGCCTCTTTATAGTGACGAGAGTAACGTTTCGGAGTATCTGTTCTTTAACTCTTCCCTGGGGGCTCAGTGTTAGACTCCGATGCACTACAGCAGGTTTACTGTATCCCTTCGACCATCATATTGACGATGAAACACAGAAATTGCATCGGGAATCAATAGAAAATTCACAATGCCGATTTATATTGACGAGAGTAACGTTTCGGGTAGGCTACTTTTTGGCTCTTCCCTGAGGGATCAGTGTTAGACTCCGATGCACCACAGCAAGTTTACTGTATTCCTTCGACCATCATATTGACGATGAAACACAGAAATTGCATCGGGAATCAATAGAAAATTCACAATGCCGAATTATATTGACGAGAGTAACGTTTCGGGCAGTCTTGTTCTTTGGTTCTTCCCTGGGGGCTCAGTGTTAGACTCCGATGCAGCAAAGCAGGTTTACTGTATCCCTTCGACCATCATATTGACGATGAAACACAGAAATTGCATCCGGATTCAATACAAAATTCACAATGCCTATTTATATTGACGAGAGTAACGTTTCGGAGAATCTGTTTTGTAACTCTTCCCTGGGGACTCAGTGTTAGACTCCGATGCACCACAGCAGGTTTACTGTATCCCTTCGACCATCATATTGACGATGAAACACAGAAATTGCATCGGGAATCAATAGAAAATTCACAATGCCGATTTATAATGACGAGAGTAACGTTTCGGGTAGGCTGCTTTTTGGCTCTTCCCTGAGGGATCAGTGTTAGACTCCGATGCACCACAGCAGGTTTACTGTATTCCTTCGGCCATCATATTGACGATGAAACACAGAAATTGCATCGGGAATCAATAGAAAATTCACAATGCCGATTTATATTGACAAGAGTAACGTTTCGGGCAGTCTGGTTTTTTGGTTCTTCCCTGGGGGCTCAGTGTTAGACTCCGATGCACCACAGCAGGTTTACTGTATTGCTTCGACTATCATATTGACGATGAAACACAGAAATTGCATCGGGAATCAATAGAAAATTCACAATGCCGATTTATATTGACGAGAGTAACGTTACGGGTAGGCTGCTTTTTGGCTCTTCCCTGAGGGATCAGTGTTAGACTCCGATGCACCAAAGCAGGATTACTGTATTCCTTCGACCATCATTATGACGATGAAACACAGAAATTGCATCCGGATTCAATACAAAATTCACAATGCCTATTTATATTGACGAGAGTAACGTTTCGGGTAGGCTGCTTTTTGGCTCTTCCCTGAGGGATCAGTGTTAGACTCCGATGCACCAAAGCAAGTTTACTGTATTACTTCGACCATCATATTGACGATGAAACACAGAAATTGCATCGGGAATCAATAGAAAATTCACAATGCCGATTGATATTGACGAGAGTAAGGTTTCGGAGAATCTGTTTTGTAACTCTTCCCTGGGGACTCAGTGTTAGACTCCGATGCACCACAGCAGGTTTACTGTATCCCTTCGACCATCATATTGACGATGAAACACAGAAATTGCATCGGGAATCAATAGAAAATTCACAATGCCGATTTATAATGACGAGAGTAACGTTTCGGGTAGGCTGCTTTTTGGCTCTTCCCTGAGGGATCAGTGTTAGACTCCGATGCACCACAGCAGGTTTACTGTATTCCTTCGGCCATCATATTGACGATGAAACACAGAAATTGCATCGGGAATCAATAGAAAATTCACAATGCCGATTTATATTGACAAGAGTAACGTTTCGGGCAGTCTGGTTTTTTGGTTCTTCCCTGGGGGCTCAGTGTTAGACTCCGATGCACCACAGCAGGTTTACTGTATTGCTTCGACTATCATATTGACGATGAAACACAGAAATTGCATCGGGAATCAATAGAAAATTCACAATGCCGATTTATATTGACGAGAGTAACGTTACGGGTAGGCTGCTTTTTGGCTCTTCCCTGAGGGATCAGTGTTAGACTCCGATGCACCAAAGCAGGATTACTGTATTCCTTCGACCATCATTATGACGATGAAACACAGAAATTGCATCCGGATTCAATACAAAATTCACAATGCCTATTTATATTGACGAGAGTAACGTTTCGGGTAGGCTGCATTTTGGCTCTTCCCTGAGGGATCAGTGTTAGACTCCGATGCACCAAAGCAAGTTTACTGTATTACTTCGACCATCATATTGACGATGAAACACAGAAATTGCATCGGGAATCAATAGAAAATTCACAATGCCGATTGATATTGACGAGAGTAAGGTTTCGGGTAGGCTGCTTTTTGGCTCTTCCCTGAGGGATCAGTGTTAGACTCCGATGCAGCAAAGCAGGTTTATTGTATTGCTTCGACCATCATATTGACGATGAAACACAGAAATTGCATCCGGATTCAATACAAAATTCACAATGCCTATTTATATTGACGAGAGTAACGTATCGGAGTATCTGTTTTTTAACTCTTCCCTGGGGAGTCAGTGTTAGACTCCGATGCACTACAGCAGGTTTACTGTATCCCTTCGACCATCATATTGACGATGTAACACAGAAATATCATCGGGAATCAGTGGAAAATTCACAATGCCGATTTATATTGACGAGAGTAACGTTTCGGGTAGGCTGCTTTTTGGCTCTTCCCTGAGGGATCAGTGTTAGACTCCGATGCACCACAGCAGGTTTACTGTATCCCTTCGACCATCATATTGACGATGAAACACAGAAATTGCATCGGGAATCAATAGAAAATTCACAATGCCGATTTATATTGACGAGAGTAACGTTTCGGGCAGTCAGGTTTTTTGGTTCTTCCCTGGGGGCTCAGTGTTAGACTCCGATGCACCACAGCAGGTTTACTGTATTCCTTCGACCATCATATTGACGACGAAACAGAGAAATTGCATCGAGAATCAATAGAAAATTGACAATGCCGATTTATATTGACGAGAGTAACGTTTCGGGTAGGCTGCATTTTGGCTCTTCCCTGAGGGATCAGTGTTAGACTCCGATGCACCACAACAGGTTCACTGTATTCCTTCGACCATCATATTGACGATGAAACACAGAAATTGCATCGGGAATCGATAGAAAATTCACAATGCCGAATTATATTGACGAGAGTAACGTTTCGGGCAGTCTTGTTCTTTGGTTCATCCCTGGGGGCTCAGTGTTAGACTCCGATGCAGCAAAGCAGGTTTACTGTATCCCTTCGACCATCATATTGACGATGAAACACAGAAATTGCATCCGGATTCAATACAAAATTCACAATGCCTATTTATATTGACGAGAGTAACGTTTCGGGCAGTCTTGTTCTTTGGTTCATCCCTGGGGGCTCAGTGTTAGACTCCGATGCAGCAAAGCAGGTTTACTGTATCCCTTCGACCATCATATTGACGATGAAACACAGAAATTGCATCCGGATTCAATACAAAATTCACAATGCCTATTTATATTGACGAGAGTAACGTTTCGGAGTATCTGTTTTGTAACTCTTCCCTGGGGGCTCAGTGTTAGACTCCGATGCACCACAGCAGGTTTACTGTATCCCTTCGACCATCACATTGACGATGAAACACAGAAATATCATCGGGAATCAGTGGAAAATTCACAATGCCGATTTATATTGACGAGAGTAACGTTTCGGGTAGGCTGCTTTTTGGCTCTTCCCTGAGGGATCAGTGTTAGACTCCGATGCACCACAGCAGGTTTACTGTATTCCTTCGACCATCATATTGACGATGAAACACAGAAATTGCATCGGGAATCAATAGAAAATTCACAATGCCGATTTATATTGACGAGAGTAACGTTTCGGGCAGTCTGGTATTTGGTTCTTCCCTGGGGCTCAGTGTTAGACTCCGATGCACCAGAGCAGGTTTAGTGTATTGCTTCGACTAACATATTGACGATGAAACACAGAAATTGCATCGGGAATCAATAGATAATTCACAATGCCGATTTATATAGACGGGAGTAACGTTTCGGGTAGGCTGCTTGTTCGCTCTTTCCTGAGGGATCAGTGTTAGACTCCGATGCACCACAGCAGGTTTACTGTATTCCTTCGACCATCATATTGACGATGAAACACAGAAATTGCATCGGGAATCAATAGAAAATTCACAATGCCGATTTATATTGACGAGAGTAACGTTTCGGGCAGTCTGGTTTTTTGGTTATTCCCTGGGGGCTCAGTGTTAGACTCCGATGCAGCAAAGCAGGTTTACTGTATCCCTTCGACCATCATATTGACGATGAAACACAGAAATTGCATCCGGATTCAATACAAAATTCACAATGCCTCTTTATAGTGACGAGAGTAACGTTTCGGAGTATCTGTTCTTTAACTCTTCCCTGGGGGCTCAGTGTTAGACTCCGATGCACTACAGCAGGTTTACTGTATCCCTTCGACCATCATATTGACGATGAAACACAGAAATTGCATCGGGAATCAATAGAAAATTCACAATGCCGATTTATATTGACGAGAGTAACGTTTCGGGTAGGCTACTTTTTGGCTCTTCCCTGAGGGATCAGTGTTAGACTCCGATGCACCACAGCAGGTTTACTGTATCCCTTCGAACATCATATTGACGATGAAACACAGAAATTGCATCGGGAATCAATAGAAAATTCACAATGCCGATTTGTATTGACGAGAGTAACGTTTCGGGCAGTCAGGTTTTTTGGTTCTTCCCTGGGGGCTCAGTGTTAGACTCCGATGCACCACAGCAGGTGTACTGTATTCCTTCGGCCATCATATTGACGATGAAACACAGAAATTGCATCGGGAATCAATAGAAAATTCACAATGCCGATTTATATTGACGAGAGTAACGTTTCGGGCAGTCTGGTTTTTTGGTTCTTCCCTGGGGGCTCAGTGTTAGACTCCGATGCACCACAGCAGGTTTACTGTATTGCTTCAAACATCATAATGACGATGAAACACAGAAATTGCATCGGGAATCAATAGAAAATTCACAATGCCGATTTATATTGACGAGAGTAACGTTACGGGTAGGCTGCTTTTTGGCTCTTCCCTGAGGGATCAGTGTTAGACTCCGATGCACCAAAGCAGGTTTACTGTATTCCTTCGACCATCATTATGACGATGAAACACAGAAATTGCATCCGGATTCAATACAAAATTCACAATGCCTATTTATATTGACGAGAGTAACGTTTCGGGTAGGCTGCTTTTTGGCTCTTCCCTGAGGGATCAGTGTTAGACTCCGATGCACCAAAGCAGGTTTACTGTATTCCTTCGACCATCATATTGACGATGAAACACAGAAATTGCATCGGGAATCAATAGAAAATTCACAATGCCGATTGATATTGACGAGAGTAAGCTTTCGGGTAGGCTGCTTTTTGGCTCTTCCCTGAGGGATCAGTGTTAGACTCCGATGCAGCAAAGCAGGTTTATTGTATTGCTTCGACCATCATATTGACGATGAAACACAGAAATTGCATCCGGATTCAATACAAAATTCACAATGCCTATTTATATTGACGAGAGTAACGTATCGGAGTATCTGTTTTTTAACTCTTCCCTGGGGAGTCAGTGTTAGACTCCGATGCACTACAGCAGGTTTACTGTATCCCTTCGACCATCATATTGACGATGTAACACAGAAATATCATCGGGAATCAGTGGAAAATTCACAATGCCGATTTATATTGACGAGAGTAACGTTTCGGGTAGGCTGCTTTTTGGCTCTTCCCTGAGGGATCAGTGTTAGACTCCGATGCACCACAGCAGGTTTACTGTATCCCTTCGACCATCATATTGACGATGAAACACAGAAATTGCATCGGGAATCAATAGAAAATTCACAATGCCGATTTATATTGACGAGAGTATCGTTTCGGGCAGTCTGGTTTTTTGGTTCTTCCCTGGGGGCTCAGTGTTAGACTCCGATGCACCACAGCAGGTTTACTGTATTCCTTCAAACATCATAATGACGATGAAACACAGAAATTGCATCGGGAATCAATAGAAAATTCACAATGCCGATTTATATTGACGAGAGTAACGTTTCGGGTAGGCTGCATTTTGGCTCTTCCCTGAGGGATCAGTGTTAGACTCCGATGCACCACAACAGGTTCACTGTATTCCTTCGACCATCATATTGACGATGAAACACAGAAATTGCATCGGGAATCGATAGAAAATTCACAATGCCGAATTATATTGACGAGAGTAACGTTTCGGGCAGTCTTGTTCTTTGGTTCATCCCTGGGGGCTCAGTGTTAGACTCCGATGCAGCAAAGCAGGTTTACTGTATCCCTTCGACCATCATATTGACGATGAAACACAGAAATTGCATCCGGATTCAATACAAAATTCACAATGCCTATTTATATTGACGAGAGTAACGTTTCGGGCAGTCTTGTTCTTTGGTTCATCCCTGGGGGCTCAGTGTTAGACTCCGATGCAGCAAAGCAGGTTTACTGTATCCCTTCGACCATCATATTGACGATGAAACACAGAAATTGCATCCGGATTCAATACAAAATTCACAATGCCTATTTATATTGACGAGAGTAACGTTTCGGAGTATCTGTTTTGTAACTCTTCCCTGGGGGCTCAGTGTTAGACTCCGATGCACCACAGCAGGTTTACTGTATCCCTTCGACCATCACATTGACGATGAAACACAGAAATATCATCGGGAATCAGTGGAAAATTCACAATGCCGATTTATATTGACGAGAGTAACGTTTCGGGTAGGCTGCTTTTTGGCTCTTCCCTGAGGGATCAGTGTTAGACTCCGATGCACCACAGCAGGTTTACTGTATTCCTTCGACCATCATATTGACGATGAAACACAGAAATTGCATCGGGAATCAATAGAAAATTCACAATGCCGATTTATATTGACGAGAGTAACGTTTCGGGCAGTCTGGTATTTGGTTCTTCCCTGGGGGCTCAGTGTTAGACTCCGATGCACCAGAGCAGCTTTACTGTATTGCTTCGACTATCATATTGACGATGAAACACAGAAATTGCATCGGGAATCAATAGATAATTCACAATGCCGATTTATATAGACGGGAGTAACGTTTCGGGTAGGCTGCTTGTTCGCTCTTTCCTGAAGGATCAGTGTTAGACTCCGATGCACCACAGCAGGATTACTGTATTCCTTCGACCATCATATTGACGATGAAACACAGAAATTGCATCGGGAATCAATAGAAAATTCACAATGCCGATTTATATTGACGAGAGTAACGTTTCGGGCAGTCTGGTTTTTTGGTTATTCCCTGGGGGCTCAGTGTTAGACTCCGATGCAGCAAAGCAGGTTTACTGTATCCCTTCGACCATCATATTGACGATGAAACACAGAAATTGCATCCGGATTCAATACAAAATTCACAATGCCTCTTTATAGTGACGAGAGTAACGTTTTGGAGTATCTGTTCTTTAACTCTTCCCTGGGGGCTCAGTGTTAGACTCCGATGCACTACAGCAGGTTTACTGTATCCCTTCGACCATCATATAGACGATGAAACACAGAAATTGCATCGGGAATCAATAGAAAATTCACAATGCCGATTTATATTGACGAGAGTAACGTTTCGGGTAGGCTACTTTTTGGCTCTTCCCTGAGGGATCAGTGTTAGACTCCGATGCACCACAGCAGGTTTACTGTATCCCTTCGAACATCATATTGACGATGAAACACAGAAATTGCATCGGGAATCAATAGAAAATTCACAATGCCGATTTGTATTGACGAGAGTAACGTTTCGGGCAGTCAGGTTTTTTGGTTCTTCCCTGGGGCTCAGTGTTAGACTCCGATGCACCACAGCAGGTTTACTGTATTCCTTCGGCCATCATATTGACGATGAAACACAGAAATTGCATCGGGAATCAATAGAAAATTCACAATGCCGATTTATATTGACGAGAGTAACGTTTCGGGCAGTCTGGTTTTTTGGTTCTTCCCTGGGGGCTCAGTGTTAGACTCCGATGCACCACAGCAGGTTTACTGTATTGCTTCAAACATCCTAATGACGATGAAACACAGAAATTGCATCGGGAATCAATAGAAAATTCACAATGCCGATTTATATTGACGAGAGTAACGTTACGGGTAGGCTGCTTTTTGGCTCTTCCCTGAGGGATCAGTGTTAGACTCCGATGCACCAAAGCAGGTTTACTGTATTCCTTCGACCATCATTATGACGATGAATCACAGAAATTGCATCCGGATTCAATACAAAATTCACAATGCCTATTTATATTGACGAGAGTAACGTTTCGGGTAGGCTGCTTTTGGGCTCTTCCCTGAGGGATCAGTGTTAGACTCCGATGCACCAAAGCAGGTTTACTGTATTCCTTCGACCATCATATTGACGATGAAACACAGAAATTGCATCGGGAATCAATAGAAAATTCACAATGCCGATTGATATTGACGAGAGTAAGGTTTCGGGTAGGCTGCTTTTTGGCTCTTCCCTGAGGGATCAGTGCTAGACTCCGATGCAGCAAAGCAGGTTTATTGTATTGCTTCGACCATCATATTGACGATGAAACACAGAAATTGCATCCGGATTCAATACAAAATTCACAATGCCTATTTATATTGACGAGAGTAACGTATCGGAGTATCTGTTTTTTAACTCTTCCCTGGGGAGTCAGTGTTAGACTCCGATGCACTACAGCAGGTTTACTGTATCCCTTCGACCATCATATTGACGATGTAACACAGAAATATCATCGGGAATCAGTGGAAAATTCACAATGCCGATTTATATTGACGAGAGTAACGTTTCGGGTAGGCTGCTTTTTGGCTCTTCCCTGAGGGATCAGTGTTAGACTCCGATGCACCACAGCAGGTTTACTGTATCCCTTCGACCATCATATTGACGATGAAACACAGAAATTGCATCGGGAATCAATAGAAAATTCACAATGCCGATTTATATTGACGAGAGTAACGTTTCGGGCAGTCAGGTTTTTTGGTTCTTCCCTGGGGGCTCAGTGTTAGACTCCGATGCACCACAGCAGGTTTACTGTATTCCTTCGACCATCATATTGACGACGAAACACGGAAATTGCATCGAGAATCAATAGAAAATTCACAATGCCGATTTATATTGACGAGAGTAACGTTTCGGGTAGGCTGCATTTAGGCTCATCCCTGAGGGATCAGTGTTAGACTCCGATGCACCACAACAGGTTCACTGTATTCCTTCGACCATCATATTGACGATGAAACACAGAAATTGCATCGGGAATCGATAGAAAATTCACAATGCCGAATTATATTGACGAGAGTAACGTTTCGGGCAGTTTTGTTCTTTGGTTCTTCCCTGGGGGCTCAGTCTTAGACTCCGATGCAGCAAAGCAGGTTTACTGTATCCCTTCGACCATCATATTGACGATGAAACACAGAAATTGCATCCGGCTTCAATACAAAATTCACAATGCCTATTTATATTGACGAGAGTAACGTTTCGGAGTATCTGTTTTGTAACTCTTCCCTGGGGGCTCAGTGTTAGACTCCGATGCACCACAGCAGGTTTACTGTATTCCTTCGACCATCATATTGACGATGAAACACAGAAATTGCATCGGGAATCAATAGAAAATTCACAATGCCGATTTATATTGACGAGAGTAACGTTTCGGGCAGTCTGGTTATTTGGTTCTTCCCTGGGGGCTCAGTGTTAGACTCCGATGCACCACAGCAGGTTTACTGTATTGCTTCAAACATCATAATGACGATGAAACACAGAAATTGCATCGGGAATCAATAGAAAATTCACAATGCCGATTTATATTGACGAGAGTAACGTTACGGGTAGGCTGCTTTTTGGCTCTTCCCTGAGGGATCAGTGTTAGACTCCGATGCACCAAAGCAGGTTTACTGTATTCCTTCGACCATTATTATGACGATGAAACACAGAAATTGCATCCGGATTCAATACAAAATTCACAATGCCTATTTATATTGACGAGAGTAACGTTTCGGGTAGGCTGCTTTTTGGCTCTTCCCTGAGGGATCAGTGTTAGACTCCGATTCACCACAGCAGGTTTACTGTATTCCTTCGGCCATCATATTGACGATGAAACACAGAAATTGCATCGGGAATCAATAGAAAATTCACAATGCCGATTTATATTGACGAGAGTAACGTTTCGGGCAGTCTGGTTTTTTGGTTCTTCCCTGGGGGCTCAGTGTTAGACTCCGATGCACCACAGCAGGTTTACTGTATTGCTTCAAACATCATAATGACGATGAAACACAGAAATTGCATCGGGAATCAATAGAAAATTCACAATGCCGATTTATATTGACGAGAGTAACGTTACGGGTAGGCTGCTTTTTGGCTCTTCCCTGAGGGATCAGTGTTAGACTCCGATGCACCAAAGCAGGTTTACTGTATTCCTTCGACCATCATTATGACGATGAAACACAGAAATTGCATCCGGATTCAATACAAAATTCACAATGCCTATTTATATTGACGAGAGTAACGTTTCGGGTAGGCTGCTTTTTGGCTCTTCCCTGAGGGATCAGTGTTAGACTCCGATGCACCAAAGCAGGTTTACTGTATTCCTTCGACCATCATATTGACGATGAAACACAGAAATTGCATCGGGAATCAATAGAAAATTCACAATGCCGATTGATATTGACGAGAGTAAGGTTTCGGGTAGGCTGCTCTTTGGCTCTTCCCTGAGGGATCAGTGTTAGACTCCGATGCAGCAAAGCAGGTTTATTGTATTGCTTCGACCATCATATTGACGATGAAACACAGAAATTGCATCCGGATTCAATACAAAATTCACAATGCCTATTTATATTGACGAGAGTAACGTATCGGAGTATCTGTTTTTTAACTCTTCCCTGGGGAGTCAGTGTTAGACTCCGATGCACTACAGCAGGTTTACTGTATCCCTTCGACCATCATATTGACGATGTAACACAGAAATATCATCGGGAATCAGTGGAAAATTCACAATGCCGATTTATATTGACGAGAGCAACGTTTCGGGTAGGCTGCTTTTTGGCTCTTCCCTGAGGGATCAGTGTTAGACTCCGATGCACCACAGCAGGTTTACTGTATCCCTTCGACCATCATATTGACGATGAAACACAGAAATTGCATCGGGAAACAATAGAAAATTCACAATGCCGATTTATATTGACGAGAGTAACGTTTCGGGCAGTCAGGTTTATGGTTCTTCCCTGGGGGCTCAGTGTTAGACTCCGATGCACCACAGCAGGTTTACTGTATTCCTTCGACCATCATATTGACGACGAAACACAGAAATTGCATCGAGAATCAATAGAAAATTCACAATGCCGATTTATATTGACGAGAGTAACGTTTCGGGTAGGCTGCATTTTGGCTCATCCCTGAGGGATCAGTGTTAGACTCCGATGCACCACAACAGGTTCACTGTATTCCTTCGACCATCATATTGACGATGAAACACAGAAATTGCATCGGCAATCGATAGAAAATTCACAATGCCGATTTATATTGACGAGAGTAACGTTACGGGTAGGCTGCTTTTTGGCTCTTCCCTGAGGGATCAGTGTTAGACTCCGATGCAGCAAAGCATTTTTACTGTATTCCTTCGACCATGATATTGACGATGAAACACAGAAATTACATCCGCATTCAATACAAAATTCACAATGCCTATTTATATTGACGAGAGTAACGTATCGGAGTATCTGTTTTGTAACTCTTCCCTGGGGGCTCAGTGTTAGACTCCGATGCACTACAGCAGGTATACTGTATCCCTTCGACCATCATATTGACGATGAAACACAGAAATTGCATCCGGATTCAATACAAAATTCACAATGCCTATTTATATTGACGAGAGTAACGTTTCGGAGTATCTGTTTTGTAACTCTTCCCTGGGGGCTCAGTGTTAGACTCCGATGCACCACAGCAGGTTTACTGTATCCCTTCGACCATCATATTGACGATGAAACACAGAAATTGCATCGGGAATCAATAGAAAATTCACAATGCCGATTTATAATGACGAGAGTAACGTTTCGGGTAGGCTGCTTTTTGGCTCTTCCCTGAGGGATCAGTGTTAGACTCCGATGCACCACAGCAGGTTTACTGTATTCCTTCGACCATCATATTGACGATGAAACACAGAAATTGCATCGGGAATCAATAGAAAATTCACAATGCCGATTTATATTGACGAGAGTAACGTTACGGGTAGGCTGCTTTTTGGCTCTTCCCTGAGGGATCAGTGTTAGACTCCGATGCAGCAAAGCATTTTTACTGTATTCCTTCGACCATGATATTGACGATGAAACACAGAAATTACATCCGCATTCAATACAAAATTCACAATGCCTATTTATATTGACGAGAGTAACGTATCGGAGTATCTGTTTTGTAACTCTTCCCTGGGGGCTCAGTGTTAGACTCCGATGCACTACAGCAGGTATACTGTATCCCTTCGACCATCATATTGACGATGAAACACAGAAATTGCATCCGGATTCAATACAAAATTCACAATGCCTATTTATATTGACGAGAGTAACGTTTCGGAGTATCTGTTTTGTAACTCTTCCCTGGGGGCTCAGTGTTAGACTCCGATGCACCACAGCAGGTTTACTGTATCCCTTCGACCATCATATTGACGATGAAACACAGAAATTGCATCGGGAATCAATAGAAAATTCACAACGCCGATTTATAATGACGAGAGTAACGTTTCGGGTAGGCTGCTTTTTGGCTCTTCCCTGAGGGATCAGTGTTAGACTCCGATGCACCACAGCAAGTTTACTGTATTCCTTCGGCCATCATATTGACGATGAAACACAGAAATTGCATCGGGAATCAATAGAAAATTCACAATGCCGATTTATATTGACGAGAGTAACGTTTCGGGCAGTCTGGTTTTTTGGTTCTTCCCTGGGGGCTCAGTGTTAGACTCCGATGCACCACAGCAGGTTTACTGTATTCCTTCAAACATCATATTGACGATGAAACACAGAAATTGCATCGGGAATCAATAGAAAATTCACAATGCCGATTTATATTGACGAGAGTAACGTTACGGGTAGGCTGCTTTTTGGCTCTTCCCTGAGGGATCAGTGTTAGACTCCGATGCACCAAAGCAGGTTTACTGTATTCCTTCGACCATCATTATGACGATGAAACACAGAAATTGCATCCGGATTCAATACAAAATTCACAATGCCTATTTATATTGACGAGAGTAACGTTTCGGGTAGGCTGCTTTTTGGCTCTTCCCTGAGGGATCAGTGTTAGTCTCCGATGCACCAAAGCAGGTTTACTGTATTCCTTCGACCATCATATTGACGATGAAACACAGAAATTGCATCGGGAATCAATAGAAAATTCACAATGCCGATTTATATTGACGAGAGTAACATTTCGGGTAGGCTGCTTTTTGGCTCTTCCCTGAGGGATCAGTGTTAGACTCCGATGCAGCAAAGCAGGTTTATTGTATTGCTTCGACTATCATATTGACGATGAAATACAGAAATTGCATCAGGATTCAATACAAAATTCACAATGCCTATTTATATTGACGAGAGTAACGTATCGGAGTATCTGTTTTTTAACTCTTCCCTGGGGAGTCAGTGTTAGACTCCGATGCACTACAGCAGGTTTACTGTATCCCTTCGACCATCATATTGACGATGAAACACAGAAATATCATCGGGAATCAGTGGAAATTTCACAATGCCGATTTATATTGACGAGAGTAACGTTTCGGGTAGGCTGCTTTTTGGCTCTTCCCTGAGGGATCAGTGTTAGACTCCGATGCACCACAGCAGGTTTACTGTATTCGTTCGACCATCATATTGACGATGAAACACAGAAATTGCATCGGGAATAAATAGAAAATTCACATTGCCGATTTATATTGACGACAGTAACGTTTCGGGCAGTCTGGTTTTTTGGTTCTTCCCTGGGGGCTCAGTGTTAGACTCCGATGCAGCAAAGTAGGTTTACTGTATCCCTTCGACCATCATATTGACGATGAAACACAGAAATTGCATCCGGATTCAATACAAAATTCACAATGCCTCTTTATATTGACGAGAGTAACGTTTCGGAGTATCTGTTCTTTAACTCTTCCCTGGGGGCTCAGTGTTAGACTCCGATGCACTACAGCAGGTTTACTGTATCCCTTCGACCATCATATTGACGATGAAACACAGAAATTGCATCGGGAATAATAGAAAATTCACAATGCCGATTTATATTGACGAGAGTAACGTTTCGGGTAGGCTGCTTTTGGGCTCTTCCCTGAGGGATCAGTGTTAGACTCCGATGCACCACAGCAGGTTTACTGTATCCCTTCGACCATCTTATTGACGATGAAACACAGAAATTGCATCGGGAATCAATAGAAAATTCACAATGCCGATTTATATTGACGAGAGTAACGTTTCGGGCAGTCAGGTTTTTTGGTTCTTCCCTGGGGGCTCAGTGTTAGACTCCGATGCACCACAGCAGGTTTACTGTATTCCTTCGAAAATCATATTGACGATGAAACACAGAAATTGCATCGAGAATCAATAGAAAATTCACAATGCCGATTTATATTGACGAGAGTAACGTTTCGGGTTGGCTGCTTTTTGGCTCTTCCCTGAGGGATCAGTGTTAGACTCCGATGCACCACAGCAGGTTTACTGTATTCCTTCGACCATCATATTGACGATGAAACACAGAAATTGCATCGGGAATCAATAGAGAATTCACAATGCCGATTTATAATGACGAGAGTAACGTTTCGGGCAGTCTTGTTCTTTGGTTCTTCCCTGGGGGCTCAGTATTAGACTCCGATGCAGCAAAGCAGGTTTATTGTATTGCTTCGACCATCATATTGACGATGAAACACAGAAATTGCATCCGGATTCAATACAAAATTCACAATGCCTATTTATATTGACGTGAGTAACGTTTCGGAGAATCTGTTTTGTAACTCTTCCCTGGGGGCTCGGTGTTAGACTCCGATGCACCAGAGCAGGTTTACTGTATTCCTTCGACCTTCATATTGACGATGAAACACAGAAATTGCATCGAGATTCAATAGAAAATTCACAATGCCGATTTATATTGACGAGAGTAACGTTTCGGGTAGGCTGCTTTTTGGCTCTTCCCTGAGGGATCAGTGTTAGACTCCGATGCACAACAGCAGGTTTACTGTATTCCTTCGACCAACATATTGACGATGAAACACAGAAATTGCATCGGGAATCAATAGAAAATTCACAATTCTGATTTATATTGACGAGAGTAACGTTTCGGGCAGTCTTGTTCTTTGGTTCTTCCCTGGGGGCTCAGTGTTAGACTCCGATGCAGCAAAGCAGGTTTACTGTATCCCTTCGACCATCATATTGACGATGAAACACAGAAATTGCATCCGGATTCAATACAAAATTCACAATGCCTATTTATATTGACGAGAGTAACGTTTCGGAGTATCTGTTTTGTAACTCTTCCCTGGGGGCTCAGTGTTAGACTCCGATGCACCACAGCAGGTTTACTGTATCCCTTCGACCATCATATTGACGATGAAACACAGAAATTGCATCGGGAATCACTAGAAAATTCACAATGCCGATTTATAATGACGAGAGTAACGTTTCGGGTAGGCTGCTTTTTGGCTCTTCCCTGAGGGATCAGTGTTAGACTCCGATGTACCACAGCAGGTTTACTGTATCCCTTCGACCATCATATTGACGATGAAACACGGAAATTGCATCGGGAATCAATAGAAAATTCACAATGCCGATTTATATTGACGAGAGTAACGTTTCGGGCAGTCTGGTTTTTTGGTTCTTCCCTGGGGGCTCAGTGTTAGACTCCGATGCAGCACAGCAGGTTTACTGTATTCCTTCGACCATCATATTGACGATGAAACACAGAAATTGCATCGAGAATCAATAGAAAATTCACAATGCCGATTTATATTGACGAGAGTAACGTTTCGGGCAGTCTTGTTCTTTGGTTCTTCCCTGGGGGCTCAGTATTAGACTCCGATGCAGCAAAGCAGGTTTATTGTATTGCTTCGACCATCATATTGACGATGAAACACAGAAATTGCATCCGGATTCAATACAAAATTCACAATGCCTATTTATATTGACGTGAGTAACGTTTCGGAGAATCTGTTTTGTAACTCTTCCCTGGGGGCTCAGTGTTAGACTCCGATGCACCAGAGCAGGTTTACTGTATTCCTTCGACCTTCATATTGACGATGAAACACAGAAATTGCATCGAGATTCAATAGAAAATTCACAATGCCGATTTATATTGACGAGAGTAACGTTTCGGGTAGGCTGCTTTTTGGCTCTTCCCTGAGGGATCAGTGTTAGACTCCGATGCACAACAGCAGGTTTACTGTATTCCTTCGACCAACATATTGACGATGAAACACAGAAATTGCATCGGGAATCAATAGAAAATTCACAATTCTGATTTATATTGACGAGAGTAACGTTTCGGGCAGTCTTGTTCTTTGGTTCTTCCCTGGGGGCTCAGTGTTAGACTCCGATGCAGCAAAGCAGGTTTACTGTATCCCTTCGACCATCATATTGACGATGAAACACAGAAATTGCATCCGGATTCAATGCAAAATTCACAATGCCTATTTATATTGACGAGAGTAACGTTTCGGAGTATCTGTTTTGTAACTCTTCCCTGGGGGCTCAGTGTTAGACTCCGATGCACCACAGCAGGTTTACTGTATCCCTTCGACCATCATATTGACGATGAAACACAGAAATTGCATCGGGAATCACTAGAAAATTCACAATGCCGATTTATAATGACGAGAGTAACGTTTCGGGTAGGCTGCTTTTTGGCTCTTCCCTGAGGGATCAGTGTTAGACTCCGATGTACCACAGCAGGTTTACTGTATACCTTCGACCATCATATTGACGATGAAACACGGAAATTGCATCGGGAATCAATAGAAAATTCACAATGCCGATTTATATTGACGAGAGTAACGTTTCGGGCAGTCTGGTTTTTTGGTTCTTCCCTGGGGGCTCAGTGTTAGACTCCGATGCAGCACAGCAGGTTTACTGTATTCCTTCGACCATCATATTGACGATGAAACACAGAAATTGCATCGAGAATCAATAGAAAATTCACAATGCCGATTTATATTGACGAGAGTAACGTTTCGGGTAGGCTGCTTTTTGGCTCTTCCCTGAGGGATCAGTGTTAGACTCCGATGCACCACAGCAGGTTTACTGTATTCTTTCGGCCATCATATTGACGATGAAACACAGAAATTGCATCGGGAATCAATAGAAAATTCACAATGCCGATTTATATTGACGAGAGTAACGTTTCGGGCAGTCTGGTTTTTTGTTTCTTCCGTGGGGGCTCAGTGTTAGACTCCGATGCACCACAGCAGGTTTACTGTATTCCTTCGACCATCATATTGACGATGAAACACAGAAATTGCATCGAGAATCAATAGAAAATTCACAATGCCGATTTATATTGACGAGAGTAACGTTTCGGGTAGGCTGCTTTTTGCTCTTCCCTGAGATATCAGTGTTAGACTCCGATGCACCATAGCAGGTCTACTGTATTCCTTCGACCATCGTATTGACGATGAAACACAGAAATTGCATCGGGAATCAATAGAAAATTCACAATGCCGATTTATATTGACGAAAGTAACGTTTCGGGCAGTTTGGTTTTTTGGTACTTCCCTGGGGGCTCAGTGTTAGACTCCGATGCAGCAAAGCCGGTTTACTGTATCCCTTCGACCATCATATTGACGATGAAACACAGAAATTGCATCCGGATTCAATACAAAATTCACAATGCCTCTTTATATTGACGAGAGTAACATTTCGGAGTATCTGGTTTTTAACTCTTCCCTGGGGGCTCAGTGATAGACTTCGATGCACTATAGCAGGTTTACTGTATCCCTTCGACCATCATCTTGACGATGAAACACAGAAATTGCATCGGGAATCAATAGAAAATTCACAATGCCGATTTATATTGACGAGAGTAACGTTTCGGGCAGTCAGGTTTTTTGGTTCTTCCCTGGGGGCTCAGTGTTAGACTCCGATGCACCACAGCAGGTATACTGTATTCCTTCGACCATCATATGGACGATGAAACACAGAAATTGCATCGAGAATCAATAGAAAATTCACAATGCCGATTTATATTGACGAGAGTAACGTTTCGGGTAGGCTGCTTTTTGGCTCTTCCCTGAGGGATCAGTGTTAGACTCCGATGCACCACAACAGGTTTACTTTATTCCTTCGACCATCATATTGACGATGAAACACAGAAATTGCATCGGGAATAAATAGAAAATTCACAATGCCGAATTATATTGACGAGAGTAACGTTTCGGGCAGTCTTGTTCTTTGGTTCTTCCCTGGGGGCTCTGTGTTAGTCTCCGATGCAGCAAAGCAGGTTTACTGTATCCCTTCGACCATCATATTGACGATGAAACACAGAAATTGCATCCGGATTCAATACAAAATTCACAATGCCTATTTATATTGACGAGAGTAACATTTCGGAGTATCTGTTTTTTAACTCTTCCCTGGGGGCTCAGAGTTAGACTCCGATGCACTACAGGAGGTTTACTGTATCCCTTCGACCATCATATTGACGATGAAACACAGAAATTGCATCGGAAATCAATGGAAAATTCACAATGCCGATTTATATTGACGAGAGTAATGTTTCGGGTAGGCTGCTTTTTGGCTCTTCCCTGAGGGATCAGTGTTAGACTCCGATGCACCACAGCAGGTTTACTGTATTCCTTCGGCCATCATATTGACGATGAAACACAGAAATTGCATCGGGAATCAATAGAAAATTCACAATGCCGAATTATATTGACGAGAGTAACGTTACGGGTAGGCTGCTTTTTGGCTCTTCCCTGAGGGATCAGTGTTAGACTCCGATGCACCAAAGCAGGTTTACTGTATTCCTTCGACCATCATTATGACGATGAAACACAGAAATTGCATCCGGATTCAATACAAAATTCACAATGCCTATTTATATTGACGAGAGTAACGTTTCGGGTAGGCTGCTTTTTGGCTCTTCCCTGAGGGATCAGTGTTAGACTCCGATGCACCAAAGCAGGTTTACTGTATTCCTTCGACCATCATATTGACGATGAAACACAGAAATTGCATCGGGAATCAATAGAAAATTCACAATGCCGATTGATATTGACGAGAGTAAGGTTTCGGGTGGGCTGCTTTTTGGCTCTTCCCTGAGGGATCAGTGTTAGACTCCGATGCAGAAAAGCAGGTTTATTGTATTGCTTCGACCATCATATTGACGATGAAACACAGAAATTGCATCCGGATTCAATACAAAATTCACAATGCCTATTTATATTGACGAGAGTAACGTATCGGAGTATCTGTTTATTAACTCTTCCCTGGGGAGTCAGTGTTAGACTCCGATGCACTACAGCAGGTGTACTGTATCCCTTCGACCATCATATTGACGATGTAACACAGAAATATCATCGGGAATCAGTGGAAAATTCACAATGCCGATTTATATTGACGAGAGTAACGTTTCGGGTAGGCTGCTTTTTGGCTCTTCCCTGAGGGATCAGTGTTAGACTCCGATGCACCACAGCAGGTTTACTGTATCCCTTCGACCATCATATTGACGATAAAACACAGAAATTGCATCGGGAATCAATAGAAAATTCACAATGCCGATTTATATTGACGAGAGTAACGTTTCGGGCAGTCAGGTTTTTTGGTTCTTCCCTGGGGGCTCAGTGTTAGACTCCGATGCACCACAGCAGGTTTACTGTATTCCTTCGACCATCATATTGACGACGAAACACAGAAATTGCATCGAGAATCAATAGAAAATTCACAATGCCGATTTATATTGACGAGAGTAACGTTTCGGGTAGGCTGCATTTTGGCTCATCCCTGAGGGATCAGTGTTAGACTCCGATGCACCACAACAGGTTCACTGTATTCCTTCGACCATCATATTGACGATGAAACACAGAAATTGCATCGGGAATCGATAGAAAATTCACAATGCCGAATTATATTGACGAGAGTAACGTTTCGGGCAGTCTTGTTCTTTGGTTCTTCCCTGGGGGCTCAGTGTTAGACTCCGATGCAGCAAAGCAGGTTTACTGTATCCCTTCGACCATCATATTGACGATGAAACACAGAAATTGCATCCGGATTCAATACAAAATTCACAATGCCTATTTATATTGACGAGAGTAACGTTTCGGAGTATCTGTTTTGTAACTCTTCCCTGGGGGCTCAGTGTTAGACTCCGATGCACCACAGCAGGTTTACTGTATTCCTTCGACCATCATATTGACGATGAAACACAGAAATTGCATCGGGAATCAATAGAAAATTCACAATGCCGATTTATATTGACGAGAGTAACGTTTCGGGCAGTCTGGTTTTTTGGTTCTTCCCTGGGGGCTCAGTGTTAGACTCCGATGCACCACAGCAGGTTTACTGTATTGCTTCAAACATCATAATGACGATGAAACACAGAAATTGCATCGGGAATCAATAGAAAATTCACAATGCCGATTTATATTGACGAGAGTAACGTTACGGGTAGGCTGCCTTTTGGCTCTTCCCTGAGGGATCAGTGTTAGACTCCGATGCACCAAAGCAGGTTTACTGTATTCCTTCGACCATCATATTGACGATGAAACACAGAAATTGCATCGGGAATCAATAGAAAATTCACAATGCCGATTGATATTGACGAGAGTAAGGTTACGGGTAGGCTGCTTTTTGGCTCTTCCCTGAGGGATCAGTGTTAGACTCCGATGCAGCAAAGCAGGTTTATTGTATTGCTTCGACCATCATATTGACGATGAAACACAGAAATTGCATCCGGATTCAATACAAAATTCACAATGCCTATTTATATTGACGAGAGTAACGTATCGGAGTATCTGTTTTTTAACTCCTCCCTGGGGAGTCAGTGTTAGACTCCGATGCACTACAGCAGGTTTACTGTATCCCTTCGACCATCATATTGACGATGTAACACAGAAATATCATCGGGAATCAGTGGAAAATTCACAATGCCGATTTATATTGACGAGATTAACGTTTCGGGTAGGCTGCTTTTTGGCTCTTCCCTGAGGGATCAGTGTTAGACTCCGATGCACCACAGCAGGTTTACTGTATCCCTTCGACCATCATATTGACGATGAAACACAGAAATTGCATCGGGAATAAATAGAAAATTCACAATGCCGATTTATATTGACGAGAGTAACGTTTCGGGCAGTCAGGTTTTTTGGTTCTTCCCTGGGGGCTCAGTGTTAGACTCCGATGCACCACAGCAGGTTTACTGTATTCCTTCGACCATCATATTGACGACGAAACACAGAAATTGCATCGAGAATCAATAGAAAATTCACAATGCCGATTTATATTGACGAGAGTAACGTTTCGGGTAGGCTGCATTTTGGCTCATCCCTGAGGGATCAGTGTTAGACTCCGATGCACCACAACAGGTTCACTGTATTCCTTCGACCATCATATTGACGATGAAACACAGAAATTGCATCGGGAATCGATAGAAAATTCACAATGCCGAATTATATTGACGAAAGTAACGTTTCGGGCAGTCTTGTTCTTTGGTTCTTCCCTGGGGGCTCAGTATTAGACTCCGATGCAGCAAAGCAGGTTTACTGTATCCCTTCGACCATCATATTGACGATGAAACACAGAAATTGCATCCGGATTCAATACAAAATTCACAATGCCTATTTATATTGACGAGAGTAACGTTTCGGAGTATCTGTTTTGTAACTCTTCCCTGGGGGCTCAGTGTTAGACTCCGATGCACCACAGCAGGTTTACTGTATCCCTTCGACCATCATATTGACGATGAAACACAGAAATTGCATCGGGAATCAATAGAAAATTCACAATGCCGATTTATAATGACGAGAGTAACGTTTCGGGTAGGCTGCTTTTTGGCTCTTCCCTGAGGGATCAGTGTTAGACTCCGATGCACCACAGCAGGTTTACTGTATTCCTTCGACCATCATATTGACGATGAAACACAGAAATTGCATCGGGAATCAATAGAAATTTCACAATGCCGATTTATATTGACGAGAGTAACGTTACGGGTAGGCTGCTTTTTGGCTCTTCCCTGAGGGATCAGTGTTAGACTCCGATGCAGCAAAACAGGTTTATTGTATTGCTTCGACCATCATATTGACGATGAAACACAGAATTTCCTTCCGGATTCAATACAAAATTCACAATGCCTATTTATATTGACGAGAGTAACGTATCGGAGTATCTGTTTTTTAACTCTTCCCTGGGGAGTCAGTGTTAGACTCCGATGCACTACAGCAGGTATACTGTATCCCTCCGACCATCATATTGACGATGAAACACAGAAATTGCATCCGGATTCAATACAAAATTCACAATACCTATTTACATTGACGAGAGTAACGTTTCGGAGTATCTGTTTTGTAACTCTTCCCTGGGGGCTCAGTGTTAGACTCCGATGCACCACAGCAGGTTTACTGTATCCCTTCGACCATCATATTGACGATGAAACACAGAAATTGCATCGGGAATCAATAGAAAATTCACAACGCCGATTTATAATGACGAGAGTAACGTTTCGGGTAGGCTGCTTTTTGGCTCTTCCCTGAGGGATCAGTGTTAGCCTCCGATGCACCACAGCAGGTTTACTGTATTCCTTCGGCCATCATATTGACGATGAAACACAGAAATTGCATCGGGAATCAATAGAAAATTCACAATGCCGATTTATATTGACGAGAGTAACGTTTCGGGCAGTCTGGTTTTTTGGTTCTTCCCTGGGGGCTCAGTGTTAGACTCCGATGCACCACAGCAGGTTTACTCTATTCCTTCAAACATCATATTGACGATGAAACACAGAAATTGCATCGGGAATCAAAAGAAAATTCACAATGCCGATTTATATTGACGAGAGTAACGTTACGGGTAGGCTGCTCTTTGGCTCTTCCCTGAGGGATCAGTGTTAGACTCCGATGCACCAAAGCAGGTTTACTGTATTCCTTCGACCATCATTATGACGATGAAACACAGAAATTCCATCCGGATTCAATACAATATTCACAATGCCTATTTATATTAAAGAGAGTAACGTTTCGGGTAGGCTGCTTTTTGGCTCTTCCCTGAGGGATCAGTGTTAGACTCAGATGCACCAAAGCAGGTTTACTGTATTCCTTCGACCATCATATTGACGATGAAACACAGAAATTGCATCGGGAATCAATAGAAAATTCACAATGCCGATTTATATTGACGAGAGTAACATTTCGGGTAGGCTGCTTTTTGGCTCTTCCCTGAGGGATCAGTGTTACACTCCGATGCAGCAAAGCAGGTTTATTGTATTGCTTCGACCATCATATTGATGATGAAACACAGAAATTGCATCAGGATTCAATACAAAATTCACAATGCCTATTTATATTGACGAGAGTAACGTATCGGAGTATCTGTTTTTTAACTCTTCCCTGGGGAGTCAGTGTTAGACTCCGATGCACTACAGCAGGTTTACTGTATCCCTTCGACCATCATATTGACGATGAAACACAGAAATATCATCGGGAATCAGTGGAAATTTCACAATGCCGATTTATATTGACGAGAGTAACGTTTCGGGTAGGCTGCTTTTTGGCTCTTCCCTGAGGGATCAGTGTTAGACTCCGATGCACCACAGCAGGTTTACTGTATCCCTTCGACCATCTTATTGACGATGAAACACAGAAATTGCATCGGGAATCAATAAAAAATTCACAATGCCGATTTATATTGACGAGAGTAACGTTTCGGGCAGTCAGGTTTTTTGGTTCTTCCCTGGGGGCTCAGTGTTAGACTCCGATGCAGCAAAGCAGGTTTACTGTATCCCTTCGACCATCATATTGACGATGAAACACAGAAATTGCATCCGGATTCAATACAAAATTCACAATGCCTCTTTATATTGACGAGAGTAACGTTTCGGAGTATCTGTTCTTTAACTCTTCCCTGGGGGCTCAGTGTTAGACTCCGATGCACTACAGCAGGTTTACTGTATCCCTTCGACCATCTTATTGACGATGAAACACAGAAATTGCATCGGGAATCAATAGAAAAATTCACATTGCCGATTTATATTGACGACAGTAACGTTTCGGGCAGTCTGGTTTTTTGGTTCTTCCCTGGGGGCTCAGTGTTAGACTCCGATGCAGCAAAGCAGGTTTACTGTATCCCTTCGACCATCATATTGACGATGAAACACAGAAATTGCATCCGGATTCAATACAAAATTCACAATGCCTCTTTATATTGACGAGAGTAACGTTTCGGAGTATCTGTTCTTTAACTCTTCCCTGGGGGCTCAGTGTTAGACTCCGATGCACTACAGCAGGTTTACTGTATCCCTTCGACCATCATATTGACGATGAAACACAGAAATTGCATCGGGAATAATAGAAAATTCACAATGCCGATTTATATTGACGAGAGTAACGTTTCGGGTAGGCTGCTTTTGGGCTCTTCCCTGAGGGATCAGTGTTAGACTCCGATGCACCACAGCAGGTTTACTGTATCCCTTCGACCATCTTATTGACGATGAAACACAGAAATTGCATCGGGAATCAATAGAAAATTCACAATGCCGATTTATATTGACGAGAGTAACGTTTCGGGCAGTCAGGTTTTTTGGTTCTTCCCTGGGGGCTCAGTGTTAGACTCCGATGCACCACAGCAGGTTTACTGTATTCCTTCGAAAATCATATTGACGATGAAACACAGAAATTGCCTCGAGAATCAATAGAAAATTCACAATGCCGATTTATATTGACGAGAGTAACGTTTCGGGTTGGCTGCTTTTTGGCTCTTCCCTGAGGGATCAGTGTTAGACTCCGATGCACCACAGCAGGTTTACTGTATTCCTTCGACCATCATATTGACGATGAAACACAGAAATTGCATCGGGAATCAATAGAGAATTCACAATGCCGATTTATAATGACGAGAGTAACGTTTCGGGCAGTCTTGTTCTTTGGTTCTTCCCTGGGGGCTCAGTATTAGACTCCGATGCAGCAAAGCAGGTTTACTGTATCCCTTCGACCATCATATTGACGATGAAACACAGAAATTGCATCCGGATTCAATACAAAATTCACAATGCCTATTTATATTGACGAGAGTAACGTTTCGGAGTATCTGTTTTGTAACTCTTCCCTGGGGGCTCAGTGTTAGACTCCGATGCACCACAGCAGGTTTACTGTATCCCTTCGACCATCATATTGACGATGAAACACAGAAATTGCATCGGGAATCAATAGAAAATTCACAATGCCGATTTATAATGACGAGAGTAACGTTTCGGGTAGGCTGCTTTTTGGCTCTTCCCTGAGGGATCAGTGTTAGACTCCGATGTACCACAGCAGGTTTACTGTATACCTTCGACCATCATATTGACGATGAAACACGGAAATTGCTTCGGGAATCAATAGAAAATTCACAATGCCGATTTATATTGACGAGAGTAACGTTTCGGGCAGTCTGGTTTTTTGGTTCTTCCCTGGGGGCTCAGTGTTAGACTCCGATGCAGCACAGCAGGTTTACTGTATTCCTTCGACCATCATATTGACGATGAAACACAGAAATTGCATCGAGAATCAATAGAAAATTCACAATGCCGATTTATATTGACGAGAGTAACGTTTCGGGTAGGCTGCTTTTTGGCTCTTCCCTGAGGGATCAGTGTTAGACTCCGATGCACCACAGCAGGTTTACTGTATTCTTTCGGCCATCATATTGACGATGAAACACAGAAATTGCATCGGGAATCAATAGAAAATTCACAATGCCGATTTATATTGACGAGAGTAACGTTTCGGGCAGTCTGGTTTTTTGTTTCTTCCGTGGGGGCTCAGTGTTAGACTCCGATGCACCACAGCAGGTTTACTGTATTCCTTCGACCATCATATTGACGATGAAACACAGAAATTGCATCGAGAATCAATAGAAAATTCACAATGCCGATTTATATTGACGAGAGTAACGTTTCGGGTAGGCTGCTTTTTGCTCTTCCCTGAGGGATCAGTGTTAGACTCCGATGCACCATAGCAGGTTTACTGTATTCCTTCGACCATCGTATTGACGATGAAACACAGAAATTGCATCGGGAATCAATAGAAAATTCACAATGCCGATTTATATTGACGAAAGTAACGTTTCGGGCAGTTTGGTTTTTTGGTTCTTCCCTGGGGGCTCAGTGTTAGACTCCGATGCAGCAAAGCAGGTTTACTGTATCCCTTCGACCATCATATTGACGATGAAACACAGAAATTGCATCCGGATTCAATACAAAATTCACAATGCCTCTTTATATTGACGAGAGTAACATTTCGGAGTATCTGGTCTTTAACTCTTCCCTGGGGGCTCAGTGATAGACTTCGATGCACTACAGCAGGTTTACTGTATCCCTTCGACCATCATATTGACGATGAAACACAGAAATTGCATCCGGATTCAATACAAAATTCACAATGCCTATTTATATTGACGAGAGTAACGTTTCGGAGTATCTGTTTTGTAACTCTTCCCTGGGGGCTCAGTGTTAGACTCCGATGCACCACAGCAGGTTTACTGTATCCCTTCGACCATCATATTGACGATGAAACACAGAAATTGCATCGGGAATCAATAGAAAATTCACAATGCCGATTTATAATGACGAGAGTAACGTTTCGGGTAGGCTGCTTTTTGGCTCTTCCCTGAGGGATCAGTGTTAGACTCCGATGTACCACAGCAGGTTTACTGTATACCTTCGACCATCATATTGACGATGAAACACGGAAATTGCATCGGGAATCAATAGAAAATTCACAATGCCGATTTATATTGACGAGAGTAACGTTTCGGGCAGTCTGGTTTTTTGGATCTTCCCTGGGGGCTCAGTGTTAGACTCCGATGCAGCACAGCAGGTTTACTGTATTCCTTCGACCATCATATTGACGATGAAACACAGAAATTGCATCGAGAATCAATAGAAAATTCACAATGCCGATTTATATTGACGAGAGTAACGTTTCGGGTAGGCTGCTTTTCGGCTCTTCCCTGAAGGATCAGTGTTAGACTCCGATGCACAACAGCAGGTTTACTGTATTCCTTCGACCAACATATTGACGATGAAACACAGAAATTGCATCGGGAATCAATAGAAAATTCACAATTCTGATTTATATTGACGAGAGTAACGTTTCGGGCAGTCTTGTTCTTTGGTTCTTCCCTGGGGGCTCAGTGTTAGACTCCGATGCAGCAAAGCAGGTTTACTGTATCCCTTCGACCATCATATTGACGATGAAACACAGAAATTGCATCCGGATTCAATACAAAATTCACAATGCCTATTTATATTGACGAGAGTAACGTTTCGGAGTATCTGTTTTGTAACTCTTCCCTGGGGGCTCAGTGTTAGACTCCGATGCACCACAGCAGGTTTACTGTATCCCTTCGACCATCATATTGACGATGAAACACAGAAATTGCATCGGGAATCAATAGAAAATTCACAATGCCGATTTATAATGACGAGAGTAACGTTTCGGGTAGGCTGCTTTTTGGCTCTTCCCTGAGGGATCAGTGTTAGACTCCGACGTACCACAGCAGGTTTACTGTATTCCTTCGACCATCATATGGACGATGAAACACAGAAATTGCATCGAGAATCAATAGAAAATTCACAATGCCGATTTATATTGACGAGAGTAACGTTTCGGGTAGGCTGCTTTTTGGCTCTTCCCTGAGGGTTCAGTGTTAGACTCCGATGCACCACAACAGGTTTACTTTATTCCTTCGACCATCATATTGACGATGAAACACAGAAATTGCATCGGGAATAAATAGAAAATTCACAATGCCGATTTATATTGACGAGAGTAACGTTTCGGGCAGTCTTGTTCTTTGGTTCTTCCCTGGGGGCTCTGTGTTAGTCTCCGATGCAGCAAAGCAGGTTTACTGTATCCCTTCGACCATCATATTGACGATGAAACACAGAAATTGCATCCGGATTCAATACAAAATTCACAATGCCTATTTATATTGACGAGAGTAACATTTCGGAGTATCTGTTTTTTAACTCTTCCCTGGGGGCTCAGAGTTAGACTCCGATGCACTACAGCAGGTTTACTGTATCCCTTCGACCATCATATTGACGATGAAACACAGAAATTGCATCGGAAATCAATGGAAAATTCACAATGCCGATTTATATTGACGAGAGTAATGTTTCGGGTAGGCTGCTTTTTGGCTCTTCCCTGAGGGATCAGTGTTAGACTCCGATGCACCAAAGCAGGTATACTGTATTCCTTCGGCCATCATATTGACGATGAAACACAGTAATTGCATCTTGAATCAATAGAAAATTCACAATGCCGATTTATATTGACGAGAGTAACGTTTCGGGCAGACTGGTTCTTTGGTTCTTCCCTGGGGGCTCAGTGTTAGACTCCGATGCACCACAGCAGGTTTACTGTATTCCTTCGACCATCATATTGACAATGAAACACAGAAATTGCATCGGGAATCAATAGAAAATTAACAATGCCGATTTATATTGACGAGAGTAACGTTTCGGGCAGTCTGATTTTTTGGTTCTTCCCTGGGGGCTCAGTGTTAGACTCCGATGCAGCACAGCAGGTTTACTGTATTCCTTCGACCATCATATTGACGATGAAACACTGAAATTGCATCGAGAATCAATAGAAAATTCACAATGCCGATTTATATTGACGAGAGTAACGTTTCGGGTAGGCTTCTTTTTGGCTCTTCCCTGAGGGATCAGTGTTAGACTCCGATGCAACACAACAGGTTTACTGTATTCCTTCGACCATCATATTGACGATGAAACACAGAAATTGCATCGGGAATCGATAGAAAATTCACAATGCCGAATTATATTGACGAGAGTAACGTTTCGGGCAGTCTTGTTCTTTGGTTCTTCCCTGGGGGCTCAGTGTTAGACTCCGATGCAGCAAAGCAGGTTTACTGTATCCCTTCGACCATCATATTGACGATGAAACACAGAAATTGCATCCGGATTCAATACAAAATTCACAATGCCTATTTATATTGACGAGAGTAACTTTTCGGAGTATCTGTTTTGTAACTCTTCCCTGGGGGCTCAGTGTTAGACTCCGATGCACCACAGCAGGTTTACTGTATCCCTTCGACCATCATATTGACGATGAAACACAGAAATTGCATCGGGAATCAATAGAAAATTCACAATGCCTATTTATAATGACGAGAGTAACGTTTCGGGTAGGCTGCTTTTTGGCTCTTCCCTGAGGGATCAGTGTTAGACTCCGATGTACCACAGCAGGTTTACTGTATACCTTCGACCATCATATTGACGATGAAACACGGAAATTGCATCGGGAATCAATAGAAAATTCACAATGCCGATTTATATTGACGAGAGTAACGTTTCGGGCAGTCTGGTTTTTTGGTTCTTCCCTGGGGGCTCAGTGTTAGACTCCGATGCACCACAGCAGGTTTACTGTATTCCTTCGACCATCATATTGACGATGAAACACAGAAATTGCATCGAGAATCAATAGAAAATTCACAATGCCGATTTATATTGACGAGAGTAACGTTTCGGGTAGGCTGCTTTTCGGCTCTTCCCTGAAGGATCAGTGTTAGACTCCGATGCACAACAGCAGGTTTACTGTATTCCTTCGACCAACATATTGACGATGAAACACAGAAATTGCATCGGGAATCAATAGAAAATTCACAATTCTGATTTATATTGACGAGAGTAACGTTTCGGGCAGTCTTGTTCTTTGGTTCTTCCCTGGGGGCTCAGTGTTAGACTCCGATGCAGCAAAGCAGGTTTACTGTATCCCTTCGACCATCATATTGACGATGAAACACAGAAATTGCATCCGGATTCAATACAAAATTCACAATGCCTATTTATATTGACGAGAGTAACGTTTCGGAGTATCTGATTTGTAACTCTTCCCTGGGGGCTCAGTGTTAGACTCCGATGCACCACAGCAGGTTTACTGTATCCCTTCGACCATCATATTGACGATGAAACACAGAAATTGCATCGGGAATCAATAGAAAATTCACAATGCCGATTTATAATGACGAGAGTAACGTTTCGGGTAGGCTGCTTTTTGGCTCTTCCCTGAGGGATCAGTGTTAGACTCCGACGTACCACAGCAGGTTTACTGTATTCCTTCGACCATCATATGGACGATGAAACACAGAAATTGCATCGAGAATCAATAGAAAATTCACAATGCCGATTTATATTGACGAGAGTAACGTTTCGGGTAGGCTGCTTTTTGGCTCTTCCCTGAGGGTTCAGTGTTAGACTCCGATGCACCACAACAGGTTTACTTTATTCCTTCGACCATCATATTGACGATGAAACACAGAAATTGCATCGGGAATAAATAGAAAATTCACAATGCCGAATTATATTGACGAGAGTAACGTTTCGGGCAGTCTTGTTCTTTGGTTCTTCCCTGGGGGCTCTGTGTTAGTCTCCGATGCAGCAAAGCAGGTTTACTGTATCCCTTCGACCATCATATTGACGATGAAACACAGAAATTGCATCCGGATTCAATACAAAATTCACAATGCCTATTTATATTGACGAGAGTAACATTTCGGAGTATCTGTTTTTTAACTCTTCCCTGGGGGCTCAGAGTTAGACTCCGATGCACTACAGCAGGTTTACTGTATCCCTTCGACCATCATATTGACGATGAAACACAGAAATTGCATCGGAAATCAATGGAAAATTCACAATGCCGATTTATATTGACGAGAGTAATGTTTCGGGTAGGCTGCTTTTTGGCTCTTCCCTGAGGGATCAGTGTTAGACTCCGATGCACCGGAGCAGGTATACTGTATTCCTTCGGCCATCATATTGACGATGAAACACAGTAATTGCATCTTGAATCAATAGAAAATTCACAATGCCGATTTATATTGACGAGAGTAACGTTTCGGGCAGACTGGTGCTTTGGTTCTTCCCTGGGGGCTCAGTGTTAGACTCCGATGCACCACAGCAGGTTTACTGTATTCCTTCGACCATCATATTGACAATGAAACACAGAAATTGCATCGGGAATCAATAGAAAATTAACAATGCCGATTTATATTGACGAGAGTAACGTTTCGGGCAGTCTGATTTTTTGGTTCTTCCCTGGGGGCTCAGTGTTAGACTCCGATGCAGCACAGCAGGTTTACTGTATTCCTTCGACCATCATATTGACGATGAAACACTGAAATTGCATCGAGAATCAATAGAAAATTCACAATGCCGATTTATATTGACGAGAGTAACGTTTCGGGTAGGCTTCTTTTTGGCTCTTCCCTGAGGGATCAGTGTTAGACTCCGATGCAACACAACAGGTTTACTGTATTCCTTCGACCATCATATTGACGATGAAACACAGAAATTGCATCGGGAATCGATAGAAAATTCACAATGCCGAATTATATTGACGAGAGTAACGTTTCGGGCAGTCTTGTTCTTTGGTTCTTCCCTGGGGGCTCAGTGTTAGACTCCGATGCAGCAAAGCAGGTTTACTGTATCCCTTCGACCATCATATTGACGATGAAACACAGAAATTGCATCCGGATTCAATACAAAATTCACAATGCCTATTTATATTGACGAGAGTAACTTTTCGGAGTATCTGTTTTGTAACTCTTCCCTGGGGGCTCAGTGTTAGACTCCGATGCACCACAGCAGGTTTACTGTATCCCTTCGACCATCATATTGACGATGAAACACAGAAATTGCATCGGGAATCAATAGAAAATTCACAATGCCTATTTATAATGACGAGAGTAACGTTTCGGGTAGGCTGCTTTTTGGCTCTTCCCTGAGGGATCAGTGTTAGACTCCGATGTACCACAGCAGGTTTACTGTATACCTTCGACCATCATATTGACGATGAAACACGGAAATTGCATCGGGAATCAATAGAAAATTCACAATGCCGATTTATATTGACGAGAGTAACGTTTCGGGCAGTCTGGTTTTTTGGTTCTTCCCTGGGGGCTCAGTGTTAGACTCCGATGCACCACAGCAGGTTTACTGTATTCCTTCGACCATCATATTGACGATGAAACACAGAAATTGCATCGAGAATCAATAGAAAATTCACAATGCCGATTTATATTGACGAGAGTAACGTTTCGGGTAGGCTGCTTTTCGGCTCTTCCCTGAAGGATCAGTGTTAGACTCCGATGCACAACAGCAGGTTTACTGTATTCCTTCGACCAACATATTGACGATGAAACACAGAAATTGCATCGGGAATCAATAGAAAATTCACAATTCTGATTTATATTGACGAGAGTAACGTTTCGGGCAGTCTTGTTCTTTGGTTCTTCCCTGGGGGCTCAGTGTTAGACTCCGATGCAGCAAAGCAGGTTTACTGTATCCCTTCGACCATCATATTGACGATGAAACACAGAAATTGCATCCGGATTCAATACAAAATTCACAATGCCTATTTATATTGACGAGAGTAACGTTTCGGAGTATCTGATTTGTAACTCTTCCCTGGGGGCTCAGTGTTAGACTCCGATGCACCACAGCAGGTTTACTGTATCCCTTCGACCATCATATTGACGATGAAACACAGAAATTGCATCGGGAATCAATAGAAAATTCACAATGCCGATTTATAATGACGAGAGTAACGTTTCGGGTAGGCTGCTTTTTGGCTCTTCCCTGAGGGATCAGTGTTAGACTCCGACGTACCACAGCAGGTTTACTGTATTCCTTCGACCATCATATGGACGATGAAACACAGAAATTGCATCGAGAATCAATAGAAAATTCACAATGCCGAATTATATTGACGAGAGTAACGTTTCGGGCAGTCTTGTTCTTTGGTTCTTCCCTGGGGGCTCAGTGTTAGACTCCGATGCAGCAAAGCAGGTTTACTGTATCCCTTCGACCATCATATTGACGATGAAACACAGAAATTGCATCCGGATTCAATACAAAATTCACAATGCCTATTTATATTGACGAGAGTAACTTTTCGGAGTATCTGTTTTGTAACTCTTCCCTGGGGGCTCAGTGTTAGACTCCGATGCACCACAGCAGGTTTACTGTATCCCTTCGACCATCATATTGACGATGAAACACAGAAATTGCATCGGGAATCAATAGAAAATTCACAATGCCTATTTATAATGACGAGAGTAACGTTTCGGGTAGGCTGCTTTTTGGCTCTTCCCTGAGGGATCAGTGTTAGACTCCGATGTACCACAGCAGGTTTACTGTATACCTTCGACCATCATATTGACGATGAAACACGGAAATTGCATCGGGAATCAATAGAAAATTCACAATGCCGATTTATATTGACGAGAGTAACGTTTCGGGCAGTCTGGTTTTTTGGTTCTTCCCTGGGGGCTCAGTGTTAGACTCCGATGCACCACAGCAGGTTTACTGTATTCCTTCGACCATCATATTGACGATGAAACACTGAAATTGCATCGAGAATCAATAGAAAATTCACAATGCCGATTTATATTGACGAGAGTAACGTTTCGGGTAGGCTGCTTTTCGGCTCTTCCCTGAAGGATCAGTGTTAGACTCCGATGCACAACAGCAGGTTTACTGTATTCCTTCGACCAACATATTGACGATGAAACACAGAAATTGCATCGGGAATCAATAGAAAATTCACAATTCTGATTTATATTGACGAGAGTAACGTTTCGGGCAGTCTTGTTCTTTGGTTCTTCCCTGGGGGCTCAGTGTTAGACTCCGATGCAGCAAAGCAGGTTTACTGTATCCCTTCGACCATCATATTGACGATGAAACACAGAAATTGCATCCGGATTCAATACAAAATTCACAATGCCTATTTATATTGACGAGAGTAACGTTTCGGAGTATCTGATTTGTAACTCTTCCCTGGGGGCTCAGTGTTAGACTCCGATGCACCACAGCAGGTTTACTGTATCCCTTCGACCATCATATTGACGATGAAACACAGAAATTGCATCGGGAATCAATAGAAAATTCACAATGCCGATTTATAATGACGAGAGTAACGTTTCGGGTAGGCTGCTTTTTGGCTCTTCCCTGAGGGATCAGTGTTAGACTCCGACGTACCACAGCAGGTTTACTGTATTCCTTCGACCATCATATGGACGATGAAACACAGAAATTGCATCGAGAATCAATAGAAAATTCACAATGCCGATTTATATTGACGAGAGTAACGTTTCGGGTAGGCTGCTTTTTGGCTCTTCCCTGAGGGTTCAGTGTTAGACTCCGATGCACCACAACAGGTTTACTTTATTCCTTCGACCATCATATTGACGATGAAACACAGAAATTGCATCGGGAATAAATAGAAAATTCACAATGCCGAATTATATTGACGAGAGTAACGTTTCGGGCAGTCTTGTTCTTTGGTTCTTCCCTGGGGGCTCTGTGTTAGTCTCCGATGCAGCAAAGCAGGTTTACTGTATCCCTTCGACCATCATATTGACGATGAAACACAGAAATTGCATCCGGATTCAATACAAAATTCACAATGCCTATTTATATTGACGAGAGTAACATTTCGGAGTATCTGTTTTTTAACTCTTCCCTGGGGGCTCAGAGTTAGACTCCGATGCACTACAGCAGGTTTACTGTATCCCTTCGACCATCATATTGACGATGAAACACAGAAATTGCATCGGAAATCAATGGAAAATTCACAATGCCGATTTATATTGACGAGAGTAATGTTTCGGGTAGGCTGCTTTTTGGCTCTTCCCTGAGGGATCAGTGTTAGACTCCGATGCACCAAAGCAGGTATACTGTATTCCTTCGGCCATCATATTGACGATGAAACACAGTAATTGCATCTTGAATCAATAGAAAATTCACAATGCCGATTTATATTGACGAGAGTAACGTTTCGGGCAGACTGGTGCTTTGGTTCTTCCCTGGGGGCTCAGTGTTAGACTCCGATGCACCACAGCAGGTTTACTGTATTCCTTCGACCATCATATTGACGATGAAACACAGAAATTGCATCGGGAATCAATAGAAAATTAACAATGCCGATTTATATTGACGAGAGTAACGTTTCGTGTAGGCTGCTTTTTGGCTCTTCCCTGAGGGATCAGTGTTAGACTCCGATGCACCAAAGCAGGTATACTGTATTCCTTCGACCATCATATTGACGATGAAACACGGAAATTGCTTCGGGAATCAATAGAAAATTCACAATGCCGATTTATATTGACGAGAGTAACGTTTCGGGCAGTCTGGTTTTTTGGTTCTTCCCTGGGGGCTCAGTGTTAGACTCCGATGCAGCACAGCAGGTTTACTGTATTCCTTCGACCATCATATTGACGATGAAACACTGAAATTGCATCGAGAATCAATAGAAAATTCACAATGCCGATTTATATTGACGAGAGTAACGTTTCGGGTAGGCTTCTTTTTGGCTCTTCCCTGAGGGATCAGTGTTAGACTCCGATGCAACACAACAGGTTTACTGTATTCCTTCGACCATCATATTGACGATGAAACACAGAAATTGCATCGGGAATCGATAGAAAATTCACAATGCCGAATTATATTGACGAGAGTAACGTTTCGGGCAGTCTTGTTCTTTGGTTCTTCCCTGGGGGCTCAGTGTTAGACTCCGATGCAGCAAAGCAGGTTTACTGTATCCCTTCGACCATCATATTGACGATGAAACACAGAAATTGCATCCGGATTCAATACAAAATTCACAATGCCTATTTATATTGACGAGAGTAACTTTTCGGAGTATCTGTTTTGTAACTCTTCCCTGGGGGCTCAGTGTTAGACTCCGATGCACCACAGCAGGTTTACTGTATCCCTTCGACCATCATATTGACGATGAAACACAGAAATTGCATCGGGAATCAATAGAAAATTCACAATGCCTATTTATAATGACGAGAGTAACGTTTCGGGTAGGCTGCTTTTTGGCTCTTCCCTGAGGGATCAGTGTTAGACTCCGATGTACCACAGCAGGTTTACTGTATACCTTCGACCATCATATTGACGATGAAACACGGAAATTGCATCGGGAATCAATAGAAAATTCACAATGCCGATTTATATTGACGAGAGTAACGTTTCGGGCAGTCTGGTTTTTTGGTTCTTCCCTGGGGGCTCAGTGTTAGACTCCGATGCAGCACAGCAGGTTTACTGTATTCCTTCGACCATCATATTGACGATGAAACACAGAAATTGCATCGAGAATCAATAGAAAATTCACAATGCCGATTTATATTGACGAGAGTAACGTTTCGGGTAGGCTGCTTTTTGGCTCTTCCCTGAGGGATCAGTGTTAGACTCCGATGCACCACAGCAGGTTTACTGTATTCCTTCGACCATCATATTGACGATGAAACACAGAAGTTGCATCGGGAATCAATAGAAAATTCACAATGCCGATTTATATTGACGAGAGTAACGTTTCGGGCAGTCTGGTTTTTTGGTTCTTCCCTGGGGGCTCAGAGTTAGACTCCGATGCAGCAAAGCAGGTTTACTGTATCCCTTCGACCATCATATTGACAATGAAACACAAATTGCATCCGGATTCAATACAAAACTCACAATGCCTATTTATAGTGACGAGAGTAACGTTTCGGAGTATCTGTTTTGTAACTCTTCCCTGGGGGCTCAGTGTTAGACTCCGATGCACCACAGCAGGTTTACTGTATCCCTTCGACCATCATATTGACGATGAAACACAGAAATTGCATCGGGAATCAATAGAAAATTCACAATGCCGAATTATAATGACGAGAGTAACGTTTCGGGTAGGCTGCTTTTTGGCTCTTCCCTGAGGGATCAGTGTTAGACTCCGATGTACCACAGCAGGTTTACTGTATACCTTCGACCATCATATTGACGATGAAACACGGAAATTGCATCGGGAAACAATAGAAAATTCACAATGCCGATTTATATTGACGAGAGTAACGTTTCGGGCAGTCTGGTTTTTTTGGTTCTTCCCTGGGGGTTCAGTGTTAGACTCCGATGCAGTACAGCAGGTTTACTGTATTCCTTCGACCATCATACTGACGATGAAACACAGAAATTGCATCGAGAATCAATAGAAAATTCACAATGCCGATTTATATTGACGAGAGTAACGTTTCGGGTAGGCTGCTTTTTGGCTCTTCCCTGAGGGATCAGTGTTAGACTCCGATGCACCACAGCAGGTTTACTGTATTCCTTCGACCATCATATTGACGATGAAACACAGAAATTGCATCGGGAATCGATAGAAAATTCACAATGCCGAATTATATTGACGAGAGTAACGTTTCGGGCAGTCTTGTTCTTTGGTTCTTCCCTGGGGGCTCAGTGTTAGACTCCGATGCAGCAAAGCAGGTTTACTGTATCCCTTCGACCATCATATTGACGGTGAAACACAGAAATTGCATCCGGATTCAATACAAAATTCACAATGCCTATTTATATTGACGAGAGTAACGTTTCGGAGTATCTGTTTTGTAACTCTTCCCTGGGGGCTCAGTGTTAGACTCCGATGCACCACAGCAGGTTTACTGTATCCCTTCGACCATCATATTGACGATGAAACACAGAAATTGCATCGGGAATCAATAGAAAATTCACATTGCCGATTTATAATGACGAGAGTAACGTTTCGGGTAGGCTGCTTTTTGGCTCTTCCCTGAGGGATCAGTGTTGGACTCCGATGTACCACAGCAGGTTTACTGTATACCTTCGACCATCATATTGACGATGAAACACAGAAATTGCATCGGGAATTAATAGAAAATTCACAATGCCGATTTATATTGACGAGAGTAACGTTTCGGGCAGTCTTGTTTTTTGGTTCTTCCCTGGGGGCTCAGAGTTAGACTCCGATGCAGCAAAGCAGGTTTACTGTATCCCTTCGACCATCATATTGACGATGAAACACAGAAATTGCATTCGGATTCAATACAAAACTCACAATGCCTATTTATATTGACGAGAGTAACGTTTCGGAGTATCTGTTTTGTAACTTTTCCCTGAAGGCTCAGTGTTAGACTCCGATGCACCACAGCAGGTTTACTGTATCCCTTCGACCATCATATTGACGATGAAACACAGAAATTGCATCGGGAATCAATAGAAAATTCACAATGCCGATTTATAATGACGAGAGTAACGTTTCGGGTAGGCTGCTTTTTGGCTCTTCCCTGAGGGATCAGTGTTAGACTCCGATGTACCACAGCAGGTTTACTGTATTCCTTCCACCATCATATTGACGATGAAACACAGAAATTGCATCGAGAATCAATAGAAAATTCACAATGCCGATTTATATTGACGAGAGTAACATTTCGGAGTATCTGTTTTTTAACTCTTCCCTGGGGGCTCAGAGTTAGACTCCGATGCACTACAGCAGGTTTACTGTTTCCCTTCGACCATCATATTGACGATGAAACACAGAAATTGCATCGGGAATCAATAGAAAATTAACAATGCCGATTTATATTGACGAGAGTAACGTTTCGTGTAGGCTGCTTTTTGGCTCTTCCCTGAGGGATCAGTGTTAGACTCCGATGCACCAAAGCAGGTATACTGTATTCCTTCGACCATCATATTGACGATGAAACACGGAAATTGCTTCGGGAATCAATAGAAAATTCACAATGCCGATTTATATTGACGAGAGTAACGTTTCGGGCAGTCTGGTTTTTTGGTTCTTCCCTGGGGGCTCAGAGTTAGACTCCGATGCAGCACAGCAGGTTTACTGTATTCCTTCGACCATCATATTGACGATGAAACACTGAAATTGCATCGAGAATCAATAGAAAATTCACAATGCCGATTTATATTGACGAGAGTAAAGTTTCGGGTAGGCTTCTTTTTGGCTCTTCCCTGAGGGATCAGTGTTAGACTCCGATGCAACACAACAGGTTTACTGTATTCCTTCGACCATCATATTGACGATGAAACACAGAAATTGCATCGGGAATCGATAGAAAATTCACAATGCCGAATTATATTGACGAGAGTAACGTTTCGGCCAGTCTTGTTCTTTGGTTCTTCCCTGGGGGCTCAGTGTTAGACTCCGATGCAGCAAAGCAGGTTTACTGTATCCCTTCGACCATCATATTGACGATGAAACACAGAAATTGCATCCGGATTCAATACAAAACTCACAATGCCTATTTATATTGACGAGAGTAACGTTTCGGAGTATCTGTTTTGTAACTTTTCCCTGAAGGCTCAGTGTTAGACTCCGATGCACCACAGCAGGTTTACTGTATCCCTTCGACCATCATATTGACGATGAAACACAGAAATTGCATCGGGAATCAATAGAAAATTCACAATGCCGATTTATAATGACGAGAGTAACGTTTTGGGTAGGCTGCTTTTTGGCTCTTCCCTGAGGGATCAGTGTTGGACTCCGATGTACCACAGCAGGTTTACTGTATACCTTCGACCATCATATTGACGATGAAACACAGAAATTGCATCGGGAATTAATAGAAAATTCACAATGCCGATTTATATTGACGAGAGTAACGTTTCGGGCAGTCTTGTTTTTTGGTTCTTCCCTGGGGGCTCAGAGTTAGACTCCGATGCAGCAAAGCAGGTTTACTGTATCCCTTCGACCATCATATTGACGATGAAACACAGAAATTGCATCCGGATTCAATACAAAACTCACAATGCCTATTTATATTGACGAGAGTAACGTTTCGGAGTATCTGTTTTGTAACTTTTCCCTGAAGGCTCAGTGTTAGACTCCGATGCACCACAGCAGGTTTACTGTATCCCTTCGACCATCATATTGACGATGAAACACAGAAATTGCATCGGGAATCAATAGAAAATTCACAATGCCGATTTATAATGACGAGAGTAACGTTTCGGGTAGGCTGCTTTTTGGCTCTTCCCTGAGGGATCAGTGTTAGACTCCGATGTACCACAGCAGGTTTACTGTATTCCTTCCACCATCATATTGACGATGAAACACAGAAATTGCATCGAGAATCAATAGAAAATTCACAATGCCGATTTATATTGACGAGAGTAACGTTTTTGGTAGGCTGCTTTTTGGCTCTTCCCTGAGGGATCAGTGTTAGACTCCGATGCACCACAACAGGTTTACTGTATTCCTTCGACCATCATATTGACGATGAAACACAGAAATTGCATCGGGAATCGATAGAAAATTCACAATGCCGAATTATATTGACGAGAGTAACGTTTCGGGCAGTCTTGTTCTTTGGTTATTCCCTGGGGGCTCAGTGTTAGACTCCGATGCAGCAAAGCAGGTTTACTGTATCCCTTCGACCATCATATTGACGATGAAACACAGAAATTGCATCCGGATTCAATACAAAATTCACAATGCCTATTTATATTGACGAGAGTAACGTTTCGGAGTATCTGTTTTGTAACTCTTCCCTGGGGGCTCAGTGTTAGACTCCGATGCACCACAGCAGGTTTACTGTATCCCTTCGACCATCATATTGACGATGAAACACAGAAATTGCATCGGGAATCAATAGAAAATTCACAATGCCAATTTATAATGACGAGAGTAACGTTTCGGGTAGGCTGCTTTTTGGCTCTTCCCTGAGGGATCAGTGTTAGTCTCCGATGCACCACAGCAGGTTTACTGCATTCCTTCGGCCATCATATTGACGATGAAACACAGAAATTGCATCAGGAATCAATAGAAAATTCACAATGCCGATTTATATTGACGAGAGTAACGTTTCGGGCAGTCTGGTTTTTTGGTTCTTTCGTGGGGGCTCAGTGTTAGACTCCGATGCACCACAGCAGGTTTACTGTATTCCTTTGACCATCATATTGACGATGAAACAAAGAAATTGCATCGAGAATCAATAGAAAATTCACAATGCCGATTTATATTGACGAGAGTAACGTTTCGGGCAGTCTGGTTTTTTGGTTCTTCCGTGGGGGCTCAGTGTTAGACTCCGATGCACCACAGCAGGTTTACTGTATTCCTTCGACCATCATATTGACGATGAAACAAAGAAATTGCATCGAGAATCAATAGAAAATTCACAATGCCGATTTATATTGACGAGAGTAACGTTTCGGGTAGGCTGCTTTTTGCTCTTCCCTGAGGGATCAGTGTTAGACTCCGATGCACCACAGCAGGTTTACTGTATTCCTTCGACCATCGTATTGACGATGAAACACAGAAATTGCATCGGGAATCAATAGAAAATTCACAATGCCGATTTATATTGACGAGAGTAACGTTTCGGGCAGTTTGGTTTTTTGGTTCTTCCCTGGGGGCTCAGTGTTAGACTCCGATGCAGCAAAGCAGGTTTACTGTATCCCTTCGACCATCATATTGACGATGAAACACAGAAATTGGATCCGGATTCAATACAAAATTCACAATGCCTATTTATATTGACGAGAGTAACGTTTCGGAGTTTCTGTTCTTTAACTCTTCCCTGGGGGCTCAGTGTTAGACTCCGATGCACTACAGCAGGTTTACTGTATCCCTTCGACCATCATATTGACGATGAAACACAGAAATTGCATCGGGAATCAATAGAAAATTCACAATGCCGATTTATATTGACGAGAGTAACGTTTCGGGTAGGCTGCTTTTTGGCTCTTCCCTGAGGGATCAGTGTTAGACTCCGATGCACCACAGCAGGTTTACTGTATCCCTTCGACCATCATATTGACGATGAAACACAGAAATTGCATCGGGAATCAATAGAAAATTCACAATGCCGATTTATATTGACGAGAGTAACGTTTCGGGCAGTCAGGTTTTTTGGTTCTTCCCTGGGGGATCAGTGTTAGACTCCGATGCACCACAGCAGGTATACTGTATTCCTTCGAACATCATATGGACGATGAAACACAGAAATTGCATCGGGAATCAATAGAAAATTCACAATGCCGATTTATAATGACGAGAGTAACGTTTCGGGCAGTCTTGTTCTTTGGTTCTTCCCTGGGAGCTCAGTGTTAGACTCCGATGCAGCAAAGCAGGTTTACTGTATCCCTTCGACCATCATATTGACGATGAAACACAGAAATTGCATCGGGAATCAATAGAAAATTCACAATGCCGATTTATAATGACGAGAGTAACGTTTCGGGTAGGCTGCTTTTTGGCTCTTCCCTGAGGGATCAGTGTTAGACTCCGATGTACCACAGCAGGTTTACTGTATACCTTCGACCATCATATTGACGATGAAACACAGAAATTCCATCGGGAATCAATAGAAAATTCACAATGCCGATTTATATTGACGAGAGTAACGTTTCGGGCAGTCTGGTTTTTTGGTTCTTCCCTGGGGGCTCAGAGTTAGACTCCGATGCAGCAAAGCAGGTTTACTGTATCCCTTCGACCATCATATTGACGATGAAACACAGAAATTGCATCCGGATTCAATACAAAATTCACAATGCCTATTTAGATTGACGAGGGTAACGTATCGGAGTATCTGTTTTTTAACTCTTCCCTGGGGGCTCAGTGTTAGACTCCGATGCACTACAGCAGGTTTACTGTAATCCTTCGACCATCATATTGACGATGAAACACAGAAATTGCATCGGAAATCAATGGAAAATTCACAATGCCGATTTATATTGAAGAGAGTAACGTTTCGGGTAGGCTGCTTTTTGGCTCTTCTCTGAGGGATCAGTGTTAGACTCCAATGCACCACAGCAGGTTTACTGTATTCCTTCGGCCATCATATTGACGATGAAACACAGAAATTGCATCGGGAATCAATAGAAAATTCACAATGCCGATTTATATTGACGAGAGTAACGTTTCGGGCAGTCTGGTTTTTTGGTTCTTCCCTGGGGGCTCAGTGTTAGACTCCGATGCACCACAGCAGGTTTACTGTATTCCTTCAAACATCATATTGACGATGAAACACAGAAATTGCATCGGGAATCAATAGAAAATTCACAATGCCGATTTATATTGACGAGAGTAACGTTTCGGGTAGGCTGCTTTTTGGCACTTCCCTGAGGGATCAGTGTTAGACTCCGATGCACCACAGCAGGTTTACTGTATTCCTTCGACCATCATATTGACGATGAAACACAGAAATTGCATCGGGACTCAATAGAAAATTCACAATGCCGATTTGTAATGACGAGAGTAACGTTTCGGGCAGTCTTGTTCTTTGGTTCTTCCCTGGGGGCTCAGTGTTAGACTCCGATGCAGCAAAGCAGGTTTACTGTATCCCTTCGACCATCATATTGACGATGAAACACAGAAATTGCATCGGGAATCAATAGAAAATTCACAATGCCGATTTATATTGACGAGAGTAACGTTTCGGGCAGTCAGGTTTTTTGGTTCTTCCCTGGGGGCTCAGTGTTAGACTCCGATGCACCAGAGCAGGTTTACTGTATTCCTTCGACCATCATATTGACGATGAAACACAGAAATTGCATCGGGAATCAATAGAAAATTCACAACGCCGATTTATAATGACGAGAGTAACGTTTCGGGTAGGCTGCTTTTTGGCTCTTCCCTGAGGGATCAGTGTTAGACTCCGATGTACCACAGCAGGTTTACTGTATACCTTCGACCATCATCTTGACGATGAAACACAGAAATTCCATCGGGAATCAATAGAAAATTCACAATGCCAATTTCTATTGACGAGAGTAACGTTTCGGGCAGTCTGGTTTTTTGGTTCTTCCCTGGGGGCTCAGAGTTAGACTCCGATGCAGCAAAACAGGTTTACTGTATCCCTTCGACCATCATATTGACGATGAAACACAGAAATTCCATCCGGATTCAATACAAAATTCGCAATGCCTATTTAGATTGACGAGAGTAACGTATCGGAGTATCTGTTTTTTAACTCTTCCCTGGGGGCTCAGTGTTAGACTCCGATGCACTACAGCAGGTTTACTGTATTCCTTCGACCATCATATTGACGATGAAACACAGAAATTGCATCGGAAATCAATGGAAAATTCACAATGCCGGTTTATATTGACGAGAGTAACGTTTCGGGTAGGCTGCTTTTTGGCTCTTCCCTGAGGGATCAGTGTTAGACTCCGATGCACCACAGCAGGTTTACTGTATTCCTTCGGCCATCATATTGACGATGAAAAACAGAAATTGCATCGGGAATCAATAGAGAATTCACAATGCCGATTTATATTGACGAGAGTAACGTTTCGGGCAGTCTGGTTTTTTGGTTCTTCCCTGGGGGCTCAGTGTTAGACTCCGATGCACCACAGCAGGTTTACTGTATTCCTTCAAACATCATATTGACGATGAAACACAGAAATTGCATCGGGAATCAATAGAAAATTCACAATGCTGATTTATATTGACGAGAGTAACGTTTCGGGTAGGCTGCTTTTTGGCTCTTCCCTGAGGGATCAGTGTTAGACTCCGATGCACCAAAGCTGGTTTACTGTATTCCTTCGACCATCATATTGACGATGAAACACAGAAATTGCATCGGGAATCAATAGAAAATTCACAATGCCGATTTATATTGACGAAAGTAACGTTTCGGGTAGGCTGCTTTTTGGCTCGTCCCTGAGGGATCAGTGTTAGACTCCGATGCACCAAAGCAGGTATACTGTATTCCTTCGACCATCATATTGACGATGAAACACAGAAATTGCATCGGGAATCAATAGAAAATTCACAATGCCGATTTGTAATGACGAGAGTAACGTTTCGGGCAGTCTTGTTCTTTGGTTCTTCCCTGGGGGCTCAGTGTTAGACTCCGATGCAGCAAAGCAGGTTTACTGTATCCCTTCGACCATCATATTGACGATGAAACACAGAAATTGCATCGGGAATCAATAGAAAATTCACAATGCCGATTTATATTGACGAGAGTAACGTTTCGGGTAGGCTGCTTTTTGGCTCTTCCCAGAGGGATCAGTGTTAGACTCCGATGCACCAAAGCAGGTATACTGTATTCCTTCGACCATCATATTGACGATGAAACACAGAAATTGCATCGGGAATCAATAGAAAATTCACAATGCCTATTTATATTGACGAGAGTAACGTTTCGGAGTATCTGTTTTGTAACTCTTCCCTGGGGGCTCAGTGTTATACTCCGATTCACCACAGCAGGTTTACTGTATTCCTTCGACCATCATATTGACGATGAAACACAGAAATTGCATCGAGAATCAATAGAAAATTCACAATGCCGATTTATATTGACGAGAGTAACGTTTCGGGTAGGCTGCTTTTTGGCTCTTCCCTGAGGGATCAGTGTTAGACTCCGATGCACCACAGCAGGTTTATTGTATCCCTTCGACCATCATATTGACGATGAAACACAGAAATTGCATCGGGAATCAATAGAAAATTCACAATGCCGATTTATATTGACGAGAGTAACGTTTCGGGCAGTCAGGTTCTTTGGTTCTTCCCTGGGGCTCAGTGTTAGACTCCGATCACCACAGCAGGCATACTGTATTCCTTCGACCATCATATGGACGATGAAACACAGAAATTGCATCGAGAATCAATATAAAATTCACAATGCCGATTTATATTGACGAGAGTAACGTTTCGGGTAGGCTGCTTTTTGGCTCTTCCCTGAGGGATCAGTGTTAGACTCCGATGCACCACAACAGGTTTACTTTATTCCTTCGACCATCATATTGACGATGAAACACAGAAATTGCACATCGGGAATAGATAGAAAATTCACAATGCCGAATTATATTGACGAGAGTAACGTTTCGGGCAGTCTTGTTCTTTGGTTCTTCCCTGGGAGCTCAGTGTTAGACTCCGATGCAGAAAAGCAGGTTTACTGTATCCCTTCGACCATCATATTGACGATGAAACACAGAAATTGCATCCGGATTCAATACAAAATTCACAATGCCTATTTATATTGACGAGTGTAACGTTTCGGAGTATCTGTTTTGTAACTCTTCCCTGGGGGCTCAGTGTTAGACTCCGATGCACCACAGCAGGTTTACTGTATCCCTTCGACCATCATATTGACGATGAAACACAGAAATTGCATCGGGAATCAATAGAAAATTCACAATGCCGATTTATAATGACGAGAGTAACGTTTCGGGTAGGCTGCTTTTTGGCTCTTCCCTGAGGGATCAGTGTTAGACTCCGATGCACCACAGCAGGTTTACTGTATACCTTCGACCATCATATTGACGATGAAAGACAGAAATTCCATCGGGAATCAATAGAAAATTGACAATGCCGATTTATATTGACGAGAGTAACGTTTCTGGCAGTCTGGTTTTTTGGTTCTTCCCTGGGGGCTCAGAGTTAGACTCCGATGCAGCAAAGCAGGTTTACTGTATCCCTTCGACCATCATATTGACGATGAAACACAGAAATTGCATCCGGATTCAATACAAAATTTACAATGCCTATTTAGATTGACGAGAGTAACGTATCGGAGTATCTGTTTTTTAACTCTTCCCTGGGGGCTCAGTGTTAGACTCCGATGCACTACAGCAGGTTTACTGTATCCCTTCGACCATCATATTGACGATGAAACACAGAAATTGCATCGGAAATCAATGGAAAATTCACAATGCCGATTAATATTGACGAGAGTAACGTTTCGGGTAGGCTGCTTTTTGGCCCTCCCCTGAGGGATCAGTGTTAGACTCCGATGCACCACAGCAGGTTTACTGTATTCCTTCGGCCATCATATTGACGATGAAACACAGAAATTGCATCGGGAATCAATAGAAAATTCACAATGCCGATTTATATTGACGAGAGTAACGTTTCGGGCAGTCTGGTTTTTTGGTTCTTCCCTGGGGGCTCAGTGTTAGACTCCGATGCACCACAGCAGGTTTACTGTATTCCTTCAAACATCATATTGACGATGAAACACAGAAATTGCATCGGGAATCAATAGAAAATTCACAATGCCGATTTATATTGACGAGAGTAACGTTTCGGGTAGGCTGCTTTTTGGCTCTTCCCTGAGGGATCAGTGTTAGACTCCGATGCACCAAAGCTGGTTTACTTTATTCCTTCGACCATCATATTGACGATGAAACACAGAAATTGCATCCGGATTCAATACAAAATTCACAATGCCTATTTATATTGACGAGAGTAACGTTTCGGGTAGGCTCCTTTTTGGCTCTTCCCTGAGGGATCAGTGTTAGACTCCGATGCACCAAAGCAGGTTTACTGTATTCCTTCGACCATCATATTGACGATGAAACACAGAAATTGCATCGGGAATCAATAGAAAATTCACAATGCCGATTTATATTGACGATGGTAACGTTTCGGGTAGGCTGCTTTTTGGCTCTTCCCTGAGGGATCAGTGTTAGACTCCGATGCACCACAGCAGGTTTACTGTATTCCTTCGACCATCATATTGACGATGAAACACAGAAATTGCATCGGGAATCAATAGAAAATTCACAATGCCGATTTGTAATGACGAGAGTAACGTTTCGGGCAGTCTTGTTCTTTGGTTCTTCCCTGGGGGCTCAGTGTTAGACTCCGATGCAGCAAAGAAGGTTTACTGTATCCCTTCGACCATCATATTGACGATGAAACACAGAAATTGCATCCGGATTCAATACAAAATTCACAATGCCTATTAATATTGACGAGAGTAACGTTTCACAGTATCTGTTATGTAACTCTTCCCTGGGGGCTCAGTGTTAGACTCCGATGCACCACAGCAGGTTTACTGTATTCCTTCGACCATCATATTGACGATGAAACACAGAAATTGAATCGAGAATCAATAGAAAATTCACAATGCCGATTTATATTGACGAGAGTAACGTTTCGGGTGGGCTGCTTTTTGGCTCTTCCCTGAGGGATCAGTGTTAGACTCCGATGCACCACAGCAGGTTTACTGTATTCCTTCGACCATCATATTGACGATGAAACACAGAAATTGCATCGGGAATCAATAGAAAATTCACAATTCTGATTTATATTGACGAGAGTAACGTTTCGGGCAGTCTTGTTCTTTGGTTCTTCCCTGGGGGCTCAGTGTTAGACTCCGATGCAGCAAAGCAGGTTTACAGTATCCCTTCGACCATCATATTGACGATGAAACACAGAAATTGCATCCGGATTCAATACAAAACTCACAATGCCTATTTATATTGACGAGAGTAACGTTTCGGAGTATCTGTTTTGTAACTCTTCCCTGGGGGCTCAGTGTTAGACTCCGATGCACCACAGCAGGTTTACTGTATCCCTTCGACCATCATATTGACGATGAAACACAGAAATTGCATCCGGATTCAATACAAAACTCACAATGCCTACTTATATTGACGAGAGTAACGTATCGGAGTATCTGTTTTTTAACTTTTCCCTGGGGAGTCAGTGCTAGACTCCGATGCACTACAGCAGGTTTACTGTATCCCTTCGGCCATCATATTGACGATGAAACACAGAAATTGCATCGGGAATCAATAGAAAATTCACAATGCCGATTTATATTGACGAGAGTAACGTTTCGGGCAGTCTGGTTTTTTGGTTCTTCCCTGGGGGCTCAGAGTTAGACTCCGATGCAGCAAAGCAGGTTTACTGTATCCCTTCGACCATCATATTGACGATGAAACACAGAAATTGCATCCGGATTCAATACAAAATTCACAATGCCTATTTAGATTGACGAGAGTAACGTATCGGAGTATCTGTTTTTTAACTCTTCCCTGGGGGCTCAGTGTTAGACTCCGATGCACTACAGCAGGTTTACTGTAATCCTTCGACCATCATATTGACGATGAAACACAGAAATTGCATCGGAAATCAATGGAAAATTCACAATGCCGATTTATATTGACGAGAGTAACGTTTCGGGTAGGCTGCTTTTTGGCTCTTCTCTGAGGGATCAGTGTTAGACTCCAATGCACCACAGCAGGTTTGCTGTATTCCTTCGGCCATCATATTGACGATGAAACACAGAAATTGCATCGGGAATCAATAGAAAATTCACAATGCCGATTTATATTGACGAGAGTAACGTTTCGGGCAGTCTGGTTTTTTGGTTCTTCCCTGGGGGCTCAGTGTTAGACTCCGATGCACCACAGCAGGTTTACTGTATTCCTTCAAACATCATATTGACGATGAAACACAGAAATTGCATCGGGAATCAATAGAAAATTCACAATGCCGATTTATATTGACGAGAGTAACGTTTCGGGTAGGCTGCTTTTTGGCACTTCCCTGAGGGATCAGTGTTAGACTCCGATGCACCACAGCAGGTTTACTGTATTCCTTCGACCATCATATTGACGATGAAACACAGAAATTGCATCGGGACTCAATAGAAAATTCACAATGCCGATTTGTAATGACGAGAGTAACGTTTCGGGCAGTCTTGTTTTTTGGTTCTTCCCTGGGGGCTCAGTGTTAGACTCCGATGCAGCAAAGCAGGTTTACTGTATCCCTTCGACCATCATATTGACGATGAAACACAGAAATTGCATCCGGATTCAATACAAAATTCACAATGCCTATTTATATTGACGAGAGTAACGTTTCGGAGTATCTGTTTTGTAACTCTTCCCTGGGGGCTCAGTGTTAGACTCCGATGCACCACAGCAGGTTTACTGTATTCCTTCGACCATCATATTGACGATGAAACACAGAAATTGCATCGAGATTCAATAGAAAATTCACAATGCCGATTTATATTGACGAGAGTAACGTTTCGGGTAGGCTGCTTTTTGGCTCTTCCCTGAGGGATCAGTGTTAGACTCCGATGCACCACAGCAGGTTTACTGTATTCCTTCGACCATCATATTGACGATGAAACACAGAAATTGCATCGGGAATCAATAGAAAATTCACAATTCTGATTTATATTGACGAGAGTAACGTTTCGGGCAGTCTTGTTCTTTGGTTCTTCCCTGGGGGCTCAGTGTTAGACTCCGATGCAGCAAAGCAGGTTTACTGTATCCCTTCGACCATCATATTGACGATGAAACACAGAAATTGCATCGGGAATCAATAGAAAATTCACAATGCCGATTTATATTGACGAGAGTAATGTTTCGGGCAGTCAGGTTTTTTGGTTCTTCCCTGGGGGCTCAGTGTTAGACTCCGATGCACCACAGCAGGTCTACTCTGCTTTTTGGCTCTTCCCTGAGGGATCAGTGTTAGACTCCGATGTACCACAGCAGGTTTACTGTATACCTTCGACCATCATATTGACGATGAAACACAGAAATTCCATCGGGAATCAATAGAAAATTCACAATGCCGATTTCTATTGACGAGAGTAACGTTTCGGGCAGTCTGGTTTTTTGGTTCTTCCCTGGGGGCTCAGAGTTAGACTCCGATGCAGCAAAGCAGGTTTACTGTATCCCTTCGACCATCATATTGACGATGAAACACAGAAATTGCATCCGGATTCAATACAAAATTCGCAATGCCTATTTAGATTGACGAGAGTAACGTATCGGAGTATCTGTTTTTTAACTCTTCCCTGGGGGCTCAGTGTTAGACTCCGATGCACTACAGCAGGTTTACTGTATCCCTTCGACCATCATATTGACGATGAAACACAGAAATTGCATCGGAAATCAATGGAAAATTCACAATGCCGGTTTATATTGACGAGAGTAACGTTTCGGGTAGGCTGCTTTTTGGCTCTTCCCTGAGGGATCAGTGTTAGACTCCGATGCACCACAGCAGGTTTACTGTATTCCTTCGGCCATCATATTGACGATGAAAAACAGAAATTGCATCGGGAATCAATAGAGAATTCACAATGCCGATTTATATTGACGAGAGTAACGTTTCGGGCAGTCTGGTTTTTTGGTTCTTCCCTGGGGGCTCAGTGTTAGACTCCGATGCACCACAGCAGGTTTACTGTATTCCTTCAAACATCATATTGACGATGAAACACAGAAATTGCATCGGTAATCAATAGAAAATTCACAATGCCGATTTATATTGACGAGAGTAACGTTTCGGGTAGGCTGCTTTTTGGCTCTTCCCTGAGGGATCAGTGTTAGACTCCGATGCACCAAAGCTGGTTTACTGTATTCCTTCGACCATCATATTGACGATGAAACACAGAAATTGCATCGGGAATCAATAGAAAATTCACAATGCCGATTTATATTGACGAGAGTAACGTTTCGGGTAGGCTGCTTTTTGGCTCGTCCCTGAGGGATCAGTGTTAGACTCCGATGCACCAAAGCAGGTATACTGTATTCCTTCGACCATCATATTGACGATGAAACACAGAAATTGCATCGGGAATCAATAGAAAATTCACAATGCCGATTTGTAATGACGAGAGTAACGTTTCGGGCAGTCTTGTTCTTTGGTTCTTCCCTGGGGGCTCAGTGTTAGTCTCCGATGCAGCAAAGCAGGTTTACTGTATCCCTTCGACCATCATATTGACGATGAAACACAGAAATTGCATCCGGATTCAATACAAAATTCACAATGCCGATTTATATTGACGAGAGTAACGTTTCGGGTAGGCTGCTTTTTGGCTCTTCCCTGAGGGATCAGTGTTAGACTCCGATGCACCAAAGCTGGTTTACTGTATTCCTTCGACCATCATATTGACGATGAAACACAGAAATTGCATCGGGAATCAATAGAAAATTCACAATGCCGATTTATATTGACGAGAGTAACGTTTCGGGTAGGCTGCTTTTTGGCTCTTCCCTGAGGGATCAGTGTTAGACTCCGATGCACCAAAGCAGGTATACTGTATTCGTTCGACCATCATATTGACGATGAAACACAGAAATTGCATCGGGAATCAATAGAAAATTCACAATGCCTATTTATATTGACGAGAGTAACGTTTCGGAGTATCTGTTTTGTAACTCTTCCCTGGGGGCTCAGTGTTAGACTCCGATGCACCACAGCAGGTTTACTGTATTCCTTCGACCATCATATTGACGATGAAACACAGAAATTGCATCGAGAATCAATAGAAAATTCACAATGCCGATTTATATTGACGAGAGTAACGTTTCGGGTAGGCTGCTTTTTGGCTCTTCCCTGAGGGATCAGTGTTAGACTCCGATGCACCACAGCAGGTTTATTGTATCCCTTCGACCATCATATTGACGATGAAACACAGAAATTGCATCGGGAATCAATAGAAAATTCACAATGCCGATTTATATTGACGAGAGTAACGTTTCGGGCAGTCAGGTTCTTTGGTTCTTCCCTGGGGCTCAGTGTTAGACTCCGATCACCACAGCAGGCATACTGTATTCCTTCGACCATCATATGGACGATGAAACACAGAAATTGCATCGAGAATCAATAGAAAATTCACAATGCCGATTTATATTGACGAGAGTAACGTTTCGGGTAGGCTGCTTTTTGGCTCTTCCCTGAGGGATCAGTGTTAGACTCCGATGCACCACAACAGGTTTACTTTATTCCTTCGACCATCATATTGACGATGAAACACAGAAATTGCACATCGGGAATAGATAGAAATTTCACAATGCCGAATTATATTGACGAGAGTAACGTTTCGGGCAGTCTTGTTCTTTGGTTCTTCCCTGGGAGCTCAGTGTTAGACTCCGATGCAGAAAAGCAGGTTTACTGTATCCCTTCGACCATCATATTGACGATGAAACACAGAAATTGCATCCGGATTCAATACAAAATTCACAATGCCTATTTATATTGACGAGAGTAACGTTTCGGAGTATCTGTTTTGTAACTCTTCCCTGGGGGCTCAGTGTTAGACTCCGATGCACCACAGCAGGTTTACTGTATCCCTTCGACCATCATATTGACGATGAAACACAGAAATTGCATCGGGAATCAATAGAAAATTCACAATGCCGATTTATAATGACGAGAGTAACGTTTCGGGTAGGCTGCTTTTTGGCTCTTCCCTGAGGGATCAGTGTTAGACTCCGATGCACCACAGCAGGTTTACTGTATACCTTCGACCATCATATTGACGATGAAAGACAGAAATTCCATCGGGAATCAATAGAAAATTGACAATGCCGATTTATATTGACGAGAGTAACGTTTCGGGCAGTCTGGTTTTTTGGTTCTTCCCTGGGGGCTCAGAGTTAGACTCCGATGCAGCAAAGCAGGTTTACTGTATCCCTTCGACCATCATATTGACGATGAAACACAGAAATTGCATCCGGATTCAATACAAAATTTACAATGCCTATTTAGATTGACGAGAGTAACGTATCGGAGTATCTGTTCTTTAACTCTTCCCTGGGGGCTCAGTGTTAGACTCCGATGCACTACAGCAGGTTTACTGTATCCCTTCGACCATCATATTGACGATGAAACACAGAAATTGCATCGGAAATCAATGGAAAATTCACAATGCCGATTAATATTGACGAGAGTAACGTTTCGGGTAGGCTGCTTTTTGGCTCTTCCCTGAGGGATCAGTGTTAGACTCCGATGCACCACAGCAGGTTTACTGTATTCCTTCGGCCATCATATTGACGATGAAACACAGAAATTGCATCGGGAATCAATAGAAAATTCACAATGCCGATTTATATTGACGAGAGTAACGTTTCGGGCAGTCTGGTTTTTTGGTTCTTCCCTGGGGGCTCAGTGTTAGACTCCGATGCACCACAGCAGGTTTACTGTATTCCTTCAAACATCATATTGACGATGAAACACAGAAATTGCATCGGGAATCAATAGAAAATTCACAATGCCGATTTATATTGACGAGAGTAACGTTTCGGGTAGGCTGCTTTTTGGCTCTTCCCTGAGGGATCAGTGTTAGACTCCGATGCACCAAAGCTGGTTTACTTTATTCCTTCGACCATCATATTGACGATGAAACACAGAAATTGCATCCGGATTCAATACAAAATTCACAATGCCTATTTATATTGACGAGAGTAACGTTTCGGGTAGGCTGCTTTTTGGCTCTTCCCTGAGGGATCAGTGTTAGACTCCGATGCACCAAAGCAGGTTTACTGTATTCCTTCGACCATCATATTGACGATGAAACACAGAAATTGCATCGGGAATCAATAGAAAATTCACAATGCCGATTTATATTGACGATGGTAACGTTTCGGGTAGGCTGCTTTTTGGCTCTTCCCTGAGGGATCAGTGTTAGACTCCGATGCAGCAAAGCAGGTATACTGTATTCCTTCGACCATCATATTGACGATGAAACACAGAAATTGCATCGAGAATCAATAGAAAATTCACAATGCCGATTTATATTGACGAGAGTAACGTTTCGGGTAGGCTGCTTTTTGGCTCTTCCCTGAGGGATCAGTGTTAGACTCCGATGCACCACAGCAGGTTTACTGTATTCCTTCGGCCATCATATTGACGATGAAACACAGAAATTGCATCGGGAATCAATAGAAAATTCACAATGCCGATTTATATTGACGAGAGTAACGTTTCGGGTAGGCTGCTTTTTGGCTCTTCCCTGAGGGATCAGTGTTAGACTCCGATGCACCAAAGCTGGTTTACTTTATTCCTTCGACCATCATATTGACGATGAAACACAGAAATTGCATCCGGATTCAATACAAAATTCACAATGCCTATTTATATTGACGAGAGTAACGTTTCGGGTAGGCTGCTTTTTGGCTCTTCCCTGAGGGATCAGTGTTAGACTCCGATGCACCAAAGCAGGTTTACTGTATTCCTTCGACCATCATATTGACGATGAAACACAGAAATTGCATCGGGAATCAATAGAAAATTCACAATGCCGATTTATTTTGACGATGGTAACGTTTCGGGTAGGCTGCTTTTTGGCTCTTCCCTGAGGGATCAGTGTTAGACTCCGATGCAGCAAAGCAGGTATACTGTATTCCTTCGACCATCATATTGACGATGAAACACAGAAATTGCATCGAGAATCAATAGAAAATTCACAATGCCGATTTATATTGACGAGAGTAACGTTTCGGGTAGGCTGCTTTTTGGCTCTTCCCTGAGGGATCAGTGTTAGACTCCGATGCACCACAGCAGGTTTACTGTATTCCTTCGGCCATCATATTGACGATGAAACACAGAAATTGCATCGGGAATCAATAGAAAATTCACAATGCCGATTTATATTGACGAGAGTAACGTTTCGGGTAGGCTGCTTTTTGGCTCTTCCCTGAGGGATCTGTGTTAGACTCCGATGCACCAAAGCTGGTTTACTTTATTCCTTCGACCATCATATTGACGATGAAACACAGAAATTGCATCCGGATTCAATACAAAATTCACAATGCCTATTTATATTGACGAGAGTAACGTTTCGGGTAGGCTGCTTTTTGGCTCTTCCCTGAGGGATCAGTGTTAGACTCCGATGCACCAAAGCAGGTTTACTGTATTCCTTCGACCATCATATTGACGATGAAACACAGAAATTGCATCGGGAATCAATAGAAAATTCACAATGCCGATTTATATTGACGATGGTAACGTTTCGGGTAGGCTGCTTTTTGGCTCTTCCCTGAGGGATCAGTGTTAGACTCCGATGCAGCAAAGCAGGTATACTGAATTCCTTCGACCATCATATTGACGATGAAACACAGAAATTGCATCGAGAATCAATAGAAAATTCACAATGCCGATTTATATTGACGAGAGTAACGTTTCGGGTAGGCTGCTTTTTGGCTCTTCCCTGAGGGATCAGTGTTAGACTCCGATGCACCACAGCAGGTTTACTGTATTCCTTCGACCATCATATTGACGATGAAACACAGAAATTGCATCGGGAATCAATAGAAAATTCACAATGCCGATTTGTAATGACGAGAGTAACGTTTCGGGCAGTCTTGTTCTTTGGTTCTTCCCTGGGGGCTCAGTGTTAGACTCCGATGCAGCAAAGAAGGTTTACTGTATCCCTTCGACCATCATATTGACGATGAAACACAGAAATTGCATCCGGATTCAATACAAAACTCACAATGCCAATTTATATTGACGAGAGTAACGTATCGGAGTATCTGTTTTTTAACTTTTCCCTGGGGAGTCAGTGCTAGACTCCGATGCACTGCAGCAGGTTTACTGTATCCCTTCGGCCATCATATTGACGATGAAACACAGAAATTGCATCGGGAATCAATAGAAAATTCACATTGCCGATTTATATTGACGACAGTAACGTTTCGGGCAGTCTGGTTTTTTGGTTCTTCCCTGGGGGCTCAGTGTTTGACTCCGATGCAGCAAAGCAGGTTTACTGTATCCCTTCGACCATCATATTGACGATGAAACACAGAAATTGCATCCGGATACAATACAAAATTCACAATGCCTCTTTATATTGACGAGAGTAACGTTTCGGAGTATCTGTTCTTTAACTCTTCCCTGGGGGCTCAGTGTTAGACTCCGATGCACTACAGCAGGTTTACTGTATCCCTTCGACGATCATATTGACGATGAAACACAGAAATTGCATCGGGAATCAATAGAAAATTCACAATGCCGATTTACATTGACGAGAGTAACGTTTCGGGTAGGCTGCATTTTGGCTCTTCCCTGAGGGATCAGTGTTAGACTCCGATGCACCACAGCAGGTTTACTGTATTCCTTCGACCATCATATTGACGATGAAATACGGAAATTGCATCGGGAATCAATAGAAAATTCACAATACCGATTTGTAATGACGAGAGTAACGTTTCGGGCAGTCTTGTTCTTTGGTTCTTCCCTGGGGGCTCAGTGTTAGACTCCGATGCAGCAAAGCAGGTTTACTGTATCCCTTCGACCATCATATTGACGATGAAACACAGAAATTGCATCCGGATTCAATACAAAATTCACAATGCATATTTATATTGACGAGAGTAACGTTTCGGAGTATCTGTTTTGTAACTCTTCCCTGGGGGCTCAGTGTTAGACTCCGATGCACCACAGCAGGTTTACTGTATTCCTTCGACCATCATATTGACGATGAAACACAGAAATTGCATTCGGATTCAATACAAAACTCACAATGCCTATTTATATTGACGAGAGTAACGTATCGGAGTATCTGTTTTTTAACTTTTCCCTGGGGAGTCAGTGCTAGACTCCGATGCACTACAGCAGGTTTACTGTATCCCTTCGACCATCATATTGACGATGAAAAACAGAAACATCATCGGTAATCAGTGGAAAATTCACAATGCGGATTTACATTGACGAGAGTAACGTTTCGGGTAGGCTGCTTTTTGGCTCTTCCCTGAGGGATCAGTGTTAGACTCCGATGCACCACAGCAGGTTTACTGTATCCCTTCGACCATCATATTGACGATGAAACACAGAAATTGCATCGGGAATCAATAGAAAAATCACAATGCCGATTTATATTGACGAGAGTAACGTTTCGGGTAGGCTGCTTTTTGGCTCTTCCCTGAGGGATCAGTGTTAGACTCCAATGCACCACAGCAGGTTTACTGTATCCCTTCGACCATCATATTGACGATGAAACACAGAAATTGCATCGGGAATCAATAGAAAATTCACAATGCCGATTTATATTGACGAGAGTAACGTTTCGGGCAATCAGGTTTTTTGGTTCTTCCCTGGGGGCTCAGTGTTAGACTCCGATGCACCACAGCAGGTTTACTGTATTCCTTCGACCATCATATTGACGATGAAACACAGAAATTGCATCGAGAATCAATAGAAAATTCACAATGCCGATTTATATTGACGAGAGTAACGTTTCGGGTAGGCTGCTTTTTGGCTCTTCCCTGAGGGATCAGTGTTAGACTCCGATGCACCACAGCAGGTTTACTGTATTCCTTCGACCATCATATTGACGATGAAATACGGAAATTGCATCGGGAATCAATAGAAAATTCACAATACCGATTTGTAATGACGAGAGTAACGTTTCGGGCAGTCTTGTTCTTTGGTTCTTCCCTGGGGGCTCAGTGTTAGACTCCGATGCAGCAAAGCAGGTTTACTGTATCCCTTCGACCATCATATTGACGATGAAACACAGAAATTGCATCCGGATTCAATACAAAATTCACAATGCCTATTTATATTGACGAGAGTAACGTTTCGGAGTATCTGTCTTGTAACTCTTCCCTGGGGGCTCAGTGTTAGACTCCGATGCACCACAGCAGGTTTACTGTATTCCTTCGACCATCATATTGACGATGAAACACAGAAATTGCATCGAGAATCAATACAAAATTCACAATGCCGATTTATATTGACGAGAGTAACGTTTCGGGTAGGCTGCTTTTTGGCTCTTCCCTGAGGGATCAGTGTTAGACTCCGATGCACCACAGCAGGTTTACTGTATTCCTTCGACCATCATATTGACGATGAAACACAGAAATGGCATCGGGAATCAATAGAAAATTCACAATTTTGATTTATATTGACGAGAGTAACGTTTCGGGCAGTCTTGTTCTTTGGTTCTTCCCTGTGGGCTCAGTGATAGACTCCGATGCAGCAAAGCAGGTTTACTGTATCCCTTCGACCATCATATTGACGATGAAACACAGAAATTGCATCCGGATTCAATACAAAATTCACAATGCCTATTTATATTGACGAGAGTAAGGTTTCGGTGTATCTGTTTTGTAACTCTTCCCTGGGGGCTCAGTGTTAGACTCCGATGCACCACAGCAGGATTACTGTATCCCTTCGACCATCATATTGACGATGAAACACAGAAATTGCATCGGGAATCAATAGAAAATTCACAATGCCGATTTATAATGACAAGAGTAACGTTTCGGGTAGACTGCTTTTTGGCTCTTCCGTGAGGGATCAGTGTTAGACTCCGATGTACCACAGCAGGTTTACTGTATACCTTCGACCATCATATTGACGATGAAACACGGAAATTGCATCGGGAATCAATAGAATATTCACAATGCCGATTTATATTGACGAGAGTAACGTTTCGGGCAGTCTGGTTTTTTGGTTCTTCCCTGGGGGCTCAGTGTTAGACTCCGATGCAGCACAGCAGGTTTACTGTATTCTTTCGACCATCATATTGACGAAGAAACACAGAAATTGCATCGAGAATCAATAGAAAATTCACAATGCCGATTTATATTGACGAGAGTAACGTTTCGGGTAGGCTGCTTTTTGGCTCTTCCCTGAGGGATCAGTGTTAGACTCCGATGCACCACAACAGGTTTACTGTATTCCTTCGACCATCATATTGACGATGAAACACAGAAATTGCATCGGGAATCAATAGAAAATCCACAATGCCGATTTATATTGACGAGAGTAACGTTTCGGGCAGTCTGGTTTTTTGGTTCTTCACTGGGGGCTCAGAGTTAGACTCCGATGCAGCAAAGCAGGTTTACTGTATCCCTTCGACCATCATATTGACGATGAAACACAGAAATTGCATCCGGATTCAATACAAAATTCACAATGCCTATTTAGATTGACGAAAGTAACGTATCGGAGTATCTGTTTTTTAACTCTTCCCTGGGGGCTCAGTGTTAGACTGGGATGCACTACAGCAGATTTACTGTATCCCTTCGACCATCATATTGACGATGAAACACAGAAATTGCATCGGAAATCAATGGAAAATTCACAATGCCGATTTATATTGACGAGAGTAACGTTTCGGGTAGGCTGCTTTTTGGCTCTTCCCTGAGGGATCAGTGTTAGACTCCGATGCACCACAGCAGGTTTACTGTATTCCTTCGGCCATCATATTGACGATGAAACACAGAAATTGCATCGGGAATCAATAGAAAATTCACAATGCCGATTTATATTGACGAGAGTAACGTTTCGGGCAGTCTGGTTTTTTGGTTCTTCCGTGGGGGCTCAGTGTTAGACTCCGATGCACCACAGCAGGTTTACTGTATTCCTTCGACCATCATATTGACGATGAAACACAGAAATTGCATCGAGAATCAATAGAAAATTCACAATGCCGATTTATATTGACGAGAGTAACGTTTCGGGCAGTCTGGTTTTTTGGTTCTTCCGTGGGGGCTCAGTGTTAGACTCCGATGCACCACAGCAGGTTTACTGTATTCCTTCGCCCATCATATTGACGATGAAACACAGAAATTGCATCGAGAATCCATAGAAAACTCACAATGCCGATTTATATTGACGAGAGTAACGTTTCGGGTAGGCTGCTTTTTGGCTCTTCGCTGAGAGATCAGTGTTAGACTCCGATGCACCACAACAGGTTTACTGTATTCCTTCGACCATCATATTGACGATGAAACACAGAAATTGCATCGGGAATCAATAGAAAATTCACAATGCCGATTTATATTGACGAGAGTAGCGTTTCGGGTAGGCTGCTCTTTTGGCTCTTCCCTGAGGGATCAGTGTTAGACTCCGATGCACCACAGCAGGTTTACTGTATTCCTTCGACCATCATATTGACGATGAAACACAGAAATTGCATCGGAAATCAATAGAAAATTCACAATGCCGATTTATATTGACGAGAGTAACGTTTCGGGCAGTCTGGTTCTTTGGTTCTTCCCTTGGGACTCAGTGTTAGACTCCGATGCAGGAAAGCAGGTTTACTGTATCCCTTCGACCATCATATTGACGATGAAACACAGAAAATGCATCCGGATTCAATACAAAATTCACAATGCCTATTTATATTGACGAGAGTAACGTTTCGGAGTGTCTGTTTTTTAACTCTTCCCTGGGGGCTCAGTGCTAGACTCCGATGCACCACAGCAGGTTTACTGTATTCCTTCGACCATCATATTGACGATGAAACACAGAAATTGGATCGGGAATCAATAGAAAATTCACAATGCCGATTTATATTGACGAGAGTAACGTTTCGGGTAGGCTGCTTTTTGGCTCTTCCCTGAGGGATCAGTGTTAGACTCCGATGCAGCAAAGCAGGTTTACTGTATCCCTTTGACGATCATATTGACGATGAAACACAGAAATTGCATCGGGAATCAATAGAAAATTCACAATGCCGATTTATATTGACGAGAGTAACGTTTCGGGCAATCAGGTTTTTTGGTTCTTCCCTGGGGGCTCAGTGTTAGACTCCGATGCACCACAGCAGGTTTACTGTATTCCTTCGACCATCATATTGACGATGAAACACAGAAATTGCATCGAGAATCAATAGAAAATTCACAATGCCGATTTATATTGACGAGAGTAACGTTTCGGGTAGGCTGCTTTTTGGCTCTTCCCTGAGGGATCAGTGTTAGACTCCGATGCACCACAGCAGGTTTACTGTATTCCTTCGACCATCATATTGACGATGAAATACGGAAATTGCATCGGGAATCAATAGAAAATTCACAATACCGATTTGTAATGACGAGAGTAACGTTTCGGGCAGTCTTGTTCTTTGGTTCTTCCCTGGGGGCTCAGTGTTAGACTCCGATGCAGCAAAGCAGGTTTACTGTATCCCTTCGACCATCATATTGACGATGAAACACAGAAATTGCATCCGGATTCAATACAAAATTCACAATGCCTATTTATATTGACGAGAGTAACGTTTCGGAGTATCTGTTTTGTAACTCTTCCCTGGGGGCTCAGTGTTAGACTCCGATGCACCACAGCAGGTTTACTGTATTCCTTCGACCATCATATTGACGATGAAACACAGAAATTGCATCGAGAATCAATACAAAATTCACAATGCCGATTTATATTGACGAGAGTAACGTTTCGGGTAGGCTGCTTTTTGGCTCTTCCCTGAGGGATCAGTGTTAGACTCCGATGCACCACAGCAGGTTTACTGTATTCCTTCGACCATCATATTGACGATGAAACACAGAAATGGCATCGGGAATCAATAGAAAATTCACAATTTTGATTTATATTGACGAGAGTAACGTTTCGGGCAGTCTTGTTCTTTGGTTCTTCCCTGTGGGCTCAGTGTTAGACTCCGATGCAGCAAAGCAGGTTTACTGTATCCCTTCGACCATCATATTGACGATGAAACACAGAAATTGCATCCGGATTCAATACAAAATTCACAATGCCTATTTATATTGACGAGAGTAAGGTTTCGGTGTATCTGTTTTGTAACTCTTCCCTGGGGGCTCAGTGTTAGACTCCGATGCACCACAGCAGGTTTACTGTATCCCTTCGACCATCATATTGACGATGAAACACAGAAATTGCATCGGGAATCAATAGAAAATTCACAATGCCGATTTATAATGACAAGAGTAACGTTTCGGATAGACTGCTTTTTGGCTCTTCCGTGAGGGATCAGTGTTAGACTCCGATGTACCACAGCAGGTTTACTGTATACCTTCGACCATCATATTGACGATGAAACACGGAAATTGCATCGGGAATCAATAGAATATTCACAATGCCGATTTATATTGACGAGAGTAACGTTTCGGGCAGTCTGGTTTTTTGGTTCTTCCCTGGGGGCTCAGTGTTAGACTCCGATGCAGCACAGCAGGTTTACTGTATTCTTTCGACCATCATATTGACGAAGAAACACAGAAATTGCATCGAGAATCAATAGAAAATTCACAATGCCGATTTATATTGACGAGAGTAACGTTTCGGGTAGGCTGCTTTTTGGCTCTTCCCTGAGGGATCAGTGTTAGACTCCGATGCACCACAACAGGTTTACTGTATTCCTTCGACCATCATATTGACGATGAAACACAGAAATTGCATCGGGAATCAATAGAAAATCCACAATGCCGATTTATATTGACGAGAGTAACGTTTCGGGCAGTCTGGTTTTTTGGTTCTTCACTGGGGGCTCAGAGTTAGACTCCGATGCAGCAAAGCAGGTTTACTGTATCCCTTCGACCATCATATTGACGATGAAACACAGAAATTGCATCCGGATTCAATACAAAATTCACAATGCCTATTTAGATTGACGAAAGTAACGTATCGGAGTATCTGTTTTTTAACTCTTCCCTGGGGGCTCAGTGTTAGACTGGGATGCACTACAGCAGATTTACTGTATCCCTTCGACCATCATATTGACGATGAAACACAGAAATTGCATCGGAAATCAATGGAAAATTCACAATGCCGATTTATATTGACGAGAGTAACGTTTCGGGTAGGCTGCTTTTTGGCTCTTCCCTGAGGGATCAGTGTTAGACTCCGATGCACCACAGCAGGTTTACTGTATTCCTTCGGCCATCATATTGACGATGAAACACAGAAATTGCATCGGGAATCAATAGAAAATTCACAATGCCGATTTATATTGACGAGAGTAACGTTTCGGGCAGTCTGGTTTTTTGGTTCTTCCGTGGGGGCTCAGTGTTAGACTCCGATGCACCACAGCAGGTTTACTGTATTCCTTCGACCATCATATTGACGATGAAACACAGAAATTGCATCGAGAATCAATAGAAAATTCACAATGCCGATTTATATTGACGAGAGTAACGTTTCGGGCAGTCTGGTTTTTTGGTTCTTCCGTGGGGGCTCAGTGTTAGACTCCGATGCACCACAGCAGGTTTACTGTATTCCTTCGCCCATCATATTGACGATGAAACACAGAAATTGCATCGAGAATCCATAGAAAACTCACAATGCCGATTTATATTGACGAGAGTAACGTTTCGGGTAGGCTGCTTTTTGGCTCTTCGCTGAGAGATCAGTGTTAGACTCCGATGCACCACAACAGGTTTACTGTATTCCTTCGACCATCATATTGACGATGAAACACAGAAATTGCATCGGGAATCAATAGAAAATTCACAATGCCGATTTATATTGACGAGAGTAGCGTTTCGGGTAGGCTGCTCTTTTGGCTCTTCCCTGAGGGATCAGTGTTAGACTCCGATGCACCACAGCAGGTTTACTGTATTCCTTCGACCATCATATTGACGATGAAACACAGAAATTGCATCGGAAATCAATAGAAAATTCACAATGCCGATTTATATTGACGAGAGTAACGTTTCGGGCAGTCTGGTTCTTTGGTTCTTCCCTTGGGACTCAGTGTTAGACTCCGATGCAGGAAAGCAGGTTTACTGTATCCCTTCGACCATCATATTGACGATGAAACACAGAAAATGCATCCGGATTCAATACAAAATTCACAATGCCTATTTATATTGACGAGAGTAACGTTTCGGAGTGTCTGTTTTTTAACTCTTCCCTGGGGGCTCAGTGCTAGACTCCGATGCACCACAGCAGGTTTACTGTATTCCTTCGACCATCATATTGACGATGAAACACAGAAATTGGATCGGGAATCAATAGAAAATTCACAATGCCGATTTATATTGACGAGAGTAACGTTTCGGGTAGGCTGCTTTTTGGCTCTTCCCTGAGGGATCAGTGTTAGACTCCGATGCAGCAAAGCAGGTTTACTGTATCCCTTCGACGATCATATTGACGATGAAACACAGAAATTGCATCGGGAATCAATAGAAAATTCACAATGGCGATTTATATTGACGAGAGTAACGTTTCGGGTAGGCTGCTTTTTGGCTCTTCCCTGAGGGATCAGTGTTAGACTCCGATGCACCACAGCAGGTTTACTGTATTCCTTCGGCCATCATATTGACGATGAAACACAGAAATTCCATCGGGAATCAATAGAAAATTCACAATGCCGATTTATATTGACGAGAGTAACGTTTCGGGCAGTCTGGTTCTATAACACTTCCCTTGGGGCTCAGTGTTAAACTCCGATGCAGCAAAGCAGGTTTACTGTATTCCTTCGACCATCATATTGACGATGAAACACAGAAATTGCATCGAGAATCAATAGAAAATTCACAATGCCGATTTATATTGACGAGAGTAACGTTTCGGGTAGGCTGCTTTTTGGCTCTTCGCTGAGAGATCAGTGTTAGACTCCGATGCACCACAGCAGGTTTACTGTATTCCTTCGACCATCATATTGACGATGAAACACAGAAATTGCATCGGGAATCAATAGAAAATTCACAATGCCGATTTATATTGACGAGAGTAACGTTTCGGTTAGGCTGCTTTTTGGCTCTTCCCTGAGGGATCAGTGTTAGACTCCGATGCACCACAGCAGGTTTACTGTATTCCTTCGACCATCATATTGACGATGAAACACAGAAATTGCATCGGAAATCAATAGAAAATTCACAATGCTGATTTATATTGACGAGAGTAACGTTTCGGGCAGTCTGGTTCTTTGGTTCTTCCCTTGGGTCTCAGTGTTAGACTCCGATGCAGCAAAGCAGGTTTACTGTATCCCTTCGACCATCATATTGACGATGAAACACAGAAATTGCATCCGGATTCAATACAAAATTCACAATGCCTATTTATAATGACGAGAGTAACGTTTCGGAGTGTCTGTTTTCTAACTCTTCCCTGGGGGCTCAGTGTTAGACTCCGATGCACCACAGCAGGTTTACTGTATTCCTTCGACCATCATATTGACGATGAAACACAGAAATTGCATCGAGAATCAATACAAAATTCACAATGCCGATTTATATTGACGAGAGTAACGTTTCGGGTAGGCTGCTTTTTGGCTCTTCCCTGAGGGATCAGTGTTAGACTCCGATGCACCACAGCAGGTTTACTGTATTCCTTCGACCATCATATTGACGATGAAACACAGAAATTGCATCGGGAATCAATAGAAAATTCACAATTTTGATTTATATTGACGAGAGTAACGTTTCGGGCAGTCTTGTTCTTTGGTTCTTCCCTGTGGGCTCAGTGTTAGACTCCGATGCAGCAAAGCAGGTTTACTGTATCCCTTCGACCATCATATTGACGATGAAACACAGAAATTGCATCTGGATTCAATACAAAATTCACAATGCCTATTTATATTGACGAGAGTAAGGTTTCGGTGTATCTGTTTTGTAACTCTTCCCTGGGGGCTCAGTGTTAGACTCCGATGCACCACAGCAAGTTTACTGTATCCCTTCGACCATCATATTGACGATGAAACACAGAAATTGCATCGGGAATCAATAGAAAATTCACAATGCCGATTTATAATGACAAGAGTAACGTTTCGGGTAGACTGCTTTTTGGCTCTTCCGTGAGGGATCAGTGTTAGACTCCGATGTACCACAGCAGGTTTACTGTATACCTTCGACCATCATATTGACGATGAAACACGGAAATTGCATCGGGAATCAATAGAATATTCACAATGCCGATTTATATTGACGAGAGTAACGTTTCGGGCAGTCTGGTTTTTTGGTTCTTCCCTGGGGGCTCAGTGTTAGACTCCGATGCAGCACAGCAGGTTTACTGTATTCTTTCGACCATCATATTGACGAAGAAACACAGAAATTGCATCGAGAATCAATAGAAAATTCACAATGCCGATTTATATTGACGAGAGTAACGTTTCGGGTAGGCTGCTTTTTGGCTCTTCCCTGAGGGATCAGTGTTAGACTCCGATGCACCACAACAGGTTTACTGTATTCCTTCGACCATCATATTGACGATGAAACACAGAAATTGCATCGGGAATCAATAGAAAATCCACAATGCCGATTTATATTGACGAGAGTAACGTTTCGGGCAGTCAGGTTTTTTGGTTCTTCACTGGGGGCTCAGAGTTAGACTCCGATGCAGCAAAGCAGGTTTACTGTATCCCTTCGACCATCATATTGACGATGAAACACAGAAATTGCATCCGGATTCAATACAAAATTCACAATGCCTATTTAGATTGACGAAAGTAACGTATCGGAGTATCTGTTTTTTAACTCTTCCCTGGGGGCTCAGTGTTAGACTGGGATGCACTACAGCAGATTTACTGTATCCCTTCGACCATCATATTGACGATGAAACACAGAAATTGCATCGGAAATCAATGGAAAATTCACAATGCCGATTTATATTGACGAGAGTAACGTTTCGGGTAGGCTGCTTTTTGGCTCTTCCCTGAGGGATCAGTGTTAGACTCCGATGCACCACAGCAGGTTTACTGTATTCCTTCGGCCATCATATTGACGATGAAACACAGAAATTGCATCGGGAATCAATAGAAAATTCACAATGCCGATTTATATTGACGAGAGTAACGTTTCGGGCAGTCTGGTTTTTTGGTTCTTCCGTGGGGGCTCAGTGTTAGACTCCGATGCACCACAGCAGGTTTACTGTATTCCTTCGACCATCATATTGACGATGAAACACAGAAATTGCATCGAGAATCAATAGAAAATTCACAATGCCGATTTATATTGACGAGAGTAACGTTTCGGGCAGTCTGGTTTTTTGGTTCTTCCGTGGGGGCTCAGTGTTAGACTCCGATGCACCACAGCAGGTTTACTGTATTCCTTCGCCCATCATATTGACGATGAAACACAGAAATTGCATCGAGAATCCATAGAAAACTCACAATGCCGATTTATATTGACGAGAGTAACGTTTCGGGTAGGCTGCTTTTTGGCTCTTCGCTGAGAGAAGAGTGTTAGACTCCGATGCACCACAACAGGTTTACTGTATTCCTTCGACCATCATATTGACGATGAAACACAGAAATTGCATCGGGAATCAATAGAAAATTCACAATGCCGATTTATATTGACGAGAGTAGCGTTTCGGGTAGGCTGCTCTTTTGGCTCTTCCCTGAGGGATCAGTGTTAGACTCCGATGCACCACAGCAGGTTTACTGTATTCCTTCGACCATCATATTGACGATGAAACACAGAAATTGCATCGGAAATCAATAGAAAATTCACAATGCCGATTTATATTGACGAGAGTAACGTTTCGGGCAGTCTGGTTCTTTGGTTCTTCCCTTGGGACTCAGTGTTAGACTCCGATGCAGGAAAGCAGGTTTACTGTATCCCTTCGACCATCATATTGACGATGAAACACAGAAAATGCATCCGGATTCAATACAAAATTCACAATGCCTATTTATATTGACGAGAGTAACGTTTCGGAGTGTCTGTTTTTTAACTCTTCCCTGGGGGCTCAGTGCTAGACTCCGATGCACCACAGCAGGTTTACTGTATTCCTTCGACCATCATATTGACGATGAAACACAGAAATTGGATCGGGAATCAATAGAAAATTCACAATGCCGATTTATATTGACGAGAGTAACGTTTCGGGTAGGCTGCTTTTTGGCTCTTCCCTGAGGGATCAGTGTTAGACTCCGATGCAGCAAAGCAGGTTTACTGTATCCCTTCGACGATCATATTGACGATGAAACACAGAAATTGCATCGGGAATCAATAGAAAATTCACAATGGCGATTTATATTGACGAGAGTAACGTTTCGGGTAGGCTGCTTTTTGGCTCTTCCCTGAGGGATCAGTGTTAGACTCCGATGCACCACAGCAGGTTTACTGTATTCCTTCGGCCATCATATTGACGATGAAACACAGAAATTCCATCGGGAATCAATAGAAAATTCACAATGCCGATTTATATTGACGAGAGTAACGTTTCGGGCAGTCTGGTTCTATAACACTTCCCTTGGGGCTCAGTGTTAAACTCCGATGCAGCAAAGCAGGTTTACTGTATTCCTTCGACCATCATATTGACGATGAAACACAGAAATTGCATCGAGAATCAATAGAAAATTCACAATGCCGATTTATATTGACGAGAGTAACGTTTCGGGTAGGCTGCTTTTTGGCTCTTCGCTGAGAGATCAGTGTTAGACTCCGATGCACCACAGCAGGTTTACTGTATTCCTTCGACCATCATATTGACGATGAAACACAGAAATTGCATCGGGAATCAATAGAAAATTCACAATGCCGATTTATATTGACGAGAGTAACGTTTCGGTTAGGCTGCTTTTTGGCTCTTCCCTGAGGGATCAGTGTTAGACTCCGATGCACCACAGCAGGTTTACTGTATTCCTTCGACCATCATATTGACGATGAAACACAGAAATTGCATCGGAAATCAATAGAAAATTCACAATGCTGATTTATATTGACGAGAGTAACGTTTCGGGCAGTCTGGTTCTTTGGTTCTTCCCTTGGGTCTCAGTGTTAGACTCCGATGCAGCAAAGCAGGTTTACTGTATCCCTTCGACCATCATATTGACGATGAAACACAGAAATTGCATCCGGATTCAATACAAAATTCACAATGCCTATTTATAATGACGAGAGTAACGTTTCGGAGTGTCTGTTTTCTAACTCTTCCCTGGGGGCTCAGTGTTAGACGCCGATGCACCACAGCAGGTTTACTGTATTCCTTCGACCATCATATTGACGATGAAACACAGAAATTGCATCGGGAATCAATAGAAAATTCACAATGCCGATTTATATTAACGAGAGTAACGTTTCGGGTAGGCTGCTTTTTGGCTCTTCCCTGGGGGCTCAGTGTTAGACTCCGATGCAGCAAAGCAGGTTTACTGTATCCCTTCGACCATCATATTGACGATGAAACACAGAAATTGCATCCGGATTCAATACAAAATTCACAATGCCTATTTATATTGACGAGAGTAACGTTTCGGAGTGTCTGTTTTTCAAATCTTCCCTGGGGGCTCAGTGTTAGACTCCGATGCACCACAGCAGGTTTACTGTATTTCTTCGACCATCATATTGACGATGAAACACAGAAATTGCATCGGGAATCAATAGAAAATTCACAATGCCGATTTATATTGACGAGAGTAACGTTTCGGGTAGGCTGCTTTTTGGCTCTTCCCTGAGGGATCAGTGTTAGACTCCGATGCAGCAAAGCAGGTTTACTGTATTCCTTCGACCATCATATTGACGATGAAACACAGAAATTGCATCGGGAATCAATAGAAAATTCACAATGCCGATTTATATTGACGAGAGTAACATTTCGGGTAGGCTGCTATTTGGCTCTTCCCTGGAGGCTCAGTGTTAGACTCCGATGCAGCAAAGCAGGTTTACTGTATCCCTTCGACCATCATATTGACGATGAAACACAGAAATTGCATCCGGATTCAATACAAAATTCACAATGCCTATTTACAATGACGAGAGTAACGTTTCGGAGTGTCTGTTTTTTAACTCTTCCCTGGGGGCTCAGTGTTAGACTCCGATGCACCACAGCAGGTTTACTGTATTCCTTCGACCATCATATTGACGATGAAACACAGAAATTGCATTGGGAATCAATAGAAAATTCACAATGCCGATTTATATTAACGAGAGTAACGTTTCGGGTAGGCTGCTTTTTGGCTCTTCCCTGGGGGCTCAGTGTTAGACTCCGATGCAGCAAAGCAGGTTTACTGTATCCCTTCGACCATCATATTGACGATGAAACACAGAAATTGCATCCGGATTCAATACAAAATTCACAATGCCTATTTATATTGACGAGAGTAACGTTTCGGAGTGTCTGTTTTTCAAATCTTCCCTGGGGGCTCAGTGTTAGACTCCGATGCACCACAGCAGGTTTACTGTATTCCTTCGACCATCATATTGACGATGAAACACAGAAATTGCATCGGGAATCAATAGAAAATTCACAATGCCGATTTATATTAACGACAGTAACGTTTCGGGTAGGCTGCTTTTTGGCTCTTCCCTGGGGGCTCAGTGTTATACTCCGATGCACCACAGCAGGTTTACTGTATTCCTTCGACGATCATATTGACGATGAAACACAGAAATTGCATCGGGAATCAATAGAAAATTCACAATGCCGATTTATATTAGCGAGAGCAACGTTTCGGGTAGGCTGCTTTTTGGCTCTTCCCTGGGGGCTCAGTGTTGGACTCCGATGCAGCAAAGCAGGTTTACAGTATCCCTTCGACAATCATATTGACGATGAAACACAGAAATTGCATCCGGATTCAATACAAAATTCACAATGCCTATTTATATTGACGAGAGTAACGTTTCGGAGTACCTGTTTTGTAACTCTTCCCTGGGGGCTCAGTGTTAGACTGCGATGCACCACAGCAGGTTTACTGTATTCCTTCGACGATCATATTGACGATGAAACACAGAAATTGCATCGGGAATCAATAGAAAATTCACAATGCCGATTTATATTGACGAGAGTAACGTTTCGGGTAGGCTGCTTCTTGGCTCTTCCCTGAGGGATCAGTGTTAGACTCCGATGCACCACAGCAGGTTAATGAATTCCTTCGACCATCATATTGACGATGAAACACAGAAATTGCTTCGGGAATCAATAGAAAATTCACAATGCCAATTTATATTGACCAGAGTAACATTTCGGGCAGTCTGGTTTTTTGGTTCTTCCCTGGGGGCTCAGTGTTAGACTCCGATGCAGCAAAGCAGGTTTACTGTATCCCTTCGACCATCATATTGACGATGAAACACAGAAATTGCTTCGGGAATCAATAGAAAATTCACAATGCCGATTTATATTGACGAGAGTAACGTTTCGGGCAGTCTGGTTTTTTGGTTCTTCCCTGGGGGCTCAGTGTTAGACTCCGATGCAGCAAAGCAGGTTTACTGTATCCCTTCGACCTACATATTGACGATGAAACACAGAAATTGCATCCGGATTCAAAAAAAAATTCACAATGCCTATTTATATTGACGAGAGTAACGTTTCGGAGTATCTGTTTTGTAACTCTTCCCTGGGGGCTCAGTGTTAGACTCCGATGCACCACAGCAGGTTTACTGTATCCCTTCGACCATCATATTGACGATGAAACACAGAAATTGCATCGGGAATCAATAGAAAATTCACAATGCCGATTTATATTGATGAGAGTAACGTTTCGGTGAGGCTGCTTTTTGGCTCTTCCCTGAGGGATCAGTGTTAGACTCCGATGCACCAAAGGAGGTTTACTGTATTCCTTCGACCATCATATTGACGATGAAACACAGAAATTGCATCCGGATTCAACACAAAATTCACAATGCCTATTTATATTGACGAGAGTAACGTTTCGGGTAGGCTGCTTTTTGGCTCTTCCCTGAGGGATCAGTGTTAGACTCCGATGCACCAAAGCAGGTTTACTGTATTCCTTCGACCATCATATTGACGATGAAACACAGAAATTGCATCGGGAATCAATAGAAAATTCACAATGCCGATTTATATTGACGAGAGTAACGTTTCGGGTAGACTGCTTTTTGGCTCTACCCTGAGGGATCAGTGTTAGACTCCGATGCACCACAGCAGGTTTACTGTATTCCTTCGACCATCATATTGACGATGAAACACAGAAATTGCATCGGGAATCAATAGAAAATTCACAATGCCGATTTATATTGACGAGAGTAACGTTTCGGGCAGTCTGGTTCTATGGTTCTTCCCTTGGGGCTCAGTGTTAAACTCCGATGCAGCAAAGCAGGTTTACTGTATTCCTTCGACCATCATATTGACGATGAAACACAGAAATTGCATCGAGAATCAATAGAAAATTCACAATGCCGATTTATATTGACGAGAGTAACGTTTCGGGTAGGCTGCATTTGGCTCTTAGCTGAGTGATCAGTGTTAGACTCCGATGCACCACAGCAGGTTTACTGTATTCCTTCGACCATCATATTGACGATGAAACACAGAAATTGCATCGGGAATCAGTAGAAAATTCACAATGCCGATTTATATTGACGAGAGTAACGTTTCGGGTAGGCTGCTTTTTGGTTCTTCCCTGGGGGCTCAGTGTTAGACTCCGATGCACTACAGCAGGTTTACTGTATTCCTTCGACCATCATATTGACGATGAAACACAGAAATTGCTTCGGGAATCAATAGAAAATTCACAATGCCGATTTATATTGACGAGAGTAACATTTCGGGCAGTCTGGTTTTTTGGTTCTTCCCTGGGGGCTCAGTGTTAGACTCCGATGCAGCAAAGCAGGTTTACTGTATCCCTTCGACCATCATATTGACGATGAAACACAGAAATTGCTTCGGGAATCAATAGAAAATTCACAATGGCGATTTATATTGACGAGAGTAACGTTTCGGGCAGTCTGGTTTTTTGGTTCTTCCTTGGGGGCTCAGTGTTAGACTCCGATGCAGCAAAGCAGGTTTACTGTATCCCTTCGACATACATATTGACGATGAAACACAGAAATTGCATCCGGATTCAAAACAAAATTCACAATGCCTATTTATATTGACGAGAGTAACGTTTCGGAGTATCTGTTTTGTAACTCTTCCCTGGGGGCTCAGTGTTAGACTCCGATGCAGCAAAGCAGGTTTACTGTATCCCTTCGACGATCATATTGACGATGAAACACAGAAATTGCATCGGGAATCAATAGAAAATTCACAATGCCGATTTATATTAACGAGAGTAACGTTTCGGGTAGGCTGCTCTTTGGCTCTTCCCTGGGGGCTCAGTGTTAGACTCCGATGCAGCAAAGCAGGTTTACTGTATCCCTTCGACCATCATATTGACGATGAAACACAGAAATTGCATCCGGATTCAATAGAAAATTCACAATGCCTATTTATATTGACGAGAGTAACGTTTCGGAGTGTCTGTTTTTTAACTCTTCCCTGGGGGCTCGGTGTTAGACTCCGATGCACCACAGCAGGTTTACTGTATTCCTTCGACCATCATATTGACGATGAAACACAGAAATTGCATCGGGAATCAATAGAAAATTCACAATGCCGATTTATATTGACGAGAGTAACATTTCGGGTAGGCAGCTTTTTGGCTCTTCCCTGGGGGCTCAGTGTTAGACTCCGATGCAGCAAAGCAGGTTTACTGTATCCCTTCGACCATCATATTGACGATGAAACACAGAAATTGCATCGGGAATCAATACAAAATTCACAATGCCTATTTATATTGACGAGAGTAACGTTTCGGAGTGTCTGTTTTTTAACTCTTCCCTGGGGGCTCAGTGTTAGACTCCGATGCACCACAGAAGGTTTACTGTATTCCTTCGACGATCATATTGACGATGAAACACAGAAATTGCATCGGGAATCAATAGAAAATTCACAATGCCGATTTATATTGACGAGAGTAACATTTCGGGCAGTCTGGTTTTTTGGTTCTTCCCTGGGGGCTCAGTGTTAGACTCCGATGCAGCAAAGCAGGTTTACTGTATCCCTTCGACCATCATATTGACTATGAAACACAGAAATTGCATGAGCATTCAATACAAAATTCACAATGCCTATTTATATTGACGAGGGTAACGTTTCGGGCAATCTGGATTTTTGGTTCTTCCCTGGGGACTCAGTGTTAGATTCCGATGCACCACAGCAGGTTTACTGTATTCCTTCGACGATCATATTGACGATGAAACACAGAAATTGCATCGGGAATCAATAGAAAATTCACAATGCCGATTTATATTGACGAGAGTAACATTTCGGGCAGTCTGGTTTTTTGGTTCTTCCCTGGGGGCTCAGTGTTAGACTCCGATGCAGCAAAGCAGGTTTACTGTATCCCTTCGACCATCATATTGACTATGAAACACAGAAATTGCATGAGCATTCAATACAAAATTCACAATGCCTATTTATATTGACGAGGGTAACGTTTCGGGCAATCTGGATTTTTGGTTCTTCCCTGGGGACTCAGTGTTAGATTCCGATGCACCACAGCAGGTTTACTGTATTCCTTCGACGATCATATTGACGATGAAACACAGAAATTGCATCGGGAATCAATAGAAAATACACAATGCCGATTTATATTGACGAGAGTAACATTTCGGAGTATCTGTTTTGTAACTCTTTCCTGGGGGCTCAGTGTTAGACTCCGATGCACCACAGCAGGTTTACTGTATCCCTTCGACCATCATATTGACGATGAAACACAGAAATTGCATCGGGAATCAATAGAAAATTCACAATGCCGATTTATATTGATGAGAGTAACGTTTCGGTGAGGCTGCTTTTTGGCTCTTCCCTGAGGGATCAGTGTTAGACTCCGATGCACCAAAGCAGGTTTACTGTATTCCTTCGACCATCATATTGACGATGAAACACAGAAATTGCATCCGGATTCAATACAAAATTCACAATGCCTATTTATATTGACGAGAGTAACGTTTCGGGTAGGCTGCTTTTTGGCTCTTCCCTGAGGGATCAGTGTTAGACTCCGATGCAGCAAAGCAGGTTTACTGTATCCCTTCGACGATCATATTGACGATGAAACACAGAAATTGCATCGGGAATCAATAGAAAATTCACAATGCCGATTTATATTAACTAGAGTAACGTTTCGGGTAGGCTGCTTTTTGGCTCTTCCCTGGGGGCTCAGTGTTAGACTCCGATGCAGCAAAGCAGGTTTACTGTATCCCTTCGACCATCATATTGACGATGAAACACAGAAATTGCATCCGGATTCAATACAAAATTCACAATGCCTATTTATATTGACGAGAGTAACGTTTCGGAGTATCTGTTTTTTAACTCTTCCCTGGGGAGTCAGTGTTAGACTCCGATGCACTACAGCAGGTTTACTGTATCCCTTCGACCATCATATTGACGATGAAACACAGAAATATCATCGGGAATCAGTGGAAAATTCACAATGCCGATATATATTGACGAGAGTAACGTTTCGGGTAGGCTGCTTTTTGGCTCCTCCCTGAGGGATCAGTGTTAGTCTCCGATGCACCACAGCAGGTTTACTGTATTCCTTCGACCATCATATTGACGATGAAACACAGAAATTGCAGCGGGAATCAATAGAAAATTCACAATGCCGATTTATATTGACGAGAGTAACGTTTCGGGCAGTCTGGTTTTTTGGTTCTTCCCTGGGGGCTCAGAGTTAGACTCCGATGCAGCAAAGCAGGTTTACTGTATCCCTTCGACCATCATATTGACGATGAAACACAGAAATTGCATCCGGATTCAATACAAAATTCACAATGTCTATTTAGATTGACGAGAGTAACGTATCGGAGTATCTGTTTTTTAACTCTTCCCTGGGGGCTCAGTGTTAGACACCGATGTACTACAGCAGGTTTACTGTATCCCTTCGACCATCATATTGACGATGAAACACAGAAATTGCATCGGAAATCAATGGAAGATTCACAATGCCGATTTATATTGACGAGAGTAACGTTTCGGGTAGGCTGCTTTTTGGCTCTTCCCTGAGGGATCAGTGTTAGACTCCGATGCACCACAGCAGGTTTACTGTATTCCTTCGACCATCATATTGACGATGAAACACAGAAATTGCATCGGGAATCAATAGAAAATTCACAATGCCGATTTATATTGACGAGAGTAACGTTTCGGGCAGTCTGGTTTTTTGGTTCTTCCCTGGGGGCTCAGTGTTAGACTCCGATGCACCACAGCAGGTTTACTGTATTCCTTCGACCATCATATTCACGATGAAACACAGAAATTGCATCGGAAATCAATAGAAAATTCACAATGCCGATTTATATTGACGAGAGTAACGTTTCGGGCAGTCTGGTTCTTTGGTTCTTCCCTTGGGGCTCAGTGTTAAACTCCGATGCAGCAAAGCAGGTTTACTGTATTCCTCCGACCATCATATTGACGATGAAACACAGAAATTGCATCGAGAATCAATAGAAAATTCACAATGCCGATTTATATTGACGAGAGTAACGTTTCGGGTAGGCTGCTTTCGCTCTTCGCTGAGAGATCAGTGTTAGACTCCGATGCACCACAGCAGGTTTACTGTATTCCTTCGACCATGATATTGACGATGAAACACAGAAATTGCATCGGGAATCAATAGAAAATTCACAATGCCGATTTTTAATGACGAGAGTAACGTTTCGGGTAGGCTGCTCTTTGGCTCTTCCCTGAGGGATCAGTGTTAGACTCCGATGCACCACAGCAGGTTTACTGTATTCCTTCGACCATCATATTCACGATGAAACACAGAAATTGCATCGGAAATCAATAGAAAATTCACAATGCCGATTTATATTGACGAGAGTAACGTTTCGGGCAGTCTGGTTCTTTGGTTCTTCCCTTGGGACTCAGTGTTAGACTCCGATGCAGCAAAGCAGGTTTACTGTATCCCTTCGACCATCATATTGACGATGAAACACAGAAATTGCATCCGGATTCAATACAAAATTCACAATGCCTATTTACATTGACGAGAGTAACGTTTCGGAGTGTCTGGTTTTTAACTCTTCCCTGGGGGCTCAGTGTTAGACTCCGATGCACCACAGCAGGTTTACTGTATTCCTTCGACCATCATATTGACGATGAAACACAGAAATTGCATCGGGAATCAATAGAAAATTCACAATGCCGATTTATATTGACGAGAGTAACATTTCGGGTAGGCTGCTTTTTGGCTCTTCCCTGGGGGCTCAGTGTTAGACTCCGATGCAGCAAAGCAGGTTTACTGTATCCCTTCGACCATCATATTGACGATGAAACACAGAAATTGCATCCGGATTCAATACAAAATTCACAATGCCTATTTATATTGACGAGAGTAACGTTTCGGAGTGTCTGTTTTTTAACTCTTCCCTGGGGGCTCAGTGTTAGACTCCGATGCAGCACAGCAGGTTTACTGTATTCCTTCGACCATCATATTGACGATGAAACACAGAAATTGCATCGGGAATCAATAGAAAATTCACAATGCCGATTTATATTAACGAGAGTAACGTTTCGGGTAGGCTGCTTTTTGGCTCTTCCCTGGGGGCTCAGTGTTAGACTCCGATGCACCACAGCAGGTTTACTGTATTCCTTCGACGATCATATTGACGATGAAACACAGAAATTGCATCGGGAATCAATAGAAAATTCACAATGCCGATTTATATTAACGAGAGTAACGTTTCGGGTAGGCTGCTTTTTGGCTCTTCCCTGGGGGCTCAGTGTTAGACTCCGATGCAGCAAAGCAGGTTTACTGTATCCCTTCGACCATCATATTGACGATGAAACACAGAAATTGCATCCGGATTCAATACAAAATTCACAATGCCTATTTATATTGACGAGAGTAACGTTTCGGAGTGTCTGTTTTTTAACTCTTCCCTGGGGGCTCAGTGTTAGACTCCGATGCACCACAGCAGGTTTACTGTATTCCTTCGACCATCATATTGACGATGAAACACAGAAAATGCATCCGGATTCAATACAAAATACACAATGCCTATTTACATTGACGAGAGTAACGTTTCGGAGTGTCTGTTCTTTAACTCTTCCCTGGGGGCTCAGTGCTAGACTCCGATGCACCACAGCAGGTTTACTGTATTCCTTCGACCGTCATAATGACGATGAAACACAGAAATTGCATCGGGAATCAATAGAAAATTCACAATGCCGATTTATATTAACGAGAGTAACGTTTCGTACAGGCTGCTTTTTGGCTCTACCCTGGGGGCTCAGTGTTAGACTCCGATGCAGCAAAGCAGGTTTACTGTATCCCTTCGACCATCATATTGACGATGAAACACAGAAATTGCATCCGGATTCAATACAAAATTCACAATGCCTATTTATATTGACGAGAGTAACGTTTCGGAGTGTCTGTTTTTTAACTCTTCCCTGGGGGCTCAGTGTTAGACTCCGATGCACCACAGCAGGTCTACTGTATTCCTTCGACCATCATATTGACGATGAAACACAGAAATTGCATCGGGAATCAATAGAAAATTCACAATGCCGATTTATATTGACGAGAGTAACATTTCGGGTAGGCTGCTTTTTGGCTCTTCCCTGGGGGCTCAGTGTTAGACTCCGATGCAGCAAAGCAGGTTTACTGTATCCCTTCGACCATCATAATGACGATGAAACACAGAAATTGCATCCGGATTCAATACAAAATTCACAATGCCTATTTATATTGACGAGAGTAACGTTTCGGAGTGTCTGTTTTTTAACTCTTCCCTGGGGGCTCAGTGTTAGACTCCGATGCACCACAGCAGGTTTACTGTATTCCTTCGACGATCATATTGACGTTGAAACACAGAAATTGCATCGGGAATCAATAGAAAATTCACAATGCCGATTTATATTAACGAGAGTAACGTTTCGGGTAGGCTGCTTTTTGGCTCTTCCCTGGGGGCTCAGTGTTAGACTCCGATGCAGCAAAGCAGGTTTACTGTATCCCTTCGACCATCATATTGACGATGAAACACAGAAATTGCATCCGGATTCAATACAAAATTCACAATGCCTATTTATATTGACGAGAGTAACGTTTCGGAGTGTCTGTTTTTTAACTCTTCCCTGGGGGCTCAGTGTTAGACTCCGATTCACCACAGCAGGTTTACTGTATTCCTTCGACCATCATATTGACGATGAAACACAGAAATTGCATCGGGAATCAATAGAAAATTCACAATGCCGATTTATATTAACGAGAGTAACGTTTCGGGTAGGCTGCTTTTTGGCTCTTTTCTGGGGGCTCAGTGTTATACTCCGATGCCCCACAGCAGGTTTACTGTATTCCTTCGACGATCATATTGACGATGAAACACAGAAATTGCATCGGGAATCAATAGAAAATTCACAATGCCGATTTATATTAGCGAGAGTAACGTTTCGGGTAGGCTGCTTTTTGGCTCTTCCCTGGGGGCTCAGTGTTGGACTCCGATGCAGCAAAGCAGGTTTACTGTATACCTTCGACGATCATATTGACGATGAAACACAGAAATTGCATCGGGAATCAATAGAAAATTCACAATGCCGATTTATATTGACGAGAGTAACGTTTCGGGTAATCTGCTTTGTGGCTCTTCCCTGAGGGATCAGTGTTAGACTCCGATGCACCACAGCAGGTTAATGAATTCCTTCGACCATCATATTGACGATGAAACACAGAAATTGCTTCGGGAATCAATAGAAAATTCACAATGCCGATTTATATTGACGAGAGTAACATTTCGGGCAGTCTGGTTTTTTGGTTCTTCCCTGGGGGCTCAGTGTTAGACTCCGATGCACCACAGCAGGTTAATGAATTCCTTCGACCATCATATTGACGATGAAACACAGAAATTGCTTCGGGAATCAATAGAAAATTCACAATGCCGATTTATATTGACGAGAGTAACATTTCGGGCAGTCTGGTTTTTTGGTTCTTCCCTGGGGGCTCAGTGTTAGACTCCGATGCAGCAAAGCAGGTTTACTGTATCCCTTCGACCATCATATTGACGATGAAACACAGAAATTGCATCCGGATTCAATACAAAATTCACAATGCCTATTTATATTGACGAGAGTAACGTTTCGGAGTGTCTGTTTTTTAACTCTTCCCTGGGGGCTCAGTGTTAGACTCCGATGCACCACAGCAGGTTTACTGTATTCCTTCGACCATCATATTGACGATGAAACACAGAAATTGCATCGGGAATCAATAGAAAATACACAATGTCGATTTATATTGACGAGTGTAATGTTTCGGGCAGTCTGGTACTTTGGTTCTTCCCTGGGGGCTCTGTGTTAGACTCCGATGCACCACAGCAGGTTTACTGTATTCCTTCGACGATCATATTGACGATGAAACACAGAAATTGCATCGGGAATCAATAGAAAATACACAATGCCGATTTATATTGACGAGAGTAACGTTTCGGGCAGTCTGGTTTTTTGGTTCTTCCCTGGGGGCTCAGTGTTAGACTCCGATGCAGCAAAGCAGGTTTACTGTATCCCTTCGACCTACATATTGACGATGAAACACAGAAATTGCATCCGGATTCAAAACAAAATTCACAATGCCTATTTATATTGACGAGAGTAACGTTTCGGAGTATCTGTTTTGTAACTCTTCCCTGGGGGCTCAGTGTTAGACTCCGATGCACCACAGCAGGTTTACTGTATCCCTTCGACCATCATATTGACGATGAAACACAGAAATTGCATCGGGAATCAATAGAAAATTCACAATGCCGATTTATATTGACGACAGTAACGTTTCGGGTAGGCTGCTTTTTGGCTCTTCCCTGAGGGATCAGTGTTAGACTCCGATGTACCACAGCAGGTTTACTGTATACCTTCGACCATCATATTGACGATGAAACACAGAAATTGCATCGGGAATCAATAGAAAATTCACAACGCCGATTTATATTGACGAGAGTAACGTTTCGGGCAGTCTGGTTTTTTGGTTCTTCCCTGGGGGCTCAGTGTTAGACTCCGATGCACCACAGCAGGTTTACTGTATTCCTTCGACCATCATATTGACGATGAAACACAGAAATTGCATCGGGAATCAATAGAAAATTCACAATGCCGATTTATATTGACGAGAGTAACATTTCGTGTAGGCTGCTTTTTGGCTCTTCCCTGGGGGCTCAGTGTTAGACTCCGATGCAGCAAAGCAGGTTTACTGTATCCCTTCGACCATCATATTGACGATGAAACACAGAAATTGCATCCGGATTCAATACAAAATTCACAATGCCTATTTATATTGACGAGAGTAACGTTTCGGAGTGTCTGTTTTTTAACTCTTCCCTGGGGGCTCAGTGTTAGACTCCGATGCAGCACAGCAGGTTTACTGTATTCCTTCGACCATGATATTGACGATGAAACACAGAAATTGCATCGGGAATCAATAGAAAATTCACAATGCCGATTTATATTAACGAGAGTAACGTTTCGGGTAGGCTGCTTTTTGGCTCTTCCCTGGGGGCTCAGTGTTAGACTCCGATGCACCACAGCAGGTTTACTGTATTCCTTCGACGATCATATTGACGATGAAACACAGAAATTGCATCGGGGATCAATAGAAAATTCACAATGCCGATTTATATTAACGAGAGTAACGTTTCGGGTGGGCTGCTTTTTGGCTCTTCCCTGGGGGCTCAGTGTTAGACTCCGATGCAGCAAAGCAGGTTTACTGTATCCATTCGACCATCATATTGACGATGAAACACAGAAATTGCATCCGGATTCAATACAAAATTCACAATGCCTATTTATATTGACGAGAGTAACGTTTCGGAGTGTCTGTTTTTTAACTCTTCCCTGGGGGCTCAGTGTTAGACTCCGATTCACCACAGCAGGTTTACTGTATTCCTTCGACCATCATATTGACGATGAAACACAGAAATTGCATCGGGAATCAATAGAAAATTCACAATGCCGATTTATATTAACGAGAGTAACGTTTCGGGTAGGCTGCTTTTTGGCTCTTCCCTGGGGGCTCAGTGTTATACTCCGATGCCCCACAGCAGGTTTACTGTATTCCTTCGACGATCATATTGACGATGAAACACAGAAATTGCATCGGGAATCAATAGAAAATTCACAATGCCGATTTATATTAGCGAGAGTAACGTTTCGGGTAGGCTGCTTTTTGGCTCTTCCCTGGGGGCTCAGTGTTGGACTCCGATGCAGCAAAGCAGGTTTACTGTATACCTTCGACGATCATATTGACGATGAAACACAGAAATTGCATCGGGAATCAATAGAAAATTCACAATGCCGATTTATATTGACGAGAGTAACGTTTCGGGTAGGCTGCTTTGTGGCTCTTCCCTGAGGGATCAGTGTTAGACTCCGATGCACCACAGCAGGTTAATGTATTCCTTCGTCCATCATATTGACGATGAAACACAGAAATTGCTTCGGGAATCAATAGAAAATTCACAATGCCGATTTATATTGACGAGAGTAACATTTCGGGCAGTCTGGTTTTTTGGTTCTTCCCTGGGGGCTCAGTGCTAGACTCCGATGCACCACAGCAGGTTAATGAATTCCTTCGACCATCATATTGACGATGAAACACAGAAATTGCTTCGGGAATCAATAGAAAATTCACAATGCCGATTTATATTGACGAGAGTAACATTTCGGGCAGTCTGGTTTTTTGGTTCTTCCCTGGGGGCTCAGTGTTAGACTCCGATGCAGCAAAGCAGGTTTACTGTATCCCTTCGACCATCATATTGACGATGAAACACAGAAATTGCATCCGGATTCAATACAAAATTCACAATGCCTATTTATATTGACGAGAGTAACGTTTCGGAGTGTCTGTTTTTTAACTCTTCCCTGGGGGCTCAGTGTTAGACTCCGATGCACCACAGCAGGTTTACTGTATTCCTTCGACGATCATATTGACGATGAAACACAGAAATTGCATCGGGAATCAATAGAAAATACACAATGCCGATTTATATTGACGAGAGTAACGTTTCGGGCAGTCTGGTTTTTTGGTTCTTCCCTGGGGGCTCAGTGTTAGACTCCGATGCAGCAAAGCAGGTTTACTGTATCCCTTCGACCTACATATTGACGATGAAACACAGAAATTGCATCCGGATTCAAAACAAAATTCACAATGCCTATTTATATTGACGAGAGTAACGTTTCGGAGTATCTGTTTTGTAACTCTTCCCTGGGGGCTCAGTGTTAGACTCCGATGCACCACAGCAGGTTTACTGTATCCCTTCGACCATCATTTTGATGATGAAACACAGAAATTGCATCGGGAATCAATAGAAAATTCACAATGCCGATTTATATTGACGACAGTAACGTTTCGGGTAGGCTGCTTTTTGGCTCTTCCCTGAGGGATCAGTGTTAGACTCCGATGTACCACAGCAGGTTTACTGTATACCTTCGACCATCATATTGAGGATGAAACACAGAAATTGCATCGGGAATCAATAGAAAATTCACAACGCCGATTTATATTGACGAGAGTAACGTTTCGGGCAGTCTGGTTTTTTGGTTCTTCCCTGGGGGCTCAGTGTTAGACTCCGATGCAGCACAGCAGGTTTACTGTATTCCTTCGACCATCATATTGACGATGAAACACAGAAATTGCATCGGGAATCAATAGAAAATCACCATGCCGATTTATATTGACGAGAGTAACGTTTCGGGCAGTCTGGTTTTTTGGTTCTTCCCTGGGGGCTCAGAGTTAGACTCCGATGCAGCAAAGCATGTTTACTGTATCCCTTCGACCATCATATTGACGATGAAACACAGAAATTGCATCCGGATTCAATACAAAATTTACAATGCCTATTTAGATTGACGAGAGTAACGTATCGGAGTATCTGTTTTTTAACTCTTCCCTGGTGGCTCAGTGTTAGACTCCGATGCACTACAGAAGGTTTACTGTATCCCTTCGACCATCATATTGACGATGAAACACAGAAATTGCATCGGAAATCAATGGAAAATTCACAATGCCGATTTATATTGTCGAGAGTAACGTTTCGGGTAGGCTGCTTTTTGGCTCTTCCCTGAGGGATCAGTGTTAGACTCCGATGCACCACAGCAGGTTTACTGTATTCCTTTGACCATCATATTGACGATGAAACACAGAAATTGCATCGGGAATCAATAGAAAATTCACAATGCCGATTTATATTGACGAGAGTAACGTTTCGGGTAGGCTGCTTTTTGGCTCTTCCCTGAGGGATCAGTGTTAGACTCCGATGCACCAAAGCAGGTTTACTGTATTCCTTCGACCATCATATTGACGATGAAACACAGAAATTGCATCCGGATTCAATACAAAATTCACCATGCCTATTTAAATTGACGAGAGTAACGTTTCGGGTACGCTGCTTTTTGGCTCTTCCCTGAGGGATCAGTGTTAGACTCCGATGCACCAAAGCAGGTTTACTGTATTCCTTCGACCATCATGTTGACGATGAAACACAGAAATTGCATCGGGAATCAATAGAAAATTCACAATGCCGATTTATATTGACGAGAGTAACGTTTCGGGAAGGCTGCTCTTTGGCTCTTCCCTGAGGGATCAGTGTTAGACTCCGATGCACCAAAGCAGGTTTACTGTATCCCTTCGACCATCATATTGACGATGAAACACAGAAATTGCATCCGGATTCAATACAAAATTCACAATGCCTATTTATATTGACGAGAGTAACGTTTCGGAGTGTCTGTTTTTTAACTCTTCCCTGGGGGCTCAGTGTTAGACTCCGATGCACCACAGCAGGTTAACTGTATCCCTTCGACCATCATATTGACGATGAAACACAGAAATTGCATCGGGAATCAATAGAAAATTCACAATGCCGATTTACATTGACGAGAGTAACGTTTCAGGTAGGCTGCTTTTGCCTCTTCCCTGAGGGATCAGTGTTAGACTCCGATGCACCACAGCAGGTTTACTGTATTCCTTCGACTATCATATTGACGATGAAACACAGAAATTGCATCGCGAATCAATAGAAAATTCACAATGCCGATTTATATTGACGAGAGTAACGTTTCGGATACGCTGCTTTTTGGCTCTTCCCTGAGGGATGAGTGTTAGACTCCGATGCACCACAGCAGGTTTACTGAATTCCTTCGACCATCATATTGACGATGAAACACAGAAATTACATCGTGAAATAATACAAAATTCACAATGGCGATTTATATTGACGAGAGTAACGTTTCGCGTAGGCTGCTTTTTGGCTCTTCCCTGAGGGATCAGTGTTAGACTCCGATGCACCACAGCAGGTTTACTGTATCCCTTCTACCATCATATTGACGATGAAACACAGAAATTGCATCGGGAATCAATAGAAAATTCACAATGCCGATTTATAAAGACGAGAGTAACGTTTCGGGTAGGCTGCTTTTTTGCTCTTCATTGAGGGATCAGTGTTAGACTCCGATGTACCACAGCTGGTTTACTGTATACCTTCGACCATCATATTGACGATGAAACACAGAAATTGCATCGGGAATCAATAGAAAATACACAATGCCGATTTATATTGACGAGAGTAACGTTTCGGGCAGTCTGGTATTTTGGTTCTTCCCTGGGGGCTCAGTGTTAGACTCCGATGCAGCACAGCAGGTTTACTGTATTCCTTCGACCATCATATTGACGATGAAACACAGAAATTGCATCGAGAGTCAATAGAAAATTCACAATGCCGATTTATATTGACGAGAGTAACGTTTCGGGTAGGCTGCTTTTTGGCTCTTCCCTGAGGGATCAGTGTTAGACTCCGATGCATTACAACAGGTTTACTGTATTCCTTCGACAATCATATTGACGATGAAACACAGAAATTGCATCGGGAATCAATAGAAAATTCACAAGGCGATTTATATTGACGAGAGTAACGTTTCGGGCAGTCTGGTTCTTTGGTTCTTCCCTGGGGGCTCAGTGTTAGACTCCGATGCAGCAAAGCAGGTTTACTGTATCCCTTCGACCATCATATTGACGATGAAACACAGAAATTGCATCCGGATTCAATACAAAATTAACAATGCCTATTTAGATTGACGAGAGTAACGTATCGGAGTATCTGTTTTTTAACTCTTCCCTGGGGGCTCAGTGTTAGACTCCGATGCACTACAGCAGGTTTACTGTATCCCTTCGACCATCATATTGACGATGAAACACAGAAATTGCATCGGAAATCAATGGAAAATTCACAATGCCGATTTATATTGACGAGAGTAACGTTTCGGGTAGGCTGCTTTTTGGCTCTTCCCTGAGGGATCAGTGTTAGACTCCGATGCACCACAGCAGATTTACTGTATTCCTTCGGCCATCATATTGACGATGAAACACAGAAATTGCATCGGGAATCAATAGAAAATTCACAATGCCGATTTATATTGACGAGAGTAACGTTTCGGGCAGTCTGGTTCTTTGGTTCTTCCCTGGGGGCTCAGTGTTAGACTCCGATGCACCACAGCAGGTTTACTGTATTCCTTCGGCCATCATATTGACGATGAAACACAGAAATTGCATCGGGAATCAATAGAAAATTCACAATGCCGATTTATATTGACGAGAGTAACGTTTCGGGTAGGCTGCTCTTTGGCTCTTCCCTGAGGGATCAGTGTTAGACTCCGATGCACCACAGCAGGTTTACTATATTCCTTCGACCATCATATTGACGATGAAACACAGAAATTCCATCAAGAATCAATACCAAATCCACAATGCCGATTTATATTGACGAGAGTAACGTTTCGGGTAGGCTGCTTTTTGGCTCTTCCCTGAGGGATCAGTGTTAGACTCCAATGCAGCAAAGCAGGTTTACTGTATCCCTTCGACCATCATATTGACGATGAAACACAGAAATTGCATCGGGAATCAATAGAAAATTCACAATGCCGATTTATATTGACGAGAGTAACGTTTCGGGCAGTCTGGTTCTTTGGTTCTTCCCTGGGGGCTCAGTGTTAAACTCCGATGCACCACAGCAGGTTTACTGTATTCCTTCGGCCATCATATTGACGATGAAACACAGAAATTGCATCGGGAATCAATAGAAAATTCACAATGCCGATTTATATTGACGAGTGTAACGTTTCGGGCAGTCTGGTTTTTTGGTTCTTCCCTGGGGGCTCAGTGTTACACTCCGATGCAGCAAAGCAGGTTTACTGTATCCCTTCGACCATCATATTGACGATGAAACACAGAAATTGCATCGGAAATCAATGGAAAATTCACAATGCCGATTTATATTGACGAGAGTAACGTTTCGGGTAGGCTGCTTTTTGGCTCTTCCCTGAGGGATCAGTGTTAGACTCCGATGCACCACAGCAGATTTACTGTATTCCTTCGGCCATCATATTGACGATGAAACACAGTAATTGCATCGGGAATCAATAGAAAATTCACAATGCCGATTTATATTGACGAGAGTAACGTTTCGGGCAGTCTGGTTCTTTGGTTCTTCCCTGGGGGCTCAGTGTTAGACTCCGATGCACCACAGCAGGTTTACTGTATTCCTTCGGCCATCATATTGACGATGAAACACAGAAATTGCATCGGGAATCAATAGAAAATTCACAATGCCGATTTATATTGACGAGAGTAACGTTTCGGGTAGGCTGCTCTTTGGCTCTTCCCTGAGGGATCAGTGTTAGACTCCGATGCACCACAGCAGGTTTACTATATTCCTTCGACCATCATATTGACGATGAAACACAGAAATTCCATCAAGAATCAATACCAAATCCACAATGCCGATTTATATTGACGAGAGTAACGTTTCGGGTAGGCTGCTTTTTGGCTCTTCCCTGAGGGATCAGTGTTAGACTCCAATGCAGCAAAGCAGGTTTACTGTATCCCTTCGACCATCATATTGACGATGAAACACAGAAATTGCATCGGGAATCAATAGAAAATTCACAATGCCGATTTATATTGACGAGAGTAACGTTTCGGGCAGTCTGGTTCTTTGGTTCTTCCCTGGGGGCTCAGTGTTAAACTCCGATGCACCACAGCAGGTTTACTGTATTCCTTCGGCCATCATATTGACGATGAAACACAGAAATTGCATCGGGAATCAATAGAAAATTCACAATGCCGATTTATATTGACGAGTGTAACGTTTCGGGCAGTCTGGTTTTTTGGTTCTTCCCTGGGGGCTCAGTGTTACACTCCGATGCAGCAAAGCAGGTTTACTGTATCCCTTCGACCATCATATTGACGATGAAACACAGAAATTGCATCCGGATTCAATACAAAATTCACAATGCCTATTTATATTGACGAGAGTAACGTTTCGGAGTATCTGTTCTTTAACTCTTCCCTGGGGGCTCAGTGTTAGACTCCGATGCACTACAGCAGGTTTACTGTATCCCTTCGACCATCATATTGACGATGAAACACAGAAATTGCATCGGGAATCAAAGGAAAATTCACAATGCCGATTTATATTGACGAGAGTACCGTTTTGGGTAGGCTGCTTTTTGGCTCTTCCCTGAGGGATCAGTATTAGACTCCGATGCACCACAGCAGGTTTACTGTATTCCTTCGACCACCATATTGACGATGAAACTCAGAAATTGCATCGGGAATCAATAGAAAATTCACAATGCCGATTTATATTGACGAGAGTAACGTTTCGGGCAGTCTGGTTTTTTGGTTCTACCCTGGGGGCTCAGTGTTAGACTCCGATGCACCACAGCAGGTTTACTGTATTCCTTCGACCATCATATTGACGATGAAACACAGAAATTGCATCGGGAATCAATAGAAAATTCACAATGGCGATTTATATTGACGAGAGTAACGTTTCAGGTAGGCTGCTTTTTGGCTCTTCCCTGAGGGATCAGTGTTACACTCCGATGCACCACAGCAGGTTTACTGAATTCCTTCGAATATCATATTGACGATGAAACACAGAAATTACATCGGGAATCAATACAAAATTTACAATGTCGATTTATATTGACAAGATTAACGTTTCGGGCAGTCTGGTTTTTTGGTTCTTCCCTGGGGGCTCAGTGGTAGACTCCGATGCAGCAAAGCAGGTTTACTGTATCCCTTCGACCATCATATTGACGATGAAACACAGAAATTGCATCCGGATTCAATACAAAATTCACAATGCCTATTTATATTGACGAGAGTAACGTTTCGGAGTGTCTGTTTTTTAACTCTTCCCTGGGGGCTCAGTGTTAGACTCCGATGCACCACAGCAGGTTTACTGTATCCCTTCGACCATCATATTGACGATGAAACACAGAAATTGCATCGGGAATCAATAGAAAATTCACAATGCCGATTTACATTGACGAGAGTAACGTTTCAGGTAGGCTGCTTTTGCCTCTTCCCTGAGGGATCAGTGTTAGACTCCGATGCACCGCAGCAGGTTTACTGTATCATTTCGACCATCATATTGACGATGAAACACAGAAATATCATCGGGAACCAGTGGAAAATTCACAATGCCGATTTATATTGACGAGAGTAACGTTTCGGGCAGTCAGGTTCTTTGGTTCTTCCCTGGGGGCTCAGTGTTAGACTCCGATGCACCACAGCAGGTTTACTGTATTCCTTCGACCATCATATTGACGATGAAACACAGAAATTGCATCGAGAATCAATAGAAAATTCACAATGCCGATTTATATTGACGAGAGTAACGTTTCGGGTAGGCTGCTTTTTGGCTCTTCCCTGAGGGATCAGTGTTAGACTCCGATGCACCACAGCAGGTTTACTGTATTTCTTCGACCATCATATTGACGATGAAACACAGAAATTGCATCGGGAATCAATAGAAAATTCACAATGCCGATTTATAATGACGAGAGTAACGTTTCGGGCAGTCTTGTTCTTTGGTTCTTCCCTGGGGGCTCAGTATTAGACTCCGATGCAGCAAAGCAGGTTTCCTGTATCCCTTCGACCATCATGTTGACGATGAAACACAGAAATTGCATCCGGATTCAATACAAAATTCACAATGCCTATTCATATTGACGAGAGTAACGTTTCGGAGTATCTGTTTTGTAACTCTTCCCTGGGGGCTCAGTGTTAGACTCCGATGCACCACAGCAGGTTTACGGGATCCCTTCGACCATCATATTGACGATGAAACACAGAAATTGCATCGGGAATCAATAGAAAATTCACAATGCCGATTTATATTGACGAGAGTAACGTTTCGGGCAGTCTGGTTCTTTGGTTCTTCCCTGGGGGCTCAGTGTTAGACTCCGATGCACCACAGCAGGTTTACTGTATTCCTTCGGCCATCATATTGACGATGAAACACAGAAATTGCATCGGGAATCAATAGAAAATTCACAATGCCGATTTATATTGACGAGAGTAACGTTTCGGGTAGGCTGCTCTTTGGCTCTTCCCTGAGGGATCAGTGTTAGACTCCGATGCACCACAGCAGGTTTACTATATTCCTTCGACCATCATATTGACGATGAAACACAGAAATTCCATCAAGAACCAATACCAAATCCACAATGCCGATTTATATTGACGAGAGTAACGTTTCGGGTAGGCTGCTTTTTGGCTCTTCCCTGAGGGATCAGTGTTAGACTCCGATGCAGCAAAGCAGGTTTACTGTATCCCTTCGACCATCATATTGACGATGAAACACAGAAATTGCATCGGGAATCAATAGAAAATTCACAATGCCGATTTATATTGACGAGAGTAACGTTTCGGGCAGTCTGGTTCTTTGGTTCTTCCCTGGGGGCTCAGTGTTAAACTCCGATGCACCACAGCAGGTTTACTGTATTCCTTCGGCCATCATATTGACGATGAAACGCAGAAATTGCATCGGGAATCAATAGAAAATTCACAATGCCGATTTATATTGACGAGTGTAACGTTTCGGGCAGTCTGGTTTTTTGGTTCTTCCCTGGGGGCTCAGTGTTACACTCCGATGCAGCAAAGCAGGTTTACTGTATCCCTTCGACCATCATATTGACGATGAAACACAGAAATTGCATCCGGATTCAATACAAAATTCACAATGCCTATTTATATTGACGAGAGTAACGTTTCGGAGTATCTGTTCTTTAACTCTTCCCTGGGGGCTCAGTGTTAGACTCCGATGCACTACAGCAGGTTTACTGTATCCCTTCGACCATCATATTGACGATGAAACACAGAAATTGCATCGGGAATCAAAGGAAAATTCACAATGCCGATTTATATTGACGAGAGTACCGTTTTGGGTAGGCTGCTTTTTGGCTCTTCCCTGAGGGATCAGTATTAGACTCCGATGCACCACAGCAGGTTTGCTGTATTCCTTCGACCACCATATTGACGATGAAACTCAGAAATTGCATCGGGAATCAATAGAAAATTCACAATGCCGATTTATATTGACGAGAGTAACGTTTCGGGCAGTCTGGTTTTTTGGTTCTACCCTGGGGGCTCAGTGTTAGACTCCGATGCACCACAGCAGGTTTACTGTATCCCTTCGACCATCATATTGACGATGAAACACAGAAATTGCATCGGGAATCAATAGAAAATTCACAATGCCGATTTATATTGACGAGAGTAACGTTTCGGGCAGTCTGGTTTTTTGGTTCCACCCTGGGGGCTCAGTGATAGACTCCGATGCACCAGAGCAGGTTTACTGTATTCCTTCGACCATCATATTGACGATGAAACACAGAAATTGCATCGGGAATCAATAGAAAATTCACAATGCCGATTTATATTGACGAGAGTAACGTTTCAGGTAGGCTGCTTTTTGGCTCTTCCCTGAGGGATCAGTGTTACACTCCGATGCACCACAGCAGGTTTACTGAATTCCTTCGACCATCATATTGACGATGAAACACAGAAATTACATCGGGAATCAATACAAAATTTACAATGTCGATTTATATTGACAAGATTAACGTTTCGGGCAGTCTGGTTTTTTGGTTCTTCCCTGGGGGCTCAGTGGTAGACTCCGATGCAGCAAAGCAGGTTTACTGTATCCCTTCGACCATCATATTGACGATGAAACACAGAAATAGCATCCGGATTAAATACAAAATTCACAATGCCTATTTATATTGACGAGAGTAACGTTTCGGAGTGTCTGTTTTTTAACTCTTCCCTGGGGGCTCAGTGTTAGACTCCGATGCACCACAGCAGGTTTACTGTATCCCTTCGACCATCATATTGACGATGAAACACAGAAATTGCATCGGGAATCAATAGAAAATTCACAATGCCGATTTACATTGACGAGAGTAACGTTTCAGGTAGGCTGCTTTTGCCTCTTCCCTGAGGGATCAGTGTTAGACTCCGATGCACCGCAGCAGGTTTACTGTATCATTTCGACCATCATATTGACGATGAAACACAGAAATATCATCGGGAACCAGTGGAAAAGTCACAATGCCGATTTATATTGACGAGAGTAACGTTTCGGGCAGTCAGGTTCTTTGGTTCTTCCCTGGGGGCTCAGTGTTAGACTCCGATGCACCACAGCAGGTTTACTGTATTCCTTCGACCATCATATTGACGATGAAACACAGAAATTGCATCGAGAATCAATAGAAAATTCACAATGCCGATTTATATTGACGAGAGTAACGTTTCGGGTAGGCTGCTTTTTGGCTCTTCCCTGAGGGATCAGTGTTAGACTCCGATGCACCACAGCAGGTTTACTGTATTTCTTCGACCATCATATTGACGATGAAAAACAGAAATTGCATCGGGAATCAATAGAAAATTCACAATGCCGATTTATAATGACGAGAGTAACGTTTCGGGCAGTCTTGTTCTTTGGTTCTTCCCTGGGGGCTCAGTATTAGACTCCGATGCAGCAAAGCAGGTTTCCTGTATCCCTTCGACCATCATGTTGACGATGAAACACAGAAATTGCATCCGGATTCAATACAAAATTCACAATGCCTATTTATATTGACGAGAGTAACGTTTCGGAGTATCTGTTTTGTAACTCTTCCCTGGGGGCTCAGTGTTAGACTCCGATGCACCACAGCAGGTTTACTGAATTCCTTCGACCATCATATTGACGATGAAACACAGAAATTGCATCGGGAATCAATAGAAATTTCACAATGCCGATTTATATTGACGAGAGTAACGTTTCGGGCAGTCTGGTTTTTTGGTTCTTCCCTGGAGGCTCAGTGTTAGACTCCGATGCAGCACAGCAGGTTTACTGTATTCCTTCGACCATCATATTGACGATGAAACACAGAAATTGCATCGAGAATCAATAGAAAATTCACAATGCCGATTTATATTGACGAGAGTAACGTTTCAGGTAGGCTGCTTTTTGGCTCTTCCCTGAGGGATCAGTGTTACACTCCGATGCACCACAGCAGGTTTACTGAATTCCTTCGACCATCATATTGACGATGAAACACAGAAATTGCATCGGGAATCAATAGAAATTTCACAATGCCGATTTATATTGACGAGAGTAACGTTTCGGGCAGTCTGGTTTTTTGGTTCTTCCCTGGAGGCTCAGTGTTAGACTCCGATGCAGCACAGCAGGTTTACTGTATTCCTTCGACCATCATATTGACGATGAAACACAGAAATTGCATCGAGAATCAATAGAAAATTCACAATGCCGATTTATATTGACGAGAGTAACGTTTCGGGTAGGCTGCTTTTTGGCTCTTCCCTGAGGGATCAGTGTTAGACTCCGACGCACCACAACAGGTTTACTGTATTCCTTCGACCATCATATTGACGATGAAACACAGAAATTGCATCGGGAATCAATAGAAAATTCACAATGCCGATTTATATTGACGAGAGTAACGTTTCGGGCAGTCTGGTTCTTTGGGTCTTCCTTGGGGGCTCAGAGTTAGACTCCGATGCAGCAAAGCTGGTTTTCTGTATCCCTTCGACCAACATATTGACGATGAAACACAGAAATTGCATCCGGATTCAATACAAAATTCACAATGCCTATTTAGATTGACGAGAGTAACGTTTCGGAGTATCTGTTCTTTAACTCTTCCCTGGGGGCTCAGTGTTAGACTCCGAGGCACTAAAGCAGGTTTACTGTATCCCTTCGACCATCATATTGACGATGAAACACAGAAATTGCATCGGAAATCAATGGAAAATTCACAATGCCGATTTACATTGGCGAGAGTAACGTTTCGGGTAGGCTGCTTTTTGGCTCTTCCCTGAGGGATCAGTGTTAGCCTCCGATGCACCACAGCAGGTTTACTGTATTCCTTCGACCATCGTATTGACGATGAAACACAGAAATTGCATCGGGAATCAATAGAAAATTCACAATGCCGATTTATACTGACGAGAGTAACATTTCGGGCAGTCTGGTTTTTTGGTTCTTCCCTGGGGGCTCAGTGTAAGACTCCGATGCACCACAGCAGGTTTACTGAATTCCTTCGGCCATCATATTGACGATGAAACACAGAAATTGCATCGGGAATCAATAGAAAATTCACAATGCCGATTTATATTGACGAGAGTAACGTTTCGGGTAGGCTGCTTTTTGGCTCATCCCTGAGGGATCAGTGTTAGACTCCGATGCACCAGAGCAGGTTTACTGTATTCCTTCGACCATCATATTGACGATGAAACACAGAAATTGCATCGGGAATCAATAGAAAATTCACAATGCCGATTTATATTGACGAGAGTAACGTTTCAGGTAGGCTGCTTTTTGGCTCTTCCCTGAGGGATCAGTGTTAGACTCCGATGCACCACAGCAGGTTTACTGAATTCCTTCGCCCATCATCTTGACGATGAAACACAGAAATTGCATCCGGATTCAATACAAAATTCACAATGCCTATTTATATTGACGAGAGTAACGTTTCGGAGTATCTGTTTTGTAACTCTTCCCTGGGGGCTCAGTGTTAGACTCCGATGCACCACAGCAGGTTTACTGGATCCCTTCGACCATCATATTGACGATGAAACACAGAAATTGCATCGGGAATCAATAGAAAATTCACAATGCCGATTTACATTGACGAGAGTAACGTTTCAGGTAGTCTGCTTTTGCCTCTTCCCTGAGGGATCAGTGTTAGACTCCGATGCACCACAACAGGTTTACTGTATCCCTTCGACCATCATATTGACGATGAAACACAGAAATTGCATCCGGATTCAATACAAAATTCACAATGCCTATTTAGATTGACGAGAGTAACGTTTCGGAGTATCTGTTCTCTAACTCTTCCCTGGGGGCTCAGTGTTAGACTCCGATGCACTACAGCAGGTTTACTGTATCCCTTCGACCATCATATTGACGATGAAACACAGAAATTGCATCGGGAATCAATGGAAAATTCACAATGCCGATTTATATTGACGAGAGTAACGTTTCGGGTAGGCTGCTTTTTGGCTCTTCCCTGAGGGATCAGTGTTAGACTCCGATGCACCACAGCAGGTTTACTGTATCCCTTCGACCATCATATTGACGATGAAACACAGAAATTGCATCGGGAATCAATAGAAAATTCACAATGCCGATTTATATTGACGAGAGTAACGTTTCGGGCAGTCAGGTTTTTTGGTTCTTCCCTGGGGGCTCAGTGTTTGACTCCGATGCACCACAGCAGGTTTACTGTATTTCTTCGACCATCATATTGACGATGAAACACAGAAATTGCATCGAGAATCAATAGAAAATTCACAATGCCGATTTATATTGACGAGAGTAACGTTTCGGGTAGGCTGCTTTTTGGCTCTTCCCTGAGGGATCAGTGTTAGACTCCGATGCACCACAGCAGGTTTACTGTATTTCTTCGACCATCATATTGACGATGAAACACAGAAATTGCATCGGGAATCAATAGAAAATTCACAATGCCGATTTATAATGACGAGAGTAACGTTTCGGGCAGTCTTGTTCTTTGGTATTTCCCTGGGGGCTCAGTATTAGACTCCGATGCAGCAAAGCAGGTTTACTGTATCCCTTCGACCATCATATTGACGATGAAACACAGAAATTGCATCCGGATTCAATACAAAATTCACAATGCCTATTTATATTGACGAGAGTAACGTTTCGGAGTATCTGTTTTGTAACTCTTCCCTGGGGGCTCAGTGTTAGACTCCGATGCACCACAGCAGGTTTACTGGATCCCTTCGACCATCATATTGACGATGAAACACAGAAATTGCATCGGGAATCAATAGAAAATTCACAATGCCGATTTATAATGACGAGAGTAACGTTTCGGGTAGGCTGCTTTTTGGCTCTTCATTGAGGGATCAGTGTTAGACTCCGATGTACCACAGCAGGTTTACTGTATACCTTCGACCATCATATTGACGATGAAACACAGAAATTGCATCGGGAATCAATAGAAAATTCACAATGCCGATTTATATTGACGAGAGTAACGTTTCTTGCAGTCTGGTTCTTTGATTCTTCCCTGGGGGCTCAGTGTTAGACTCCGATGCAGCACAGCAGGTTTACTGTATTCCTTCGACCATCATATTGACGATGAAACACAGAAATTGCATCGAGAATCAATAGAAAATTCACAATGCCGATTTATATCGACGAGAGTAACGTTTCGGGTAGGCTGCTTTTTGGCTCTTCCCTGAGGGATCAGTGTTAGACTCCGATGCACCACAACAGGTTTACTGTATTCCTTCGACCATCATATTGACGATGAAACACAGAAATTGCATCGGGAATCAATAGAAAATTCACAATGCCGATTTATATTGACGAGAGTAGCGTTTCGGGCAGTCTGGTTCTTTGGTTTTTCCTTGGGGGCTCAGAGTTAGACTCCGATGCAGCAAAGCTGGTTTTCTGTATCCCTTCGACCAACATATTGACGATGAAACACAGAAATTGCATCCGGATTAAATACAAAATTCACAATGCCTATTTAGATTGACGAGAGTAACGTTTCGGAGTATCTGTTCTTTAACTCTTCCCTGGAGGCTCAGTGTTAGACTCCGATGCACTACAGCAGGTTTACTGTATCCCTTCGACCATCATATTGACGATGAAACACAGAAATTGCATCGGAAATCAATGGAAAATTCACAATGCCGATTTATATTGACGAGAGTAACGTTTCGGGTAGGCTGCTTTTTGGCTCTTCCCTGAGGGATCAGTGTTAAACTCCGATGCACCACAGCAGATTTACTGTATTCCTTCGGCCATCATATTGACGATGAAACACAGAAATTGCATCGGGAATCAATAGAAAATTCACAATGCCGATTTATATTGACGAGAGTAACGTTTCGGGCAGTCTGGTTTTTTGGTTCTTCCCTGGGTGCTCAGTGTTAGACTCCGATGCACCACAGCAGGTTTACTGAATTCCTTCGGCCATCATATTGACGATGAAACACAGAAATTGCATCGGGAATCAATTGAAAATTCACAATGCCGATTTATATTGACGAGAGTAACGTTACAGGTAGGCTGCGTTTTGGCTCTTCCCTGAGGGTTCAGTGTTAGACTCCGATGCACCAGAGCAGGTTTACTGTATTCCTTCGACCATCATATTGACGATGAAACACAGAAATTGTATCGGGAATCAATAGAAAATTCACAATGCCGATTTTTATTGACGAGAGTAACGTTTCGGGCAGTCATGTTTTTTGGTTCTTCCCTGGGGGCTCAGTGTTACACTCCGATGCAGCAAAGCAGGTTTACTGTATCCCTTCGACCATCATATTGACGATAAAACACAGAAATTGCATCCGGATTCAATAGAAAATTAACAATGCCTATTTATATTGACGAGAGTAACGTTTCGGAGTGTCTTTTTTTTAACTCTTCCCTGGGGGCTCAGTGCTAGACTCCGATGCACCACAGCAGGTTTACTGTATCCCTTCGACCATCATATTGACGATGAAACACAGAAATTGCATCGGGAATCAATAGAAAATTCACAATGCCGATTTATATTGACGAGAGTAACGTTACAGGTAGGCTGCGTTTTGTCTCTTCCCTGAGGGTTCAGTGTTAGACTCCGATGCACCACAGCAGGTTTACTGAATTCCTTCGACCATCATATTGACGATGAAACACAGAAATTACATCGGGAATCAATACAAAATTTACAATGCCGATTTATATTGACGAGATTAACGTTTCGGGCAGTCTGGTTTTTTGGTTCTTCCCTGGGGGCTCAGTGGTAGACTCCGATGCAGCAAAGCAGGTTTACTGTATCCCTTCGACCATCATATTGACGATGAAACACAGAAATATCATCGGGAATCAGTGGAAAATTCACAATGCCGATTTATATTGACGAGAGTAACGTTTCGGGTAGGCTGCTTTTTGGCTCTTCCCTGAGGGATCAGTGTTAGACTCCGATGCACCACAGCAGGTTTACTGTATTCCTTCGACCATCATATTGACGATGAAACATAGAAATTGCATCGGGAATCAATAGAAAATTCACATTGCCGATTTATATTGACGACAGTAACGTTTCGGGCAGTCTGGTTTTTTGGTTCTTCCCTGTGGGCTCAGTGTTAGACTCCGATGCAGCAAAGCAGGTCTACTGTATCCCTTCGACCATCATATTGACGATGAAACACAGAAATTGCATCCGGATTCAATACAAAATTCACAATGCCTCTTTATATTGACGAGAGTAACGTTTCGGAGTATCTGTTCTTTAACTCTTCCCTGGGGGCTCAGTGTTAGACTCCGATGCACTACAGCAGGTTTACTGTATCCCTTCGACCATCATATTGACGATGAAACACAGATATTGCATCGGGAATCAATAGAAAATTCACAATGCCGATTTATATTGACGAGAGTAACGTTTCGGGTAGGCTGCTTTATGGGTCTTCCCTGAGGGATCAGTGTTAGACTCCGATGCACCACAGCAGGTTTACTGTATCCCTTCGACCATCATATTGACGATGAAGCACAGAAATTGCATCGGGAATCAATAGAACATTCACAATGCCGATTTATATTGACGAGAGTAACGTTTCGGGCAGTCAGGTTTTTTGGTGGTGGTGTGGTGTTTGGTTTGTGGGGCGCTCAACTGCGTGGGTATCAGCGCCCGTACAATTACCCAATCTTTGCTCAGTCCTATTTCGCCACTTTCCTGGATGATAATGAAATGATGAGGACAACACAAACACCCAGTCATCTCGAGGCAGGTGAAAATCCCTGACCCCGCCGGGAATCGAACCCGGGACCCCGTGCTCGGGAAGCGAGAACGCTACCGCGAGACCACGAGCGGCGGACAGGTTTTTTGGTTCTTCCCTGGGGGCTCAGTGTTAGACTCCGATGCAGCACAGCAGGTTTACTGTATTCCTTCGACCATCATATTGACGATGAAACACAGAAATTGCATCGAGAATCAATAGAAAATTCACAATGCCGATTTATATTGACGAGAGTAACGTTTCGGGTAGGCTGCATTTTTGGCTCTTCCCTGAGGGATCAGTGTTAGACTCCGATGCACCACAACAGGTTTACTGTATTCCTTCGTCCATCATATTGACGATGAAACACAGAAATTGCATCGGGAATCAATAGAAAATTCACAATGCCGATTTATATTGACGAGAGTAACGTTTCGGGCAGTCTGGTTCTTTGGTTCTTCCCTGGGGCTCAGAGTTAGACTCCGATGCAGCAAAGCTGGTTTTCTGTATCCCTTCTACCAACATTATGACGATGAAACACAGAAATTGCATCCGGATTCAATACTAAATTCACAATGCCTATTTAGATTGACGAGAGTAACGTTTCGGAGTATCTGTTTTTTATCCTTTCCCTGGGGGCTCAGTGTTAGACTCCGATGCACTACAGCAGGTTTACTGTATCCCTTCGACCATCATATTGACGATGAAACACAGAAATTGCATCGGAAATCAATGGAAAATTCACAATGCCGATTTATATTGACGAGAGTAACGTTTCGGGTAGGCTGCTTTTTGGCTCTACCCTGAGGGATCAGTGTTAGACTCCGATGCACCACAGCAGGTTTACTGTATTGCTTCGGACATCATATTGACGATGAAACACAGAAATTGCATCGGGAATCAATAGAAAATTCACAATGCCGATTTATATTGACGAGAGTAACGTTTCGGGCAGTCTGGTTTTTTGGTTCTTCCCTGAGGGATCAGTGTTAGACTCCGATGCACCAGAGCAGGTTTACTGTATTCCTTCGACCATCATATTGACGATGAAACACAGAAATTGCATCGGGAATCCATAGAAAATTCACAATACCGATTTATATTGACGAGAGTAACGTTTCGGGCAGTCTGATTTTTTGGTTCTTCCCTGGGGGCTCAGTGTTACACTCCGATGCAGCAAAGCAGGTTTACTGTATCCCTTCGACCATCATATTGACGATGAAACACAGAAATTGCATCCGGATTCAATACAAAATTCACAATGCCTATTTATATTGACGAGAGTAACGTTTCGGAGTATCTGTTCTTTAACTCTTCCCTGGGGGCTCAGTGTTAGACTCCGATGCACTACAGCAGGTTTACTGTATCCCTTCGACCATCATATTTACGATGAAACACAGAAATTGCATCGCGAATCAATAGAAAATTCACAATGCCGATTTATATTGACGAGAGTACAGTTTTGGGTAGGCTGCTTTTTGGCTCTTCTCTGAGGGATCAGTATTAGACTCCGATGCACCACAGCAGGTTTACTGTATTCCTTCGACCATCATATTGACGATGAAACACAGAAATTGCATCGGGAATCAATAGAAAATTCACAATGCCGATTTATATTGACGAGAGTAACGTTTCGGGCAGTCTGGTTTTTTGGTTCTACCCTGGGGGCTCAGTGTTAGACTCCGATGCACCACAGCAGGTTTACTGTATTCCTTCGACCATCATATTGACGATGAAACACAGAAATTGCATCGGGAATCAATAGAAAATTCTCAATACCGATTTATGTTGACGAGAGTAACGTTTCGGGCAGTCTGGTTTTTTAGTTCTTCCCTGGACTCTCAGTGTTAGACTCCGATGCAGCAAAGCAGGTTTACTGTATCCCTTCGACCATCTTATTGACGATGAAACACAGAAATTGCATCCGGATTCAATACAAAATTAACAATGCCTATTTATATTGACGAGAGTAACGTTTCGGAGTGTCTGTTTTTTAACTCTTCCCTGGGGGCTCAGTGCTAGACTCCGATGCACCACAGCAGGTTTACTGTATCCCTTCGACCATCATATTGACGATGAAACACAGAAATTGCATCGGGAATCAATAGAAAATTCACAATGCCGATTTATATTGACGAGAGTAACGTTTCAGGTAGGCTGCTTTTTGGCTCTCCTCTGAGGGATCAGTGTTAGACTCCGATGCACCACAGCAGGTTTACTGAATTCCTTCGACCATCATATTGACGATGAAACACAGAAATTACATCGGGAATCAATACAAAATTTACAATGCCGATTTATATTGACGAGATTAACGTTTCGGGCAGTCTGGTTATTTGGTTCATCCCTGGGGGCTCAGTGGTAGACTCCGATGCAGCAAAGCAGGTTTACTGTATCCCTTCGACCATCATATTGACGATGAAACACAGAAATTGCATCGGAAATCAATGGAAAATTCACAATGCCGATTTATATTGACGAGAGTATTGTTTCGGGTAGGCTGCTTTTTGGCTCTTCCCTGAGGGATCAGTGTTAGACTCCGATGCACCACAGCAGGTTTACTGTATTGCTTCGGCCATCATATTGACGATGAAACACAGAAATTGCATCGGGAATCAATAGAAAATTCACAATGCCGATTTATATTGACGAGAGTAACGTTTCGGGCAGTCTGGTTTTTTGGTTCTTCCCTGGGGGCTCACTGTTAGACTCCGATGCACCACAGCAGGTTTACTGTATTCCTTCGGCCATCATATTGACGATGAAACACAGAAATTGCATCGGGAATCAATAGAAAATTCACAATGCCGATTTATATTGACGAGAGTAACGTTTCGGGTAGGCTGCTTTTTGGCTCTTCCCTGAGGGATCAGTGTTAGACTCCGATGCACCAGAGCAGGTTTACTGTATTCCTTCGACCATCATATTGACGATGAAACACAGAAATTGCATCGGGAATCAATAGAAAATTCACAATACCGATTTATATTGATGAGAGTAACGTTTCGGGCAGTCTGATTTTTTGGTTCTTCCCTGGGGGCTCAGTGTTACACTCCGATGCAGCAAAGCAGGTTTACTGTATCCCTTCGACCATCATATTGACGATGAAACACAGAAATTGCATCCGGATTCAATACAAAATTCACAATGCCTATTTATATTGACGAGAGTAACGTTTCGGAGTATCTGTTCTTTAACTCTTCCCTGGGGGCTCAGTGTTAGACTCCGATGCAGCAAAGCAGGTTTACTGCATCCCTTCGACCATCATATTGACGATGAAACAGAGAAATTGCATCCGGATTCAATACAAAATTAACAATGCCTATTTATATTGACGAGAGTAACGTTTCGGAGTGTCTGTTTTTTAACTCTTCCCTGGGGGCTCAGTGCTAGACTCCGATGCACCACAGCAGGTTTACTGTATCCCTTCGACCATCATATTGACGATGAAACACAGAAATTGCATCGGGAATCAATAGAAAATTCACAATGCCGATTTATATTGACGAGAGTAACGTTTCAGGTAGGCTGCTTTTTGGCTCTCCTCTGAGGGATCAGTGTTAGACTCCGATGCACCACAGCAGGTTTACTGAATTCCTTCGACCATCATATTGACGATGAAACACAGAAATTACATCGGGAATCAATACAAAATTTACAATGCCGATTTATATTGACGAGATTAACGTTTCGGGCAGTCTGGTTTTTTGGTTCATCCTTGGGGGCTCAGTGGTAGACTCCGATGCAGCAAAGCAGGTTTACTGTATCCCTTCGACGATCATATTGACGATGAAACACAGAAATTGCATCGGGAATCAATAGAAAATTCACAATGCCTATTTATATTGACGAGAGTAACGTTTCGGAGTGTCTGTTTTTTAACTCTACCCTGGGGGCTCAGTATTAGACTCCGATGCAGCAAACCAGGTTTACTGTATTCCTTCGACCATCATATTGACGATGAAACACAGAAATTGCATCGGGCGTCAATAGAAAATTCACAATGCCGATTTATATTGACGAGAGTAACGTTTCGGGCAGACTGGTTTTTTGGTTCTTCCCTGGGGGCTCAGTGTTAGACTCCGAGGCAGCAAAGCATGTTTACTGTATCCCTTCGACCATCATATTGACGATGAAACACAGAAATTGCATCCGGATTCAATACAAAATTCACATTGCCTATTTATATTGACGAGAGTAACGTTTCGGAGTGTCTGTTTTTTAACTCTTCCCTGGGGGCTCAGTGTTAGAGTCCGATGCACCACAGCAGGTTTACTGTATCCCTTCGACCATCATATTGACGATGAAACACAGAAATTGCATCGGGAATCAATAGAAAATTCACAATGCCGATTTACATTGACGAGAGTAACGTTTCAGGTAGGCTGCTTTTGCCTCTTCCCTGAGGGATCAGTGTTAGACTCCGATGCACCACAGCAGGTTTACTGTATTCCTTCGACTATCATATTGACGATGAAACACAGAAATTGCATCGGGAATCAATAGAAAATTCACAATGCCGATTTATATTGACGAGAGTAACGTTTCGGATACGGTGCTTTTTGGCTCTTCCCTGAGGGATCACTGTTAGACTCCGATGCACCACAGCAGGTTTACTGTATACCTTCGGCCATCATATTGACGATGAAACACAGAAATTGCATCGGGAATCAATAGAAAATTCACAATGCCGATTTATATTGACGAGAGTAACGTTTCGGATACGGTGCTTTTTGGCTCTTCCCTGAGGGATCACTGTTAGACTCCGATGCACCACAGCAGGTTTACTGTATACCTTCGGCCATCATATTGACGATGAAACACAGAAATTGCATCGGGAATCAATAGAAAATTCACAATGCCGATTTATATTGACGAGAGTAACGTTTCGGGTAGGCTGCTTTTTGGCTCTTCCCTGAGGGATCAGTGTTAGACTCCGATGCACCACAGCAGGTTTACTGTATTCCTTGGACCATCATATTGACGATGAAACACAGAAATTCCATCGGGAATCAATACCAAATTCACAATGCCGATTTATATTGACGAGAGTAACGTTTCGGGTAGGCTGCTTTTTAGCTCTTCCCTGAGGGATCAGTGTTAGACTCCGATGCACCAGAGCAGGTTTACTGTATTCCTTAGACCATCATATTGACGATGAAACACAGAAATTGCATCGGGAATCAATAGAAAATTCACAATGCCGATTTATATTGTCGAGAGTAACGTTTCGGGCAGTCTGGTTTTTTGGTTCTACCCTGGGGGCTCAGTGTTAGACTCCGATGCACCACAGCAGGTTTACTGTATTCCTTCGACCATCATATTGACGATGAAACACAGAAATTGCATCGGGAATCAATAGAAAATTCACAATGCTGATTTATATTGACGAGAGTAACGTTTCGGCAGTCTGGTTTTTTGGTTCTACCCTGGGGGCTCAGTGTTAGACTCCGATGCACCACAGCAAGTTTACTGTATTCCTTCGACCATCATATTGACGATGAAACACAGAAATTGCATCGGGAATCAATAGAAAATTCACAATACCGATTTATATTGACGAGAGTACCGTTTTGGGTAGGCTGCTTTTTGGCTCTTCCCTGAGGGATCAGTATTAGACTCCGATGCACCACAGCAGGTTTACTGTATTCCTTCGACCATCATATTGACGATGAAACACAGAAATTGCATCGGGAATCAATAGAAAATTCACAATGCCTATTTATATTGACGAGAGTAACGTTTCGGGCAGTCTGGTTTTTTGGTTCTACCCTGGGGGCTCAGTGTTAGACTCCGATGCACCACAGCAGGTTTACTGTATTCCTTCGACCATCATATTGACGATGAAACACATAAATTGCATCGGGAATCAATAGAAAATTCACAATACCGATTTATATTGACGAGAGTAACGTTTCGGGCAGTCTGGTTTTTTGGTTCTTCCCTGGGGGCTCAGTGTTAGACTCCGATGCAGCAAAGCAGGTTTACTGTATCCCTTCGACCATCATATTGACGATGAAACACAGAAATTGCATCCGGATTCAATACAAAATTCACAATGCCTATTTATTATTACGAGAGTAACGTTTCGGAGTATCTGTTCTTTAACTCTTCCCTTGGGGCTCAGTGTTAGACTCCGATGCAGCAAAGCAGGTTTACTGTATCCCTTCGACCATCATATTGACGATGAAACACAGAAATTGCATCCGGATTCAATACAAAATTCACAATGCCTATTTATATTGACGAGAGTAACGTTTCGGAGTGACTGTTTTTTAACTCTTCCCTGGGGGCTCAGTGTTAGACTCCGATGCACTACAGCAGGTTTACTGTATCCCTTCGACCATCATATTGACGATGAAACACAGAAATTGCATCGGAAATCAATGGAAAATTCACAATGCCGATTTATATTGACGAGAGTAACGTTTCGGGTAGGTTGCTTTTTGGCTCTTCCCTGAGGGATCAGTGTTAGACTCCGATGCACCACAGCAGGTTTACTGTATACCTTCGGCCATCATATTGACGATGAAACACAGAAATTGCATCGGGAATCAATAGAAAATTCACAATGCCGATTTATATTGACGAGAGTAACGTTTCGGGCAGTCTGGTTTTTAGGTTCTTCCCCTGGGAACTCAGTGTTAGACTCCGATGCACCACAGCAGGTTTACTGTATTCCTTCGGCCATCATATTGACGATGAAACACAGAAATTGCATCGGGAATCAATAGAAAATTCACAATGCCGATTTATATTGACGAGAGTAACGTTTCGGGTAGGCTGCTTTTTGGCTCTTCCCTGAGGGATCAGTGTTAGACTCCGATGCACCACAGCAGGTTTACTGTATTCCTTGGACCATCATATTGACGATGAAACACAGAAATTCCATCGGGAATCAATACCAAATTCACAATGCCGATTTATATTGACGAGAGTAACGTTTCGGGTAGGCTGCTTTTTAGCTCTTCCCTGAGGGATCAGTGTTAGACTCCGATGCACCAGAGCAGGTTTACTGTATTCCTTCGACCATCATATTGACGATGAAACACAGAAATTGCATCGGGAATCAATAGAAAATTCACAATGCCGATTTATATTGACGAGAGTAACGTTTCGGGCAGTCTGGTTTTTTGGTTCATCCCTGGGGGCTCAGTGTTACACTCCGATGCAGCAAAGCAGGTTTACTGTATCCCTTCGACCATCATATTGACGATGAAACACAGAAATTGCATCCGGATTCAATACAAAATTCACAATGCCTATTTATGTTGACGAGAGTAACGTTTCGGAGTATCTGTTCTTTAACTCTTCCCTGGGGGCTCAGTGTTAGACTCCGATGCACTATAGCAGGTTTACTGTATCCCTTCGACCATCATATTGACGATGAAACACAGAAATTGCATCGGGAATCAATAGAAATTTCACAATGCCGATTTATATTGACGAGAGTACCGTTTTGGGTAGGCTGCTTTTTGGCTCTTCCCTGAGGGATCAGTATTAGACTCCGATGCACCACAGCAGGTTTACTGTATTCCTTCGACCATCATATTGACGATGAAACACAGAAATTGCATTGGGAATCAATAGAAAATTCACAATGCCGATTTATATTGACGAGAGTAACGTTTCGGGCAGTCTGGTTTTTTGGTTCTACCCTGGGGGCTCAGTGTTAGACTCCGATGCACCACAGCAGATTTACTGTATTCCTTCGACCATCATATTGACGATGAAACACAGAAATTGCATCGGGAATCAATAGAAATTTCACAATACCGATTTATATTGACGAGAGTAACGTTTCGGGCAGTCTGGTTTTTTGGTTCTTCCCTGGGGGCTCAGTGTTAGACTCCGATGCAGCAAAGCAGGTTTACTGTATCCCTTCGACCATCATATTGACGATGAAGCACAGAAATTGCATCCGGATTCAATACAAAATTCACAATGCCTTTTTATATTGACGAGAGTAACGTTTCGGAGTGTCTGTTTTTTAACTCTTCCCTGGGGGCTCAGTGTTAGACTCCGATGCACCACAGCAGGTTTACTGTATCCCTCCGACCATCATATTGACGATGAAACACAGAAATTGCATCGGGAATCAATAGAAAATTCACAATGCCGATTTATATTGACGAGAGTAACGTTTCGGGTAGGCTGCTTTTTGGCTCTTCCCTGAGGGATCAGTGTTAGACTCCGATGCACCAGAGCAGGTTTACTGTATTCCTTCGACCATCATATTGACGATGAAACACAGAAATTGCATCGGGAATCAATAGAAAATTCACAATGCCGATTTATATTGACGAGAGTAACGTTTCGGGCAGTCTGCTTTTTTGGTTCTTCCCTGGGGGCTCAGTGTTACACTCCGATGCAGCAAAGCAGGTTTACTGTATCCCTTCGACCATCATATTGACGATGAAACACAGAAATTGCATCCGGATTCAATACAAAATTCACAATGCCGATTTATATTGACGAGAGTAACGTTTCGGAGTATCTGTTCTTTAACTCTTCCCTGGCGGCTCAGTGTTAGACTCCGATGCACTACAGCAGGTTTACTGTATTCCTTCGACCATCATATTGACGATGAAACACAGAAATTGCATCGGGAATCAATAGAAAATTCACAATGCCGATTTATATTGTCGAGAGTAACGTTTCGGGCAGTCTGGTTTTTTGGTTCTACCCTGGGGGCTCAGTGTTAGACTCCGATGCACCACAGCAGGTTTACTGTATTCCTTCGACCATCATATTGACGATGAAACACAGAAATTGCATCGGGAATCAATAGAAAATTCACAATGCTGATTTATATTGACGAGAGTAACGTTTCGGCAGTCTGGTTTTTTGGTTCTACCCTGGGGGCTCAGTGTTAGACTCCGATGCACCACAGCAAGTTTACTGTATTCCTTCGACCATCATATTGACGATGAAACACAGAAATTGCATCGGGAATCAATAGAAAATTCACAATACCGATTTATATTGACGAGAGTACCGTTTTGGGTAGGCTGCTTTTTGGCTCTTCCCTGAGGGATCAGTATTAGACTCCGATGCACCACAGCAGGTTTACTGTATTCCTTCGACCATCATATTGACGATGAAACACAGAAATTGCATCGGGAATCAATAGAAAATTCACAATGCCTATTTATATTGACGAGAGTAACGTTTCGGGCAGTCTGGTTTTTTGGTTCTACCCTGGGGGCTCAGTGTTAGACTCCGATGCACCACAGCAGGTTTACTGTATTCCTTCGACCATCATATTGACGATGAAACACATAAATTGCATCGGGAATCAATAGAAAATTCACAATACCGATTTATATTGACGAGAGTAACGTTTCGGGCAGTCTGGTTTTTTGGTTCTTCCCTGGGGGCTCAGTGTTAGACTCCGATGCAGCAAAGCAGGTTTACTGTATCCCTTCGACCATCATATTGACGATGAAACACAGAAATTGCATCCGGATTCAATACAAAATTCACAATGCCTATTTATATTGACGAGAGTAACGTTTCGGAGTGTCTGTTTTTTAACTCTTCCCTGGGGTCTCAGTGTTAGACTCCGATGCACTACAGCAGGTTTACTGTATCCCTTCGACCATCATATTGACGATGAAACACAGAAATTGCATCGGAAATCAATGGAAAATTCACAATGCCGATTTATATTGACGAGAGTAACGTTTCGGGTAGGCTGCTTTTTGGCTCTTCCCTGAGGGATCAGTGTTAGACTCCGATGCACCACAGCAGGTTTACTGTATACCTTCGGCCATCATATTGACGATGAAACACAGAAATTGCATCGGGAATCAATAGAAAATTCACAATGCCGATTTATATTGACGAGAGTAACGTTTCGGGCAGTCTGGTTTTTTGGTTCTTCCCCTGGGAACTCAGTGTTAGACTCCGATGCACCACAGCAGGTTTACTGTATTCCTTCGGCAATCATATTGACGATGAAACACAGAAATTGCATCGGGAATCAATAGAAAATTCACAATGCCGATTTATATTGACGAGAGTAACGTTTCGGGTAGGCTGCTTTTTGGCTCTTCCCTGAGGGATCAGTGTTAGACCCCGATGCACCACAGCAGGTTTACTGTATTCCTTGGACCATCATATTGACGATGAAACACAGAAATTCCATCGGGAATCAATACCAAATTCACAATGCCGATTTATATTGACGAGAGTAACGTTTCGGGTAGGCTGCTTCTTAGCTCTTCCCTGAGGGATCAGTGTTAGACTCCGATGCACCAGAGCAGGTTTAATGTATTCCTTCGACCATCATATTGACGATGAAACACAGAAATTGCATCGGGAATCAATAGAAAATTCACAATGCCGATTTATATTGACGAGAGTTACGTTTCGCGCAGTCTGGTTTTTTGGTTCATCCCTGGGGGCTCAGTGTTACACTCCGATGCAGCAAAGCAGGTTTACTGTATCCCTTCGACCATCATATTGACGATGAAACACAGAAATTGCATCCGGATTCAATACAAAATTCACAATGCCTATTTATGTTGACGAGAGTAACGTTTCGGAGTATCTGTTCTTTAACTCTTCCCTGGGGGCTCAGTGTTAGACTCCGATGCACTACAGCAGGTTTACTGTATCCCTTCGACCATCATATTGACGATGAAACACAGAAATTGCATCGGGAATCAATAGAAAATTCACAATGCCGATTTATATTGACGAGAGTACCGTTTTGGGTAGGCTGCTTTTTGGCTCTTCCCTGAGGGATCAGTATTAGACTCCGATGCACCACAGCAGGTTTACTGTATTCCTTCGACCATCATATTGACGATGAAACACAGAAATTGCATTGGGAATCAATAGAAAATTCACAATGCCGATTTATATTGACGAGAGTAACGTTTCGGGCAGTCTGGTTTTTTGGTTCTACCCTGGGGGCTCAGTGTTAGACTCCGATGCACCACAGCAGATTTACTGTATTCCTTCGACCATCATTTTGACGATGAAACACAGAAATTGCATCGGGAATCAATAGAAATTTCACAATACCGATTTATATTGACGAGAGTAACGTTTCGGGCAGTCTGGTTTTTTGGTTCTTCCCTGGGGGCTCAGTGTTAGACTCCGATGCAGCAAAGCAGGTTTACTGTATCCCTTCGACCATCATATTGACGATGAAACACAGAAATTGCATCCGGATTCAATACAAAATTCACAATGCCTTTTTATATTGACGAGAGTAACTTTTCGGAGTGTCTGTTTTTTAACTCTTCCCTGGGGGCTCAGTGTTAGACTCCGATGCACCACAGCAGGTTTACTGTATCCCTCCGACCATCATATTGACGATGAAACACAGAAATTGCATCGGGAATCAATAGAAAATTCACAATGCCGATTTATATTGACGAGAGTAACGTTTCGGGTAGGCTGCTCTTTGGCTCTTCCCTGAGGGATCAGTGTTAGTCTCCGATGCACCAGAGCAGGTTTACTGTATTCCTTCGACCATCATATTGACGATGAAACACAGAAATTGCATCGGGAATCAATAGAAAATTCACAATGCCGATTTATATTGACGAGAGTAACGTTTCGGGCAGTCTGGTTTTTTGGTTCTTCCCTGGGGGCTCAGTGTTACACTCCGATGCAGCAAAGCAGGTTTACTGTATCCCTTCGACCATCATATTGACGATGAAACACAGAAATTGCATCGGGAATCAATATAAAATTCACAATGCCTATTTATATTGACGAGAGTAACGTTTCGGAGTATCTGTTCTTTAACTCTTCCCTGGGGGCTCAGTGTTAGACTCCGATGCACTACAGCAGGTTTACTGTATTCCTTCGACCATCATATTGACGATGAAACACAGAAATTGCATCGGGAATCAATAGAAAATTCACAATGCCGATTTATATTGTCGAGAGTAACGTTTCGGGCAGTCTGGTTTTTTGGTTCTACCCTGGGGGCTCAGTGTTAGACTCCGATGCACCACAGCAGGTTTACTGTATTCCTTCGACCATCATATTGACGATGAAACACAGAAATTGCATCGGGAATCAATAGAAAATTCACAATGCCGATTTATATTGACGAGAGTAACGTTTCGGCAGTCTGGTTTTTTGGTTCTACCCTGGGGGCTCAGTGTTAGACTCCGATGCACCACAGCAGGTTTACTGTATTCCTTCGACCATCATATTGACGATGAAACACAGAAATTGCATCGGGAATCAATAGAAAATTCACAATACCGATTTATATTGACGAGAGTACCGTTTTGGGTAGGCTGCTTTTTGGCTCTTCCCTGAGGGATCAGTATTAGACTCCGATGCACCACAGCAGGTTTACTGTATTCCTTCGACCATCATATTGACGATGAAACACAGAAATTGCATCGGGAATCAATAGAAAATTCACAATGCCGATTTATATTGACGAGAGTAACGTTTCGGGCAGTCTGGTTTTTTGGTTCTACCCTGGGGGCTCAGTGTTAGAGTCCGATGCACCACAGCAGGTTTACTGTATTCCTTCGACCATCATATTGACGATGAAACACAGAAATTGCATCGGGAATCAATAGAAAATTCACAATACCGATTTATATTGACGAGAGTAACGTTTCGGGCAGTCTGGTTTTTTGGTTCTTCCCTGGGGGCTCAGTGTTAGACTCCGATGCAGCAAAGCAGGTTTACTGTATCCCTTCGACCATCATAGTGACGATGAAACACAGAAATTGCATCCGGATTCAATACAAAATTAACAATGCCTATTTATATTGACGAGAGTAACGTTTCGGAGTGTCTGTTTTTTAACTCTTCCCTGGGGGCTCAGTGCTAGACTCCGATGCACCACAGCAGGTTTACTGTATCCCTTCGTCCATCATATTGACGATGAAACACAGAAATTGCATCGGGAATCAACAGAAAATTCACAATGCCGATTTATATTGACGAGAGTAACGTTTCGGGCAGACTGGTTTTTTGGTTCTTCCCTGGGGGCTCAGTGTTAGACTCCGAGGCAGCAAAGCAGGTTTACTGTATCCCTTCGACCATCATATTGACGATGAAACACAGAAATTGCATCCGGATTCAATACAAAATTCACAATGCCTATTTATATTGACGAGAGTAACGTTTCGGAGTGTCTGTTTTTTAACTCTTCCCTTGGGGCTCAGTGTTAGACTCCGATGCACTACAGCAGGTTTACTGAATTCCTTCGACCATCATATTGACGATGAAACACAGAAATTACATCGGGAAATAATACAAAATTTACAATGCCGATTTATGTTGACGAGAGTAACGTTTCGGGCAGTCTGGTTTTTTGGTTCTTCCCTTGGGGCTCAGTGGTAGACTCAGATGCAGCAAAGGAGGTTTACTGTATCCCTTCGACCATCATATTGACGATGAAACACAGAAATTGCATCCGGATTCAATACAAAATTGACAATGCCTATTTATTATGACGAGAGTAACGTTTCGGAGTATCTGTTCTTAACTCTTCCCTGGGGGCTCAGTGTTAGACTCCGATGCAGCAAAGCAGGTTTACTGTATCCCTTCGACCATCATATTGACGATGAAACACAGAAATTGCATCCGGATTCAATACAAAATTCACAATGCCCATTTGTATTGACGAGAGTAACGTTTCGGAGTGTCTGTTTTTTAACTCTTCCCTGGGGGCTCAGTGTTAGACTCCGATGCACTACAGCAGGTTTACTGTATCCCTTCGACCATCATATTGACGATGAAACACAGAAATTGCATCGGAAATCAATGGAAAATTCACAATGCGGATTTATATTGACGAGAGTAACGTTTCGGGTAGGCTGCTTTTTGGCTCTTCCCTGAGGGATCAGTGTTAGACTCCGATGCACCACAGCAGGTTTACTGTATACCGTCGGCCATCATATTGACGATGAAACACAGAAATTGCATCGGGAATCAATAGAAAATTTACAATGCCGATTTATATTGACGAGAGTAACGTTTCGGGCAGTCTGGTTTTTTGGTTCTTCCCCTGGGGGCTCAGTGTTAGACTCCGATGCACCACAGCAGGTTTACTGTATTCCTTCGGCCATCATATTGACGATGAAACACAGAAATTGCATCGGGAATCAATAGAAAATTCACAATGCCGATTTACATTGACGAGAGTAACGTTTCAGGTAGGCTGCTTTTGCCTCTTCCCTGAGGGATCAGTGTTAGACTCCGATGCACCACAGCAGGTTTACTGTATTCCTTCGACTATCATATTGACGATGAAACACAGAAATTGCATCGGGAATCAATAGAAAATTCACAATGCCGATTTATATTGACGAGAGTAACGTTTCGGATAAGGTGCTTTTTGGCTCTTCCCTGAGGGATCAGTGTTAGACTCCGATGCACCACAGCAGGTTTACTGAATTCCTTCGACCATCATATTGACGATGAAACACAGAAATTACATCGGGAAATAATACAAAATTTACAATGCCGATTTATGTTGACGAGAGTAACGTTTCGGGCAGTCTGGTTTTTTGGTTCTTTCCTTGGGGCTCAGTGGTAGACTCAGATGCAGCAAAGGAGGTTTACTGTATCCCTTCGACCATCATATTGACGATGAAACACAGAAATTGCATCCGGATTCAATACAAAATTCACAATGCCTATTTATTATGACGAGAGTAACGTTTCGGAGTTTCTGTTTTTTAACTCTTCCCTGGGGACTCAGTGTTAGACTCCGATGCACTACAGCAGGTTTACTGTATCCCTTCGACCATCATATTGACGATGAAACACAGAAATTGCATCGGGAATCAATAGAAAATTCACAATGCCGATTTATATTGACGAGAGTAACGTTTCGGGTAGGCTGCTTTTTGGCTCTTCCCTGAGGGATCAGTGTTAGACTCCGATGCACCACAGCAGGTTTACTGTATTCCTTCGACCATCATATTGACGATGAAACACAGAAATTCCATCGGGAATCAATACCAAATTCACAATGCCGATTTATATTGACGAGAGTAACGTTTCGGGTAGGCTGCTTTTTAGCTCTTCCCTGAGGGATCAGGGTTAGACTCCGATGCACAAGAGCAGGTTTACTGTATTCCTTCGACCATCATATTGACGATGAAACACAGAAATTGCATCCGGATTCAATACAAAATTCACAATGCCTATTTATTATGACGAGAGTAACGTTTCGGAGTATCTGTTCTTTAACTCTTCCCTGGGGGCTCAGTGTTAGACTCCGATGCAGCAAAGCAGGTTTACTGTATCCCTTCGACCATCATATTGACGATGAAACACAGAAATTGCATCGGGAATCAATAGAAAATTCACAATGCCGATTTATATTGACGAGAGTAACGTTTCGGGCAGTCTGGATTTTTGGTTCTTCCCTGGGGGCTCCATGGTAGACTCCGATGCAGCAAAGCAGGTTTACTGTATCCCTTCGACGATCATATTGACGATGAAACACAGAAATTGCATCGGGAATCAATAGAAAATTCACAATGCCTATTTATATTGACGAGAGTAACGTTTCGGAGTGTCTGTTTTTTAAACTCTACCCTGGGGGCTCAGTGTTAGACTCCGATGCAGCAAACGAGGTTTACTGTATTCCTTCGACCATCATATTGACGATGAAACACAGAAATTGCATCGGGCGTCAATAGAAAATTCACAATGCCGATTTATATTGACGAGAGTAACGTTTCGGGCAGTATGGTTTTTTGGTTCTTCCCTGGGGGCTCAGTGTTAGACTCCGATGCAGCAAAGCAGGTTTACTGTATCCCTTCGACCATCATATTGACGATGAAACACAGAAATTGCATCCGGAATCAATACAAAATTCACAATGCCTATTTATATTGACGAGAGTAACGTTTCGGAGTGTCTGTTTTTTAACTCTTCCCTGGGGGCTCAGTGTTAGACTCCGATGCACCACAGCAGGTTTACTGTATACCTTCGACCATCATATTGACGATGAAACACAGAAATTGCATCGGGAATCAATAGAAAATTCACAATGCCGATTTACATTGACGAGAGTAACGTTTCAGGTAGGCTGCTTTTGCCTCTTCCCTGAGGGATCAGTGTTAGACTCCGATGCACCACAACAGGTTTACTGTATTCCGTCGACTATCATATTGACGATGAAACACAGAAATTGCATCGGGAATCAATAGAAAATTCACAATGCCGATTTATATTGACGAGAGTAACGTTTCGGATACGCTGCTTTTTGGCTCTTCCCTGAGGGATCAGTGTTAGACTCCGATGCACCACAGAGCAGGTTTACTGTATTCCTTCGACCATCATATTGACGATGAAACACAGAAATTGCATCCGGATTCAATACAAAATTCACAATTCCTATTTATATTGACGAGAGTAACGTTTCGGAGTATCTGTTCTTTAACTCTTCCCTGGGGGCTCAGTGTTAGACTCCGATGCAGCAAAGCAGGTTTACTGTATCCCTTCGACCATCATATTGACGATGACACACAGAAATTGCATCCGGATTCAATACAAAATTCACAATGCCTATTTATATTGACGAGAGTAACGTTTCGGAGTATCTGTTCTTTAACTCTTCCCTGGGGGCTCAGTGTTAGACTCCGATGCAGCAAAGCAGGTTTACTGTATCCCTTCGACCATCATATTGACGATGAAACACAGAAATTGCATCGGGAATCAATAGAAAATTCACAATGCCGATTTATATTGACGAGAGTAACGTTTCGGGCAGTCTGGATTTTTGGTTCTTCCCTGGGGGCTCCATGGTAGACTCCGATGCAGCAAAGCAGGTTTACTGTATCCCTTCGACGATCATATTGACGATGAAACACAGAAATTGCATCGGGAATCAATAGAAAATTCACAATGCCTATTTATATTGACGAGAGTAACGTTTCGGAGTGTCTGTTTTTTAAACTCTACCCTGGGGGCTCAGTGTTAGACTCCGATGCAGCAAACGAGGTTTACTGTATTCCTTCGACCATCATATTGACGATGAAACACAGAAATTGCATCGGGCGTCAATAGAAAATTCACAATGCCGATTTATATTGACGAGAGTAACGTTTCGGGCAGTCTGGTTTTTTGGTTCTTCCCTGGGGGCTCAGTGTTAGACTCCGATGCAGCAAAGCAGGTTTACTGTATCCCTTCGACCATCATATTGACGATGAAACACAGAAATTGCATCCGGAATCAATACAAAATTCACAATGCCTATTTATATTGACGAGAGTAACGTTTCGGAGTGTCTGTTTTTTAACTCTTCCCTGGGGGCTCAGTGTTAGACTCCGATGCACCACAGCAGGTTTACTGTATCCCTTCGACCATCATATTGACGATGAAACACAGAAATTGCATCGGGAATCAATAGAAAATTCACAATGCCGATTTACATTGACGAGAGTAACGTTTCAGGTAGGCTGCTTTTGCCTCTTCCCTGAGGGATCAGTGTTAGACTCCGATGCACCACAACAGGTTTACTGTATTCCGTCGACTATCATATTGACGATGAAACACAGAAATTGCATCGGGAATCAATAGAAAATTCACAATGCCGATTTATATTGACGAGAGTAACGTTTCGGATACGCTGCTTTTTGGCTCTTCCCTGAGGGATCAGTGTTAGACTCCGATGCACCACAGCAGGTTTACTGAATTCCTTCGACCATCATATTGACGATGAAACATAGAAATTACATCGGGAAATAATACAAAATTTACAATGCCGATTTATATTGACGAGAGTAACGTTTCGGGCAGTCTGGTTTTTTGGTTCTTCCCTGGGGGCTCAGTGGTAGACTCCGATGCAGCAAAGGAGGTTTCCTGTATCCCTTCGACCATCATATTGACGATGAAACACAGAAATTGCATCCGGATTCAATACAAAATTCACAATGCCTATTTATATTGACGAGAGTAACGTTTCGGAGTATCTGTTCTTTAACTCTTCCCTGGGGGCTCAGTGTTAGACTCCGATGCAGCAAAGCAGGTTTACTGTATCCCTTCGACCATCAAATTGACGATGAAACACAGAAATTGCATCCGGAATCAATAGAAAATTCACAATGACGATTTATATTGACGAGAGTAACGTTTCAGGTAGGCTGCTTTTGGCTCTTCCCAGAGGGATCAGTGTCAGACTCCGATGCACCACAGCAGGTTTACTGAATTCCCTCGACCATCATATTGACGATGAAACACAGAAATTACATCGGGAATCAATACAAAATTCACAATGCCGATTTATATTGACGAGAGTAACGTTTCGGGCAGTCTGGTTTTTTGGTTCTTCCCTGGGGGCTCAGTGGTAGACTCCGATGCAGCAAAGCAGGTTTACTGTATCCCTTCGACCATCACATTGACGATGAAACACAGAAATTGCATCCGGATCAATACAAAATTCACAATGCCTATTTATATTGACGAGAGTAACGTTTCGGAGTGTCTGTTTTTTAACTCTTCCCTGGGGGCTCAGTGTTAGACTCCGATGCACCACAGCAGGTTTACTGTATCCATTCGACCATCATATTGACGATGAAACACAGAAATTGCATCGGGAATCAATAGAAAATTCACAATGCCGATTTTTATTGACGAGAGTAACGTTTCAGGTAGGCTGCTTTTGGCTTTTCCCTGAGGGATCAGTGTTAGACTCCGATGCACCACAGCAGGTTTACTGTATACCGTCGGCCATCATATTGACGATGAAACACAGAAATTGCATCGGGAATCAATAGAAAATTTACAATGCCGATTTATATTGACGAGAGTAACGTTTCGGGCAGTCTGGTTTTTTGGTTCTTCCTCTGGGGGCTCAGTGTTAGACTCCGATGCACCACAGCAGGTTTACTGTATTCCTTCGGCCATCATATTGACGATGAAACACAGAAATTGCATCGGGAATCAATAGAAAATTCACAATGCCGATTTATATTGACGAGAGTAACGTTTCGGGTAGGCTGCTTTTTGGCTCTTCCCTGAGGGATCAGTGTTAGACTCCGATGCACCACAGCAGGTTTACTGTATTCCTTCGACCATCATATTGACGATGAAACACAGAAATTCCATCGGGAATCAATACCAAATTCACAATGCCGATTTATATTGACGAGAGTAACGTTTCGGGTAGGCTGCTTTTTAGCTCTTCCCTGAGGAATCAGGGTTAGACTCCGATGCACAAGAGCAGGTTTACTGTATTCCTTCGACCATCATATTGACGATGAAACACAGAAATTGCATCCGGATTCAATACAAAATTCACAATTCCTATTTATATTGACGAGAGTAACGTTTCGGAGTATCTGTTCTTTAACTCTTTCCTGGGGGCTCAGTGTTAGACTCCGATGCAGCAAAGCAGGTTTACTGTATCCCTTCGACCATCATATTGACGATGAAACACAGAAATTGCATCGGGAATCAATAGAAATTTCACAATGCCGATTTATATTGACGAGAGTAACGTTTCGGGCAGTCTGGATTTTTGGTTCTTCCCTGGGGGCTCCATGGTAGACTCCGATGCAGCAAAGCAGGTTTACTGTATCCCTTCGACGATCATATTGACGATGAAACACAGAAATTGCATCGGGAATCAATAGAAAATTCACAATGCCTATTTATATTGACGAGAGTAACGTTTCGGAGTGTCTGTTTTTTAAACTCTACCCTGGGGGCTCAGTGTTAGACTCCGATGCAGCAAACGAGGTTTACTGTATTCCTTCGACCATCATATTGACGATGAAACACAGAAATTGCATCGGGCGTCAATAGAAAATTCACAATGCCGATTTATATTGACGAGAGTAACGTTTCGGGCAGTCTGGTTTTTTGGTTCTTCCCTGGGGGCTCAGTGTTAGACTCCGATGCAGCAAAGCAGGTTTACTGTATCCCTTCGACCATCATATTGACGATGAAACACAGAAATTGCATCCGGAATCAATACAAAATTCACAATGCCTATTTATATTGACGAGAGTAACGTTTCGGAGTATCTGTGTTTTAACTCTTCCCTGGGGGCTCAGTGTTAGACTCCGATGCAGCAAAGCAGGTTTACTGTATCCCTTCGACCATCATATTGACGATGAAACACAGAAATTGCATCCGGAATCAATAGAAAATTCACAATGACGATTTATATTGACGAGAGTAACGTTTCAGGTAGGCTGCTTTTTGGCTCTTCCCAGAGTGATCAGTGTCAGACTCCGATGCACCACAGCAGGTTTACTGAATTCCCTCGACCATCATATTGACGATGAAACACAGAAATTACATCGGGAATCAATACAAAATTCACAATGCCGATTTATATTGACGAGAGTAACGTTTCGGGCAGTCTGGTTATTTGGTTCTTCCCTGGGGGCTCAGTGGTAGACTCCGATGCAGCAAAGCAGGTTTACTGTATCCCTTCGACCATCATATTGACGATGAAACACAGAAATTGCATCCGGATCAATACAAATTTCACAATGCCTATTTATATTGACGAGAGTAACGTTTCGGAGTGTCTGTTTTTTAACTCTTCCCTGGGGGCTCAGTGTTAGACTCCGATGCACCACAGCAGGTTTACTGTATCCATTCGACCATCATATTGACGATGAAACACAGAAATTGCATCGGGAATCAATAGAAAATTCACAATGCCGATTTTTATTGACGAGAGTAACGTTTCAGGTAGGCTGCTTTTGGCTTTTCCCTGAGGGATCAGTGTTAGACTCCGATGCACCACAGCAGGTTTACTGAATTCCTTCGACCATCATATTGACGAAGAAACTCAGAAATTACATCGGGAATCAATATAAAATTTACAATGCCGATTTATATTGACGAGAGTAACGTTTCGGGCAGTCTGGTTCTTTGGTTCTTCCCTGGGGGCTCAATGGTAGACTCCGATGCAGCAAAGCAGGTTTACTGTATCCCTTCGACGATCATATTGACGATGAAACACAGAAATTGCATCGGGAATCAATAGAAAATTCACAATGCCGATTTATATTGACGAGAGTAACGTTTCGGGCAGTCTGGTGTTTTGGTTCTTCCCCGGGGGCTCAGTGGTAGACTCCGATGCAGCAAAGCAGGTTTACTGTATCCCTTCGACCATCATATTGACGATGAAACACAGAAATTCCATCCGGATTCAATACAAAATTCACAATGCCTATTTATATTGACGATAGTAACGTTACGGAGTGTCTGTTTTTTAACTCTTACCTGGGGGCTCTGTGTTAGACTCCGTTGCACCACAGCAGGTTTACTGTATCGCTTCGACCATCATATTGACGATGAAACACAGAAATTGCATCCGGATTCAATACAAAATTCACAATGCCTATTTATATTGACGAGAGTAACGTTTCGGAGTGTCTGTTTTTTAACTCTTCCCTGGGGGCTCAGTGGTAGACTCCGATGCAGCAAAGCAGGTTTACTGTATCCCTTCGACCATCATATTGACGATGAAACACAGAAATTGCATCCGGATTCAATACAAAATTCACAATGCCTATTTATATTGACGAGAGTAACGTTTCGGAGTATCTGTTCTTTAACTCTTCCCTGGGGGCTCAGTGTTAGACTCCGATGCACTACAGCAGGTTTACTGTATCCCTTCGACCATCATATTGACGATGAAACACAGAAATTCATCGGGAATCAATAGAAAATTCACAATGCCGATTTATATTGACGAGAGTAACGTTTCAGGTGGGCTGCTTTTTGGCTCTTCCCTGAGGGATCAGTATTAGACTCCGATGCACCACAGCAGGTTTACTGTATTCCTTCGACCATCATATTGACGATGAAACACAGAAATTGCATCGGGAATCAATAGAAAATTCACAATGCCGATTTATATTGACGAGAGTAACGTTTCGGGCAGTCTGGTTTTTTGGTTCTACCCTGGGGGCTCAGTGTTAGACTCCGATGCACCACAGCAGGTTTCTTGTATTCCTTCGACCATCATATTGACGATGAAACTCAGAAATTGCATCGGGAATCAATAGAAAATTCACAATACCGATTTATATTGACGAGAGTAACGTTTCGGGCAGTCTGGTTTTTTGGTTCTTCCCTGGGGGCTCAGTGTTAGACTCCGATGCAGCAAAGCAGGTTTACTGTGTCCCTTCGACCATCATATTGACGATGAAACACAGAAATTGCATCCGGATTCAATACAAAATTCACAATGCCTATTTATATTGACGAGAGTAACGTTTCGGGCAGTCTGGTTTTTTGGTTCTTCCCTGGGGGCTCAGTGGTAGACTCCGATGCAGCAAAGCAGGTTTACTGTATCCCTTCGACGATCATATTGACGATGAAACACAGAAATTGCATCGGGAATCAATAGAAAATTCACAATGCCTATTTACATTGACGAGAGTAACGTTTCGGAGTGTCTGTTTTTTAACTCTACCCTGGGGGCTCAGTGTTAGACTCCGATGCAGCAAACCAGGTTTACTGTATTCCTTCGACCATCATATTGACGATGAAACACAGAAATTGCATCGGGCGTCAATAGAAAATTCACAATGCCGATTTATATTGACGAGAGTAACGTTTCGGGCAGTCTGGTTTTTTGGTTCTTCCCTGGGGGCTCAGTGTTAGACTCCGATGCAGCAAAGCAGGTTTACTGTATCCCTTCGACCATCATATTGACGATGAAACACAGAAATTGCATCCGGATTCAATACAAAATTCACAATGCCTATTTATATTGACGAGAGTAACGTTTCGGAGTGTCTGTTTTTTAACTCTTCCCTGGGGGCTCAGTGTTAGACTCCGATGCACTACAGCAGGTTTATTGTATCCCTTCGACCATCATATTGACGATGAAACACAGAAATTGCATCGGGAATCAATAGAAAATTCACAATGCCGATTTATATTGACGAGATTAACGTTTCGGATACGCTGCTTTTTGGCTCTTCCCTGAGGGATCAGTGTTAGACTCCGATGCACCACAGCAGGTTTACTGAATTCCTTCGACCATCATATTGACGATGAAACACAGAAATTACATCGGGAAATAATACAAAATTTACAATGCCTATTTATATTGACGAGAGTAACGTTTCGGGCAGTCTGGTTTTTTCGTTCTTCCCTGGGGGCTCAGTGGTAGACTCCGATGCAGCAAAGCAGGTTTACTGTATCCCTTCGACCATCATATTGACGATGAAACACAGAAATTGCATCCGGATTCAATACAAAATTCACAATGCCTATTTATATTGACGACAGTAACGTTTCGGAGTATCTGTTCTTTAACTCTTCCCTGGGGGCTCAGTGTTAGACTCCGATGCACTACAGCAGGTTTACTGTATCCCTTCGACCATCATATTGACGATGAAACACAGAAATTGCATGGGGAATCAATAGAAAATTCACAATGCCGATTTATATTGACGAGAGTAACGTTTCGGTCAGTCTGGTTTTTTGGTTCTTCCCTGGGGGCTCAGTGTTAGACTCCGATGCAGCAAAGCAGGTTTACTGTATCCCTTCGACCATCATATTGACGATGAAACACAGAAATTGCATCCGGAATCAATACAAAATTCACAATGCCTATTTATATTGACGAGAGTAACGTTCCGGAGTGTCTGTTTTTTAATTCTTCCCTGGGGGCTCAGTGTTAGACTCCGATGCACCACAGCAGGTTTACCGTATCCCTTCGACCATCATATTGACGATGAAACACAGAAATTGCATCGGGAATCAATAGAAAATTCACAATGCCGATTTATATTGACGAGAGTAACGTTTCAGGTAGGCTGCTTTTTGGCTCTTCCCTGAGGGATCAGTGTTAGACTTCGATGCACCACAGCAGGTTTACTGAATTCCCTCGACCATCATATTGACGATGAAACACAGAAATTACATCGGGAATCAATACAAAATTCACAATGCCGATTTATATTGACGAGAGTAACGTTTCGGGCAGTCTGGTTTTTTGGTTCTTCCCTGGGGGCTCAGTGGTAGACTCCGATGCAGCAAAGCAGGTTTACTGTATCCCTTCGACGATCATATTGACGATGAAACACAGAAATTGCATCGGGAATCAATACCAAATTCACAATGCCTATTTATATTCACGAGAGTAACGATTCGGAGTGTCTGTTTTTTAACTTTACCCTGGGGGCTCAGTGTTAGACTCCGATGCAGCAAACCAAGTTTACTGTATTCCTTCGACCATCATATTGACAATGAAACTCAGAAATTGCATCGGGCGTCAATAGAAAATTCACAATGCCTATTTATATTGACGAGAGTAACGTTTCGGGCAGTCTGGTTTTTTGGTTCTTCCCTGGGGGCTCAGTGTTAGACTCCGATGCAGCAAAGCAGGTTTACTGTATCCCTTCGACCATCATATTGACGATGAAACTCAGAAATTGCATCCGGATTCAATACAAAATTCACAATGCCTATTTATATTGACGAGAGTAACGTTTCGGAGTGTCTGTTTTTTAACTCTTCCCTGGGGGCTCAGTGTTAGATTCCGATGCACCACAGCAGGTTTACTGTATCCCTTCGACCATCATATTGACGATGAAACACAGAAATTGCATCGGGAATCAATAGAAAATTCACAATGCCGATTTATATTGACGAGAGTAACGTTTCAGGTAGGCTGCTTTTTGGTCTTCCCTGAGGGATCAGTGTTAGACTCCGATGCACCACAGCAGGTTTACTGTATTCCTTCGACGATCATATTGACGATGAAACACAGAAATTGCATCGGGAATCAATAGAAAATTCACAATGCCGATCTATATTGACGAGAGTAACGTTTCGTATACGCTGCTTTTTGGCTCTTCCCTGAGGGATCAGTGTTAGACTCCGATGCACCACAGCAGCTTTACTGAATTCCTTCGACCATCATATTGACGATGAAACACAGAAATTACATCGGGAAATAATACAAAATTTACAATGCCGATTTATATTGACGAGAGTAACGTTTTGGGCAGTCTGGTTTTTTGGTTCTTCCCTGGGGGCTCAGTGGTAGACTCCGATGCAGCAAAGCAGGTTTACTGTATCCCATCGACCATCATATTGACGATGAAACACAGAAATTGCATCCGGGTTCAATACAAAATTCACAATGCCGATTTAAATTGACGAGAGTAACGTTTCGGAGTATCCGTTCTTTAACTCTTCCCTGGGGGCTCAGTGTTAGACTCCGATGCACTACAGCAGGTTTACTGTATCCCTTCGACCATCATATTGACGATGAAACACAGAAATTGCATCGGGAATCAATAGAAAATTCACAATGCCGATTTATATTGACGAGAGTAACGTTTCAGGTAGGCTGCTTTTTGGCTCTTCCCTGAGGGATCAGTGTTAGACTCCGATGCACCACAGCAGGTTTACTGTATTCCTTCGACCATCATATTGGCGATGAAACACAGAAATTGCATCGGGAATCAATAGAAAATTCACAATGCCGATTTATATTGACGAGAGTAACGTTTCGGGCAGTCTGGTTCTTTGGTTCTACCCTGGGGGCTCAGTGTTAGACTCCGATGCACCACAGCAGGTTTACTGTATTCCTTCGACCATCATATTGACGATGAAACACAGAAATTGCATCGGGAATCAATAGAAAATTCACAATACCGATTTATATTGACGAGGGTAACGTTCGCGCAGTCTGGTTTTTTGGTTCTTCCATGGGGGCTCAGTGTTAGACTCCGATGCAGCAAAGCAGGTTTACTGTATCCCTTCGACCATCATATTGACGATGAAACACAGAAATTGCATCCGGATTCAATACAAAATTCACAATGCCTATTTATATTGACGAGAGTAACGTTTCGGAGTGTCTGTTTTTTAACTCTTCCCTGGGGGCTCAGTGTTAGACTCCGATGCACCACAGCAGTATTACTGTATCCCTTCGACCATCATATTGACGATGAAACACAGAAATTGCATCGGGAATCAATAGAAAATTCACAATGCCGATTTATATTGACGAGAGTAACGTTTCGGATACGCTGCTTTTTGGCTCTTCCCTGAGGGATCAGTGTTAGACTCCGATGCACCACAGCAGGTTTACTGTATTCCTTCGACCATCATATTGACGATGAAACAGAGAAATTGCATCGGGAATCGATAGAAAATTCACAATGCCGAATTATATTGACGAGAGTAACGTTTCGGGCAGTCTGGTCTTTTGGTTCTTCCCTGGGGGCTCAGTGGTAGACTCCGATGCAGCAAAGCAGGTTTACTGTATCCCTTCGACCATCATATTGACGATGAAAAACAGAAATTGCATCCGGATTCAATACAAAATTCACAATGCCTATTTATATTGACGAGAGTAACGTTTCGGAGTGTCTGTTTTTTAACTCTTCCCTGGGGGCTCAGTGTTAGACTCCGATGCACCACAGCAAGTTTACTGTATTCCGTCGACCATCATATTGACGATGAAACACAGAAATTGCATCGAGAATCAATAGAAAATTCACAATGCCGATTTATACTGACGATAGTAACGTTTCGGGTAGGCTGCTTTTTGGCTCTTCCCTGAGGGATCAGTGTTAGACTCCGATGCACTACAGCAGGTTTACTGTATTCCTTCGACCATCATATTGACGATGAAACACAGAAATTGCATCGGGAATCAATAGAAAATTCACAATGCCGATTTATATTGACGAGAGTAACGTTTCGGGTAGGCTGTTTTTTGGCTCTTCCCTGAGGGATCAGTGTTAGACTCCGATGCACCACAGCAGGTTTACTGTATTCCTTCGACGATCATATTGACGATGAAACACAGAAATTGCATCGGGAATCAATAGAAAATTCACAATGCCGATTTATATTGACGAGAGTAACGTTTCGGGCACTCTGGTTTTTTGGTTCTTCCCTGGGGGCTCAGTGTTAGACTCCGACGCAGCAAAGCAGGTTTACTGTATCCCTTCGACCATCATATTGACGATGAAACACAGAAATTGCATCCGGAGTCAATACAAAATTCACAATATTGACGATGAAACACAGAAATTGCATCCGGAGTCAATACAAAGTTCACAATGCCTAATTATATTGACGAGAGTAACGTTTCGGAGTGTCTGTTTTTTAACTCTTCCCTGGGGGCTCAGTGTTAGACTCCGATGCACCACAGCAGGTTTACTGTATCCCTTCGACCATCATATTGACGATGAAACACAGAAATTGCATCGGGAATCAATACCAAATTCACAATACAAATTTACTTTGACGAGAGTAACGTTTCGGGTAGGCTGCTTTTTGGCTCTTCCCTGAGGGATCAGTGTTAGACTCCGATGCACCACAGCAGGTTTACTGTATTCCTTCGACGATTATATTGAAGATGAAACACAGAAATTGCATCGGGAATCAATACCAAATTCACAATACCGATTTATATTGACGAGAGTAACGTTTCGGGCAGTCTGGTTTTTTGGTTCTTCCCTGGGGGCTCAGTAATAGACTCCGATGCACCACAGCAGGTTTACTGTATCCCTTCGACCATCATATTGACGATGAAACGCAGAAATTGCATCCGGATTCAATACAAAATTCACAATGCCTACTTATATTGACGAGAGTAACGTTTCGGAGTGTCTGTTTTTTAACCCTTCCCCTGGGGCTCAGTGTTAGACTCCGATGGACCACAGTAGGTTTACTGTATCCATTCGACCATCATATTGACGATGAAACACAGAAATTGCATCGGGAATCAATACCAAATTCACAATACCTATTTATATTGACGAGAGTAACGTTTCGGGTAAGCTGCATTTTGGCTCTTCCCAGAGGGATCAGTGTTAGACTCCGATGCACCACAGCAGGTTTACTGTATCCCTTCGACGATCATATTGAAGATGAAAAAGAGAAATTGCATCGGGAATCAATACAAAATTCACAATACCAATTTATATTGACGAGAGTAACGTTTTGTGCAGTCTGGTTTTTCGGTCCTTCCCTGGGGGCTCAGTCTTGGACTCCGATGCACCACAGCAGGTTTACTGTATTCCTTCGACCATCACATTGACGATGAAACAGAGAAATTGCATCGGGAATCAATACAAAATTCACAATACCGATTTATATTGGCGAGAGTAACGTTTCGGGCAGTCTGGTTTGTTGGTTCTTCCCTGGGGGCTCAGTGTTAGACTCCGATGCAGCAAAGCAGGTTCACTGAATCCCTTCGACCATCACATTGACGATGAAACACAGAAATTACATCGGGAATCAATATCAAATTCACAATACCGATTTATATTGACGAGAGTAACGTTTCGGAGTGTCTGTTTTTTAACTCTTACCTGGGGGCTCAGTGTTCGACTCCGATGCACCACAGCAGGTTTACTGTATCCCTTCGACCATCATATTGACGATGAAGCACAGAAATTGCATCGGGAATCAATACCAAATTCACAATACCGATTTACATTGACGAGAGTAACGTTTCGGGTAGGCTGCTTTTTGGCTCTTCCCTGAGGGATCAGTGTTAGACTCCGATGCACCACAGCAGGTTTACTGTATTCCTTCGACGATCATACTGCAGATGAAACACAGAAATTGCATCGGGAATCAATAGAAAATTCACAATGGCGATTTATATTGACGATAGTATCGTTTCGGATAGGCTGCTTTTTGGTTCTTCCCTGAAGGGATCAGTATTAGACTCCGATGCACCACAGCAGGTTTACTGTATCCCTTCGACCATCATATTGACGATGAAACACAGAAATTGCATCCGGATTCAATACAAAATTCACAATGCCGATTTATATTGACGAGAGTAACGTTTCGGGCAGTCTGGTTTTTTGGTTCTTCCCTGGGGGCTCAGTGTTATACTCTGATGCACCACAGCAGGTTTACTGTATCCCTTCAACCATCATATTGACGATGAAACACAGAAATTGCATCCGGATTCAATACAAAATTCACAATGCCTATTTATATTGACGAGAGTAACGTTTCGGGTAGGCTGCTTTTTGGCTCTTCCCTGAGGGATCAGTGTTAGACTCCGATGCACCACAGCAGGTTTACGGTATTCCTTCGACGATCATATTGAAGGTGAAACACAGAAATTGCATCGGGAATCAATACCAAATTCACAATGCCGATTTATATTGACGAGAGTAATGTTTCGGGGAGTCTGTTTTTTGGCTCTTCCTTGGGGGCTCAGTGTTAGACTCCGATGCACCACAGCAGGTTTACTGTATCCCTTCGACCATCACATTGACGAAGAAACAGAGAAATTGCATCGGGAATCAATACCAAATTCACAATACCGATTTATATTGACGAGAGTAACGTTTCGGGCAGTCTGGTTTTTTGGTTCTTCCCTGGGGGCTCAGTGTTAGACTCCGATGCACCACAGCAGATTTACTGTATCCCTTCGACCATCACATTGACGATGAAACAGAGAAATTGCATCGGGAATCAATACCAAATTCACAATACCGATTTATATTGACGAGAGTAACGTTTCGGGGAGTCTGTTTTTTGGCTCTTCCCTGGGGGCTCAGAGTTAGACTCCGATGCACCACAGCAGGTTTACTGTATCCCTTCGACGATAATATTGAAGATGAAACACAAAAATTGCATCGGGGATCAATACAAAATTCACAATACCGATTTATATTGACGAGAGTAACGTTTCGGGCAGTCTGGTTTTTTGGTTCTTCCCTGGGGGCTCAGTGTTAGACTCCGATGCACCACAGCAGGTTTACTGTATCCCTTCGACGATCATATTGAAGATGAAAAAGAGAAATTGCATCGGGAATCAATACAAAATTCACAATACCGATTTATATTGACGAGAGTAACGTTTCGGGCAGTCTGGTTTTTCGGTTCTTCCCTGGGGGCTCAGTGTTAGACTCCGATGCACCACAGCAGGTTTACTGTATTCCTTCGACCATCACATTGACGATGAAACAGAGAAATTGCATCGGGAATCAATACAAAATTCACAATACCGATTTATATTGACGAGAGTAACGTTTCGGGCAGTCTGGTTTTTTGGTTCTTCCCTGGGGGCTCAGTGTTAGACTCCGTTGCAGCAAAGCAGGTTCACTGAATTCCTTCGACCATCACATTGACGATGAAACACAGAAATTACATCGGGAATCAATACCAAATTCACAATACCGATTTATATTGATGAGAGTAACGTTTCGGAGTGTCTGTTTTTTAACTCTTCCCTGGGGGCTCAGTGTTAGACTCGGATGCACCACAGCAGGTTTACTGTATCCCTTCGCCCATCATATTGACGATGAAACACAGAAATTGCATCGGGAATCAATACCAAATTCACAATACCGATTTACATTGACGAGAGTAACGTTCCGGGTAGGCTGCTTTTTGGCTCTTCCCTGAGGGATCAGTGTTAGACTCCGATGCACCACAGCAGGTTTACTGCATTCCTTCGACGATCATACTGAAGATGAAACACAGAAATTGCATCGGGAATCAATAGAAAATTCACAATGCCGATTTATATCGACGAGAGTATCGTTTCGGATAGGCTGCATTTTGGTTCTTCCCTGAGGGATCAGTATTAGACTCCGATGCACCACAGCAGGTTTACTGTATCCCTTCGACCATCATATTGACGATGAAACACAGAAATTGCATCCGGATTCAATACAAAATTCACAATGCCTATTTATATTGACGAGAGTAACGTTTCAGAGTGTCTGTTTTTTAACTCTTCCCTGGGGGCTCAGTGTTAGACTCCGATGCACCACAGCAGGTTTAATGTATCCCTTCGACCATCATATTGACGATGAAACACAGAAATTGCATCGGGAATCAATACCAAATTCACAATACCGATTTATATTGACGAGAGTAACGTTTCGGGCAGTCTGGTTTTTTGGTTCTTCCCTGGGGGCTCAGTGTTAGACTCTGATGCACCACAGCAGGTTTACTGTATCCCTTCGACCATCATATTGACGATGAAACACAGAAATTGCATCCGGATTCAATACAAAATTCACAATGCCTATTTATATTGACGAGAGTAACGTTTCGGGTAGGCTGCTTTTTGGCTCTTCCCTGAGGGATCAGTGTTAGACTCCGATGCACCACAGCAGGTTTACGGTATTCCTTCGACGATCATATTGAAGATGAAACACAGAAATTGCATCGGGAATCAATACCAAATTCACAATGCCGATTTATATTGACGAGAGTAATGTTTCGGGGAGCCTGTTTTTTGGCTCTTCCTTGGGGGCTCAGTGTTAGACTCCGATGCACCACAGCAGGTTTACTGTATCCCTTCGACCATCACATTGACGAAGAAACAGAGAAATTGAATCGGGAATCAATACTAAATTCACAATACCGATTTATATTGACGAGAGTAACGTTTCGGGGAGTCTGTTTTTTGGCTCTTCCCTGGGGTCTCAGTGTTAGACTCCGATGCAGCAAAGCAGGTTTACTGTATCCCTTCGACGATAATATTGAAGATGAAACACAGAAATTGCATCGTGAATCAATACAAAATTCACAATACCGATTTATATTGACGAGAGTAACGTTTTGGGCAGTCTGGTTATTTGGTTCTTCCCTGGGGGCTGAGTGTTAGACTCCGATGCACCACATCAGGTTTACTGTATTCCTTCGATCATCACATTGACGATGAAACTTAGAAATTGCATCGGGAATCAATACAAAATTCACAATACCGATTTATATTGACGAGAGTAACGTTTCGGGCAGTCTGGTTTTTTGGTTCTTCCCTGGGGGCTCAGTGTTAGACTCCGATGCACCACAGCAGGTTTACTGTATTCCTTCGACCATCACATTGACGATGAAACAGAGAAATTGCATCGGGAATGAATACAAAATTCACAATACCGATTTATATTGACGAGAGTAACGTTTCGGGCAGTCTGGTTTCTTTGTTCTTCCCTGGGGGCTCAGTGTTAGACTCCGATGCACCACAGCAGGTTTACTGTATTCCTTCGACCATCACATTGACGATGAAACAGAGAAATTGCATCGGGAACCAATACAAAATTCACAATACCGATTTATATTGACGAGAGTAACGTTTCGGGCAGTCTGGTTATTTGGTTCTTCCCTGGGGGCTCCGTGTTAGACACCGATGCACCACAGCAGGTTTACTGTATCCCTTCGACGATCATATTGAAGATGAACCAGAGAAATTGCATCGGGAATCAATACAAAATTCACAATACAGATTTATATTGACGAGAGTAACGTTTCGGGCAGTCTGGTTTTTTGGTTCTTCCCTGGGGGCTCAGTGTTAGACTCCGATGCAGCAAAGCAGGTTCACTGAAACCCTTCGACCATCACATTGACGATGAAACACAGAAATTACATCGGGAATCAATACCAAATTCACAATACTGATTTATATTGACGAGAGTAACGTTTCGGAGTGTCTGTTTTTTAACTCTTCCCTGGGGGTTCAGTGTTAGACTCCGATGCACAACAGCAGGTTTTCTGTATCCCTTCGACCATCATATTGACGATGAAACACAGAAATTGCATCGGGAATCAATACCAAATTCACAATACCGATTTATATTGACGAGAGTAACGTTTCGGGTAGGCTGCTTTTTGGCTCTTCCCTGAGGGATCAGTGTTAGACTCCGATGCACCACAGCAGGTTTACTGTATTCCTTCGACGATCATATTGAAGATGAAACACAGAAATTGCATCGGGAATCAATAGAAAATTCACAATACCGATTTATATTGACGAGAGTAACGTTTCGGATAGGCTGCTTTTTGGTTCTTCCCTGAGGGATAAGTGTTAGACTCCGATGCACCACAGCAGGTTTACTGTATCCCTTCGACCATCATATTGACGACGAAACACAGAAATTGCATCCGGATTCAACACAAAATTCAGAATGCCTATTTATATTGACGAGAGTAACGTTTCGGAGTGTCTGTTTTTTAATCCTTCCCTGGGGGCTCAGTGTTAGACTCCGATGCACCACAGCAGGTATACTGTATCCCTTCGACCATCATATTGACGATGAAACACAGAAATTGCATCGGGAATCAATACCAAATTCACAATACCGATTTATATTGACGAGAGTAACGTTTCGGGCAGTCTGGTTTCTTGTTCTTCCCTGGGGGCTCAGTGTTAGATTCCGATGCACCACAGCAGGTTTACTGTATTCCTTCGACCATCACATTGACGATGAAACAGAGAAATTGCATCGGGAACCAACACAAAATTCACAATACCGATTTATATTGAGGAGAGTAACGTTTCGGGCGGTCTGGTTATTTGGTTCTTCCCTGGGGGCTCAGTGTTAGACTCCGATGCACCACAGCAGGTTTACTGTATCCCTTCGACGATCATATTGAAGATGAAAAAGAGAAATTGCATCGGGAATCAATACAATATTCACAATACCGATTTATATTGACGAGAGTAACGTTTCGGGCAGTCTGGTTTTTCGGTTCTTCCCTGGGGGCTCAGTGTTAGACTCCGATGCACCACAGCAGGTTTACTGTATTCCTTCGACCATCACATTGACGATGAAACAGAGAAATTGCATCGGGAATCAATACAAAATTCACAATACCGATTTATATTGACGAGAGTAACGTTTCGGGCAGTCTGGTTTTTTGGTTCTTCCCTGGGGGCTCAGTGTTAGACTCCGATGCAGCAAAGCAGGTTCACTGAATTCCTTCGACCATCACATTGACGATGAAACACAGAAATTACATCGGGAATCAATACCAAATTCACAATACCGATTTATATTGATGAGTGTAACGTTTCGGAGTGTCTGTTTTTTAACTCTTCCCTGGGGGCTCAGTGTTAGACTCGGATGCACCACAGCAGGTTTACTGTATCCCTTCGCCCATCATATTGACGATGAAACACAGAAATTGCATCGGGAATCAATACCAAATTCACAATACCGATTTACATTGACGAGAGTAACGTTCCGGGTAGGCTGCTTTTCGGTTCTTCCCTGAGGGATCAGTATTAGACTCCGATGCACCACAGCAGGTTTACTGTATCCCTTCGACCATCATATTGACGATGAAACACAGAAATTGCATCCGGATTCAATACAAAATTCACAATGCCTATTTATATTGACGAGAGTAACGTTTCAGAGTGTCTGTTTTTTAACTCTTCCCTGGGGGCTCAGTGTTAGACTCCGATGCACCACAGCAGGTTTAATGTATCCCTTCGACCATCATATTGACGATGAAACACAGAAATTGCATCGGGAATCAATACCAAATTCACAATACCGATTTATATTGACGAGAGTAACGTTTCGGGCAGTCTGGTTTTTTGGTTCTTCCCTGGGGGCTCAGTGTTAGACTCTGATGCACCACAGCAGGTTTACTGTATCCCTTCGACCATCATATTGACGATGAAACACAGAAATTGCATCCGGATTCAATACAAAATTCACAATGCCTATTTATATTGACGAGAGTAACGTTTCGGGTAGGCTGCTTTTTGGCTCTTCCCTGAGGGATCAGTGTTAGACTCCGATGCACCACAGCAGGTTTACGGTATTCCTTCGACGATCATATTGAAGATGAAACACAGAAATTGCATCGGGAATCAATACCAAATTCACAATGCCGATTTATATTGACGAGAGTAATGTTTCGGGGAGACTGTTTTTTGGCTCTTCCTTGGGGGCTCAGTGTTAGACTCCGATGCACCACAGCAGGTTTACTGTATCCCTTCGACCATCACATTGACGAAGAAATAGAGAAATTGAATCGGGAAACAATACTAAATTCACAATACCGATTTATATTGACGAGAGTAACGTTTCGGGGAGTCTGTTTTTTGGCTCTTCCCTGGGGTCTCAGTGTTAGACTCCGATGCAGCAAAGCAGGTTTACTGTATCCCTTCGACGATAATATTGAAGATGAAACACAGAAATTGCATCGCGAATCAATACAAAATTCACAATACCGATTTATATTGACGAGAGTAACGTTTTGGGCAGTCTGGTTATTTGGTTCTTCCCTGGGGGCTCAGTGTTAGACTCCGATGCACCACATCAGGTTTACTGTATTCCTTCGATCATCACATTGACGATGAAACTTAGAAATTGCATCGGGAATCAATACAAAATTCACAATACCGATTTATATTGACGAGAGTAACGTTTCGGGCAGTCTGGTTTTTTGGTTCTTCCCTGGGGGCTCAGTGTTAGACTCCGATGCACCACGGCAGGTTTACTGTATTCCTTCGACCATCACATTGACGATGAAACAGAGAAATTGCATCGGGAATGAATACAAAATTCACAATACCGATTTATATTGACGAGAGTAACGTTTCGGGCAGTCTGGTTTCTTTGTTCTTCCCTGGGGGCTCAGTGTTAGACTCCGATGCACCACAGCAGGTTTACTGTATTCCTTCGACCATCACATTGACGATGAAACAGAGAAATTGCATCGGGAACCAATACAAAATTCACAATACCGATTTATATTGACGAGAGTAACGTTTCGGGCAGTCTGGTTATTTGGTTCTTCCCTGGGGGCTCCGTGTTAGACACCGATGCACCACAGCAGGTTTACTGTATCCCTTCGACGATCATATTGAAGATGAACCAGAGAAATTGCATCGGGAATCAATACAAAATTCACAATACAGATTTATATTGACGAGAGTAACGTTTCGGGCAGTCTGGTTTTTTGGTTCTTCCCTGGGGGCTCAGTGTTAGACTCCGATGCAGCAAAGCAGGTTCACTGAATCCCTTCGACCATCACATTGACGATGAAACACAGAAATTACATCGGGAATCAATACCAAATTCACAATACTGATTTATATTGACGAGAGTAACGTTTCGGAGTGTCTGTTTTTTAACTCTTCCCTGGGGGCTCAGTGTTAGACTCCGATGCACAACAGCAGGTTTTCTGTATCCCTTCGACCATCATATTGACGATGAAACACAGAAATTGCATCGGGAATCAATACCAAATTCACAATACCGATTTATATTGACGAGAGTAACGTTTCGGGTAGGCTGCTTTTTGGCTCTTCCCTGAGGGATCAGTGTTAGACTCCGATGCACCACAGCAGGTTTACTGTATTCCTTCGACGATCATATTGAAGATGAAACACAGAAATTGCATCGGGAATCAATAGAAAATTCACAATACCGATTTATATTGACGAGAGTAACGTTTCGGATAGGCTGCTTTTTGGTTCTTCCCTGAGGGATAAGTGTTAGACTCCGATGCACCACAGCAGGTTTACTGTATCCCTTCGACCATCATATTGACGATGAAACACAGAAATTGCATCCGGATTCAACACAAAATTCAGAATGCCTATTTATATTGACGAGAGTAACGTTTCGGAGTGTCTGTTTTTTAACTCTTCCCTGGGGGCTCAGTGTTAGACTCCGATGCACCACAGCAGGTATACTGTATCCCTTCGACCATCATATTGACGATGAAACACAGAAATTGCATCGGGAATCAATACCAAATTCACAATACCGATTTATATTGACGAGAGTAACGTTTCGGGCAGTCTGGTTTTTTGGTTCTTCCCTGGGGATCAGTGTTAGACTCCGATGCACCACAGCAGGTTTACTGTATCCCTTCGACCATCATATTGACGATGAAACACAGAAATTGCATCCGGATTCAATACAAAATTCACAATGCCTATTTATATTGACGAGAATAACGTTTCGGGTAGTCTGCTATTTGTATCTTCCCTGAGGGATCAGTGTTAGACTCCGATGCACCACAGCAGGTTTACTGTATTCCTTCGACGATCATACTGAAGATGAAACACAGAAATTGCATCGGGAATCAATAGAAAATTCACAATGCCGATTTATATCGACGAGAGTATCGTTTCGGATAGGCTGCATTTTGGTTCTTCCCTGAGGGATCAGTATTAGACTCCGATGCACCACAGCAGGTTTACTGTATCCCTTCGACCATCATATTGACGATGAAACACAGAAATTGCATCGGGAATCAATACCAAATTCACAATACCTATTTATACTGACGAGAGTAACGTTTCGGGTAGGCTGCATTTTCGCTCTTCCCAGAGGGATCAGTGTTAGACTCCGATGCGCCACAGCAGGTTTACTGTATTCCTTCGACGATCATATTGAAGATGAAACACAGAAATTGCATCGGGAATCAATACCAAATTCACAATGCCGATTTATATTGACGAGAGGAACGTTTCAGGGAGTCGGTTCTTTGGCTCTTCGCTGGGGGCTCGGTGTTAGACTCTGATGCACCACAGCAGATTTACTGTATCTCTTCGACCATCACATTGACGATGAAACAGAGAAATTGCATCGGGAATCAATACCAAATTAACAATACAGATTTATATTGACGAGAGTAACGTTTCGGGGAGTCTGTTCTTTGGCTCTTCCCTGGGGGCTCAGTGTTAGACTCCGATGCACCACAGCAGGTTTACTGTATCCCTTCGACGATAATATTGAAGATGAAACACAAAAATTGCATCGGGGATCAATACAAAATTCACAATACCGATTTATATTGACGAGAGTAACGTTTCGGGCAGTCTGGTTTTTTGGTTCTTCCTGGGGGCTCAGTGTTAGACTCCGATGCACCACAGCAGGTTTACTGTATCCCTTCGACGATCATATTGAAGATGAAACACAGAAATTGCATCGGGAATCAATACAAAATTCACAATATCGATTTATATTGACGAGAGTAACGTTTTGGGCAATCTGGTTTTTTGGTTGTTCCCTGGGAGCTCAGTGTTAGACTCCGTTGCAGCAAAGCAGGTTCACTGAACCCCTTCGACCATCACATTGACGATGAAACACAGAAATTACATCGGGAATCAATACAAAATTCACAATGCCGATGTATATTGACGAGAGTAACGTTTCGGGTAGGCTGCTTTTTGGCTCTTCCCTGAGGGATCAGTGTTAGACTCCGATGCCCCACAGCAGGTTTATTGTATCCCTTCGACGATCATATTGAAGATGAAACACAGAGATTGCATCGGGAATCAATAGAAAATTCACAATACCGATTTATATTGACGAGAGTAACGTTTCGGGCAGTCTGGTTATTTGGTTCTTCCCTGGGGGCTCAGTGTTAGACTCCGATGCACCACAGCAGGTTTACTGTATTCCTTTGACCATCACAGTGACGATGAAACAGAGAAATTGCATCGGGAATCAATACAAAATTCACAATACCGATTTATATTGACGAGAGTAACGTTTCGGGCATTCTGGTTTTTTGGTTCTTCCCTGGGGGCTCAGTGTTAGACTCCGATGCACCACAGCAGGTTTACTGTATTCCTTCGACCATCACATTGACGATGAAACAGAGAAATTGCATCGGGAATCAATACAAAATTCACAATACCCATTTATATTGACGAGAGTAACGTTTCGGGCAGTCTGGTTTTTTTGTTCTTCCCTGGGGGCTCAGTGTTAGATTCCGATGCACCACAGCAGGTTTACTGTATTCCTTCGACCATCACATTGACGATGAAACAGAGAAATTGCATCGGGAACCAATACAAAATTCACAATACCGATTTATATTGACGAGAGTAACGTTTCGGGCAGTCTGGTTTTTTGGTTCTTCCCTGGGGGCTCAGTGTTAGACTCCGATGCACCACAGCAGGTTTACTGCATCCCTTCGACGATCATATTGAAGATGAAAAAGAGAAATTGCATCGGGAATCAATACCAAATTCACAATACCGATTTATATTGACGAGAGTAACGTTTCAGAGTGTCTGTTTTTTAACTCTTCCCTGGGGGCTCAGTGTTAGACTCCGATGCACCACAGCAGGTTTACTGTATCCCTTCGACCATCATATTGACGATGAAACACAGAAATTGCATCGGGAATCAATACCAAATTCACAATACCGATTTACATTGACGAGAGTAACGTTTCGGGTAGGCTGCTTTTTGGCTCTTCCCTGAGGGATCAGTGTTAGACTCCGATGCACCACAGCAGGTTTACTGTATTCCTTCGACGATCATACTGATGATGAAACGCAGAAATTGCATCGGGAATCAATAGAAAATTCACAATGCCGATTTATATCGACGAGAGTATCGTTTCGGATAGGCTGCTTTTTGGTTCTTCCCTGAGGGATCAGTATTAGACTCCGATGCACCACAGCAGGTTTACTGTATCCCTTCGACCATCATATTGACGATGAAACACAGAAATTGCATCCGGATTCAATACAAAATTCACAATGCCTATTTATATTGACGAGAGTAACGTTTCGGAGTGTCTGTTTTTTAACTCTTCCCTGGGGGCTCAGTGTTAGACTCCGATGCACCACAGCAGGTTTACTGTATCCCTTCGACGATAATATTGAAGATGAAACACAAAAATTGCTTCGGGGATCAATACAAAATTCACAATACCGATTTATATTGACGAGAGTAACGTTTCGGGCAGTCTGGTTTTATGGTTCTTCCCTGGGGGCTCAGTGTTAGATTCCGATGCACCACAGCAGGTTTACTGTATCCCTTCGACGATCATATTGAAGATGAAACACAGAAATTGCATCGCGAATCAATACAAAATTCACAATACCGATTTATATTGACGAGAGTAACGTTTTGGGCAGTCTGGTTATTTGGTTCTTCCCTGGGGGCTCAGTGTTAGACTCCGATGCACCACAGCAAATTTACTGTATTCCTTCGTCCATCACATTGACGATGAAACAGAGAAATTGCATCGGGAATCAATACAAAATTCACAATACCGATTTATATTGACGAGAGTAACGTTTCGGGCAGTCTGGTTTTTTGGTTCTTCCCTGGGGGCTCAGTGTTACACTCCGATGCACCACAGCAGGTTTACTGTATTCCTTCGACCATCACATTGACGATGAAACAGAGAAATTGCATCGGGAATCAATACAAAATTCACAATTCCGATTTATATTGACGAGAGTAACGTTTCGGGCAATCTGGTTTCTTTGTTCTTCCCTGGGGGCTCAGTGCTAGACTCCGATGCACCACAGCAGGTTTACTGTATTCCTTCGACCATCACATTGACGATGAAACAGAGAAATTGCATCGGGAACCAATACAAAATTCACAATACCGATTTATATTGACGAGAGTAACGTTTCGGGCAGTCTGGTTATTTGGTTCTTCCCTGGGGGCTCAGTGTTAGACTCCGATGCACCACAGCAGGTTTACTGTATCCCTTCGACGATCATATTGAAGATGAAACAGAGAAATTGCTTCGGGAATCAATACAAAATTCACAATACCGATTTATATTGACGAGAGTAACGTTTCGGGCAGTCTGGTTTTTTGGTTCTTCCCTGGGGGCTCAGTGTTAGACTCCGATGCAGCAAAGCAGGTTCACTGAATCCCTTCGACCATCACATTGACGATGAAACACAGAAATTACATCGGGAATCAATACCAAATTCACAATACTGATTTATATTGACGAGAGTAACGTTTCGGAGTGTCTGTTTTTTAACTCTTCCCTGGGGGCTCAGTGTTAGACTCCGATGCACCACAGCAGGTTTACTGTATCCCTTCGACCATCATATTGACGATGAAACACAGAAATTGCATCCGGATTCAATGCAAAATTCACAATGCCTATTTATATTGACGAGAGTAACGTTTCGGGTAGGCTGCTATTTGTATCTTCCCTGAGGGATCAGTGTTAGACTCCGATGCACCGCAGCAGGTTTACTGTATTCCTTCGACGATCATACTGAAGATGAAACACAGAAATGGCATCGGGAATCAATAGAAAATTCACAATGCCGATTTATTTCGACGAGAGTATCGTTTCGGATAGGCTGCTTTTTGGTTTTTCCCTGAGGGATCAGTATTAGACTCCGATGCACCACAGCAGGTTTACTGTATCCCTTCGACCATCATATTGACGATGAAACACAGAAATTGCATCCGGATTCAATACAAAATTCACAATACCGATTTATATTGACGAGAGTAACGTTTCGGGCAGTCTGGTTTTTTGGTTCTTCTCTGGGGGCTCAGTGTTAGACTCCGATGCACCACAGCAGGTTTACTGTATCCCTTCGACCATCATATTGACGATGAAACACAGAAATTGCATCGGGAATCAATACCAAATTCACAATACCGATTTATATTGACGAGAGTAACGTTTCGGGCAGTCTGGTTTTTTGGTTCTTCCCTGGGGGCTCAGTGTTAGACTCTGATGCACCACAGCAGGTTTACTGTATCCCTTCGACCATCATATTGACGATGAAACACAGAAATTGCATCCGGATTCAATACAAAATTCACAATGCCTATTTATATTGACGAGAGTAACGTTTCGGGTAGGCTGCTTTTTGGCTCTTCCCTGAGGGATCAGTGTTAGACTCCGATGCACCACAGCAGGTTTACGGTATTCCTTCGACGATCATATTGAAGATGAAACACAGAAATTGCATCGGGAATCAATACCAAATTCACAATGCCGATTTATATTGACGAGAGTAATGTTTCGGGTAGTCTGTTTTTTGGCTCTTCCTTGGGGGCTCAGTGTTAGACTCCGATGCACCACAGCAGGTTTACTGTATCCCTTCGACCATCACATTGATGAAGAAACAGAGAAATTGCATCGGGAATCAATACCAAATTCACAGTACCGATTTATATTGACGAGAGTAACGTTTCGGGGAGTCTGTTTTTTGGCTCTTCCCTGGGGTCTCAGTGTTAGACTCCGATGCAGCAAAGCAGGTTTACTGTATCCCTTCGACGATAATATTGAAGATGAAACACAAAAATTGCTTCGGGGATCAATGCAAAATTCACAATACCGATTTATATTGACGAGAGTAACGTTTTGGGCAGTCTGGTTATTTGGTTCTTACCTGGGGGCTCAGTGTTAGACTCCGATGCACCACAGCAGGTTTACTGTATTCCTTCGACCATCACATAGACGATGAAACAGAGAAATTGCATCGGGAATCAATACAAAATTCACAATACCGATTTATATTGACGAGAGTAACGTTTCGGGCAGTCTGGCTTTTTGGTTCTTCCCTGGGGGCTCAGTGTTAGACTCCGATGCACCACAGCAGGTTTACTGTATTCCTTCGACCATCACATTGACGATGAAACAGAGAAATTGCATCGGGAATCAATACAAAATTCACAATACCGATTTATATTGACGAGAGTAACGTTTCGGGCAGTCTGGTTTCTTTGTTCTTCCCTGGGGGCTCAGTGTTAGATTCCGATGCACCACAGCAGGTTTACTGTATTCCTTCGACCATCACATTGACGATGAAACAGAGAAATTGCATCGGGAACCAATACAAAATTCACAATACCGATTTATATTGACGAGAGTAACGTTTCGGGCAGTCTGGTTATTTGGTTCTTCCCTGGGGGCTCAGTGTTGGACTCCGATGCACCACAGCAGGTTTACTGTATCCCTTCGACGATCATATTGAAGATGAAACAGAGAAATTGCATCGGGAATCAATACAAAATTCACAATACCGATTTATATTGACGAGAGTAACGTTTCGGGCAGTCTGGTTTTTCGGTTCTTCCCTGGGGGCTCAGTGTTAGACTCCGATGCACCACAGCAGGTTTACTGTATTCCTTCGACCTTCACATTGACGATGAAACAGAGAAATTGCATCGGGAATCAATACAAAATTCACAATACCGATTTATATTGACGAGAGTAACGTTTCGAGCAGTCTGGTTTTTTGGTTCTTCCCTGGGGGCTCAGTGTTAGACTCCGATGCAGCAAAGGAGGTTCACTGAATCCCTTCGACCATCACATTGACGATGAAACACAGAAATTACATCGGGAATCAATACCAAATTCACAATACTGATTTATATTGACGAGAGTAACGTTTCGGAGTGTCTGTTTTTTAACTCTTCCCTGGGGGCTCAGTGTTAGACTCCGATGCACCATAGCAGGTTTACTGTATCCCTTCGACCATCATATTGACGATGAAACACAGAAATTGCATCGGGAATCAATACCAAATTCACAATACCGATTTATATTGACGATAGTAACGTTTCGGGTAGGCTGCTTTTTGGCTCTTCCCTGAGGGATCAGTGTTAGACTCCGATGCACCACAGCAGAATTACTGTATTCCTTCGACCATCATATTGAAGATGAAACACAGAAATTGCATCGGGAATCAATAGAAAATTCACAATACCGATTTATATTGACGAGAGTAACGTTTCGGATAGGCTGCTTTTTGGTTCTTCACTGAGGGATCAGTGTTAGACTCCGATGCACCACAGCAGGTTTACTGTATCCCTTCGACAATCATATTGACGATGAAACACAGAAATTGCATCCGGATTCAATACAAAATTCACAATGCCTATTTCTATTGACGAGAGTAACGTTTCGGAGTGTCTGTTTTTTAACTCTTCCCTGGGGGCTCAGTGTTAGACTCCGATAAACCACAGCAGGTTTACTGTATCCCTTCGACCATCATATTGACGATGAAACACAGAAATTGCATCCGGATTCAATACAAAATTCACAATGCCTATTTATATTGACGAGAGTAACGTTTCGGGTAGGCTGCTATTTGTATCTTCCCTGAGGGATCAGTGTTAGACTCCGATGCACCACAGCAGGTTTACGGAATTCCTTCGACGATCATATTGAAGATGAAACACAGTAATTGCATCGGGAATCAATAGAAAATTCACAATGCCGATTTATAGTGACGAGGGTAACGTTTCGGGGAGTCTGTTTTTTGGCTCTTCCTTGGGGGCTCAGTGTTAGACTCCGATGCACCACAGCAGGTTTACTGTATCCCTTCGACCATCACATTGACGAAGAAACAGAGAAATTGCATCGGGAATCAATACCAAATTCACAATACCGATTTATATTGACGAGACTAACGTTTCGGGGAGTCTGTTTTTTGGCTCTTCCCTGGGGGCTCAGTGTTAGACTCCGATGCACCACAGCAGGTTTACTGTATCCCTTCGACGATAATATTGAAGATGAAACACAGAAATTGCATCAGGAATCAATACAAAATTCTCAATACCGATTTATATTGACGAGAGTAACGTTTCGGGCAGTCTGGTTTTTTGGTTCTTCCCTGGGGGCTCAGTGTTAGACTCCGATGCACCACAGCAGGTTTACTGTATCCCTTCGACGATCATATTGAAGATGAGACACAGAAATTGCATCGGGAATCAATACAAAATTCACAATATCGATTTATATTGACGAGAGTAACGTTTCGGGCTATCTGGTTTATTGGTTCTCCCCTGGGGGCTCAGTGTTAGACTCCGCTGCAGCAAAGCAGGTTCACTGAATCCCTTCGACCATCACATTGACGATGAAACACAGAAATTACATCGGGAATCAATACAAAATTCACAATGCCGATATATATTGACGAGAGTAACGTTTCGGGTAGGCTGCTTTTTGGCTCTTCCCTGAGGGATCAGTGTTAGACTCCGATGCACCACAGCAGGTTTACTGTATCCCTTCGACGATCATATTGAAGATGAAACACAGAAATTGCATCGGGAATCAATACAAAATTTACAATACCGATTTATATTGACGAGAGTAACGTTTCGGGCAGTCTGGTTCTGGGGGCTCAGTGTTAGACTCCGATGCACCACAGCAGGTTTACTGTATTCCTTCGACCATCACATTGACGATGAAACAGAGAAATTGCATCGGGAATCAATACAAAATTCACAATACCGATTTATATTGACGAGAGTAACGTTTCGGGCAGTCTGGTTTTTCGGTTCTTCCCTTGGGCTCAGTGTTAGACTCCGATGCTCACAGCAGGTTTACTGTATTCCTTCGACCATCACATTGACGATGAAACAGAGAAATTGCATCGGGAATCAATACAAAATTGACAATATCGATTTATATTGCGAGAGTAACGTTTCGGGCAATCTGGTTTTTTGGTTCTTCCCTGGGGGCTCAGTGTTAGACTCCTCTGCAGCAAAGCAGGTTCACTGAATTCCTTCGACCATCACATTGACGATGAAACACAGAAATTACATCGGGAATCAATACAAAATTCACAATGCCGATTTATATTGACGAGAGTAACGTTTCGGGTAGGCTGCTTTTTGGCTCTTCCCTGAGGGATCAGTGTTAGACTCCGATGCACCACAGCAGGTTTACTGTATCCCTTCGACGATCATATTGAAGATGAAACACAGAAATTGCATCGGGAATCAATACAAAATTTACAATACCGATTTATATTGACGAGAGTAACGTTTTGGGCAGTGTGGTTACTTGGTTCTTCCCTGGGGGCTCAGTGTTAGACTCCGATGCACCACAGCAGGTTTACTGTATTCCTTCGACCATCACATTGACGATGAAACAGAGAAATTGCATCGGGAATCAATACAAAATTCACAATACCGATTTATATTGACGAGAGTAACGTTTTGGGCAGTCTGGTTTTTTGGTTCTTCCCTGGGGGCTCAGTGTTAGACTCCGATGCACCACAGCAGGTTTACTGTATTCCTTCGACCATCACATTGACGATGAAACAGAGAAATTGCAACTGGAATCAATACAAAATTCACAATACCGATTTATATTGACGAGAGTAATGTTTCGGGCAGTCTGGTTCTTTTGTTCTTCCCTGGGGGCTCAGTGTTAGACTCCGATGCACCACAGCAGGTTTACTGTATTCCTTCGACCATCACATTGACGATGAAACAGAGAAATTGCATCGGGAATCAATACAAAATTCACAATACCGATTTATATTGACGAGAGTAACGTTTCGGGCAGTCTGGTTCCTTTGTTCTTCCCTGGGGGCTCAGTGTTAGATTCCGATGCACCACAGCAGGTTTACTGTATTCCTTCGACCATCACATTGACGATGAAACAGAGAAATTGCATCGGGAACCAATACAAAATTCACAATACCGATTTATATTGACGAGAGTAACGTTTCGGGCAGTCTGGTTATTTGGTTCTTCCCTGGGGGCTCAGTGTTAGACTCCGATGCACCACAGCAGGTTTACTGTATCCCTTCGACGATCATATTGAAGATGAAACAGAGAAATTGCATCGGGAATCAATACAAAATTCACAATACCGATTTATATTGACGAGAGTAACGTTTCGGGCAGTCTGGTTTTTCGGTTCTTCCCTGGGGGCTCAGTGTTAGACTCCGATGCACCACAGCAGGTTTACTGTATTGCTTCGACATTCACATTGACGATGAAATAGAGAAATTGCATCGGGAATCAATACAAAATTCACAATACCGATTTATATTGACGAGAGTAACGTTTCGGGCAGTCTGGTTTTTTGGTTCTTCCCTGGGGGCTCAGTGTTAGACTCCGATGCAGCAAAGGAGGTTCACTGAATACCTTCGACCATCACATTGACGATGAAACACAGAAATTACATCGGGAATCAATACCAAATTCACAATACTGATTTATATTGACGAGAGTAACGTTTCGGAGTGTCTGTTTTTTAACTCTTCCCTGGGGGCTCAGTGTTAGACTCCGATGCACCATAGCAGGTTTACTGTATCCCTTCGACCATCATATTGACGATGAAACACAGAAATTGCATCGGGAATCAATACCAAATTCACAATACCGATTTATATTGACGAGAGTAACGTTTCGGGTAGGCTGCTTTTTGGCTCTTCCCTGAGGGATCAGTGTTAGACTCCGATGCACCACAGCAGGTTTACTGTATTCCTTCGACGATCATATTGAAGATGAAACACAGAAATTGCATCGGGAATCAATAGAAAATTCACAATACCGATTTATATTGACGAGAGTAACGTTTCGGATAGGCTGCTTTTTGGTTCTTCCCTGAGGGATCAGTGTTAGTCTCCGATGCACCACAGCAGGTTTACTGTATCCCTTCGACCATCATATTGACGATGAAACACAGAAATTGCATCCGGATTCAATACAAAATTTACAATGCCTATTTATATTGACGAGAGTAACGTTTCGGGTAGGCTGCTATTTGTATCTTCCCTGAGGGATCAGTGTTAGACTCCGATGCACCACAGCAGGTTTACGGAATTCCTTCGACGATCATATTGAAGATGAAACACAGAAATTGCATCGGGAATCAATACCAAATTCACAATGCCGATTTATATTGACGAGAGTAACGTTTTGGGGAGTCTGTTTTTTGGCTCTTCCTTGGGGGCTCAGTGTTAGACTCCGATGCACCACAGCAGGTTTACTGTATCCCTTCGACCATCACATTGACGAAGAAACAGAGAAATTGCATCGGGAATCAATACCAAATTCACAATACCGATTTATATTGACGAGAGTAACGTTTCGGGGAATCTGTTTTTTGGCTCTTCCCTGGGGGCTCGGTGCTAGACTCCGATGCACCACAGCAGGTTTACTGTATCCCTTCGACGATAATATTGAAGATGAAACACAGAAATTGCATCAGGAATCAATACAAAATTCACAATACCGATTTATATTGACGAGAGTAACGTTTCGGGCAGTCTGGTTTTTTGGTTCTTCCCTGGGGGCTCAGTGTTAGACTCCGATGCACCACAGCAGGTTTACTGTATCCCTTCGACGATCATATTGAAGATGAAACACAGAAATTGCATCGGGAATCAATAGAAAATTCACAATACCGATTTATATTGACGAGAGTAACGTTTCGGATAGGCTGCTTTTTGGTTCTTCCCTGAGGGATCAGTGTTAGTCTCCGATGCACCACAGCAGGTTTACTGTATCCCTTCGACCATCATATTGACGATGAAACACAGAAATTGCATCCGGATTCAATACAAAATTCACAATGCCTATTTATATTGGCGAGAGTAACGTTTCGGGTAGGCTGCTATTTGTATCTTCCCTGAGGGATCAGTGTTAGACTCCGATGCACCACAGCAGGTTTACGGAATTCCTTCGACGATCATATTGAAGATGAAACACAGAAATTGCATCGGGAATCAATACCAAATTCACAATGCCGATTTATATTCACGAGAGTAACGTTTCGGGGAGTCTGTTTTTTGGCTCTTCCTTGGGGGCTCAGTGTTAGACTCCGATGCACCACAGCAGGTTTACTGTATCCCTTCGACCATCACATTGACGAAGAAACAGAGAAATTGCATCGGGAATCAATACAAAATTCACAATACCGATTTATATTGACGAGAGTAACGTTTCGGGGAGTCTGTTTTTTGGCTCTTCCCTGGGGGCTCGGTGCTAGACTCCGATGCACCACAGCAGGTTTACTGTATCCCTTCGACGATAATATTGAAGATGAAACACAGAAATTGCATCAGGAATCAATACAAAATTCACAATACCGATTTATATTGACGAGAGTAACGTTTCGGGCAGTCTGGTTTTTTGGTTCTTCCCTGGGGGCTCAGTGTTAGACTCCGATGCACCACAGCAGGTTTACTGTATCCCTTCGACGATCATATTGAAGATGAAACACAGAAATTGCATCGGGAATCAATACAAAATTCACAATATCGATTTATATTGACGAGAGTAACGTTTCGGGCTATCTGGTTTATTGGTTCTTCCCTGGGGGCTCAGTGTTAGACTCCGCTGCAGCAAAGCAGGTTCACTGAATCCCTTCGACCATCACATTGACGATGAAACACAGAAATTACATCGGGAAAAAATACAAAATTCACAATGCCGATTTATATTGACGAGAGTAACGTTTCGGGTAGGCTGCTTTTTGGCTCTTCCCTGAGGGATCAGTGTTAGACTCCGATGCACCACAGCAGGTTTACTGTATCCCTTCGACGATCATATTGAAGATGAAACACAGAAATTGCATCGGGAATCAATACAAAATTTACAATACCGATTTATATTGACGAGAGTAACGATTCGGGCAGTCTGGTTCTTTTGTTCTTCCCTGGGGGCTCAGTGTTAGACTCCGATGCACCACAGCAGGTTTACTGTATTCCTTCGACCATCACATTGACGATAAAACAGAGAAATTGCATCGGGAATCAATACAAAATTCACAATACCGTTTTATATTGACGAGAGTAACGTTTCGGGCAGTCTGGTTTTTCGGTTCTTCCCTGGGACTCAGTGTTAGACTCCGATGCAGCAAAGGAGGTTCACTGAATACCTTCGACCATCACATTGACGATGAAACACAGAAATTACATCGGGAATCAATACCAAATTCACAATACTGATTTATATTGACGAGAGTAACGTTTCGGAGTGTCTGTTTTTTAACTCTTCCCTGGGGGCTCAGTGTTAGACTCCGATGCACCACAGCAGGTTTACTGTATCCCTTCGACCATCATATTGACGATGAAACACAGAAATTGCATCCGGATTCAATGCAAAATTCACAATGCCTATTTATATTGACGAGAGTAACGTTTCGGGTAGGCTGCTATTTGTATCTTCCCTGAGGGATCAGTGTTAGACTCCGATGCACCGCAGCAGGTTTACTGTATTCCTTCGACGATCATACTGAAGATGAAACACAGAAATGGCATCGGGAATCAATAGAAAATTCACAATGCCGATTTATTTCGACGAGAGTATCGTTTCGGATAGGCTGCTTTTTGGTTTTTCCCTGAGGGATCAGTATTAGACTCCGATGCACCACAGCAGGTTTACTGTATCCCTTCGACCATCATATTGACGATGAAACACAGAAATTGCATCCGGATTCAATACAAAATTCACAATACCGATTTATATTGACGAGAGTAACGTTTCGGGCAGTCTGGTTTTTTGGTTCTTCTCTGGGGGCTCAGTGTTAGACTCCGATGCACCACAGCAGGTTTACTGTATCCCTTCGACCATCATATTGACGATGAAACACAGAAATTGCATCGGGAATCAATACCAAATTCACAATACCGATTTATATTGACGAGAGTAACGTTTCGGGCAGTCTGGTTTTTTGGTTCTTCCCTGGGGGCTCAGTGTTAGACTCTGATGCACCACAGCAGGTTTACTGTATCCCTTCGACCATCATATTGACGATGAAACACAGAAATTGCATCCGGATTCAATACAAAATTCACAATGCCTATTTATATTGACGAGAGTAACGTTTCGGGTAGGCTGCTTTTTGGCTCTTCCCTGAGGGATCAGTGTTAGACTCCGATGCACCACAGCAGGTTTACGGTATTCCTTCGACGATCATATTGAAGATGAAACACAGAAATTGCATCGGGAATCAATACCAAATTCACAATGCCGATTTATATTGACGAGAGTAATGTTTCGGGTAGTCTGTTTTTTGGCTCTTCCTTGGGGGCTCAGTGTTAGACTCCGATGCACCACAGCAGGTTTACTGTATCCCTTCGACCATCACATTGATGAAGAAACAGAGAAATTGCATCGGGAATCAATACCAAATTCACAGTACCGATTTATATTGACGAGAGTAACGTTTCGGGGAGTCTGTTTTTTGGCTCTTCCCTGGGGTCTCAGTGTTAGACTCCGATGCAGCAAAGCAGGTTTACTGTATCCCTTCGACGATAATATTGAAGATGAAACACAAAAATTGCTTCGGGGATCAATGCAAAATTCACAATACCGATTTATATTGACGAGAGTAACGTTTTGGGCAGTCTGGTTATTTGGTTCTTACCTGGGGGCTCAGTGTTAGACTCCGATGCACCACAGCAGGTTTACTGTATTCCTTCGACCATCACATAGACGATGAAACAGAGAAATTGCATCGGGAATCAATACAAAATTCACAATACCGATTTATATTGACGAGAGTAACGTTTCGGGCAGTCTGGCTTTTTGGTTCTTCCCTGGGGGCTCAGTGTTAGACTCCGATGCACCACAGCAGGTTTACTGTATTCCTTCGACCATCACATTGACGATGAAACAGAGAAATTGCATCGGGAATCAATACAAAATTCACAATACCGATTTATATTGACGAGAGTAACGTTTCGGGCAGTCTGGTTTCTTTGTTCTTCCCTGGGGGCTCAGTGTTAGATTCCGATGCACCACAGCAGGTTTACTGTATTCCTTCGACCATCACATTGACGATGAAACAGAGAAATTGCATCGGGAACCAATACAAAATTCACAATACCGATTTATATTGACGAGAGTAACGTTTCGGGCAGTCTGGTTATTTGGTTCTTCCCTGGGGGCTCAGTGTTGGACTCCGATGCACCACAGCAGGTTTACTGTATCCCTTCGACGATCATATTGAAGATGAAACAGAGAAATTGCATCGGGAATCAATACAAAATTCACAATACCGATTTATATTGACGAGAGTAACGTTTCGGGCAGTCTGGTTTTTCGGTTCTTCCCTGGGGGCTCAGTGTTAGACTCCGATGCACCACAGCAGGTTTACTGTATTCCTTCGACCTTCACATTGACGATGAAACAGAGAAATTGCATCGGGAATCAATACAAAATTCACAATACCGATTTATATTGACGAGAGTAACGTTTCGGGCAGTCTGGTTTTTTGGTTCTTCCCTGGGGGCTCAGTGTTAGACTCCGATGCAGCAAAGGAGGTTCACTGAATCCCTTCGACCATCACATTGACGATGAAACACAGAAATTACATCGGGAATCAATACCAAATTCACAATACTGATTTATATTGACGAGAGTAACGTTTCGGAGTGTCTGTTTTTTAACTCTTCCCTGGGGGCTCAGTGTTAGACTCCGATGCACCATAGCAGGTTTACTGTATCCCTTCGACCATCATATTGACGATGAAACACAGAAATTGCATCGGGAATCAATACCAAATTCACAATACCGATTTATATTGACGATAGTAACGTTTCGGGTAGGCTGCTTTTTGGCTCTTCCCTGAGGGATCAGTGTTAGACTCCGATGCACCACAGCAGAATTACTGTATTCCTTCGACCATCATATTGAAGATGAAACAGAGAAATTGCATCGGGAATCAATAGAAAATTCACAATACCGATTTATATTGACGAGAGTAACGTTTCGGATAGGCTGCTTTTTGGTTCTTCCCTGAGGGATCAGTGTTAGACTCCGATGCACCACAGCAGGTTTACTGTATCCCTTCGACAATCATATTGACGATGAAACACAGAAATTGCATCCGGATTCAATACAAAATTCACAATGCCTATTTCTATTGACGAGAGTAACGTTTCGGAGTGTCTGTTTTTTAACTCTTCCCTGGGGGCTCAGTGTTAGACTCCGATAAACCACAGCAGGTTTACTGTATCCCTTCGACCATCATATTGACGATGAAACACAGAAATTGCATCCGGATTCAATACAAAATTCACAATGCCTATTTATATTGACGAGAGTAACGTTTCGGGTAGGCTGCTATTTGTATCTTCCCTGAGGGATCAGTGTTAGACTCCGATGCACCACAGCAGGTTTACGGAATTCCTTCGACGATCATATTGAAGATGAAACACAGTAATTGCATCGGGAATCAATAGAAAATTCACAATGCCGATTTATAGTGACGAGGGTAACGTTTCGGGGAGTCTGTTTTTTGGCTCTTCCTTGGGGGCTCAGTGTTAGACTCCGATGCACCACAGCAGGTTTACTGTATCCCTTCGACCATCACATTGACGAAGAAACAGAGAAATTGCATCGGGAATCAATACCAAATTCACAATACCGATTTATATTGACGAGAGTAACGTTTCGGGGAGTCTGTTTTTTGGCTCTTCCCTGGGGGCTCAGTGTTAGACTCCGATGCACCACAGCAGGTTTACTGTATCCCTTCGACGATAATATTGAAGATGAAACACAGAAATTGCATCAGGAATCAATACAAAATTCTCAATACCGATTTATATTGACGAGAGTAACGTTTCGGGCAGTCTGGTTTTTTGGTTCTTCCCTGGGGGCTCAGTGTTAGACTCCGATGCACCACAGCAGGTTTACTGTATCCCTTCGACGATCATATTGAAGATGAGACACAGAAATTGCATCGGGAATCAATACAAAATTCACAATATCGATTTATATTGACGAGAGTAACGTTTCGGGCTATCTGGTTTATTGGTTCTCCCCTGGGGGCTCAGTGTTAGACTCCGCTGCAGCAAAGCAGGTTCACTGAATCCCTTCGACCATCACATTGACGATGAAACACAGAAATTACATCGGGAATCAATACAAAATTCACAATGCCGATATATATTGACGAGAGTAACGTTTCGGGTAGGCTGCTTTTTGGCTCTTCCCTGAGGGATCAGTGTTAGACTCCGATGCACCACAGCAGGTTTACTGTATCCCTTCGACGATCATATTGAAGATGAAACACAGAAATTGCATCGGGAATCAATACAAAATTTACAATACCGATTTATATTGACGAGAGTAACGTTTCGGGCATTCTGGTTCTGGGGGCTCAGTGTTAGACTCCGATGCACCACAGCAGGTTTACTGTATTCCTTCGACCATCACATTGACGATGAAACAGAGAAATTGCATCGGGAATCAATACAAAATTCACAATACCGATTTATATTGACGAGAGTAACGTTTCGGGCAGTCTGGTTTTTCGGTTCTTCCCTTGGGCTCAGTGTTAGACTCCGATGCTCACAGCAGGTTTACTGTATTCCTTCGACCATCACATTGACGATGAAACAGAGAAATTGCATCGGGAATCAATACAAAATTGACAATATCGATTTATATTGCGAGAGTAACGTTTCGGGCAATCTGGTTTTTTGGTTCTTCCCTGGGGGCTCAGTGTTAGACTCCTCTGCAGCAAAGCAGGTTCACTGAATTCCTTCGACCATCACATTGACGATGAAACACAGAAATTACATCGGGAATCAATACAAAATTCACAATGCCGATTTATATTGACGAGAGTAACGTTTCGGGTAGGCTGCTTTTTGGCTCTTCCCTGAGGGATCAGTGTTAGACTCCGATGCACCACAGCAGGTTTACTGTATCCCTTCGACGATCATATTGAAGATGAAACACAGAAATTGCATCGGGAATCAATACAAAATTTACAATACCGATTTATATTGACGAGAGTAACGTTTTGGGCAGTGTGGTTACTTGGTTCTTCCCTGGGGGCTCAGTGTTAGACTCCGATGCACCACAGCAGGTTTACTGTATTCCTTCGACCATCACATTGACGATGAAACAGAGAAATTGCATCGGGAATCAATACAAAATTCACAATACCGATTTATATTGACGAGAGTAACGTTTAGGGCAGTCTGGTTTTTTGGTTCTTCCCTGGGGGCTCAGTGTTAGACTCCGATGCACCACAGCAGGTTTACTGTATTCCTTCGACCATCACATTGACGATGAAACAGAGAAATTGCAACTGGAATCAATACAAAATTCACAATACCGATTTATATTGACGAGAGTAATGTTTCGGGCAGTCTGGTTCTTTTGTTCTTCCCTGGGGGCTCAGTGTTAGACTCCGATGCACCACAGCAGGTTTACTGTATTCCTTCGACCATCACATTGACGATGAAACAGAGAAATTGCATCGGGAATCAATACAAAATTCACAATACCGATTTATATTGACGAGAGTAACGTTTCGGGCAGTCTGGTTCCTTTGTTCTTCCCTGGGGGCTCAGTGTTAGACTCCGATGCACCACAGCAGGTTTACTGTATCCCTTCGACGATCATATTGAAGATGAAACAGAGAAATTGCATCGGGAATCAATACAAAATTCACAATACCGATTTATATTGACGAGAGTAACGTTTCGGGCAGTCTGGTTTTTCGGTTCTTCCCTGGGGGCTCAGTGTTAGACTCCGATGCACCACAGCAGGTTTACTGTATTGCTTCGACATTCACATTGACGATGAAATAGAGAAATTGCATCGGGAATCAATACAAAATTCACAATACCGATTTATATTGACGAGAGTAACGTTTCGGGCAGTCTGGTTTTTTGGTTCTTCCCTGGGGGCTCAGTGTTAGACTCCGATGCAGCAAAGGAGGTTCACTGAATACCTTCGACCATCACATTGACGATGAAACACAGAAATTACATCGGGAATCAATACCAAATTCACAATACTGATTTATATTGACGAGAGTAACGTTTCGGAGTGTCTGTTTTTTAACTCTTCCCTGGGGGCTCAGTGTTAGACTCCGATGCACCATAGCAGGTTTACTGTATCCCTTCGACCATCATATTGACGATGAAACACAGAAATTGCATCGGGAATCAATACCAAATTCACAATACCGATTTATATTGACGAGAGTAACGTTTCGGGTAGGCTGCTTTTTGGCTCTTCCCTGAGGGATCAGTGTTAGACTCCGATGCACCACAGCAGGTTTACTGTATTCCTTCGACGATCATATTGAAGATGAAACACAGAAATTGCATCGGGAATCAATAGAAAATTCACAATACCGATTTATATTGACGAGAGTAACGTTTCGGATAGGCTGCTTTTTGGTTCTTCCCTGAGGGATCAGTGTTAGTCTCCGATGCACCACAGCAGGTTTACTGTATCCCTTCGACCATCATATTGACGATGAAACACAGAAATTGCATCCGGATTCAATACAAAATTTACAATGCCTATTTATATTGACGAGAGTAACGTTTCGGGTAGGCTGCTATTTGTATCTTCCCTGAGGGATCAGTGTTAGACTCCGATGCACCACAGCAGGTTTACGGAATTCCTTCGACGATCATATTGAAGATGAAACACAGAAATTGCATCGGGAATCAATACCAAATTCACAATGCCGATTTATATTGACGAGAGTAACGTTTTGGGGAGTCTGTTTTTTGGCTCTTCCTTGGGGGCTCAGTGTTAGACTCCGATGCACCACAGCAGGTTTACTGTATCCCTTCGACCATCACATTGACGAAGAAACAGAGAAATTGCATCGGGAATCAATACCAAATTCACAATACCGATTTATATTGACGAGAGTAACGTTTCGGGGAATCTGTTTTTTGGCTCTTCCCTGGGGGCTCGGTGCTAGACTCCGATGCACCACAGCAGGTTTACTGTATCCCTTCGACGATAATATTGAAGATGAAACACAGAAATTGCATCAGGAATCAATACAAAATTCACAATACCGATTTATATTGACGAGAGTAACGTTTCGGGCAGTCTGGTTTTTTGGTTCTTCCCTGGGGGCTCAGTGTTAGACTCCGATGCACCACAGCAGGTTTACTGTATCCCTTCGACGATCATATTGAAGATGAAACACAGAAATTGCATCGGGAATCAATAGAAAATTCACAATACCGATTTATATTGACGAGAGTAACGTTTCGGATAGGCTGCTTTTTGGTTCTTCCCTGAGGGATCAGTGTTAGTCTCCGATGCACCACAGCAGGTTTACTGTATCCCTTCGACCATCATATTGACGATGAAACACAGAAATTGCATCGGGAATCAGTACAAAATTCACAATACCGATTTATATTGACGAGAGTAACGTTTGGGGCAGTCTGGTTCTTTGGTTCTTCCCTGGGGGCTCAGTGTTAGACTCCGATGCACCACAGCAGGTTTACTGTATTCCTTCGACGATCATATTGAAGATGAAACACAGAAATTGCATCGGGAATCAATACCAAATTCACAATGCCGATTTATATTCACGAGAGTAACGTTTCGGGGAGTCTGTTTTTTGGCTCTTCCTTGGGGGCTCAGTGTTAGACTCCGATGCACCACAGCAGGTTTACTGTATCCCTTCGACCATCACATTGACGAAGAAACAGAGAAATTGCATCGGGAATCAATACAAAATTCACAATACCGATTTATATTGACGAGAGTAACGTTTCGGGGAGTCTGTTTTTTGGCTCTTCCCTGGGGGCTCGGTGCTAGACTCCGATGCACCACAGCAGGTTTACTGTATCCCTTCGACGATAATATTGAAGATGAAACACAGAAATTGCATCAGGAATCAATACAAAATTCACAATACCGATTTATATTGACGAGAGTAACGTTTCGGGCAGTCTGGTTTTTTGGTTCTTCCCTGGGGGCTCAGTGTTAGACTCCGATGCACCACAGCAGGTTTACTGTATCCCTTCGACGATCATATTGAAGATGAAACACAGAAATTGCATCGGGAATCAATACAAAATTCACAATATCGATTTATATTGACGAGAGTAACGTTTCGGGCTATCTGGTTTATTGGTTCTTCCCTGGGGGCTCAGTGTTAGACTCCGCTGCAGCAAAGCAGGTTCACTGAATCCCTTCGACCATCACATTGACGATGAAACACAGAAATTACATCGGGAAAAAATACAAAATTCACAATGCCGATTTATATTGACGAGAGTAACGTTTCGGGTAGGCTGCTTTTTGGCTCTTCCCTGAGGGATCAGTGTTAGACTCCGATGCACCACAGCAGGTTTACTGTATCCCTTCGACGATCATATTGAAGATGAAACACAGAAATTGCATCGGGAATCAATACAAAATTTACAATACCGATTTATATTGACGAGAGTAACGATTCGGGCAGTCTGGTTCTTTTGTTCTTCCCTGGGGGCTCAGTGTTAGACTCCGATGCACCACAGCAGGTTTACTGTATTCCTTCGACCATCACATTGACGATGAAACAGAGAAATTGCATCGGGAATCAATACAAAATTCACAATACCGTTTTATATTGACGAGAGTAACGTTTCGGGCAGTCTGGTTTTTCGGTTCTTCCCTGGGACTCAGTGTTAGACTCCGATGCTCACAGCCGGTTTACTGTATTCCTTCGACCATCACATTGACGATGAAACAGATAAATTGCATCGGGAATCAATACAAAATTGACAATATCGATTTATATTGCGAGAGTAACGTTTCGGGCAATCTGGTTTTTTGGTTCTTCCCTGGGGGCTCAGTGTTAGACTCCGCTGCAGCAAAGCAGGTTCACTGAATCCCTTCGATCATCACATTAACGATGAAACACAGAAATTACATCGGGAATCAATACAAAATTCACAATGCCGATTTGTATTGACGAGAGTAACGTTTCGGGTAGGCTGCTTTTTGGCTCTTCCCTGAGGGATCAGTGTTAGACTCCGATGCACCACAGCAGGTTTACTGTATCCCTTCGACGATCATATTGAAGGTGAAACACAGAAATTGCATCGGGAATCAATACAAAATTTACAATACCGATTTATATTGACGAGAGTAACGTTTTGGGCAGTCTGGTTATTTGGTTCTTCCCTGGGGGCTCAGTGTTAGACTCCGATACACCACAGCAGGTTTACTGTATTCCTTCGACCATCACATTGACGATGAAACAGAGAAATTGCATCGGGAATCAATACAAAATTCACAATACCGATTTATATAGACGAGAGTAACGTTTTGGGCAGTCTGGTTTTTTGGTTCTTCCCTGGGGGCTCAGTGTTAGACTCCGATGCACCACAGCAGGTTTACTGTATTCCTTCGACCATCACATTGACGATGAAACAGAGAAATTGCATCGGGAATCAATACAAAATTCACAATACCAATTTATATTGACGAGTGTAACGTTTCGGGCAGTCTGGTTCTTTTGTTCTTCCCTGGAGGCTCAGTGTTAGACTCCGATGCACGACAGCAGGTTTACTGTATTCCTTCGACCATCACATTGACGATGAAACAGAGAAATTGCATCGGGAATAAATACAAAATTCACAATACCGTTTTATATTGACGAGAGTAACGTTTCGGGCAGTCTGGTTTTTCGGTTCTTCCCTGGGGGCTCAGTGTTAGACTCCGATGCACCACAGCAGGTTTACTGTATTCCTTCGACCATCACATTGACGATGAAACAGAGAAATTGCATCGGGAATCAATACAAAATTCACAATACCGATTTTATTGACGAGAGTAACGTTTCGGGCAGTCTGGTTTTTTGGTTCTTCCCTGGGGGCTCAGTGTTAGACTCCGATGCAGCAAAGCAGGTTTACTGTATCCCTTCGACCATCATATTGACGATGAAACGCAGAAATTGCATCCGGATTCAATAGAAAATTCACAATGCCTATTTAAATTGACGAGAGTAACGTTACGGGTAGTCTGGTTCTTTGGTACTTCCCTGGGGGCTCAGTGTTAGACTCCGATGCAGCAAAGCAGGTTTACTGTATACCTTCGACCATCATATTGACGATGATACACAGAAATTGCATCCGGATTCAATACAAAATTCACAATGCCTATTTATATTGACGAGAGTAACGTTTTGGTCAGTCTGGTTATTTGGTTCATCCCTGGGGGCTCAGTGTTAGACTCCGATGCACCACAGCAGGTTTACTGTATTCCTTCGACCATCACGTTGACGATGAAACAGAGAAATTGCATCGGGAATCAATACAAAATTCACAATACCGATTTATATTGACGAGAGTAACGTTTCGGGCAGTCTGGTTCTTTTGTTCTTCCCTGGGGGCTCAGTGTTAGACTCCGATGCACCACAGCAGGTTTACTGTATTCCTTCGACCATCACATTGACGATGAAACAGAGAAATTGCATCGGGAATCAATACATAATTCACAATACCGATTTATATTGACGAGAGTAACGTTTCGGGCAGTCTGGTTTTTCGGTTCTTCCCTGGGGGCTCAGTGTTAGACTCCGATGCAGGAAAGCAGGTTTACTGTATCCCTTCGACCATCATATTAACGATGAAACACAGAAATTGCATCCGGATTCAATACAAAATTCACAATGCCTATTTATATTGACGAGAGTAACCTTTCGGAGTATCTGTTTCTTAACTCTTCCCTGGGGGCTCAGTGTTAGACTCCGATGCACCACAGCAGGTTTACTTCATCCCTTCGACCATCATATTGACGATGAAACACAGAAATTGCATCGGGAATCAATAGAAAATTCACAATGCCGATTTATATTGACGAGAGTAACGTTTCGGGTAGGCTGCTTTTTGGCTCTTCCCTGAGGGATCAGTGTTAGACTCCGATGCAGCAAAGCAGGTTTACTGTATCCCTTCGACCATCATATTGACGATGAAACACAGAAATTGCATCCGGATTCAATACAAAATTCACAATGCCTATTTATATTGACGAGAGTAACCTTTCGGAGTATCTGTTTCTTAACTCTTCCCTGGGGGCTCAGTGTTAGACTCCGATGCACCACAGCAGGTTTACTTCATCCCTTCGACCATCATATTGACGATGAAACACAGAAATTGCATCGGGAATCAATAGAAAATTCACAATGCCGATTTATATTGACGAGAGTAACGTTTCGGGCAGTCTGGTTTTTTGGTTCTTCCCTGGGGGCTCAGTGTTAGACTCCGATGCACCACAGCAGGTTTACTGTATCCCTTCGACCATCATATTGACGATGAAACACAGAAATTGCATCCGGATTCAATACAAAATTCACAATGCCTATTTATAGTGACGAGAGTAACGTTTCGGAATATCATTTCTTAACTCTTCCCTGGGGGCTCAGTGTTAGACTCCGATGCACCACAGCAGGTTTACTGTATCCCTTCGACCATCATATTGACGATGAAACACAGAAATTGCATCGGGAATCAATAGAAAATTCACAATGCCGATTTATATTGACGAGAGTAACGTTTCGGGTAGGCTGCTTTTTGGCTCTTCCCTGAGGGATCAGTGTTAGACTCCGATGCACCACAGCAGGTTTACTGTATTCCGTCGACGATCATATTGACGATGAAACACAGAAATTGCATCGGGAATCATTAGAAAATTCACAATGCCGATTTATATTGACGAGAGTAACGTTTCGGGCAGTCTGGTTTTTTGGTTCTTCCCTGGGGGCTCAGTGTTAGACTCCGATGCAGGAAAGCAGGTTTACTGTATCCCTTCGACCATCATATTAACGATGAAACACAGAAATTGCATCCGGATTCAATACAAAATTCACAATGCCTATTTATATTGACGAGAGTAATGTATCGGAGTGTCTGTTATTTAACTCTTCCTTGGGGGCTCAGTGTTAGACTCCGATGCACCACAGCAGGTTTACTGTATCCCTTCGACCATCATATTGACGATGAAACACAGAAATTGCATCGGGAATCAATACCAAATTTACAATACCTATTTATATTGACGAGAGTAACGTTTCGGGTAGGCTGCTTTTTGGCTCTTCCCTGAGGGATCAGTGTTAGACTCCGAAGCACCACAGCAGGTTTACTGTATTCCTTCGACGATCATATTGAAGTTGAAACACAGAAATTGCATCGGGAATCAATACCAAATTCACAATGCCGATTTATTTTGACGAGAGTAACGTTTCGGGGAGTCTGTATTTTGGCTCTTCCCTGGGGGCTCGGTGTTAGACTCCGATGCACCACAGCAGGTTTACTGTATCCCTTCGACCATCACATTGACGATGAAACAGAGAAATTGCATCGGGAATCAATACCAAATTCACAATACCGATTTATATTGACGAGAGTAACGTTTCGGGGAGACTGTTTTTTGGCTCTTCCCTGGGGGCTCAGTGTTAGACTCCGATGTAGCAAAGCAGGTTTACTGTATTCCTTCGACCATCATATTGACGATGAAACACAGAAATTGCATCCGGATTCAATACAAAATTCACAATGCCTATTTATAGTGACGAGAGTAACGTTTCGTAGTATGTGTTTCTTAACTCTTCCCTGGGGGCTCAGTGTTAGACTCCGATGCACCACAGCAGGTTTACTGTATCCCTTCGACCATCATATTTGACGATGAAACACAGAAATTGCATCGGGAATCAATAGAAAATTCACAATGCCGATTTATATTGACGAGAGTAACGTTTCGGGTAGGCTGCTTTTTGGCTCTTCCCTGAGGGATCAGTGTTAGACTCCGATGCACCACAGCAGGTTTACTGTATTCCTTCGACGATCATATTGACGATGAAACACAGAAATTGCATCGGGAAGCATTAGAAAATTCACAATGCCGAATTATATTGACGAGAGTAACGTTTCGGGCAGTCTGGTTTTTTGGTTCTTCCCTGGGGGCTCAGTGTTAGACTCCGATGCAGAAAAGCAGGTTTACTGTATCCCTTCGACCATCATATTGACGATGAAACACAGAAATTGCATCGGGAATCAATAGAAAATTCACAATACCGATTTATATTGACGAGAGTAACGTTTCGGATAGGCTGCTTTTTGGTTCTTCCCTGAGGGATCAGTGTTAGTCTCCGATGCACCACAGCAGGTTTACTGTATCCCTTCGACCATCATATTGACGATGAAACACAGAAATTGCATCCGGATTCAATACAAAATTCACAATGCCTATTTATATTGGCGAGAGTAACGTTTCGGGTAGGCTGCTATTTGTATCTTCCCTGAGGGATCAGTGTTAGACTCCGATGCACCACAGCAGGTTTACGGAATTCCTTCGACGATCATATTGAAGATGAAACACAGAAATTGCATCGGGAATCAATACCAAATTCACAATGCCGATTTATATTCACGAGAGTAACGTTTCGGGGAGTCTGTTTTTTGGCTCTTCCTTGGGGGCTCAGTGTTAGACTCCGATGCACCACAGCAGGATTACTGTATCCCTTCGACCATCACATTGACGAAGAAACAGAGAAATTGCATCGGGAATCAATACCAAATTCACAATACCGATTTATATTGACGAGAGTAACGTTTCGGGGAGTCTGTTTTTTGGCTCTTCCCTGGGGGCTCGGTGCTAGACTCCGATGCACCACAGCAGGTTTACTGTATCCCTTCGACGATAATATTGAAGATGAAACACAGAAATTGCATCAGGAATCAATACAAAATTCACAATACCGATTTATATTGACGAGAGTAACGTTTCGGGCAGTCTGGTTTTTTGGTTCTTCCCTGGGGGCTCAGTGTTAGACTCCGATGCACCACAGCAGGTTTACTGTATCCCTTCGACGATCATATTGATGATGAAACACAGAAATTGCATCGGGAATCAATACAAAATTCACAATATCGATTTATATTGACGAGAGTAACGTTTCGGGCTATCTGGTTTATTGGTTCTTCCCTGGGGGCTCAGTGTTAGACTCCGCTGCAGCAAAGCAGGTTCACTGAATCCCTTCGACCATCACATTGACGATGAAACACAGAAATTACATCGGGAAAAAATACAAAATTCACAATGCCGATTTATATTGACGAGAGTAACGTTTCGGGTAGGCTGCTTTTTGGCTCTTCCCTGAGGGATCAGTGTTAGACTCCGATGCACCACAGCAGGTTTACTGTATCCCTTCGACGATCATATTGAAGATGAAACACAGAAATTGCATCGGGAATCAATACAAAATTTACAATACCGATTTATATTGACGAGAGTAACGATTCGGGCAGTCTGGTTCTTTTGTTCTTCCCTGGGGGCTCAGTGTTAGACTCCGATGCACCACAGCAGGTTTACTGTATTCCTTCGACCATCACATTGACGATGAAACAGAGAAATTGCATCGGGAATCAATACAAAATTCACAATACCGTTTTATATTGACGAGAGTAACGTTTCGGGCAGTCTGGTTTTTCGGTTCTTCCCTGGGACTCAGTGTTAGACTCCGATGCTCACAGCCGGTTTACTGTATTCCTTCGACCATCACATTGACGATGAAACAGAGAAATTGCATCGGGAATCAATACAAAATTGACAATATCGATTTATATTGCGAGAGTAACGTTTCGGGCAATCTGGTTTTTTGGTTCTTCCCTGGGGGCTCAGTGTTAGACTCCGCTGCAGCAAAGCAGGTTCACTGAATCCCTTCGATCATCACATTGACGATGAAACACAGAAATTACATCGGGAATCAATACAAAATTCACAATGCCGATTTGTATTGACGAGAGTAACGTTTCGGGTAGGCTGCTTTTTGGCTCTTCCCTGAGGGATCAGTGTTAGACTCCGATGCACCACAGCAGGTTTACTGTATCCCTTCGACGATCATATTGAAGGTGAAACACAGAAATTGCATCGGGAATCAATACAAAATTTACAATACCGATTTATATTGACGAGAGTAACGTTTTGGGCAGTCTGGTTATTTGGTTCTTCCCTGGGGGCTCAGTGTTAGACTCCGATACACCACAGCAGGTTTACTGTATTCCTTCGACCATCACATTGACGATGAAACAGAGAAATTGCATCGGGAATCAATACAAAATTCACAATACCGATTTATATAGACGAGAGTAACGTTTTGGGCAGTCTGGTTTTTTGGTTCTTCCCTGGGGGCTCAGTGTTAGACTCCGATGCACCACAGCAGGTTTACTGTATTCCTTCGACCATCACATTGACGATGAAACAGAGAAATTGCATCGGGAATCAATACAAAATTCACAATACCAATTTATATTGACGAGAGTAACGTTTCGGGCAGTCTGGTTCTTTTGTTCTTCCCTGGGGGCTCAGTGTTAGACTCCGATGCACGACAGCAGGTTTACTGTATTCCTTCGACCATCACATTGACGATGAAACAGAGAAATTGCATCGGGAATAAATACAAAATTCACAATACCGTTTTATATTGACGAGAGTAACGTTTCGGGCAGTCTGGTTTTTCGGTTCTTCCCTGGGGGCTCAGTGTTAGACTCCGATGCACCGCAGCAGGTTTACTGTATTCCTTCGACCATCACATTGACGATGAAACAGAGAAATTGCATCGGGAATCAATACAAAATTCACAATACCGATTTTATTGACGAGAGTAACGTTTCGGGCAGTCTGGTTTTTTGGTTCTTCCCTGGGGGCTCAGTGTTAGACTCCGATGCAGCAAAGCAGGTTTACTGTATCCCTTCGACCATCATATTGACGATGAAACGCAGAAATTGCATCCGGATTCAATAGAAAATTCACAATGCCTATTTAAATTGACGAGAGTAACGTTACGGGTAGTCTGGTTCTTTGGTACTTCCCTGGGGGCTCAGTGTTAGACTCCGATGCAGCAAAGCAGGTTTACTGTATACCTTCGACCATCATATTGACGATGATACACAGAAATTGCATCCGGATTCAATACAAAATTCACAATGCCTATTTATATTGACGAGAGTAACGTTTTGGTCAGTCTGGTTATTTGGTTCATCCCTGGGGGCTCAGTGTTAGACTCCGATGCACCACAGCAGGTTTACTGTATTCCTTCGACCATCACGTTGACGATGAAACAGAGAAATTGCATCGGGAATCAATACAAAATTCACAATACCGATTTATATTGACGAGAGTAACGTTTCGGGCAGTCTGGTTCTTTTGTTCTTCCCTGGGGGCTCAGTGTTAGACTCCGATGCACCACAGCAGGTTTACTGTATTCCTTCGACCATCACATTGACGATGAAACAGAGAAATTGCATCGGGAATCAATACATAATTCACAATACCGATTTATATTGACGAGAGTAACGTTTCGGGCAGTCTGGTTTTTCGGTTCTTCCCTGGGGGCTCAGTGTTAGACTCCGATGCACCACAGCAGGTTTACTGTATTCCTTCGACCATCACATTGAAGATGAAACAGAGAAATTGCATCGGGAATCAATGCAAAATTCACAATATCGATTTATATTGCGAGAGTAACCTTTCGGGCAATCTGGTTTTTTGGTTCTTCCCTGGGGGCTCAGTGTTTGACTCCGCTGCAGCAAAGCAGGTTCACTGAATCCCTTCGACCATCATATTGACGATGAAACACAGAAATTACATCGGGAATCAATACAAAATTCACAATGCCGATTTATATTGACGAGAGTAACGTTTCGGGTAGGCTGCTTTTTGGCTCTTCCCTGAGGGATCAGTGTTAGACTCCGATGCAGCAAAGCAGGTTTACTGTATCCCTTCGACCATCATATTGACGATGAAACACAGAAATTGCATCCGGATTCAATACAAAATTCACAATGCCTATTTATATTGACGAGAGTAACCTTTCGGAGTATCTGTTTCTTAACTCTTCCCTGGGGGCTCAGTGTTAGACTCCGATGCACCACAGCAGGTTTACTTCATCCCTTCGACCATCATATTGACGATGAAACACAGAAATTGCATCGGGAATCAATAGAAAATTCACAATGCCGATTTATATTGACGAGAGTAACGTTTCGGGCAGTCTGGTTTTTTGGTTCTTCCCTGGGGGCTCAGTGTTAGACTCCGATGCACCACAGCAGGTTTACTGTATCCCTTCGACCATCATATTGACGATGAAACACAGAAATTGCATCCGGATTCAATACAAAATTCACAATGCCTATTTATAGTGACGAGAGTAACGTTTCGGAATATCATTTCTTAACTCTTCCCTGGGGGCTCAGTGTTAGACTCCGATGCACCACAGCAGGTTTACTGTATCCCTTCGACCATCATATTGACGATGAAACACAGAAATTGCATCGGGAATCAATAGAAAATTCACAATGCCGATTTATATTGACGAGAGTAACGTTTCGGGTAGGCTGCTTTTTGGCTCTTCCCTGAGGGATCAGTGTTAGACTCCGATGCACCACAGCAGGTTTACTGTATTCCGTCGACGATCATATTGACGATGAAACACAGAAATTGCATCGGGAATCATTAGAAAATTCACAATGCCGATTTATATTGACGAGAGTAACGTTTCGGGCAGTCTGGTTTTTTGGTTCTTCCCTGGGGGCTCAGTGTTAGACTCCGATGCAGGAAAGCAGGTTTACTGTATCCCTTCGACCATCATATTAACGATGAAACACAGAAATTGCATCCGGATTCAATACAAAATTCACAATGCCTATTTATATTGACGAGAGTAATGTATCGGAGTGTCTGTTATTTAACTCTTCCTTGGGGGCTCAGTGTTAGACTCCGATGCACCACAGCAGGTTTACTGTATCCCTTCGACCATCATATTGACGATGAAACACAGAAATTGCATCGGGAATCAATACCAAATTTACAATACCTATTTATATTGACGAGAGTAACGTTTCGGGTAGGCTGCTTTTTGGCTCTTCCCTGAGGGATCAGTGTTAGACTCCGAAGCACCACAGCAGGTTTACTGTATTCCTTCGACGATCATATTGAAGATGAAACACAGAAATTGCATCGGGAATCAATACCAAATTCACAATGCCGATTTATTTTGACGAGAGTAACGTTTCGGGGAGTCTGTATTTTGGCTCTTCCCTGGGGGCTCGGTGTTAGACTCCGATGCACCACAGCAGGTTTACTGTATCCCTTCGACCATCACATTGACGATGAAACAGAGAAATTGCATCGGGAATCAATACCAAATTCACAATACCGATTTATATTGACGAGAGTAACGTTTCGGGGAGACTGTTTTTTGGCTCTTCCCTGGGGGCTCAGTGTTAGACTCCGATGTAGCAAAGCAGGTTTACTGTATTCCTTCGACCATCATATTGACGATGAAACACAGAAATTGCATCCGGATTCAATACAAAATTCACAATGCCTATTTATAGTGACGAGAGTAACGTTTCGTAGTATGTGTTTCTTAACTCTTCCCTGGGGGCTCAGTGTTAGACTCCGATGCACCACAGCAGGTTTACTGTATCCCTTCGACCATCATATTTGACGATGAAACACAGAAATTGCATCGGGAATCAATAGAAAATTCACAATGCCGATTTATATTGACGAGAGTAACGTTTCGGGTAGGCTGCTTTTTGGCTCTTCCCTGAGGGATCAGTGTTAGACTCCGATGCACCACAGCAGGTTTACTGTATTCCTTCGACGATCATATTGACGATGAAACACAGAAATTGCATCGGGAAGCATTAGAAAATTCACAATGCCGAATTATATTGACGAGAGTAACGTTTCGGGCAGTCTGGTTTTTTGGTTCTTCCCTGGGGGCTCAGTGTTAGACTCCGATGCAGAAAAGCAGGTTTACTGTATCCCTTCGACCATCATATTGACGATGAAACACAGAAATTGCATCCGGGTCAATACAAAATTCACAATGCCTATTTATATTGACGAGAGCAACGTTTCGGAATATCTGTCCCTTAACTCTTCCCTGGGGGCTCAGTGTTAGACTCCGATGCACCACAGCAGGTTTACTGCATCCCTTCGACCATCATATTGACGATGAAACACAGAAATTGCATCGGGAATCAATAGAAAATTCACAATGCCGATTTATATTGACGAGAGTAACGTTTCGGGTAGGCTGCTTTTTGGCTCTTCCCTGAGGGATCAGTGTTAGACTCCGATGCACCACAGCAGGTTTACTGTATTCCTTCGACCATCACATTGACGATGAAACAGAGAAATTGCATCGGGAATCAATACAAAATTCACAATACCGATTTATATTGACGAGAGTAAGGTTTCGGGCAGTCTGGTTATTTGGTTCTTCCCTGGGGGCTCAGTCTTAGACTCCGATGCACCACTGCAGGTTTACTGTATCCCTTCGACGATCATATTGATGATGAAACAGAGAAATTGCATCGGGAATCAATACAAAATGCACAATACCGATTTATATTGACGAGAGTAACGTTTCGGGCAGTCTGGTTTTTCGGTTCTTCCCTGGGGGCTCAGTGTTAGACTCCGATGCACCACAGCAGGTTTACTGTATTCCTTCGACATCACATTGACGATGAAACAGAGAAATTGCATCGGGAATCAATACAAAATTCACAATACCGATTTATATTGACGAGAGTAACGTTTCGGGCAGTCTGGTTTTTTGGTTCTTCCCTGGGGGCTCAGTGTTAGACTCCGATGCAGCAAAGCAGGTTCACTGAATCCCTTCGACCATCACATTGACGATGAAACACAGAAATTACATTGGGAATCAATACCAAATTCACAATACCGATTTATATTGACGAGAGTAACGTTTCGGAGTGTCTGTTTTTTAATTCTTCCCTGGGGGCTCAGTGTTAGACTCCGATGCACCACAGCAGGTTTACTGTATCCCTTCGACCATCATATTGACGATGAAACACAGAAATTGCATCGGGAATCAATACCAAATTCACAATACCGATTTATATTGACGAGAGTAACGTTTCGGGTAGGCTGCTTTTGGCTCTTCCCTGAGGGATCAGTGTTAGACTCCGATGCACCATAGCAGGTTTACTGTATTCCTTCAACGAACATATTGAAGATGAAACACAGAAATTGCATCGGGAATCAATAGAAAATTCACAATGCCGATTTATATTGACGAGAGTAACGTTTCGGATAGGCTGCTTTTTGGTTCTTCCCTGAGGGCTCAGTGTTAGACTCCGATGCACCACAGCTGGTTTACTGTATCCCTTCGACCATCATATTGACGATGAAACACAGAAATTGCATCCGGATTCAATACAAAATTCACAATGCCTATTTATAGTGACGAGAGTAACGTTTCGGAGTATCTATTTCTTAACTCTTCCCTGGGGGCTCAGTGTTAGACTCCGATGCACCACAGCAGGTTTACTGTATCCCTTCGACGATCATATTGACGATGAAACTCAGAAATTGCATCGGGAATCATTAGAAAATTCACAATGCCGATTTATATTGACGAGAGTAACGTTTCGGGCAGTCTGGTTTTTTGGTTCTTCCCTGGGGGCTCAGTGTTAGACTCCGATGCAGGAAAGCAGGTTTACTGTATCCCTTCGACCATCATATTAACGATGAAACACAGAAATTGCATCCGGATTCAATACAAAATTCACAATGCCTATTTATATTGACGAGAGTAATGTTTCGGAGTGTCTGTTATTTAACTCTTCCTTGGGGGCTCAGTGTTAGACTCCGATGCACCACAGCAGGTTTACTGTATCCCTTCGACCATCATATTGACGATGAAACACAGAAATTGCATCGGGAATCAATACCAAATTTACAATACCTATTTATATTGACGAGAGTAACGTTTCGGGTAGGCTGCTTTTTGGCTCTTCCCTGAGGGATCAGTGTTAGACTCCGAAGCACCACAGCAGGTTTACTGTATTCCTTCGACGATCATATTGAAGATGAAACACAGAAATTGCATCGGGAATCAATACCAAATTCACAATGCCGATTTATATTGACGAGAGTAACGTTTCGGGGAGTCTGTATTTTGGCTCTTCCCTGGGGGCTCGGTGTTAGACTCCGATGCACCACAGCAGGTTTACTGTATCCCTTCGACCATCACATTGACGATGAAACAGAGAAATTGCATCGGGAATCAATACCAAATTCACAATACCGATTTATATTGACGAGAGTAACGTTTCGGGGAGACTGTTTTTTGCCTCATCCCTGGGGGCTCAGTGTTAGACTCCGATGTAGCAAAGCAGGTTTACTGTATTCCTTCGACGATCATATTGAAGATGAAACAGAGGCCGGCCGCGGTGGTCTAGCGGTTCTGGCGCTGCAGTCCGGAACCGCGGGACTGCTACGGTCGCAGGTTCGAATCCTGCCTCGGGCATGGGTGTGTGTGATGTCCTTAGGTTAGTTAGGTTTAAGTAATTCTAAGTCCTAGGGGACTTATGAACTAAGATGTTGAGTCCCATAGTGCTCAGAGCCATTTGAACCATTTGAACCATGAAACAGAGAAATTGCATCGGGAATCAATACAAAATGCACAATACAGATTTATATTGACGAGAGTAACGTTTCGGGCAGTCTGGTTTTTCGGTTCTTCCCTGGGGGCTCAGTGTTAGACTCCGATGCACCACAGCAGGTTTACTGTATTCCTTCGACCATCACATTGTCGATGAAACAGAGAAATTGCATCGGGAATCAATACAAAATTCACAATACCGATTTATATTGACGAGAGTAACGTTTCGGGCAGTCTGGTTTTTTGGTTCTTCCCTGGGTGCTCAGTGTTAGACTCCGATGCAGCAAAGCAGGTTCACTGAATCCCTTCGACCATCACATTGACGATGAAACACAGAAATTACATCGGGAATCAATACCAAATTCGCAATACCGATTTATATTGACGAGAGTTACGTTTCGGGGCGTCTGTTTTTCAACTGTTCCCTGGGGGCTCAGTGTTAGACTCCGATGCACCACAGCAGGTTTACTGTATCCCTTCGAGCATCATATTGACGATGAAACACAGAAATTGCATCGGGAATCAATACCAAATTCACAATACCGATTTATATTGACGAGAGTAACGTTTCGGGTAGGCTGCTTTTTGGTTCTTCCCTGAGGGATCAGTGTTAGACTCCGATGCACCACAGCAAATTTACTGTATTCCTTCGACGATCATATTGAAGATGAAACTCAGAAATTGCATCGGGAATCAATACAAAATTCACAATATCGATTTTAATTGACGAGAGTAACTTTTCGGGCAATCTGGTTCTTTGGTTCTTCCCTGGGGGCTCAGTGTTAGACTCCGTTGCAGCAAAGCAAGTTCACTGAATCCCTTCGACCATCACATTGACGATGAAACACAGAAATTACATCGGGAATCAATACAAAATTCACAATGCCGATTTATATTGACGAGAGTAACGTTTCGGGGAGTCTGTTTTTTGGCTCTTCCCTGGGGGCTCAGTGTTAGACTCCGATGCACCACAGCAGGTTTACTGCATCCCTTCGACCATCATATTGACGATGAAACACAGAAATTGCATCGGCAATCAATAGAAAATTCACAATACCGATTTATATTGACGAGAGTAACGTTTCGGGCAGTCTGGTTTTTTGGTTCTTCCCTGGGGGCTCAGTGTTAGACTCCGATGCACCACAGCAGGTTTACTGTATCCCTTCGACGATCATATTGAAGATGAAACACAGAAATTGCATCGGGAATCAATACAAAATTCACAATACCGATTTATATTGACGAGAGTAATGTTTCGGGCAATCTGGTCTTTTGGTTCTTCCCTGGGGGCTCAGTGTTAGACTCCGTTGCAGCAAAGTAGGTTCACTGAATCCCTTCGACCATCACATTGACGATGAAACACAGAAATTACATCGGGAATCAATACAAAATTCACAATGCCGATTTATATTGACGAGAGTAACGTTTCGGGTAGGCTACTTTTTGGCTCTTCCCTGAGGGATCAGTGTTAGACTCCGATGCACCACAGCAGGTTTACTGTATCCCTTCGACGATCATATTGAAGATGAAACACAGAAATTGCATCGGGAATCAATACAAAATTCACAATACCGATTTATATTGGCGAGAGTAACGTTTCGGGCAGTCTGTTTATTTGGTTCTTCCCTGGGGGCTCAGTGTTAGACTCCGATGCACCACAGCAGGTTTACTGTATTCCTTCGACCATCACATTGACGATGAAACAGAGAAATTGCATCGGGAATCAATACAAAATTCACAATACCGATTTATATTGACGAGAGTAACGATTCGGGCAGTCTGGTTCTTTTGTTCTTCCCTGGGGCTCAGTGTTAGACTCCGATGCACCACAGCAGGTTTACTGTATTCCTTCGACCATCACATTGACGATGAAACAGAGAAATTGCATCGGGAATCAATACAAAATTCACAATACCGATTTATATTGACGAGAGTAACGTTTCGGGCAGTCTGAATATTTGGTTCTTCCCTGGGGGCTCAGTGTTAGACTCCGATGCACCACAGCAGGTTTACTGTATCCCTTCGACGATCATATTGAAGATGAAACAGAGAAATTGCATCGGGAATCAATACAAAATTCACAATACCGATTTATATTGACGAGAGTAACGTTTCGGGCAGTCTGGTTTTTCGGTTCTTCCCTGGGGGCTCAGTGTTAGACTCCGATGCACCACAGCAGGTTTACTGTATTCCTTCGACCATCACATTGACGATGAAACAGAGAAATTGCATCGGGAATCAATACAAAATTCACAATACCGATTTATATTGACGAGAGTAACGTTTCGGGCAGTCTGGTTCTTCAGTTCTTCCCTGGGGGCTCAGTGTTAGACTCCGATGCACCACAGCAGGTTTACTGTATTCCTTCGACCATCACATTGACGATGAAACAGAGAAGTTGCATCGGGAATCAATACAATATTCACAATACCGATTTATATTGACGAGAGAAACGTTTCGGGCAGTCTGGTTCTTTGGTTCTTCCCTGGGGGCTCAGTGTTAGACTCCGATGCAGCAAAGCAGGTTCACTGAATCCCTTCGACCATCACATTGACGATGAAACACAGAAATTACATCGGGAATCAATACCAAATTCACAATACCGATTTATATTGACGAGAGTAACGTTTCGGAGCGTCTTTTTTTCAACTCTTCCCTGGGGGCTCAGTATTAGACTCCGATGCACCACAGCAGGTTTACTGTATCCCTTCGAGCATCATATTGACGATGAAACATTGAAATTGCATCGGGAATCAATACCAAATTCACAATACCGATTTATATTGACGAGAGTAACGTTTCGGGTAGGCTGCTTTTTGGTTCTTCCCTAAAGGGATCAGTGTTAGACTCCGATGCACCACAGCAATTTTACTGTATTCCTTCGACGATCATATTGAAGATGAAACTCAGAAATTGCATCGGGAATCAATACAAAATTCACAATATCGATTTATATTGACGAGAGTAACTTTTCGGGCAATCTGGTTCTTTGGTTCTTCCCTGGGGGCTCAGTGTTAGACTCCGTTGCAGCAAAGCAGGTTCACTGAATCCCTTCGACCATCACATTGACGATGAAACACAGAAATTACATCGGGAATCAATACAAAATTCACAATGCCGATTTATATTGACGAGAGTAACGTTTCGGGGAGTCTGTTTTTTGGCTCTTCCCTGGGGGCTCAGTGTTATACTCCGATGCACCACAGCAGGTTTACTGTATCCCTTCGACGATAATATTGAAGATGAAACACAGAAATTGCATCGGGAATCAATACAAAATTCACAATACCGATTTATATTGACGAGAGTAACGTTTCGGGCAGTCTGGTTTTTTGGTTCTTCCCTGGGGGCTCAGTGTTAGACTCCGATGCACCACAGCAGGTTTACTGTATCCCTGCGACGATCATATTGAAGATGAAACACAGAAATTGCATTGGGAATCAATACAAAATTCACAATACCGATTTATATTGACGAGACTAATGTTTCGGGCAGTCTGGTCTTTTGGTTCTTCCCTGGGGGCTCAGTGTTAGACTCCGTTGCAGCAAAGTAGGTTCACTGAATCCCTTCGACCATCACATTGACGATGAAACACAGGAATTACATCGGGAGTCAATACAAAATTCACAATGCCGATTTATATTGACGAGAGTAACGTTTCGGGTAGGCTACATTTTGGCTCTTCCCTGAGGGATCAGTGTTAGACTCCGATGCACCACAGCAGGTTTACTGTATCCCTTCGACGATCATAATGAAGATGAAACACAGAAATTGCATCGGGAATCAATACAAAATTCACAATACCGATTTATATTGGCGAGAGTAACGTTTTGGGCAGTCTGTTTATTTGGTTCTTCCCTGGGGGCTCAGTGTTAGACTCCGATGCACCACAGCAGGTTTACTGTATTCCTTCGACCATCACATTGACGATTAAACAGAGAAATTGCATCGGGAATCAATATAAAATTCACAATACCGATTTATATTGACGAGAGTAACGTTTCGGGCAGTCTGTTTTTTCGGTTCTTCCCTGGGGGCTCAGTGTTAGACTCCGATGCACCACAGCAGGTTTACTGTATTCCTTCGACCATCACATTGACGATGAAACAGAGAAATTGCATCGGGAATCAATACAAAATTCACAATACCGATTTATATTGACGAGAGTAACGTTTCGGGCAGTCTGGTTCTTTTGTTCTTCCCTGGGGCTCAGTGTTAGACTCCGATGCACCACAGCAGGTTTACTGTATTCCTTCGACCATCACATTGACGATGAAACAGAGAAATTGCATCGGGAATCAATACAAAATTCACAATACCGATTTATATTGACGAGAGTAACGTTTCGGGCAGTCTGAATATTTGGTTCTTCCCTGGGGGCTCAGTGTTAGACTCGGATGCACCACAGCAGGTTTACTGTATCCCTTCGACGATCATATTGAAGATGAAACAGAGAAATTGCATCGGGAATCAATACAAAATTCACAATACCGATTTATATTGACGAGAGTAACGTTTCGGGCAGTCTGGTTTTTCGGTTCTTCCCTGGGGGCTCAGTGTTAGACTCCGATGCACCACAGCAGGTTTACTGTATTCCTTCGACCATCACATTGACGATGAAACAGAGAAATTGCATCGGGAATCAATACAAAATTCACAATACCGATTTATATTGACGAGAGTAACGTTTCGGGCAGTCTGGTTCTTCAGTTCTTCCCTGGGGGCTCAGTGTTAGACTCCGATGCACCACAGCAGGTTTACTGTATTCCTTCGACCATCACATTGACGATGAAACAGAGAAGTTGCATCGGGAATCAATACAATATTCACAATACCGATTTATATTGACGAGAGTAACGTTTCGGGCAGTCTGGTTTTTTGGTTCTTCCCTGGGGGCTCAGTGTTAGACTCCGATGCAGCAAAGCAGGTTCACTGAATCCCTTCGACCATCACATTGACGATGAAACACAGAAATTACATCGGGAATCAATACCAAATTCACAATACCGATTTATATTGACGAGAGTAACGTTTCGGGGAGTCTGTTTTTGGCTCTTCCCTGGGGGCTCAGTGTTAGACTCCGATGCACCACAGCAGGTTTACTGTATCCCTTCGACGATCATATTGAAGATGAAACACAGAAATTGCATCGGGATTCAATTCAAAAATCACAATGCCTTTTTATATTGACGAGAGTAACGTTTCGGGTAGGCTGCTTTTTGGCTCTTCCCTGAGGGATCAGTGTTAGACTCCGATGCACCACAGCAGTTTTACTGTATCCCTTCGACGATAATATTGAAGATGAAACACAGAAATTGCATCGGGAATCAGTACAAAATTCACAATACCGATTTATATTGACGAGAGTAACGTTTGGGGCAGTCTGGTTCTTTGGTTCTTCCCTGGGGGCTCAGTGTTAGACTCCGATGCACCACAGCAGGTTTACTGTATTCCTTCGACGATCATATTGAAGATGAAACACAGAAATTGCATCGGGAATCAATACAAAATTCACAATACCGATTTATATTGACGAGAGTAACGTTTCGGGCAGTCTGGTTCTTTTGTTCTTCCCTGGGGGCTCAGTGTTAGACTCCGATGCACCACAGCAGGTTTACTGTATTCCTTCGACCATCACATTGACGATGAAACAGAGAAATTGCATCGGGAGTCAATACAAAATTCACAATACCGATTTATATTGACGAGAGTAACGTTTCGGGCAGTCTGGTTATTTGGTTCTTCCCTGGGGGCTCAGTGTTAGACTCCGATGCACCACAGAAGGTTTACTGTATCCCTTCGACGATCATATTGACGATGAAACAGAGAAATTGCATCGGGAATCAACACAAAATTCACAATATCGATTTATATTGACGAGAGTAACGTTTCGGGCAATCTGGTTCTTTGGTTCTTCCCTGGGGGCTCAGTGTTAGACTCCGTTGCAGCAAAGCAGGTTCACGGAATCCCTTCGACCATCACATTGACGATGAAACACAGAAATTACATCGGGAATCAATACAAAATTCACAATACCGATTTATATTGACGAGAGTAACGTTTCGGGCAGTCTGGTTTTTTGGTTCTTCCCTGGGGACTCAGTGCTAGACTCCGATGCACCACAGCAGGTTTACTGTATCCCTTCGACGATCATATTGAAGATGAAACACAGAAATTGCATCGGGAATCAATACAAAATTCACAATATCGATTTATATTGACGAGAGTAACGTTTCGGGCAATCTGGTTCTTTGGTTCTTCCCTGGGGGCTCAGTGTTAGACTCCGTTGCAGCAAAGCAGGTTCACTGAATCCCTTCGACCATCACATTGACGATGAAACACAGAAATTACATCGGGAAACAATACAAAATTCACAATGCCGATTTATATTGACGAGAGTAACGTTTCGGGTAGGCTGCTTTTTGGCTCTTCCCTTAGGGATCAGTGTTAGACTCCGATGCACCACAGCAGGTTTACTGTATCCCTTCGACGATCATATTGAAGATGAAACAGAGAAATTGCATCGGGAATCAATACAAAATTCACAATACCGATTTATATTGACGAGAGTAACGTTTCGGGCAGTCTGGTTTTTCGGTTCTTCCCTGGGGTCTCAGTGTTAGACTCCGATGCACCACAGCAGGTTTACTGTATTCCTTCGACCATCACATTGACGATGAAACAGAGAAATTGCATCGGGAATCAATACAAAATTCACAATACCGATTTATATTGACGAGAGTGACGATTCGGGGAGTCTGTTTTTTGGCTCTTCCCTGGGGGCTCAGTGTTAGACTCCGATGCACCACACCAGGTTTACTGTATCCCATCGACCATAATATAGAAGATGAAACACAGAAATTGCGTCGGGAATCAATACAAAATTCACAATACCGATTTATATTGACGAGAGTAACGTTTCGGGCAGTCTGGTTTTTTGGTTCTTCCCTGGGGGCTCAGTGCTAGACTCCGATGCACCACAGCAGGTTTACTGTATCCCTTCGACGATCATATTGAAGATGAAACACAGAAATTGCATCGGGAATCAATACAAAATTCACAATATCGATTTATATTGACGAGAGTAACGTTTCGGGCAATCTGGTTTTTTGGTTCTTCCCTGGGGGCTCAGTGTTAGACTCCGATGCAGCAAAGCAGGTTCAATGAATCCCTTCGACCATCACATTGACGATGAAACACAGAAATTACATCGGGAATCAATACCAAATTCACAATACCGATTTATATTGACGAGAGTAACGTTTCGGAGCGTCTGTTTTTCAACTCTTCCCTGGGGGCTCAGTGTTAGACTCCGATGCACCACAGCAGGTTTACTGTATCCCTTCGACGATAATATTGAAGATGAAACACAGAAATTGCATCGGGAATCAATACAAAATTCACAATATCGATTTATATTGACGAGAGTAACTTTTCGGGCAATCTGATTTTTTGGTTCTTCCCTGGGGGCTCAGTGTTAGACTCCGTTGCAGCAAAGCAGGTTCACTGAATCCCTCCGACCATCACATTGACGATGAAACACAGAAATTACATCGGGAATCAATACAAAATTCACAATGCCGATTTATATTGACGAGAGTAACGTTTCGGGGGGTCTGTTTTTTGGCTCTTCCCTGGGGGCTCAGTGTTATACTCCGATGCACCACAGCAGGTTTACTGTATCCCTTCGACGATAATATTGAAGATGAAACACAGAAATTGCATCGGGAATCAATACAAAATTCACAATACCGATTTATATTGACGAGAGTAACGTTTCGGGCAGTCTGGTTTTTTGGTTCTTCCCTGGGGGCTCAGTGTTAGATTCCGATGCACCACAGCAGGTTTACTGTATCCCTTCGACGATCATATTGAAGATGAAACACAGAAATTGCATCGGGAATCAATACAAAATTCACAATATCTATTTATATTGACGAGAGTAATGTTTCGTGCAATCTGGTTTTTGGTTCTTCCCTGGGGGCTCAGTGTTAGACTCCGTTGCAGCAAAGTAGGTTCACTGAATCCCGTCGACCATCACATTGACGATGAAACAGAAATTACATCGGGAATCAATACAAAATTCACAATGCCGACTTATATTGACGAGAGTAACGTTTCGGGTAGGCTACCTTTTGGCTCTTCCCTGAGGGATCAGTGTTAGACTCCGATGCACCACAGCAGGTTTACTGTATCCCTTAGACGATCGTATTGAAGATGAAACACAGAAATTGCATCGGGAATCAATACAAAATTCACAATACCGATTTATATTGGCGAGAGTAACGTTTTGGGCAGTCTGTTTATTTGGTTCTTCCCTGGGGGCTCAGTGTTAGACTCCGATGCACCACAGCAGGTTTACTGTATTCCTTCGACCATCACATTGACGATGAAACAGAGAAATTGCATCGGGAATCAATACAAAATTCACAATACCGATTTATATTGACGAGAGTAACGTTTCGGGCAGTCTGGCACTTTTGTTCTTCCCTGGGGCTCAGCTTTAGACTCCGATGCACCACAGCAGGTTTACTGTATTCCTTCGACCATCACATTGACGATGAAACAGAGAAATTACATCGGGAATCAATACAAAATTCACAATACCGATTTATATTGACGAGAGTAACGTTTCGGGCAGTCTGAATATTTGGTTCTTCCCTGGGGGCTCAGTGTTAGACTCCGATGCACCACAGCAGGTTTACTGTATCCCTTCGACGATCATATTGAAGATGAAACAGAGAAATTGCATCGGGAATCAATACAAAATTCACAATACCGATTTATATTGACGAGAGTAACGTTTCGGGCAGTCTGGTTTTTCGGTTCTTCCCTGGTGGCTCAGTGTTAGACTCCGATGCACCACAGCAGGTTTACTGTATTCCTTCGACCATCACATTGACGATGAAGCAGAGAAATTGCATCGGGAATCAATACCAAATTCTCAATACCGATTTATATTGACGAGAGTAACGTTTCGGGCAGTCTGGTTTTTCGGTTCTTCCCTGGGGGCTCAGTGTTAGACTCCGATGCACCACAGCAGGTTTACTGTATTCCTTCGACCATCACATTGACGATGAAACAGAGAAATCGCATCGGGAATCAATACAAAATTCACAATACCGATTTATATTGACGAGAGTAACGTTTCGGGCAGTCTGGTTTTTTGGCTCTTCCCTGGGGGCTCAGTGTTAGACTCCGATGCACCACAGCAGGTTTACTGTATCCCTTCGACGATCATATTGAAGATGAAACACAGAAATTGCATCGGGATTCAATACAAAATTCACAATGCCTATTTATATTGACGAGAGTAACGTTTCGGGTAGGCTGCTTTTTGGCTCTTCCCTGAGGGATCAGTGTTAGACTCCGATGCACCACAGCAGTTTTACTGTATCCCTTCGACGATAATATTGAAGATGAAACACAGAAATTGCATCGGGAATCAGTACAAAATTCACAATACCGATTTATATTGACGAGAGTAACGTTTGGGGCAGTCTGGTTCTTTGGTTCTTCCCTGGGGGCTCAGTGTTAGACTCCGATGCACCACAGCAGGTTTACTGTATCACTTCGACGATCATATTGAAGATGAAACACAGAAATTGCATCGGGAATCAATACAAAATTCACAATACCGATTTATATTGACGAGAGTAACGTTTCGGGCAGTCTGGTTCTTTTGTTCTTCCCTGGGGGCTCAGTGTTAGACTCCGATGCACCACAGCAGGTTTACTGTATTCCTTTGACCATCACATTAACGATGAAACAGAGAAATTGCATCGGGAGTCAATACAAAATTCACACTACCGATTTATATTGACGAGAGTAACGTTTCGGGCAGTCTGGTTATTTGGTTCTTCCCTGGGGTCTCAGTGTTAGACTCCGATGCACCACAGAAGGTTTACTGTATCCCTTCGACGATCATATTGAAGATGAAACAGAGAAATTGCATCGGGAATCGATACAAAATTCACAATACCGATTTATATTGACGAGAGTAACGTTTCGGGCAGTCTGGTTTTTCGGTTCTTCCCTAGGGGCTCAGTGTTAGACTCCGTTGCAGCAAAGCAGGTTCACTGAATCCCTTCGACCATCACATTGACGATGAAACACAGAAATTACATCGGGAATCAATACAAAATTAACAATGCCGATTTATATTGACGAGAGTAACGTTTCGGGTAGGCTGCCTTTTGGCTCTTCCCTGAGGGATCAGTGTTAGACTCCGATGCACCACAGCAGGTTTACTGTATCCCTTCGACAATCAAATTGAAGATGAAACACAGAAATTGCATCGGGAATCAATACAAAATTCACAATACCGATTTATATTGACGAGAGTAACGTTTTGGGCAGTCTGGTTATTTGGTTCTTCCCTGGGGGCTCAGTGTTAGACTCCGATGCACCACAGCAGGTTTACTGTATCCCTTCGACGATCATATTGAAGATGAAACAGAGAAATTGCATCGGGAATCAATACAAAATTCACAATACCGATTTATATTGACGAGAGTAACGTTTCGGGCAGTCTGGTTTTTCGGTTCTTCCCTGGGGGCTCAGTGTTAGACTCCGATGCACCACAGCAGGTTTACTGTATTCCTTCGACCATCACATTGACGATGAAACAGAGAAATTGCATCGGGAATCAATACAAAATTCACAATACCGATTTATATTGACGAGAGTAACGTTTCGGGCAGTCTGGTTTTTTGGTTCTTCCCTGGGGGCTCAGTGTTAGACTCCGATGCAGCAAAGCAGGTTCACTGAATCCCTTCGACCATCACATTGACGATGAAACACAAAAATTACATCTGGAATGAATACCAAATTCACAATACCGATTTATATTGACGAGAGTAACGTTTCGGAGTATCTGTTTTTTAACTCTTCCCTGGGGGCTCAGTGTTAGACTCCGATGCACCACAGCAGGTTTACTGTATCCCTTCGAGCATCATATTGACGATGAAACACAGAAATTGCATCGGGAATCAATACCAAATTCACAATACCGATTTATATTGACGAGAGTAACGTTTCGGGTAGGCTGCTTTTTGGTTCTTCCCTAAAGGGATCAGTGTTAGACTCCGATGCACCACAGCAAATTTACTGTATTCCTTCGACGATCATATTGAAGATGAAACTCAGAAATTGCATCGGGAATCAATACAAAATTCACAATATCGATTTATATTGACGAGAGTAACTTTTCGGGCAATCTGGTTCTTTGGTTCTTCCCTGGGGGCTCAGTGTTAGACTCCGTTGCAGCAAAGCAGGTTCACTGAATCCCTTCGACCATCACGTTGACGATGAAACACAGAAATTACATCGGGAATCAATACAAAATTCACAATGCCGATTTATATTGACGAGAGTAACGTTTCGGGGAGTCTGTTTTTTGGCACTTCCCTGGGGGCTCAGTGTTATACTCCGATGCACCACAGCAGGTTTACTGTATCCCTTCGACGATAATATTGAAGATGAAACACAGAAATTGCATCGGGAATCAATACAAAATTCACAATACCGATTTATATTGACGAGAGTAACGTTTCGGGCAGTCTGGTTTTTTGGTTCTTCCCTGGGGGCTCAGTGTTAGACTCCGATGCACCACAGCAGGTTTACTGTATCCCTTCGACGATCATATTGAAGATGAAACACAGAAATTGCATCGGGAATCAATACAAAATTCACAATACCGATTTATATTGACGAGACTAATGTTTCGGGCAATCTGGTCTTTTGGTTCTTCCCTGGGGGCTCAGTGTTAGACTCCGTTGCAGCAAAGTAGGTTCACTGAATCCCTTCGACCATCACATTGACGATGAAACACAGAAATTACATCGGGAATCAATACAAAATTCACAATGCCGATTTATATTGACGAGAGTAACGTTTCGGGTAGGCTACATTTTGGCTCTTCCCTGAGGGATCAGTGTTAGACTCCGATGCACCACAGCAGGTTTACTGTATCCCTTCGACGATCATAATGAAGATGAAACACAGAAATTGCATCGGGAATCAATACAAAATTCACAATACCGATTTATATTGGCGAGAGTAACGTTTTGGGCAGTCTGTTTATTTGGTTCTTCCCTGGGGGCTCAGTGTTAGACTCCGATGCACCACAGCAGGTTTACTGTATTCCTTCGACCATCACATTGACGATTAAACAGAGAAATTGCATCGGGAATCAATATAAAATTCACAATACCGATTTATATTGACGAGAGTAACGTTTCGGGCAGTCTGTTTTTTCGGTTCTTCCCTGGGGGCTCAGTGTTAGACTCCGATGCACCACAGCAGGTTTACTGTATTCCTTCGACCATCACATTGACGATGAAACAGAGAAATTGCATCGGGAATCAATACAAAATTCACAATACCGATTTATATTGACGAGAGTAACGTTTCGGGCAGTCTGGTTCTTTTGTTCTTCCCTGGGGCTCAGTGTTAGACTCCGATGCACCACAGCAGGTTTACTGTATTCCTTCGACCATCACATTGACGATGAAACAGAGAAATTGCATCGGGAATCAATACAAAATTCACAATACCGATTTATATTGACGAGAGTAACGTTTCGGGCAGTCTGGTTCTTCAGTTCTTCCCTGGGGGCTCAGTGTTAGACTCCGATGCACCACAGCAGGTTTACTGTATTCCTTCGACCATCACATTGACGATGAAACAGAGAAGTTGCATCGGGAATCAATACAATATTCACAATACCGATTTATATTGACGAGAGTAACGTTTCGGGCAGTCTGGTTTTTTGGTTCTTCCCTGGGGGCTCAGTGTTAGACTCCGATGCAGCAAAGCAGGTTCACTGAATCCCTTCGACCATCACATTGACGATGAAACACAGAAATTACATCGGGAATCAATACCAAATTCACAATACCGATTTATATTGACGAGAGTAACGTTTCGGAGTGTCTGTTGTTTAACTCTTCCCTGGGGGCTCAGTGTTAGACTCCAATGCACCACAGCAGGTTTACCGTATCCCTTCGACCATCACATTGACGAAGAAACAGAGAAATTGCATCGGGAACCAATACCAAATTCACAATACCGATTTATATTGACGAGAGTAACGTTTCGGGGAGTCTGTTTTTTGGCTCTTCCCTGGGGGCTCAGTGTTAGACTCCGATGCACCACAGCAGGTTTACTGTATCCCTTCGACGATCATATTGAAGATGAAACACAGATTGTGCATCGGGATTCAATTCAAAATTCACAATGCCATTTTATATTGACGAGAGTAACGTTTCGGGTAGGCTGCTTTTTGGCTCTTCCCTGAGGGATCAGTGTTAGACTCCGATGCACCACAGCAGTTTTACTGTATCCCTTCGACGATAATATTGAAGATGAAACACAGAAATTGCATCGGGAATCAGTACAAAATTCACAATACCGATTTATATTGACGAGAGTAACGTTTGGGGCAGTCTGGTTCTTTGGTTCTTCCCTGGGGGCTCAGTGTTAGACTCCGATGCACCACAGCAGGTTTACTGTATTCCTTCGACGATCATATTGAAGATGAAACACAGAAATTGCATCGGGAATCAATACAAAATTCACAATACCGATTTATATTGACGAGAGTAACGTTTCGGGCAGTCTGGTTCTTTTGTTCTTCCCTGGGGGCTCAGTGTTAGACTCCGATGCACCACAGCAGGTTTACTGTATTCCTTCGACCATCACATTGACGATGAAACAGAGAAATTGCATCGGGAGTCAATACAAAATTCACAATACCGATTTATATTGACGAGAGTAACGTTTCGGGCAGTCTGGTTATTTGGTTCATCCCTGGGGGCTCAGTGTTAGACTCCGATGCACCACAGAAGGTTTACTGTATCCCTTCGACGATCATATTGACGATGAAACAGAGAAATTGCATCGGGAATCGATACAAAATTCACAATATCGATTTATATTGACGAGAGTAACGTTTCGGGCAATCTGGTTTTTGGTTCTTCCCTGGGGGCTCAGTGTTAGACTCCGTTGCAGCAAAGCAGGTTCACGGAATCCCTCCGACCATCACATTGACGATGAAACACAGAAATTACATCGGGAATCAATACAAAATTCACAATACCGATTTATATTGACGAGAGTAACGTTTCGGGCAGTCTGGTTTTTTGGTTCTTCCCTGGGGGCTCAGTGCTAGACTCCGATGCACCACAGCAGGTTTACTGTATCCCTTCGACGATCATATTGAAGATGAAACACAGAAATTGCATCGGGAATCAATACAAAATTCACAATATCGATTTATATTGACGAGAGTAACGTTTCGGGCAATCTGGTTCTTTGGTTCTTCCCTGGGGGCTCAGTGTTAGACTCCGTTGCAGCAAAGCAGGTTCACTGAATCCCTTCGACCATCACATTGACGATGAAACACAGAAATTACATCGGGAATCAATACAAAATTCACAATGCATATTTATATTGACGAGAGTAACGTTTCGGGTAGGCTGCTTTTTGGCTCTTCCCTTAGGGATCAGTGTTAGACTCCGATGCACCACAGCAGGTTTACTGTATCCCTTCGACGATCATATTGAAGATGAAACAGAGAAATTGCATCGGGAATCAATACAAAATTCACAATACCGATTTATATTGACGAGAGTAACGTTTCGGGCAGTCTGGTTTTTCGGTTCTTCCCTGGGGTCTCAGTGTTAGACTCCGATGCACCACAGCAGGTTTACTGTATTCCTTCGACCATCACATTGACGATGAAACAGAGAAATTGCATCGGGAATCAATACAAAATTCACAATACCAATTTATATTGACGAGAGTAACGATTCGGGGAGTCTGTTTTTTGGCTCTTCCCTGGGGGCTCAGTGTTAGACTCCGATGCACCACAGCAGGTTTACTGTATCCCATCGACCATAATATAGAAGATGAAACACAGAAATTGCAACGGGAATCAATACAAAATTCACAATACCGATTTATATTGACGAGAGTAACGTTTCGGGCAGTCTGGTTTTTTGGTTCTTCCCTGGGGGCTCAGTGCTAGACTCCGATGCACCACAGCAGGTTTACTGTATCCCTTCGACGATCATATTGAAGATGAAACACAGAAATTGCATCGGGAATCAACACAAAATTCACAATATCGATTTATATTGACGAGAGTAACGTTTCGGGCAATCTGGTTTTTTGGTTCTTCCCTGGGGGCTCAGTGTTAGACTCCGATGCAGCAAAGCAGGTTCAATGAATCCCTTCGACCATCACATTGACGATGAAACACAGAAATTACATCGGGAATCAATACAAAATTCACAATGCCGATTTATATTGACGAGAGTAACGTTTCGGAGGGTCTGTTTTTTGGCTCTTCCCTGGGGGCTCAGTGTTATACTCCGATGCACCACAGCAGGTTTACTGTATCCCTTCGACGATAATATTGAAGATGAAACACAGAAATTGCATCGGGAATCAATACAAAATTCACAATACCGATTTATATTGACGAGAGTAACGTTTCGGAGCGTCTGTTTTTCCACTCTTCCCTGGGGGCTCAGTGTTAGACTCCGATGCACCACAGTAGGTTTACTGTATCCCTTCGACGATAATATTGAAGATGAAACACAGAAATTGCATCGGGAATCAATACAAAATTCACAATACCGATTTATATTGACGAGAGTAACGTTTCGGGCAGTCTGGTTTTTTGGTTCTTCCCTGGGGGCTCAGTGTTAGATTCCGATGCACCACAGCAGGTTTACTGTATCCCTTCGACGATCATATTGAAGATGAAACACAGAAATTGCATCGGGAATCAATACAAAATTCACAATATCGATTTATATTGACGAGAGTAATGTTTCGGGCAATCTGGTTTTTGGTTCTTCCCTGGGGGCTCAGTGTTAGACTCCGTTGCAGCAAAGTAGGTTCACTGAATCCCGTCGACCATCACATTGACGATGAAACAGAAATTACATCGGGAATCAATACAAAATTCACAATGCCGATTTATATTGACGAGAGTAACGTTTCGGGTAGGCTACCTTTTGGCTCTTACCTGAGGGATCAGTGTTAGACTCCGATGCACCACAGCAGGTTTACTGTATCCCTTCGACGATCGTATTGAAGATGAAACACAGAAATTGCATCGGGAATCAATACAAAATTCACAATACCGATTTATATTGACGAGAGTAACGTTTCGGGCAGTCTGGTTTTTCGGTTCTTCCCTGGGGTTCTCAGTGTTAGACTCCGATGCACCACAGCAGGTTTACTGTATTCCTTCGACCATCACATTGACGATGAAACAGAGAAATTGCATCGGGAATCAATACAAAATTCACAATACCGATTTATATTGACGAGAGTAACGTTTCGGGCAGTCTGGCACTTTTGTTCTTCCCTGGGGCTCAGCTTTAGACTCCGATGCACCACAGCAGGTTTACTGTATTCCTTCGACCATCACATTGACGATGAAACAGAGAAATTGCATCGGGAATCAATACAAAATTCACAATACCGATTTATATTGACGAGAGTAACGTTTCGGGCAGTCTGAATATTTGGTTCTTCCCTGGGGGCTCAGTGTTAGACTCCGATGCACCACAGCAGGTTTACTGTATCCCTTCGACGATCATATTGAAGATGAAACAGAGAAATTGCATCGGGAATCAATACAAAATTCACAATACCGATTTATATTGACGACAGTAACGCTTCGGGCAGTCTGGTTTTTCGGTTCTTCCCTGGTGGCTCAGTGTTAGACTCCGATGCACCACAGCAGGTTTACTGTATTCCTTCGACCATCACATTGACGATGAAGCAGAGAAATTGCATCGGGAATCAATACCAAATTCTCAATACCGATTTATATTGACGAGAGTAACGTTTCGGGCAGTCTGGTTTTTCGGTTCTTCCCTGGGGGCTCAGTGTTAGACTCCGATGCACCACAGCAGGTTTACTGTATTCCTTCGACCATCACATTGACGATGAAACAGAGAAATTGCATCGGGAATCAATACAAAATTCACAATACCGATTTATATTGACGAGAGTAACGTTTCGGGCAGTCTGGCACTTTTGTTCTTCCCTGGGGCTCAGCTTTAGACTCCGATGCACCACAGCAGGTTTACTGTATTCCTTCGACCATCACATTGACGATGAAACAGAGAAATTGCATCGGGAATCAATACAAAATTCACAATACCGATTTATATTGACGAGAGTTACGTTTCGGGCAGTCTGAATATTTGGTTCTTCCCTGGGGGCTCAGTGTTAGACTCCGATGCACCACAGCAGGTTTACTGTATCCCTTCGACGATCATATTGAAGATGAAACAGAGAAATTGCATCGGGAATCAATACAAAATTCACAATACCGATTTATATTGACGAGAGTAACGTTTCGGGCAGTCTGGTTTTTCGGTTCTTCCCTGGTGGCTCAGTGTTAGACTCCGATGCACCACAGCAGGTTTACTGTATTCCTTCGACCATCACATTGACGATGAAGCAGAGAAATTGCATCGGGAATCAATACCAAATTCTCAATACCGATTTATATTGACGAGAGTAACGTTTCGGGCAGTCTGGTTTTTCGGTTCTTCCCTGGGGGCTCAGTGTTAGACTCCGATGCACCACAGCAGGTTTACTGTATTCCTTCGACCATCACATTGACGATGAAACAGAGAAATTGCATCGGGAATCAATACAAAATTCACAATACCGATTTATATTGACGAGAGTAACGTTTCGGGCAGCCTGGTTTTTTGGCTCTTCCCTGGGGGCTCAGTGTTAGACTCCGATGCACCACAGCAGGTTTACTGTATCCCTTCGACGATCATATTGAAGATGAAACACAGAAATTGCATCGGGATTCAATACAAAATTCACAATGCCTATTTATATTGACGAGAGTAACGTTTCGGGTAGGCTGCTTTTTGGCTCTTCCCTGAGGGATCAGTGTTAGACTCCGATGCACCACAGCAGTTTTACTGTATCCCTTCGACGATAATATTGAAGATGAAACACAGAAATTGCATCGGGAATCAGTACAAAATTCACAATACCGATTTATATTGACGAGAGTAACGTTTGGGGCAGTCTGGTTCTTTGGTTCTTCCCTGGGGGCTCAGTGTTAGACTCCGATGCACCACAGCAGGTTTACTGTATCACTTCGACGATCATATTGAAGATGAAACACAGAAATTGCATCGGGAATCAATACAAAATTCACAATACCGATTTATATTGACGAGAGTAACGTTTCGGGCAGTCTGGTTCTTTTGTTCTTCCCTGGGGGCTCAGTGTTAGACTCCGATGCACCACAGCAGGTTTACTGTATTCCTTCGACCATCACATTGACGATGAAACAGAGAAATTGCATCGGGAGTCAATACAAAATTCACAATACCGATTTATATTGACGAGAGTAACGTTTCGGGCAGTCTGGTTATTTGGTTCTTCCCTGGGGGCTCAGTGTTAGACTCCGATGCACCACAGAAGGTTTACTGTATCCCTTCGACGATCATATTGAAGATGAAACAGAGAAATTGCATCGGGAATCGATACAAAATTCACAATAGCGATTTATATTGACGAGAGTAACGTTTCGGGCAGTCTGGTTTTTCGGTTCTTCCCTGGGGGCTCAGTGTTTGACTCCGATGCACCACAGCACGTTTACTGTATTCCTTCGACCATCAAATTGACGATGAAACAGAGAAATTGCATCGGGAATCAATACAAAATTCACAATACCGATTTATATTAACGAGAGTAACGTTTCTGGCAATCTGGTTCTTTGGTTCTTCCCTGGGGGCTCAGTGTTAGACTCCGTTGCAGCAAAGCAGGTTCACTGAATCCCTTCGACCATCACATTGACGATGAAACACAGAAATTACATCGGGAATCAATACAAAATTCACAATGCCGATTTATATTGACGAGAGTAACGTTTCGGGTAGGCTGCATTTTGGCTCTTCCCTGAGGGATCAGTGTTAGACTCCGATGCACCACAGCAGGTTTACTGTATCCCTTCGACAATAAAATTGAAGATGAAACACAGAAATTGCATCGGGAACCAATACAAAATTCACAATACCGATTTATATTGACGAGAGTAACGTTTTGGGCAGTCTGGTTATTTGGTTCTTCCCTGGGGGCTCAGTGTTAGACTCCGATGCACCACAGCAGGTTTACTGTATCCCTTCGACGATCATATTGAAGATGAAACAGAGAAATTGCATCGGGAATCAATACAAAATTCACAATACCGATTTATATTGACGAGAGTAACGTTTCGGGCAGTCTGGTTTTTCGGTTCTTCGCTGGGGGCTCAGTGTTAGACTCCGATGCACCACAGCAGGTTTACTGTATTCCTTCGACCATCACATTGACGATGAAACAGAGAAATTGCATCGGGAATCAATACAAAATTCACAATACCGATTTATATTGACGAGAGTAACGTTTCGGGCAGTCTGGTTTTTTGGTTCTTCCCTGGGGGCTCAGTGTTAGACTCCGATGCAGCAAAGCAGGTTCACTGAATCCCTTCGACCATCACATTGACGATGAAACACAGAAATTGCATCGGGAATCAATACCAAATTCACAATACAAATTTACTTTGACGAGAGTAACGTTTCGTGTAGGCTGCTTTTTGGCTCTTCCCTTAGGGATCAGTGTTAGACTCCGATGCACTAGAGCAGGTTTACTGTATCCCTTCGACCATCATATTGACGATGAAACACAGAAATTGCATCGGGAATCAATACCAAATTCACAATACAAATTTACTTTGACGAGAGTAACGTTTCGTGTAGGCTGCTTTTTGGCTCTTCCCTTAGGGATCAGTGTTAGACTCCGATGCACTAGAGCAGGTTTACTGTATTCCTTCGACGATCATATTGACGATGAAACACAGAAATCGCATCGGGAATCAATACAAAATTCACAATACCGATTTATATTGACGAGAGTAACGTTTCGGGCAGTCTGGTTTTTCGGTTCTTCCCTGGGGGCTCAGTGTTAGACTCCGATGCACCACAGCAGGTTTACTGTATTCCTTCGACCATCACATTGACGATGAAACAGAGAAATTGCATCGGGAATCAATACAAAATTCACAATACCGATTTATATTGACGAGAGTAACGTTTTGGAGTGTCTGTTTTTTAACTCTTCCCTGGGGGCTCAGTGTTAGACTCCGATGCACCACAGCAGGTTTACTGTATCCCTTCGACCATCATATTGACGATGAGACACAGAAATTGCATCGGGAATCAATACCAAATTCACAATACCGATTTATATTGACGAGAGTAACGTTTCGGGTAGGCTGCTTTTTGGCTCTTCCCTGAGGGATCAGTGTTAGACTCCGATGCACCACAGCAGGTTTACTGTATTCCGTCGACGAACATATTGAAGATGAAACACAGAAATTGCATCGGGAGTCAATACAAAATTCACAATGCCGATTTATATTGACGAGAGTAACGTTTCGGATAGGCTGCTTTTTGGTTCTTCCCTGAGGGCTCAGTGTTAGACTCCGATGCACCACAGCTGGTTTACTGTATCCCTTCGACCATCATACTGACGATGAAACACAGAAATTGCATCGGGAATCAATACAAAATTCACAATACCGATTTATATTGACGAGAGTAACGTTTTGGGCAGTCTGGTTATTTGGTTCTTCCCTGGGGGCTCAGTGTTAGACTCCGATGCACCACAGCAGGTTTACTGTATCCCTTCGACGATCATATTGAAGATGAAACAGAGAAATTGCATCGGGAATCAATACAAAATTCACAATACCGATTTATATTGACGAGAGTAACGTTTCGGGCAGTCTGGTTTTTCGGTTCTTCCCTGGGGGCTCAGTGTTAGACTCCGATGCACCACAGCAGGTTTACTGTATTCCTTCGACCATCACATTGACGATGAAACAGAGAAATTGCATCGGGAATCAATACAAAATTCACAATACCGATTTATATTGACGAGAGTAACGTTTCGGGCAGTCTGGTTTTTTGGTTCTTCCCTGGGGGCTCAGTGTTAGACTCCGATGCAGCAAAGCAGGTTCACTGAATCCCTTCGACCATCACATTGACGATGAAACACAAAAATTACATCTGGAATGAATACCAAATTCACAATACCGATTTATATTGACGAGAGTAACGTTTCGGAGTATCTGTTTTTTAACTCTTCCCTGGGGGCTCAGTGTTAGACTCCGATGCACCACAGCAGGTTTACTGTATCCCTTCGACCATCATATTGCCGATGAAACACAGAAATTGCATCGGGAATCAATACCAAATTCACAATACCGATTTATATTGACGAGAGTAACGGTTCGGGGAGTCTGTATTTAGGCTCTTCCCTGGGGGCTCAGTGTTAGACTCCGATGCACCACAGCAGGTTTACTGTATCCCTTCGACCATCACATTGACGAAGAAACAGAGAAATTGCATCGGGAATCAATACCAAATTCACAATACCGAATTATATTGACGAGAGTAACGTTTCGGGTAGTCTTTCTTTTGGCTCTTCCCTCGGGGCTCAGTGTTAGACTCCGATGCACCACAGCAGGTTTACTGTATCCCTTCGACGATAATATTGAAGATGAAACACAGAAATTGCATCGGGAATCAATACAAAATTCACAATACCGGTTTATATTGACGAGAGTAACGTTTCGGGCAGTCTGGTTTTTTGGTTCTTCCCTGGGGGCTCAGTGTTAGACTCCGATGCACCACAGCAGGTTTACTGTATCCCTTCGACGATCATATTGAAGATGAAACACAGAAATTGCATCGGGAATCAATACAAAATTCACAATATCGAATTATATTGACGAGAGTAACGGTTCGGGCAATCTGGTTTTTTGGTTCTTCCCTGGGGGCTCAGTGTTAGACGCCGTTGCAGCAAAGCAGGTTCACTGAATCCCTTCGACCATCACATTGACGATGACACACAGAAATTACATAGGGAATCAATACAAAATTCACAATGCCGATTTATATTGACGAGAGTAACGTTTCGGGTAGGCTGCATTTGGCTCTTCCCTGAGGGATCAGTGTTAGACTCCGATGCACCACAGCAGGTTTACTGTATCCCTTCGACGATCATATTGAAGATGAAACAGAGAAATTGCATCGGGAATCAATACAAAATTCACAATACCGATTTATATTGACGAGAGTAACGTTTTGGGCAGTCTGGTTATTTGGTTCTTCCCTGGGGGCTCAGTGTTAGACTCCGATGCACCACAGCAGGTTTACTGTATTCCTTCGAACATCACATTGACGATGAAACAGAGAAATTGCATCGGGAATGAATACAAAATTCACAATACCGATTTATATTGACGAGAGTAACGTTTCGGGCAGTCTGGTTCTTTTGTTCTTCCCTGGGGTTCTCAGTGTTAGACTCCGATGCACCACAGCAGGTTTACTGTATTCCTTCGACCATCACATTGACGATGAAACAGAGAAATTGCATCGGGAATCAATACAAAATTCACAATACCGATTTATATTGACGAGAGTAACGTTTCGGGCAGTCTGGCACTTTTGTTCTTCCCTGGGGCTCAGCTTTAGACTCCAATGCACCACAGCAGGTTTACTGTATTCCTTCGACCATCACATTGACGATGAAACAGAGAAATTGCATCGGGAATAAATACAAAATTCACAATACCGATTTATATTGACGAGAGTAACGTTTCGGGTAGGCTGCATTTGGCTCTTCCCTGAGGGATCAGTGTTAGACTCCGATGCACCACAGCAGGTTTACTGTATCCCTTCGACGATAATATTGAAGATGAAACACAGAAATTGCATCGGGAATCAGTACAAAATTCACAATACCGATTTATATTGACGAGAGTAACGTTTGGGGCAGTCTGGTTCTTTGGTTCTTCCCTGGGGGCTCAGTGTTAGACTCCGATGCACCACAGCAGGTTTACTGTATCACTTCGACGATCATATTGAAGATGAAACACAGAAATTGCATCGGGAATAAATACAAAATTCACAATACCGATTTATATTGACGAGAGTAACGTTTCGGGCAGTCTGGTTCTTTTGTTCTTCCCTGGGGGCTCAGTGTTCGACTCCGATGCACCACAGCAGGTTTACTGTATTCCTTCGACCATCACATTGACGATGAAACAGAGAAATTGCATCGGGAGTCAATACAAAATTCACAATACCGATTTATATTGACGAGAGTAACGTTTCGGGCAGTCTGGTTATTTGGTTCTTCCCTGGGGGCTCAGTGTTAGACTCCGATGCACCACAGCAGGTTTACTGTATCCCTTCGACGATCATATTGAAGATGAAACAGAGAAATTGCATCGGGAATCAATACAAAATTCACAATACCGATTTATATTGACGAGAGTAACGTATCGGAGTATCTGTTTTTTAACTCTTCCCTGGGGGCTCAGTGTTAGACTCCGATGCACTACAGCAGGTTTACTGTATCCCTTCGACGATCATATTGAAGATGAAACAGAGAAATTGCATCGGGAATCGATACAAAATTCACAATACCGATTTATATTGACGAGAGTAACGTTTCGGGCAGTCTGGTTTTTCGGTTCTTCCCTGGGGGCTCAGTGTTTGACTCCGATGCACCACAGCACGTTTACTGTATTCCTTCGACCATCAAATTGACGATGAAACAGAGAAATTGCATCGGGAATCAATACAAAATTCACAATACCGATTTATATTGACGAGAGTAACGTTTCTGGCAATCTGGTTCTTTGGTTCTTCCCTGGGGGCTCAGTGTTAGACTCCGTTGCAGCAAAGCAGGTTCACTGAATCCCTTCGACCATCACATTGACGATGAAACACAGAAATTACATCGGGAATAAATACAAAATCCACAATGCCGATTTATATTGACGAGAGTAACGTTTCGGGTAGGCTGCCTTTTGGCTCTTCCCTGAGGGATCAGTGTTAAACTCCGATGCACCACAGCAGGTTTACTGTATCCCTTCGACAATCAAATTGAAGATGAAAAACAGAAATTGCATCGGGAATCAATACAAAATTCACAATACCGATTTATATTGACGAGAGTAACGTTTTGGGCAGTCTGGTTATTTGGTTCTTCCCTGGGGGCTCAGTGTTAGACTCCGATGCACCACAGCAGGTTTACTGTATCCCTTCGACGATCATATTGAAGATGAAACAGAGAAATTGCATCGGGAATCAATACAAAATTCACAATACCGATTTATATTGACGAGAGTAACGTTTCGGGCAGTCTGGTTTTTCGGTTCTTCCCTGGGAGCTCAGTGTTAGACTCCGATGCACCACAGCAGGTTTACTGTATTCCTTCGACCATCATATTGACGATGAAACACAGAAATTGCATCGGGAATCAATAGAAAATTCACAATGCCGATTTATATTGACGAGAGTAACGTTTCGGGTAGGCTGCTTTTTGGCTCTTCCCTTAGGGATCAGTGTTAGACTCCGATGCACTAGAGCAGGTTTACTGTATTCCTTCGACGATCATATTGACGATGAAACACAGAAATCGCATCGGGAATCAATACAAAATTCACAATACCGATTAATATTGACGAGAGTAACGTTTCGGGCAGTCTGGTTTTTCGGTTCTTCCCTGGGGGCTCAGTGTTAGACTCCGATGCACCACAGCAGGTTTACTGTATTCCTTCGACCATCACATTGACGATGAAACAGAGAAATTGCATCGGGAATCAATACAAAATTCACAATACCGATTTATATTGACGAGAGTAACGTTTCGGAGTGTCTGTTTTTTAACTCTTCCCTGGGGGCTCAGTGTTAGACTCCGATGCACCACAGCAGGTTTACTGTATCCCTTCGACCATCATATTGACGATGAGACACAGAAATTGCATCGGGAATCAATACCAAATTCACAATACCGATTTATATTGACGAGAGTAACGTTTCGGGTAGGCTGCTTTTTGGCTCTTCCCTGAGGGATCAGTGTTAGACTCCGATGCACCACAGCAGGTTTACTGTATTCCTTCGACGAACATATTGAAGATGAAACACAGAAATTGCATCGGGAGTCAATAGAAAATTCACAATGCCGATTTATATTGACGAGAGTAACGTTTCGGATAGGCTGCTTTTTGGTTCTTCCCTGAGGGCTCAGTGTTAGACTCCGATGCACCACAGCTGGTTTACTGTATCCCTTCGACCATCATATTGACGATGAAACACAGAAATTGCATCGGGAATCAATACAAAATTCACAATACCGATTTATATTGACGAGAGTAACGTTTTGGGCAGTCTGGTTATTTGGTTCTTCCTTGGGGGCTCAGTGTTAGACTCCGATGCACCACAGCAGGTTTACTGTATCCCTTCGACGATCATATTGAAGATGAAACAGAGAAATTGCATCGGGAATCAATACAAAATTCACAATACCGATTTATACTGACGAGAGTAACGTTTCGGGCAGTCTGGTTTTTTGGTTCTTCCCTGGGGGCTCGGTGTTAGACTCCGATGCAGCAAAGCAGGTTCACTGAAGCCCTTCGACCTTCACATTGACTATGAAACACAAAAATTACATCTGGAATGAATACCAAATTCACAATACCGATTTATATTGACGAGAGTAACGTTTCGGAGTATCTGTTTTTTAACTCTTCCCTGGGGGCTCAGTGTTAGACTCCGATGCACCACAGCAGGTTTACTGTATCCCTTCGACCATCATATTGACGATGAAACACAGAAATTGCATCGGGAATCAATACCAAATTAACAATACCGATTTATATTGACGAGAGTAACGGTTCGGTGAGTCTGTATTTAGGCTCTTCCCTGGGGGCTCAGTGTTAGACTCCGATGCACCACAGCAGGTTTACTGTATCCCTTCGACCATCACATTGACGAAGAAACAGAGAAATTGCATCGGGAATCAATACCAAATTCACAATACCGATTTATATTGACGAGAGTAACGTTTCGGGGAGTCTTTCTTTTGGCTCTTCCCTCGGGGCTCAGTGTTAGACTCCGATGCACCACAGCAGGTTTACTGTATCCCTTCGACGATAATATTGAAGATGAAACACAGAAATTGCATCGGGAATCAATACAAAATTCACAATACCGGTTTATATTGACGAGAGTAACGTTTCGGGCAGTCTGGTTTTTTGGTTCTTACCTGGGGGCTCAGTGTTAGACTCCGATGCACCACAGCAGGTTTACTGTATCCCTTCGACCATCATATTGAAGATGAAACACAAAAATTGCATCGGGAATCAATACAAAATTCACAATATCGAATTATATTGACGAGAGTAACGGTACGGGCAATCAGGTTTTTTGGTTCTTCCCTGGGGGCTCAGTGTTAGACGCCGTTGCAGCAAAGCAGGTTCACTGAATCCCTTCGACCATCACATTGACGATGACACACAGAAATTACATAGGGAATCAATACAAAATTCACAATGCCGATTTATATTGACGAGAGTAACGTTTCGGGTAGGCTGCCTTTTGGCTCTTCCCTGAGGGATCAGTGTTAGACTCCGATGCACCACAGTAGGTTTACTGTATCCCTTCTACGATCATATTGAAGATGAAACACAGAAGTTGCATCGGGAATCAATACAAAATTTACAATACCGATTTATATTGACGATAGTAACGTTTTGGGCAGTCTTGTTATTTGGTTCTTCCCTGGGGGCTCAGTGTTAGACTCCGATGCACCGCAGCAGGTTTACTGTATTCCTTCGACCATCACATGGACGATGAAACAGAGAAATTGCATCGGGAATCAATACAAAATTCACAATACAGATTTATATTGACGAGAGTAACGTTTCGGGCAGTCTGGTTCTTTTGTTCTTCCCTGGGGCTCAGTGTTAGACTCCGATGCACCACAGGAGGTTTACTGTATCCCTTCGACCATCATATTGACGATGAAACACAGAAATTGCATCGGGAATCAATAGAAAATTCACAATGACGATTTATATTGACGAGAGTAACGTTTCGGGTAGGCTGCTTTTTGGCTCTTCCCTGAGGGATCAGTGTTAGACTCCGATGCACTAGAGCAGGTTTACTGTATTCCTTCGATGATCATATTGACGATGAAACACAGAAATTGCATCGGGAATCAATACAAAATTCACAATACCGATTAATATTGACGAGAGAACGTTTCGGGCAGTCTGGTTTTTCGGTTCTTCCCTGGGGGCTCAGTGTTAGACTCCGATGCACCACAGCAGGTTTACTGTATTCCTTCGACCATCACATTGACGATGAAACAGAGAAATTGCATCGGGAATCAATACAAAATTCACAATACCGATTTATATTGACGAGAGTAACGTTTCGGAGTGTCTGTTTTTAACTCTTCCCTGGGGGCTCAGTGTTAGACTCCGATGCACCACAGCAGGTTTACTGTATCCCTTCGACCATCATATTGACGATGAAACACAGAAATTGCATCGGGAATCAATACCAAATTCACAATACCGATTTATATAGACGAGAGTAACGTTTCGGGCAGTCTGGTTTTTTGGTTCTTCCCTGGGGGCTCAGTGTTAGACTCCGATGCACCACAGCAGGTTTACTGTATCCCTTCGACCATCATATTGACGATGAAACACAGAAATTGCATCCGGATTCAATACAAAATTCACAATGCCTATTTTTATTGACGAGAGTAATGTTTCGGGTAGGCTGCTTTTTGGCTCTTCCCTGGGGGATCAGTGTTAGACTCCGATGCACCACAGCAGGTTTACGGTATTCCTTCGACGATCATATTGAAGATGAAAAACAGAAATTGCATCGGTAATCAATACCAAATTCACAATGCCGATTTATATTGACGAAAGTAACGTTTCGGGGAGTCTGTTTTTTGGCTCTTCCCTGGGGCTCAGTGTTAGACTCCGATGCACCACCGCAGGTTTACTGTATCCCTTCGACCATCACATTGACGAAGAAACAGAGAAATTGCATCGGGAATCAATACCAAATTCACAATAACGATTTATATTGACGAGAGTAACGTTTCGGGGAGTCTGTTTTTTGGCTCTTCCCTGGGGGCTCAGTGTTAGACTCCGATGCACCACAGCAGGTTTACTGTATCCCTTCGACGATAATATTGACGATGAAACACAGAAATTGCATCGGGAATCAATACAAAATTCACAACACCGATTTATATTGACGAGAGTAACGTTTCGGGCAGTCTGGTTCTTTGGTTCTTCCCTGGGGGCTCAGTGTTAGACTTCGATGCACCACAGCAGGTTTACTGTATCCCTTCGACGATCATATTGAAGATGAAACACAGAAATTGCATCGGGAATCAACACAAAATTCACAATATCGATTTATATTGACGAGAGTAACGTTTCGGGCAATCTGGTTTTTTGGTTCTTCCCTGGGGGCTCAGTGTTAGACTCCGCTGCAGCAAAGCAGGTTCACTGAATCCCTTCGACCATCACATTGACGATGAAACACAGAAATTACATCGGGAATCAATACAAAATTCACAATGCCGATTTATATTGACGAGAGTAACGTTTCGGGTAGGCTGCTTTTTGGCTCTTCCCTGAGGGATCAGTGTTAGACTCCGATGCACCACAGTAGGTTTACTGTATCCCTTCGACGATCATATTGAAGATGAAACACAGAAGTTGCATCGGGAATCAATACAAAATTTACAATACCGATTTATATTGACGAGAGTAACGTTTTGGGCAGTCTTGTTATTTGGTTCTTCCCTGGGGGCTCAGTGTTAGACTCCGATGCACCGCAGCAGGTTTACTGTATTCCTTCGACCATCACATGGACGATGAAACAGAGAAATTGCATCGGGAATCAATACAAAATTCACAATACAGATTTATATTGACGAGAGTAACGTTTCGGGCAGTCTGGTTTTTTGGTTCTTCCCTGGGGGCTCAGTGTTGGACTCCGATGCACCACAGCAGGTTTACTGTATTCCTTCGACCATCACATTGACGATGAAACAGAGAAATTGCATCGGGAATCAATACAAAATTCACAATACCGATTTATATTGACGAGAGTAACGTTTCGGGCAGTCTGGTTCTTTTGTTCTTCCCTGGGGGCTCAGTGTTAGACTCCGATGCACCACAGCAGGTTTACTGTATTCCTTCGACCATCACATTAACGATGAAACAGAGAATTTGCATCGGGAATCAATACAAAATTCACAATACAGATTTATATTGACGAGAGTAACGTTTCGGGCAGTCTGGTTTTCGGTTCTTCCCTGGGGGCTCAGTGTTAGACTCCGATGCACCACAGCAGGTTTACTGTATCCCTTCGAGCATCATATTGATGATGAAACACAGAAATTGCATCGGGAATCAATACCAAATTCACAATACCGATTTATATTGACGATAGTAACGTTTCGGGGAGTCTGTTTTTTGGCTCTTCCCTGGGGGCTCAGTGTTAGACTCCGATGTACCACAGCAGGTTCACTGAATCCCTTCGACTATCACATTGACGATGAAACACAGAAATTACATCGGGAATCAATACAAAATTCACAATGCCGATTTATATTGACGAGAGTAACGTTTCGGGTAGGCTGCTTTTTGGCTCTTCCATGAGGGATCAGTGTTAGACTCCGATGCACCACAGCAGGTTTACTGTATCCCTTCGACGATCATATTGAAGATTAAATACACAGAAATTGCATCGGGAATCAATACAAAATTTACAATACCGATTTATGTTGACGAGAGTAACGTTTTGGGCAGTCTGGTTATTTGGTTCTTCCCTGGGGGCTCAGTGTTAGACTCCGATGCAGCAAAGCAGGTTCACTGAATCCCTTCGACCATCACATTGACGATGAAACACAGAAATTACATCGGGAATCAATACCAAATTCACAATGCCGATTTATATTGACGAGAGTAACGTTTCGGGTAGGCTACTTTTTGGCTCTTCCCTGAGGGATCAGTGTTAGACTCCGATGCACCACAGCAGGTTTACTGTATCCCTTCGACGATCATATTGAAGATGAAACACAGAAATTGCATCGGGAATCAATACAAAATTCACAATACCGATTTATATTGGCGAGAGTGACGTTTTGGGCAGTCTGTTTATTTGGTTCTTCCCTGGGGGCTCAGTGTTTGACTCCGATGCACCACAGCAGGTTTACTGTATTCCTTCGACCATCACATTGACGATGAAACAGAGAAATTGCATCGGGAATCAATACAAAATTCACAATACCGATTTATATTGACGAGAGTAACGTTTCGGGCAGTCTGGTTTTTTGGTTCTTCCCTGGGGGCTCAGTGTTAGACTCCGATGCAGCAAAGCAGGTTCACTGAATCCCTTCGACCATCACATTGACGATGAAACACAGAAATTACATCGGGAATCAATACCAAATTCACAATACCGATTTATATTGACGAGAGTAACGTTTCGGAGTGTCTGTTTTTTAACTCTTCCCTGGGGGCTCAGTGTTAGATTCCAATGCCCACAGCAGGTTTACCGTATCCCTTCGACCATCACATTGACGAAGAAACAGAGAAATTGCATCGGGAATCAATACCAAATTCACAATACCGATTTATATTGACGAGAGTAACGTTTCGGGGAGTCTGTTTTTTGGCTCTTCCCTGGGGGCTCAGTGTTAGACTCCGATGCACCACAGCAGGTTTACTGTATCCCTTCGACGATCATATTGAAGATGAAACACAGAAATTGCATCGGGATTCAATACAAAATTCACAATGCCTATTTATATTGACGAGAGTAACGTTTCGGGTAGGCTGCTTTTTGGCTCTTCCCTGAGGGATCAGTGTTAGACTCCGATGCACCACAGCAGGTTTACTGTATCCCTTCGACGATAATATTGAAGATGAAACACAGAAATTGCATCGGGAATCAGTACAAAATTCACAATACCGATTTATATTGGCGAGAGTAACGTTTGGGGCAATCTGGTTATTTGGTTCTTCCCTGGGGGCTCAGTGTTAGACTCCGATGCACCACAGCAGGTTTACTGTATTCCTTCGACCATCACATTGACGATGAAACAGAGAAATTGCATCGGGAATCAATACAAAATTCACAATACCGAATTATATTGACGAGAGTAACGTTTCGGGCAGTCTGGTTTTTTGGTTCTTCCCTGGGGGCTCAGTGTTAGACTCCGATGCAGCAAAGCAGGTTCACCGAATCCCTTCGACCATCACATTGACGATGAAACACAGAAATTACATCGGGAATCAATACCAAATTCACAATACCGATTTATATTGACGAGAGTAACGTTTCGGAGTGTCTGTTTTTTAACTCTTCCCTGGGGGCTCAGTGTTAGATTCCAATGCACCACAGCAGGTTTACCGTATCCCTTCGACCATCACATTGACGAAGAAACAGAGAAATTGCATCGGAAATCAATACCAAATTCACAATACCGATTTATATTGACGAGAGTAACGTTTCGGGGAGTCTGTTTTTTGGCTCTTCCCTGGGGGCTCAGTGTTAGACTCCGATGCACCACAGCAGGTTTACTGTATCCCTTCGACGATCATATTGAAGATGAAACACAGAAATTGCATCGGGATTCAATACAAAATTCACAATGCCTATTTATATAGACGAGAGTAACGTTTCGGGTAGGCTGCTTTTTGGCTCTTCCCTGAGGGATCAGTGTTAGACTCCGATGCACCACAGCAGGTTTACTGTATCCCTTCGACGATAATATTGAAGATGAAACACAGAAATTGCATCGGGAATCAGTACAAAATTCACAATACCGATTTATATTGGCGAGAGTAACGTTTGGGGCAATCTGGTTTTTTGGTTCTTCCCTGGGGGCTCAGTGTTAGACTCCGATGCACCACAGCAGGTTTACTGTATCCCTTCGACGATCATATTGAAGATGAAACACAGAAATTGCATCGGGAATCAATACAAAATTCACAATACCGATTTATATTGACGAGAGTAACGTTTCGGGCAGTCTGGTTCTTTTGTTCTTCCCTGGGGGCTCAGTGTTAGACTCCGATGCACCACAGCAGGTTTACTGTATTCCTTCGACCATCACATTGACGATGAAACAGAGAAATTTTATCGGGAGTCAATACAAAATTCACAATACCGATTTATATTGACGAGAGAAACGTTTCGGGCAGTCTGGTTTTTCGGTTCTTCCCTGGGGGCTCAGTGTTAGACTCCGATGCACCACAGCAGGTTTACTGTATTCCTTCGACCATCACATTGACGATGAAACAGAGAAATTGCATCGGGAAACAATACAAAATTCACAATACCGATTTATATTGACGAGAGTAACGTTTCGGGCAATCTGGTTCTTTGGTTCTTCCCTGGGGGCTCAGTGTTAGACTCCGTTGCAGCAAAGCAGGTTCACTGAATCCCTTCGACCATCACATTGACGATGAAACACAGAAATTACATCGGGAATCAATACAAAATTCACAATGCCGATTTATATTGACGAGAGTAACGTTTCGGGTAGGCTGCTTTTTGGCTCTTCCCTGAGGGATCAGTGTTAGACTCCGATGCACCACAGCAGGTTTACTGTATCCCTTCGACGATCATATTGAAGATGAAACACTGAAATTGCATCGGGAATCAATACAAAATTCACAATACCGATTTATATTGACGAGAGTAACGTTTTGGGCAGTCTGGTTATTTGGTTCTTCCCTGGGGGCTCAGTGTTAGACTCCGATGCACCACAGCAGGTTTACTGTATCCCTTCGACGATCATATTGAAGATGAAACAGAGAAATTGCATCGGGAATCAATACAAAATTCACAATACCGATTTATATTGACGAGAGTAACGTTTCGGGCAGTCTGGTTTTTCGGTTCTTCCCTGGGGTCTCAGTGTTAGACTCCGATGCACCACAGCAGGTTTACTGTATTCCTTCGACCATGACATTGACGATGAAACAGAGAAATTGCATCGGGAATCAATACAAAATTCACAATACCGATTTATATTGACGAGAGTAACGTTTCGGGGAGTCTGTTTTTTGGCTCTTCACTGGGGGCTCAGTGTTAGACTCCGATGCACCACAGCAGGTTTACTGTATCCCATCGACCATAATATTGAAGATGAAACACAGAAATTGCATCGCGAATCAATACAAAATTCACAATACCGATTTATATTGACGAGAGTAACGTTTCGGGCAGTCTGGTTCTTTGGTTCTTCCCTGGGGGCTCAGTGCTAGACTCCGATGCACCACAGCAGGTTTACTGTATCCCTTCGACGATCATATTGAAGATGAAACACAGAAATTGCATCGGGAATCAATACAAAATTCACAATATCGATTTATATTGACGAGAGTAACGTTTCGGGCAATCTGGTTCTTTGGTTCTTCCCTGGGGGCTCAGTGTTAGACTCCGTTGCAGCAAAGCAGGTTCACTGAATCCCTTCGACCATCACCTTGACGATGAAACACAGAAATTACATCGGGAATCAATACAAAATTCACAATGCCGATTTATATTGACGAGAGTAACGTTTCGGGTAGGCTGCTTTTTGGCTCTTCCCTGAGGGATCAGTGTTAGACTCCGATGCACCACAGCAAGTTTACTGTATCCCTTCGACGATCATATTGAAGATGAAACACAGAAATTGCATCGGGAATCAATACCAAATTCACAATACCGATTTATATTGACGAGAGTAACGCTTTGGGCAGTCTGGTTATTTGGTTCTTCCCTGGGGGCTCAGTGTTAGACTCCGATGCACCACAGCAGGTTTACTGTATCCCTTCGACGATCATATTGAAGATGAAACAGAGAAATTGCATCGGGAATCAATACAAAATTCACAATACCGATTTATATTGACGAGAGTAACGTTTCGGGCAGTCTGGTTCTTCGGTTCTTCCCTGGGGGCTCAGTGTTAGACTCCGATGCACCACAGCAGGTTTACTGTATTCCTTCGACCATCACATTGACGATGAAACAGAAAAATTGCATCGGGAATCAATACAAAATTCACAATACCGATTTATATTGACGAGAGTAACGTTTCGGGCAGTCTGGCTTTTTGGTTCTTCCCTGGGGGCTCAGTGTTAGACTCCGATGCAGCAAAGCAGGTTCACTGAATCCCTTCGACCATCACATTGACGATGAAACACAGAAATTACATCTGGAATGAATACCAAATTCACAATACCGATTTATATTGACGAGAGTAACGTTTCGGAGTATCTGTTTTTTAACTCTTCCCTGGGGGCTCAGTGTTAGACTCCGATGCACCACAGCAGGTTTACTGTATCCCTTCGACCATCATATTGACGATGAAACACAGAAATTGCATCGGGAATCAATACCAAATTCACAATACCGATTTATATTGACGAGAGTAACGGTTCGGGGAGTCTGTATTTAGGCTCTTCCCTGGGGGCTCAGTGTTAGACTCCGATGCACCACAGCAGGTTTACTGTATCCCTTCGACCATCACATTGACGAAGAAACAGAGAAATTGCATCGGGAATCAATACCAAATTCAAAATACCGATTTATATTGACGAGAGTAACGTTTCGGGGAGTCTTTCTTTTGGCTCTTCCCTCGGGGCTCAGTGTAAGACTCCGATGCACCACAGCAGGTTTACTGTATCCCTTCGACGATAATATTGAAGATGAAACACAGAAATTGCATCGGGAATCAATACAAAATTCACAATACCGGTTTATATTGACGAGAGTAACGTTTCGGGCAGTCTGGTTCTTTGGTTCTTCCCTGGGGGCTCAGTGTTAGACTCCGATGCACCATAGCAGGTTTACTGTATCCCTTAGACGATCATATTGAAGATGAAACACAGAAAGTGCATCGGGAATCAATACAAAATTCACAATACCGGTTTATATTGACGAGAGTAACGTTTCGGGCAGTCTGGTTTTTTGGTTCTTCCCTGGGGGCTCAGTGTTAGACTCCGATGCACCATAGCAGGTTTACTGTATCCCTTAGACGATCATATTGAAGATGAAACACAGAAAGTGCATCGGGAATCAATACAAAATTCACAATATCGAATTATATTGACGACAGTAACGTTTCGGGCAATCTGGTTTTTTGGTTCTTCCCTGGGGGCTCAGTGTTAGACTCCGTTGCAGCAAAGCAGGTTCACTGAATCCCTTCGACCATCACATTGACGATGAAACACAGAAATTACATCGGGAATCAATACAAAATTCACAATGCCGATTTATATTGACGAGAGTAACGTTTCGGGTAGGCTGCATTTGGCTCTTCCCTGAGGGATCAGTGTTAGACTCCGATGCACCACAGCAGGTTTACTGTATCCCTTCGACGATCATATTGAAGATGAAACACAGAAATTGCATCGGGAATCAATACAAAATTCACAATACCGATTTATATTGACGAGAGTAACGTTTTGGGCAGTCTGGTTATTTGGTTCTTCCCTGGGGGCTCAGTGTTAGACTCCGATGCACCACAGCAGGTTTACTGTATTCCTTCGAACATCACATTGACGATGAAACAGAGAAATTGCATCGGGAATCAATACAAAATTCACAATACCGATTTATATTGACGAGAGTAACGTTTCGGGCAGTCTGGTTCTTTTGTTCTTCCCTGGGGCTCAGTGTTAGACTCCGATGCACCACAGCAGGTTTACTGTATCCCTTCGACCATCATATTGACGTTGAAACACAGAAATTGCATCGGGAATCAATAGAAAATTCACAATGCCGATTTATATTGACGAGAGTAACGTTTCGGGTAGGCTGCTTTTAGGCTCTTCCCTGAGGGATCAGTGTTAGACTCCGATGCACCAGAGCAGGTTTACTGTATTCCTTCGACGATCATATTGACGATGAAACACAGAAATTGCATCGGGAATCAATACAAAATTCACAATACCGATTTATATTGACGAGAGTAACGTTTCGGGCAGTCTGGTTTTTCGGTTCTTCCCTGGGGGCTCAGTGTTAGACTCCGATGCACCACAGCAGGTTTACTGTATTCCTTCGACCATCACATTGACGATGAAACAGAGAAATTGCATCGGGAATCAATACAAAATTCACAATACCGATTTATATTGACGAGAGTAACGTTTCGGGCAGTCTGGTTTTTTGGTTCTTCCCTGGGGGCTCAGTGTTAGACTCCGATGCAGCAAAGCAGGTTCACTGAATCCCTTCGACCATCACATTGACGATGAAACACAGAAATTGCATCCGCATTCAATACAAAATTCACAATACCGATTTATATTGACGAGAGTAACGTTTCGGGGAGTCTGTTTTTTGGCTCTTCACTGGGGGCTCAGTGATAGACTCCGATGCACCACAGCAGGTTTACTGTATCCCATCGACCATAATATTGAAGATGAAACACAGAAATTACATCGGGAATCAATACAAAATTCACAATGCCGATTTATATTGACGAGAGTAACGTTTCGGGTAGGCTGCTTTTTGGCTCTTCCCTGAGGGATCAGTGTTAGACTCCGATGCACCACAGCAAGTTTACTGTATCCCTTCGACGATCATATTGAAGATGAAACACAGAAATTGCATCGGGAATCAATACAAAATTCACAATACCGATTTATATTGACGAGAGTAACGTTTTGGGCAGTCTGGTTATTTGGTTCTTCCCTGGGGGCTCAGTGTTAGACTCCGATGCACCACAGCAGGTTTACTGTATCCCTTCGACGATCATATTGAAGATGAAACAGAGAAATTGCATCGGGAATCAATACAAAATTCACAATACCGATTTATATTGACGAGAGTAACGTTTCGGGCAGTCTGGTTTTTCGGTTCTTCCCTGGGGGCTCAGTGTTAGACTCCGATGCACCACAGCAGGTTTACTGTATTCCTTCTACCATCACATTGACGATGAAACAGAGAAATTGCATCGGGAATCAATACAAAATTCACAATACCGATTTATATTGACGAGAGTAACGTTTCGGGCAGTCTGTTTTTTTGGTTCTTCCCTGGGGGCTCAGTGTTAGACTCCGATGCAGCAAAGCAGGTTCACTGAATCCCTTCGACCATCACATTGACGATGAAACACAGAAATTACATCTGGAATGAATACCAAATTCACAATACCGATTTATATTGACGAGAGTAACGTTTCGGAGTATCTGTTTTTTAACTCTTCCCTGGGGGCTCAGTGTTAGACTCCGATGCACCACAGCAGGTTTACTGTATCCCTTCGACCATCATATTGACGATGAAACACAGAAATTGCATCGGGATTCAATACCAAATTCACAATACCGATTTATATTGACGAGAGTAACGGTTCGGGGAGTCTGTATTTAGGCTCTTCCCTGGGGGCTCAGTGTTAGACTCCGATGCACCACAGCAGGTTTACTGTATCTCTTCGACCATCACATTGACGAAGAAACAGAGAAATTGCATCGGGAATCAATACCAAATTCACAATACCGGTATATATTGACGAGAGTAACGTTTCGGGGAGTCTTTCTTTTGGCTCTTCCCTCGGGGCTCAGTGTAAGACTCCGATGCACCACAGCAGGTTTACTGTATCCCTTCGACGATAATATTGAAGATGAAACACAGAAATTGCATCGGGAATCAATACAAAATTCACAATACCGGTTTATATTGACGAGAGTAACGTTTCGGGCAGTCTGGTTTTTTGGTTCTTCCCTGGGGGCTCAGTGTTAGACTCCGATGCACCATAGCAGGTTTACTGTATCCCTTAGACGATCATATTGAAGATGAAACACAGAAAGTGCATCGGGAATCAATACAAAATACACAATATCGAATTATATTGACGAGAGTAACGTTTCGGGCAATCTGGTTTTTTGGTTCTTCCCTGGGGGCTCAGTGTTAGACTCCGCTGCAGCAAAGCAGGTTCACTGAATCCCTTCGACCATCACATTGACGATGAAACAAAGAAATTGCATCGGGAATCAATACAAAATTCACAATACCGATTTATATTGACGAGAGTAACGTTTCGGGCAGTCTGGTTCTTTTGTTCTCCCTGGGGCTCAGTGTTAGACTCCGAAGCACCACAGCAGGTTTACTGTATCCTTTCGACCATCATATTGACGTTGAAACACAGAAATTGCATCGGGAATCAATAGAAAATTCACAATGCCCATTTATATTGACGAGAGTAACGTTTCGGGTAGGCTGCTTTTTGGCTCTTCCCTGAGGGATCAGTGTTAGTCTCCGATGCACCAGAGCAGGTTTACTGTATTCCTTCGACGATCATATTGACGATGAAACACAGAAATTGCATCGGGAATCAATACAAAATTCACAATACCGATTTATATTGACGAGAGTAACGTTTCGGGCAGTCTGGTTTTTCGGTTCTTCCCTGGGGGCTCAGTGTTAGACTCCGATGCACCACAGCAGGTTTACTGTATTCCTTCGACCATCACATTGACGATGAAACAGAGAAATTGCATCGGGAATCAATACAAAATTCACAATACCGATTTATATTGACGAGAGTAACGTTTCGGGCAGTCTGGTTTTTCGGTTCTTCCCTGGGGGCTCAGTGTTAGACTCCGATGCACCACAGCAGGTTTACTGTATTCCTTCGACCATCACATTGACGATGAAACAGAGAAATTGCATCGGGAATCAATACAAAATTCACAATACCGATTTATATTGACGAGAGTAACGTTTCGGGCAGTCTGGTTCTTTTGTTCTTCCCTGGGGCTCAGTGTTAGACTCCGATGCACCACAGCAGGTTTACTGTATTCCTTCGACCATCACATTGACGGTGAAACAGAGAAATTGCATCGGGAATCAATACAAAATTCACAATACCGATTTATATTGACGAGAGTAACGTTTCGGGCAGTCTGGTTTTTCGGTTCTTCCCTGGGGGCTCAGTGTTAGACTCCGCTGCAGCAAAGCAGGTTCACTGAATCCCTTCGACCATCACATTGACGATGAAACACAGAAATTACATCGGGAATCAATACAAAATTCACAATGCCGATTTATATTGACGAGAGTAACGTTTCGGGTAGGCTGCTTTTTGGCTCTTCCATGAGGGATCAGTGTTAGACTCCGATGCACCACAGCAGGTTTACTGTATTCCTTCGACCATCACATTGACGATGAAACAGAGAAATTGCATCGGGAATCAATACAAAATTCACAATACCGAATTATATTGACGAGAGTAACGTTTCGGGCAGTCTGGTTTTTTGGTTCTTCACTGGGGGCTCAGTGTTAGACTCCGATGCAGCAAAGCAGGTTCACTGAATCCCTTCGACCATCACATTGACGTTGAAACACAGAAATTACATCGGGAATCAATACCAAATTCACAATACCGATTTATATTGACGAGAGTAACGTTTCGGAGTGTCTGTTTTTTAACTCTTCCCTGGGGGCTCAGTGTTAGATTCCAATGCACCACAGCAGGTTTACCGTATCCCTTCGACCATCACATTGACGAAGAAACAGAGAAATTGCATCGGGAATCAATACCAAATTCACAATACCGATTTATATTGACGAGAGTAACGTTTCGGGCAGTCTGGTTTTTTAGTTCTTCCCTGGGGGCTCAGTGTTAGACTCCGATGCAGCAAAGCAGGTTCACTGAATCCCTTCGACCATCACATTGACGATGAAACACAGAAATTGCATCCGCATTCAATACAAAATTCACAATACCGATTTATATTGACGAGAGTAACGTTTCGGGGAGTCTGTTTTTTGGCTCTTCACTGGGGGCTCAGTGTTAGACTCCGATGCACCACAGCAGGTTTACTGTATCCCATCGACCATAATATTGAAGATGAAACACAGAAATTACATCGGGAATCAATACAAAATTCACAATGCCGATTTATATTGACGAGAGTAACGTTTCGGGTAGGCTGCTTTTTGGCTCTTCCCTGAGGGATCAGTGTTAGACTCCGATGCACCACAGCAAGTTTACTGTATCCCTTCGACGATCATATTGAAGATGAAACACAGAAATTGCATCGGGAATCAATACAAAATTCACAATACCGATTTATATTGACGAGAGTAACGTTTTGGGCAGTCTGGTTATTTGGTTCTTCCCTGGGGGCTCAGTGTTAGACTCCGATGCATCACAGCAGGTTTACTGTATCCCTTCGACGATCATATTGAAGATGAAACAGAGAAATTGCATCGGGAATCAATACAAAATTCACAATACCGATTTATATTGACGAGAGTAACGTTTCGGGCAGTCTGGTTTTTCGGTTCTTCCCTGGGGGCTCAGTGTTAGACTCCGATGCACCACAGCAGGTTTACTGTATTCCTTCGACCATCACATTGACGATGAAACAGAGAAATTGCATCGGGAATCAATACAAAATTCACAATACCGATTTATATTGACGAGAGTAACGTTTCGGGCAGTCTGTTTTTTTGGTTTTTCCCTGGGGGCTCAGTGTTAGACTCCGATGCAGCAAAGCAGGTTCACTGAATCCCTTCGACCATCACATTGACGATGAAACACAGAAATTACATCTGGAATGAATACCAAATTCACAATACCGATTTATATTGACGAGAGTAACGTTTCGGAGTATCTGTTTTTTAACTCTTCCCTGGGGGCTCAGTGTTAGACTCCGATGCACCACAGCAGGTTTACTGTATCCCTTCGACCATCATATTGCCGATGAAACACAGAAATTGCATCGGGATTCAATACCAAATTCACAATACCGATTTATATTGACGAGAGTAACGGTTCGGGGAGTCTGTATTTAGGCTCTTCCCTGGGGGCTCAGTGTTAGACTCCGATGCACCACAGCAGGTTTACTGTATCTCTTCGACCATCACATTGACGAAGAAACAGAGAAATTGCATCGGGAATCAATACCAAATTCACAATACCGGTATATATTGACGAGAGTAACGTTTCGGGGAGTCTTTCTTTTGGCTCTTCCCTCGGGGCTCAGTGTAAGACTCCGATGCACCACAGCAGGTTTACTGTATCCCTTCGACGATAATATTGAAGATGAAACACAGAAATTGCATCGGGAATCAATACAAAATTCACAATACCGGTTTATATTGACGAGAGTAACGTTTCGGGCAGTCTGGTTTTTTGGTTCTTCCCTGGGGGCTCAGTGTTAGACTCCGATGCACCATAGCAGGTTTACTGTATCCCTTAGACGATCATATTGAAGATGAAACACAGAAAGTGCATCGGGAATCAATACAAAATACACAATATCGAATTATATTGACGAGAGTAACGTTTCGGGCAATCTGGTTTTTTGGTTCTTCCCTGGGGGCTCAGTGTTAGACTCCGTTGCAGCAAAGCAGGTTCACTGAATGCCTTCGACCATCACATTGACGATGAAACACAGAAATTACATCGGGAATCAATACAAAATTCACAATGCCGATTTATATTGACGAGAGTAACGTTTCGGGTAGGCTGCATTTGGCTCTTCCCTGAGGGATCAGTGTTAGACTCCGATGCACCACAGCAGGTTTACTGTATCCCTTCGACGATCATATTGAAGATGAAACACAGAAATTGCATCGGGAATCAATACAAAATTCACAATACCGATTTATATTGACGAGAGTAACGTTTTGGGCAGTCTGGTTATTTGGTTCTTCCCTGGGGCTCAGTGTTAGACTCCGATGCACCACAGCAGGTTTACTGTATTCCTTCGAACATCACATTGACGATGAAACAAAGAAATTGCATCGGGAATCAATACAAAATTCACAATACCGATTTATATTGACGAGAGTAACGTTTCGGGCAGTCTGGTTCTTTTGTTCTCCCTGGGGCTCAGTGTTAGACTCCGAAGCACCACAGCAGGTTTACTGTATCCTTTCGACCATCATATTGACGTTGAAACACAGAAATTGCATCGGGAATCAATAGAAAATTCACAATGCCCATTTATATTGACGAGAGTAACGTTTCGGGTAGGCTGCTTTTTGGCTCTTCCCTGAGGGATCAGTGTTAGTCTCCGATGCACCAGAGCAGGTTTACTGTATTCCTTCGACGATCATATTGACGATGAAACACAGAAATTGCATCGGGAATCAATACAAAATTCACAATACCGATTTATATTGACGAGAGTAACGTTTCGGGCAGTCTGGTTTTTCGGTTCTTCCCTGGGGGCTCAGTGTTAGACTCCGATGCACCACAGCAGGTTTACTGTATTCCTTCGACCATCACATTGACGATGAAACAGAGAAATTGCATCGGGAATCAATACAAAATTCACAATACCGATTTATATTGACGAGAGTAACGTTTCGGGCAGTCTGGTTTTTCGGTTCTTCCCTGGGGGCTCAGTGTTAGACTCCGATGCACCACAGCAGGTTTACTGTATTCCTTCGACCATCACATTGACGATGAAACAGAGAAATTGCATCGGGAATCAATACAAAATTCACAATACCGATTTATATTGACGAGAGTAACGTTTCGGGCAGTCTGGTTCTTTTGTTCTTCCCTGGGGCTCAGTGTTAGACTCCGATGCACCACAGCAGGTTTACTGTATTCCTTCGACCATCACATTGACGGTGAAACAGAGAAATTGCATCGGGAATCAATACAAATTTCACAATACCGATTTATATTGACGAGAGTAACGTTTCGGGCAGTCTGGTTTTTCGGTTCTTCCCTGGGGGCTCAGTGTTAGACTCCGCTGCAGCAAAGCAGGTTCACTGAATCCCTTCGACCATCACATTGACGATGAAACACAGAAATTACATCGGGAATCAATAGAAAATTCACAATGCCGATTTATATTGACGAGAGTAACGTTTCGGGTAGGCTGCTTTTTGGCTCTTCCCTGAGGGATCAGTGTTAGACTCCGATGCACCAGAGCAGGTTTACTGTATTCCTTCGACGATCATATTGACGATGAAACACAGAAATTGCATCGGGAATCAATACAAAATTCACAATACCGATTTATATTGACGAGAGTAACGTTTCGGGCAGTCTGGTTTTTCGGTTCTTCCCTGGGGGCTCAGTGTTAGACTCCGATGCACCACAGCAGGTTTACTGTATTCCTTCGACCATCACATTGACGATGAAACAGAGAAATTGCATCGGGAATCAATACAAAATTCACAATACCGATTTATATTGACGAGAGTAACGTTTCGGGCAGTCTGGTTTTTTGGTTCTTCCCTGGGGGCTCAGTGTTAGACTCCGATGCAGCAAAGCAGGTTCACTGAATCCCTTCGACCATCACATTGACGATGAAACACAGAAATTGCATCCGCATTCAATACAAAATTCACAATACCGATTTATATTGACGAGAGTAACGTTTCGGGGAGTCTGTTTTTTGGCTCTTCACTGGGGGCTCAGTGTTAGACTCCGATGCACCACAGCAGGTTTACTGTATCCCATCGACCATAATATTGAAGATGAAACACAGAAATTACATCGGGAATCAATACAAAATTCACAATGCCGATTTATATTGACGAGAGTAACGTTTCGGGTAGGCTGCTTTTTGGCTCTTCCCTGAGGGATCAGTGTTAGACTCCGATGCACCACAGCAAGTTTACTGTATCCCTTCGACGATCATATTGAAGATGAAACACAGAAATTGCAACGGGAATCAATACAAAATTCACAATACCGATTTATATTGACGAGAGTAACGTTTTGGGCAGTCTGGTTATTTGGTTCTTCCCTGGGGGCTCAGTGTTAGACTCCGATGCACCACAGCAGGTTTACTGTATCCCTTCGACGATCATATTGAAGATGAAACAGAGAAATTGCATCGGGAATCAATACAAAATTCACAATACCGATTTATATTGACGAGAGTAACGTTTCGGGCAGTCTGGTTTTTCGGTTCTTCCCTGGGGGCTCAGTGTTAGACTCCGATGCACCACAGCAGGTTTACTGTATTCCTTCGACCATCACATTGACGATGAAACACAGAAATTGCATCGGGATTCAATACCAAATTCACAATACCGATTTATATTGACGAGAGTAACGGTTCGGGGAGTCTGTATTTAGGCTCTTCCCTGGGGGCTCAGTGTTAGACTCCGATGCACCACAGCAGGTTTACTGTATCTCTTCGACCATCACATTGACGAAGAAACAGAGAAATTGCATCGGGAATCAATACCAAATTCACTATACCGGTATATATTGACGAGAGTAACGTTTCGGGGAGTCTTTCTTGTGGCTCTTCCCTCGGGGCTCAGTGTAAGACTCCGATGCACCACAGCAGGTTTACTGTATCCCTTCGACGATAATATTGAAGATGAAACACAGAAATTGCATCGGGAATCAATACAAAATTCACAATACCGGTTTATATTGACGAGAGTAACGTTTCGGGCAGTCTGGTTTTTTGGTTCTTCCCTGGGGGCTCAGTGTTAGACTCCGATGCACCATAGCAGGTTTACTGTATCCCTTAGACGATCATATTGAAGATGAAACACAGAAAGTGCATCGGGAATCAATACAAAATACACAATATCGAATTATATTGACGAGAGTAACGTTTCGGGCAATCTGGTTTTTTGGTTCTTCCCTGGGGGCTCAGTGTTAGACTCCGTTGCAGCAAAGCAGGTTCACTGAATCCCTTCGACCATCACATTGACGATGAAACACAGAAATTACATCGGGAATCAATACAAAATTCACAATGCCGATTTATATTGACGAGAGTAACGTTTCGGGTAGGCTGCATTTGGCTCTTCCCTGAGGGATCAGTGTTAGACTCCGATGCACCACGGCAGGTTTACTGTATCCCTTCGACGATCATATTGAAGATGAAACACAGAAATTGCATCGGGAATCAATACAAAATTCACAATACCGATTTATATTGACGAGAGTAACGTTTTGGGCAGTCTGGTTATTTGGTTCTTCCCTGGGGCTCAGTGTTAGACTCCGATGCACCACAGCAGGTTTACTGTATTCCTTCGAACATCACATTGACGATGAAACAAAGAAATTGCATCGGGAATAAATACAAAATTCACAATACCGATTTATATTGACGAGAGTAACGTTTCGGGCAGTCTGGTTCTTTTGTTCTCCCTGGGGCTCAGTGTTAGACTCCGAAGCACCACAGCAGGTTTACTGTATCCTTTCGACCATCATATTGACGTTGAAACACAGAAATTGCATCGGGAATCAATAGAAAATTCACAATGCCCATTTATATTGACGAGAGTAACGTTTCGGGTAGGCTGCTTTTTGGCTCTTCCCTGAGGGATCAGTGTTAGTCTCCGATGCACCAGAGCAGGTTTACTGTATTCCTTCGACGATCATATTGACGATGAAACACAGAAATTGCATCGGGAATCAATACAAAATTCACAATACCGATTTATATTGACGAGAGTAACGTTTTGGGCAGTCTGGTTTTTCGGTTCTTCCCTGGGGGCTCAGTTTTAGACTCCGATGCACCACAGCAGGTTTACTGTATTCCTTCGACCATCACATTGACGATGAAACAGAGAAATTGCATCGGGAATCAATACAAAATTCACAATACCGATTTATATTGACGAGAGTAACGTTTCGGGCAGTCTGGTTTTTCGGTTCTTCCCTGGGGGCTCAGTGTTAGACTCCGATGCACCACAGCAGGTTTACTGTATTCCTTCGACCATCACATTGACGATGAAACAGAGAAATTGCATCGGGAATCAATACAAAATTCACAATACCGATTTATATTGACGAGAGTAACGTTTCGGGCAGTCTGGTTCTTTTGTTCTTCCCTGGGGCTCAGTGTTAGACTCCGATGCACCACAGCAGGTTTACTGTATTCCTTCGACCATCACATTGACGGTGAAACAGAGAAATTGCATCGGGAATCAATACAAAATTCACAATACCGATTTATATTGACGAGAGTAACGTTTCGGGCAGTCTGGTTTTTCGGTTCTTCCCTGGGGGCTCAGTGTTAGACTCCGATGCAGCAAAGCAGGTTCACTGAATCCCTTCGACCATCACAATGACGATGAAACACAGAAATTACATCGGGAATCAATACCAAATTCACAATACCGATTTATATTGACGAGAGTAACGTTTCGGAGTGTCTGTTTTTTAACTCTTCCCTGGGGGCTCAGTGTTAGATTCCAATGCACCACAGCAGGTTTACCGTATCCCTTCGACCATCACATTGACGAAGAAACAGAGAAATTGCATCGGGAATCAATACCAAATTCACAATACCGATTTATATTGACGAGAGTAACGTTTCGGGGAGTCTGTTTTTTGGCTCTTCCCTGGGGGCTCAGTGTTAGACTCCGATGCACCACAGCAGGTTTACTGTATCCCTTCGACCATCATATTGAAGATGAAACACAGAAATTGCATCGGGATTCAATACAAAATTCACAATGCCTATTTATATTGACGAGAGTAACGTTTCGGGTAGGCTGCTTTTTGGCTCTTCCCTGAGGGATCAGTGTTAGACTCCGATGCACCACAGCAGGTTTACTGTATCCCTTCGACGATAATATTGAAGATGAAACACAGAAATTGCATCGGGAATCAGTACAAAATTCACAATACCGATTTATATTGGCGAGAGTAACGTTTGGGGCAATCTGGTTTTTTGGTTCTTCCCTGGGGGCTCAGTGTTAGACTCCGATGCACCACAGCAGGTTTACTGTATCCCTTCGACGATCATATTGAAGATGAAACACAGAAATTGCATCGGGAATCAATACAAAATTCACAATACCGATTTATATTGACGAGAGTAACGTTTCGGGCAGTCTGGTTCTTTTGTTCTCCCTGGGGCTCAGTGTTAGACTCCGATGCACCACAGCAGGTTTACTGTATTCCTTCGACCATCACATTGACGATGAAACAGAGAAATTTTATCGGGAGTCAATACAAAATTCACAATACCGATTTATATTGACGAGAGAAACGTTTCGGGCAGTCTGGTTTTTCGGTTCTTCCCTGGGGGCTCAGTGTTAGACTCCGATGCACCACAGCAGGTTTACTGTATTCCTTCGACCATCACATTGACGATGAAACAGAGAAATTGCATCGGGAATCAATACAAAATTCACAATACCGATTTATATTGACGAGAGTAACGCTTCGGGCAATCTGGTTCTTTGGTTCTTCCCTGGGGGCTCAGTGTTAGACTCCGTTGCAGCAAAGCAGGTTCACTGAATCCCTTCGACCATCACATTGACGATGAAACACAGAAATTACATCGGGATGCAATACAAAATTCACAATGCCGATTTATATTGACGAGAGTAACGTTTCGGGTAGGCTGCTTTTTGGCTCTTCCCTGAGGGATCAGTGTTAGACTCCGATGCACCACAGCAGGTTTACTGTATCCCTTCGACGATCATATTGAAGATGAAACACTGAAATTGCATCGGGAATCAATACAAAATTCACAATACCGATTTATATTGACGAGAGTAACGTTTTGGGCAGTCTGGTTATTTGGTTCTTCCCTGGGGGCTCAGTGTTAGACTCCGATGCACCACAGCAGGTTTACTGTATCCCTTCGACGATCATATTGAAGATGAAACAGAGAAATTGCATCGGGAATCAATACAAAATTCACAATACCGATTTATATTGACGAGAGTAACGTTTCGGGCAGTCTGGTTTTTCGGTTCTTCCCTGGGGTCTCAGTGTTAGACTCCGATACACCACAGCAGGTTTACTGTATTCCTTCGACCATCACATTGACGATGAAACAGAGAAATTGCATCGGGAATCAATACAAAATTCACAATACCGATTTATATTGACGAGAGTAACGTTTCGGGGAGTCTGTTTTTTGGCTCTTCACTGGGGGCTCAGTGTTAGACTCCGATGCACCACAGCAGGTTTACTGTATCCCATCGACCATAATATTGAAGATGAAACACAGAAATTGCATCGGGAATCAATACAAAATTCACAATACCGATTTATATTGACGAGAGTAACGTTTCGGGCAGTCTGGTTTTTTGGTTCTTCCCTGGGGGCTCAGAGCTAGACTCCGATGCACCACAGCAGGTTTACTGTATCCCTTTGACGATCATATTGAAGATGAAACACAGAAATTGCATCGGGAATCAATACAAAATTCACAATATCGATTTATATTGACGAGAGTAACGTTTCGGGCAATCTGGTTCTTTGGTTCTTCCCTGGGGGCTCAGTGTTAGACTCCGTTGCAGCAAAGCAGGTTCACTGAATCCCTTCGACCATCACATTGACGATGAAACACAGAAATTACATCGGGAATCAATACAAAATTCACAATGCCGATTTATATTGACGAGAGTAACGTTTCGGGTAGGCTGCTTTTTGGCTCTTCCCTGAGGGATCAGTGTTAGACTCCGATGCACCACAGCAAGTTTACTGTATCCCTTCGACGATCATATTGAAGATGAAACACAGAAATTGCATCGGGAATCAATTCAAAATTCACAATACCGATTTATATTGACGAGAGTAACGTTTGGGGCAGTCTGGTTATTTGGTTCTTCCCTGGGGGCTCAGTGTTAGACTCCGATGCACCACAGCAGGTTTACTGTATCCCTTCGACGATCATATTGAAGATGAAACAGAGAAATTGCATCGGGAATCAATACAAAATTCACAATACCAATTTATATTGACGAGAGTAACGTTTCGGGCAGTCTGGTTCTTCGGTTCTTCCCTGGGGGCTCAGTGTTAGACTCCGATGCACCACAGCAGGTTTACTGTATTCCTTCGACCATCACATTGACGATGAAACAGAGAAATTGCATCGGGAATCAATACAAAATTCACAATACCGATTTATATTGACGAGAGTAACGTTTCGGGCAGTCTGGCTTTTTGGTTCTTCCCTGGGGGCTCAGTGTTAGACTCCGATGCAGCAAAGCAGGTTCACTGAATCCCTTCGACCATCACATTGACGATGAAACACAGAAATTACATCTGGAATGAATACCAAATTCACAATACCGATTTATATTGACGAGAGTAACGTTTCGGAGTATCTGTTTTTTAACTCTTCCCTGGGGGCTCAGTGTTAGACTCCGATGCACCACAGCAGGTTTACTGTATCCCTTCGACCATCATATTGACGATGAAACACAGAAATTGCATCGGGAATCAATACCAAATTCACAATACCGATTTATATTGACGAGAGTAACGGTTCGGGGAGTCTGTATTTAGGCTCTTCCCTGGGGGCTCAGTGTTAGACTCCGATGCACCACAGCAGGTTTACTGTATCCCTTCGACCATCACATTGACGAAGAAACAGAGAAATAGCATCGGGAATCAATACCAAATTCAAAATACCGATTTATATTGACGAGAGTAACGTTTCGGGGAGTCTTTTTTTGGCTCTTCCCTCGGGGCTCAGTGTAAGACTCCGATGCACCACAGCAGGTTTACTGTATCCCTTCGACGATAATATTGAAGATGAAACACAGAAATTGCATCTGGAATCAATACAAAATTCACAATACCGGTTTATTTTGACGAGAGTAACGTTTCGGGCAGTCTGGTTTTTTGGTTCTTCCCTGGGGGCTCAGTGTTAGACTCCGATGCACCATAGCAGGTTTACTGTATCCCTTAGACGATCATATTGAAGATGAAACACAGAAAGTGCATCGGGAATCAATACAAAATTCACAATATCGAATTATATTGACGAGAGTAATGTTTCGGGCAATCTGGTTTTTTGGTTCTTCCCTGGGGGCTCAGTGTTAGACTCCGTTGCAGCAAAGCAGGTTCACTGAATCCCTTCGACCATCACATTGACGATGAAACACAGAAATTACATCGGGAATCAATACAAAATTCACAATGCCGATTTATATTGACGAGAGTAACGTTTCGGGTAGGCTGCATTTGGCTCTTCCCTGAGGGATCAGTGTTAGACTCCGATGCACCACAGCAGGTTTACTGTATCCCTTCGACGATCATATTGAAGATGAAACACAGAAATTGCATCGGGAATCAATACAAAATTCACAATACCGATTTATATTGACGAGAGTAACGTTTTGGGCAGTCTGGTTATTTGGTTCTTCCCTGGGGGCTCAGTGTTAGACTCCGATGCACCACAGCAGGTTTACTGTATTCCTTCGAACATCACATTGACGATGAAACAGAGAAATTGCATCTGGAATCAATACAAAATTCACAATACCGATTTATATTGACGAGAGTAACGTTTCGGGCAGTCTGGTTCTTTTGTTCTTCCCTGGGGCTCAGTGTTAGACTCCGATGCACCACAGCAGGTTTACTGTATCCCTTCGGCCATCATATTGACGTTGAAACACAGAAATTGCATCGGGAATCAATAGAAAATTCACAATGCCGATTTATATTGACGAGAGTAACGTTTCGGGTAGGCTGCTTTTTGGTTCTTCCCTGGGGGCTCAGTGCTAGACTCCGATGCACCACAGCAGGTTTACTGTATCCCTTCGACGATCATATTGAAGATGAAACACAGAAATTGCATCGGGAATCAATACAAAATTCACAATATCGATTTATATTGACGAGAGTAACGTTTCGGGCAATCTGGTTCTTTGGTTCTTCCCTGGGGGCTCAGTGTTAGACTCCGTTGCAGCAAAGCAGGTTCACAGAATCCCTTCGACCATCACATTGACGATGAAACACAGAAATTACATCGGGAATCAATACAAAATTCACAATGCCGATTTATATTGACGAGAGTAACGTTTCGGGTAGGCTGCATTTGGCTCTTCCCTGAGGGATCAGTGTTAGACTCCGATGCACCACAGCAAGTTTACTGTATTCCTTCGACGATTATATTGAAGATGAAACACAGAAATTGCATCGGGAATCAATACAAAATTCACAATACCGATTTATATTGACGAGAGTAACGTTTGGGGCAGTCTGGTTATTTGGTTCTTCCCTGGGGGCTCAGTGTTATATTCCGATGCACCACAGCAGGTTTACTGTATCCCTTCGACGATCATATTGAAGATGAAACAGAGAAATTGCATCGGGAATCAATACAAAATTCACAATACCGATTTATATTGACGAGAGTAACGTTTCGGGCAGTCTGGTTCTTCGGTTCTTCCCTAGGGGCTCAGTGTTAGACTCCGATGCACCACAGCAGGTTTACTGTATTCCTTCGACCATCACATTGACGATGAAACAGAGATATTGCATCGGGAATCAATACAAAATTCACAATACCGATTTATATTGACGAGAGTAACGTTTCGGGCAGTCTGGCTTTTTGGTTCTTCCCTGGGGGCTCAGTGTTAGACTCCGATGCAGCAAAGCAGGTTCACTGAATCCCTTCGACCATCACATTGACGATGAAACACAGAAATTACATCTGGAATGAATACCAAATTCACAATACCGATTTATATTGACGAGAGTAACGTTTCGGAGTATCTGTTTTTTAACTCTTCCCTGGGGGCTCAGTGTTAGACTCCGATGCACCACAGCAGGTTTACTGTATCCCTTCGACCATCATATTGACGATGAAACACAGAAATTGCATCGGGAATCAATACCAAATTCACAATACCGATTTATATTGACGAGAGTAACGGTTCGGGGAGTCTGTATTTAGGCTCTTCCCTGGGGGCTCAATGTTAGACTCCGATGCACCACAGCAGGTTTACTGTATCCCTTCGACCATCACATTGACGAAGAAACAGAGAAATTGCATCGGGAATCAATACCAAATTCAAAATACCGATTTATATTGACGAGAGTAACGTTTCGGGGAGTCTTTCTTTTGGCTCTTCCCTCGGGGCTCAGTGTAAGACTCCGATGCACCACAGCAGGTTTACTGTATCCCTTCGACGATAATATTGAAGATGAAACACAGAAATTGCATCGGGAATCAATACAAAATTCATAATACCGGTTTATTTTGACGAGATTAACGTTTCGGGCAGTCTGGTTTTTTGGTTCTTCCCTGGGGGCTCAGTGTTAGACTCCGATGCACCATAGCAGGTTTACTGTATCCCTTAGACGATCATATTGAAGATGAAACACAGAAAGTGCATCGGGAATCAATACAAAATTCACAATATCGAATTATATTGACGAGAGTAACGTTTCGGGCAATCTGGTTTTTTGGTTCTTCCCTGGGGGCTCAGTGTTAGACTCCGTTGCAGCAAAGCAGGTTCACTGAATCCCTTCGACCATCACATTGACGATGAAACACAGAAATTACATCGGGAATCAATACAAAATTCACAATGCCGATTTATATTGACGAGAGTAACGTTTCGGGTAGGCTGCATTTGGCTCTTCCCTGAGGGATCAGTGTTAGACTCCGATGCACCACAGCAGGTTTACTGTATCCCTTCGACGATCATATTGAAGATGAAACACACAAATTGCATCGGGAATCAATACAAAATTCACAATACCGATTTATATTGACGAGAGTAACGTTTTGGGTAGTCTGGTTATTTGGTTCTTCCCTGGGGGCTCAGTGTTAGACTCCGATGCGCCACAGCAGGTTTACTGTATTCCTTCGAACATCACATTGACGATGAAACAGAGAAATTGCATCGGGAATCAATACGAAATTCACAATACCGATTTATATTGACGAGAGTAACGTTTCGGGCAGTCTGGTTCGTTTGTTCTTCCCTGGGGCTCAGTGTTAGACTCCGATGCACCACAGCAGGTTTACTGTATCCCTTCGACCATCATATTGACGTTGAAACACAGAAATTGCATCGGGAATCAATAGAAAATTCACAATGCCGATTTATATTGACGAGAGTAACGTTTCGGGTAGGCTGCTTTTTGGCTCTTCCCTGAGGGATCAGTGTTAGACTCCGATGCACCAGAGCAGGTTTACTGTATTCCTTCGGCGATCATATTGACGATGAAACACAGAAATTGCATCGGGAATCAATACAAAATTCACAATACCGATTTATATTGACGAGAGTAACGTTTCGGGCAGTCTGGTTTTTCGGTTCTTCCCTGGGGACTCAGTGTTAGACTCCGATGAACACAGCAGGTTTACTGTATTCCTTCGACCATCACATTGACGATGAAACAGAGAAATTGCATCGGGAATCAATACAAAATTCACAATACCGATTTATATTGACGAGAGTAACGTTTCGGGCAGTCTGGTTTTTTGGTTCTTCCCTGGGGGCTCAGTGTTAGACTCCGATGCAGCAAAGCAGGTTCACTGAATCCCTTCGACCATCACATTGACGATGAAACACAGAAATTGCATCCGGATTCAATACAAAATTCACAATACCGATTTATATTGACGAGAGTAACGTTTCGGGGAGTCTGTTTTTTGGCTCTTCACTGGGGGCTCAGTGTTAGACTCCGATGCACCACAGCAGGTTTACTGTATCCCATCGACCATAATATTGAAGATGAAACACAGAAACTACATCGGGAATCAATACAAAATTCACAATGCAGATTTATATTGACGAGAGTAACGTTTCGGGTAGGCTGCTCTTTGGCTCTTCCCTGAGGGATCAGTGTTAGACTCCGATGCACCACAGCAAGTTTACTGTATCCCTTCGACGATCATATTGAAGATGAAACACAGAAATTGCATCGGGAATCAATACAAAATTCACAATACCGATTTATATTGACGAGAGTAACGTTTCGGGCAGTCTGGTTTTTCGGTTCTTCCCTGGGGTCTCAGTGTTAGACTCCGATGCACCACAGCAGGTTTACTGTATTCCTTCGACCATCACATTGACGATGAAAAAGAGAAATTGCATCGGGAATCAATACAAAATTCACAATACCGATTTATATTGACGAGAGTAACGTTTCGGGGAGTCTGTTTTTTGGCTCTTCACTGGGGGCTCAGTGTTAGACTCCGATGCACCACAGCAGGTTTACTGTATCCCATCGACCATAATATTGAAGATGAAACACAGAAATTGCATCGGGAATCAATACAAAATTCACAATACCGATTTATATTGACGAGAGTAACGTTTCGGGCAGTCTGGTTTTTTGGTTCTTCCCTGGGGGCTCAGTGCTAGACTCCGATGCACCACAGCAGGTTTACTGTATCCCTTCGACGATCATATTGAAGATGAAACACAGAAATTGCATCGGGAATCAATACAAAATTCACAATATCGATTTATATTGACGAGAGTAACGTTTCGGGCAATCTGGTTCTTTGGTTCTTCCCTGGGGGCTCAGTGTTAGACTCCGTTGCAGCAAAGCAGGTTCACTGAATCCCTTCGACCATCACATTGACGATGAAACACAGAAATTACATCGGGAATCAATACAAAATTCACAATGCCGATTTATATTGACGAGAGTAACGTTTCGGGTAGGCTGCTTTTTGGCTCTTCCCTGAGGGATCAGTGTTAGACTCCGATGCACCACAGCAAGTTTACTGTATCCCTTCGACGATCATATTGAAGATGAAACACAGAAATTGCATCGGGAATCAATACAAAATTCACAATACCGATTTATATTGACGAGAGTAACGTTTGGGGCAGTCTGGTTATTTGGTTCTTCCCTGGGGGCTCAGTGTTAGACTCCGATGCACCACAGCAGGTTTACTGTATCCCTTCGACGATCATATTGAAGATGAAACAGAGAAATTGCATCGGGAATCAATACAAAATTCACAATACCGATTTATATTGACGAGAGTAACGTTTCGGGCAGTCTGGTTCTTCGGTTCTTCCCTGGGGGCTCAGTGTTAGACTCCGATGCACCACAGCAGGTTTACTGTATTCCTTCGACCATCACATTGACGATGAAACAGAGAAATTGCATCGGGAATCAATACAAAATTCACAATACCGATTTATATTGACGAGAGTAACGTTTCGGGCAGTCTGGCTTTTTGGTTCTTCCCTGGGGGCTCAGTGTTAGACTCCGATGCAGCAAAGCAGGTTCACTGAATCCCTTCGACCATCACATTGACGATGAAACACAGAAATTACATCTGGAATGAATACCAAATTCACAATACCGATTTATATTGACGAGAGTAACGTTTCGGAGTATCTGTTTTTTAACTCTTCCCTGGGGGCTCAGTGTTAGACTCCGATGCACCACAGCAGGTTTACTGTATCCCTTCGACCATCATATTGACGATGAAACACAGAAATTGCATCGGGAATCAATACCAAATTCACAATACCGATTTATATTGACGAGAGTAACGGTTCGGGGAGTCTGTATTTAGGCTCTTCCCTGGGGGCTCAGTGTTAGACTCCGATGCACCACAGCAGGTTTACTGTATCCCTTCGACCATCACATTGACGAAGAAACAGAGAAATAGCATCGGGAATCAATACCAAATTCAAAATACCGATTTATATTGACGAGAGTAACGTTTCGGGGAGTCTTTCTTTTGGCTCTTCCCTCGGGGCTCAGTGTAAGACTCCGATACACCACAGCAGGTTTACTGTATCCCTTCGACGATAATATTGAAGATGAAACACTGAAATTGCATCGGGAATCAATACAAAATTCACAATACCGGTTTATTTTGACGAGAGTAACGTTCGGGCAGTCTGGTTCTTTGGTTCTTCCCTGGGGGCTCAGTGTTAGACTCCGATGCACCATAGCAGGTTTACTGTATCCCTTAGACGATCATATTGAAGATGAAACACAGAAAGTGCATCGGGAATCAATACAAAATTCACAATATCGAATTATATTGACGAGAGTAACGTTTCGGGCAATCTGGTTTTTTGGTTCTTCCCTGGGGGCTCAGTGTTAGACTCCGTTGCAGCAAAGCTGGTTCACTGAATCCCTTCGACCATCACATTGACGATGAAACACAGAAATTACATCGGGAATCAATACAAAATTCACAATGCCGATTTATATTGACGAGAGTAACGTTTCGGGTAGGCTGCATTTGGCCCTTCCCTGAGGGATCAGTGTTAGACTCCGATGCACCACAGCAGGTTTACTGTATCCCTTCGACGATCATAATGAAGATGAAACACAGAAATTGCATCGGGAATCAATACAAAATTCACAATACCGATTTATATTGACGAGAATAACGTTTTGGGCAGTCTGGTTATTTGGTTCTTCCCTGGGGGCTCAGTGTTAGACTCCGATGCACCACAGCAGGTTTACTGTATTCCTTCGAACATCACATTGACGATGAAACAAAGAAATTGCATCGGGAATCAATACAAAATTCACAATACCGATTTATATTGACGAGAGTAACGTTTCGGGCAGTCTGGTTCTTTTGTTCTTCCCTGGGGCTCAGTGTTAGACTCCGATGCACCACAGCAGGTTTACTGTATCCCTTCGACCATCATATTGACGTTGAAACACAGAAATTGCATCGGGAATCAATAGAAAATTCACAATGCCGATTTATATTGACGAGAGTAACGTTTCGGGTAGGCTGCTTTTTGGTTCTTCCCTGGGGGCTCAGTGCTAGACTCCGATGCACCACAGCAGGTTTACTGTATCCCTTCGACGATCATATTGAAGATGAAACACAGAAATTGCATCGGGAATCAATACAAAATTCACAATATCGATTTATATTGACGAGAGTAACGTTTCGGGCAATCTGGTTCTTTTGTTCTTCCCTGGGGGCTCAGTGTTAGACTCCGTTGCAGCAAAGCAGGTTCACTGAATCCCTTCGACCATCACATTGACGATGAAACACAGAAATTACATCGGGAATCAATACAAAATTCACAATGCCGATTTATATTGACGAGAGTAACGTTTCGGGTAGGCTGCTTTTTGGCTCTTCCCTGAGGGATCAGTGTTAGACTCCGATGCACCACAGCAAGTTTACTGTATCCCTTCGACGATCATATTGAAGATGAAACACAGAAATTGCATCGGGAATCAATACAAAATTCACAATACCGATTTATATTGACGAGAGTAACGTTTGGGGCAGTCTGGTTATTTGGTTCTTCCCTGGGGGCTCAGTGTTATACTCCGATGCACCACAGCAGGTTTACTGTATCCCTTCGACGATCATATTGAAGATGAAACAGAGAAATTGCATCGGGAATCAATACAAAATTCACAATACCGATTTATATTGACGAGAGTAACGTTTCGGGCAGTCTGGTTCTTCGGTTCTTCCCTAGGGGCTCAGTGTTAGACTCCGATGCACCACAGCAGGTTTACTGTATTCCTTCGACCATCACATTGACGATGAAACAGAGAAATTGCATCGGGAATCAATACAAAATTCACAATACCGAATTATATTGACGAGAGTAACGTTTCGGGCAGTCTGGCTTTTTGGTTCTTCCCTGGGGGCTCAGTGTTAGACTCCGATGCAGCAAAGCAGGTTCACTGAATCCCTTCGACCATCACATTGACGATGAAACACAGAAATTACATCTGGAATGAATACCAAATTCACAATACCGATTTATATTGACGAGAGTAACGTTTCGGAGTATCTGTTATTTAACTCTTCCCTGGGGGCTCAGTGTTAGACTCCGATGCACCACAGCAGGTTTACTGTATCCCTTCGACCATCATATTGACGATGAAACACAGAAATAGCATCGGGAATCAATACCAAATTCACAATACCGATTTATATTGACGAGAGTGACGGTTCGGGGAGTCTGTATTTAGGCTCTTCCCTGGGGGCTCAGTGTTAGACTCCGATGCACCACAGCAGGTTTACTGTATCCCTTCGACCATCACATTGACGAAGAAACAGAGAAATTGCATCGGGAATCAATACCAAATTCAAAATACCGATTTATATTGACGAGAGTAACGTTTCGGGGAGTCTTTCTTTTGGCTCTTCCCTCGGGGCTCAGTGTAAGACTCCGATGCACCACAGCAGGTTTACTGTATCCCTTCGACGATAATATTGAAGATGAAACACAGAAATTACATCGGGAATCAATACAAAATTCACAATACCGGTTTATTTTGACGAGAGTAACGTTTCGGGCAGTCTGGTTTTTTGGTTCTTCCCTGGGGGCTCAGTGTTAGACTCCGATGCACCATAGCAGGTTTACTGTATCCCTTAGACGATCATATTGAAGATGAAACACAGAAAGTGCATCGGGAATCAATACAAAATTCACAATATCGAATTATATTGACGAGAGTAACGTTTCGGGCAATCTGGTTTTTTGGTTCTTCCCTGGGGGCTCAGTGTTAGACTCCGTTGCAGCAAAGCAGGTTCACTGAATCCCTTCGACCATCACATTGACGATGAAACACAGAAATTACATCGGGAATCAATACAAAATTCACAATGCCGATTTATATTGACGAGAGTAACGTTTCGGGTAGGCTGCATTTGGCTCTTTCCTGAGGGATCAGTGTTAGACTCCGATGCACCACAGCAGGTTTACTGTATCCCTTCGACGATCATATTGAAGATGAAACACAGAAATTGCATCGGGAATCAATACAAAATTCACAATACCGATTTATATTGACGAGAGTAACGTTTTGGGCAGTCTGGTTATTTGGTTCTTCCCTGGCGGCTCAGTGTTAGACTCCGATGCGCCACAGCAGGTTTACTGTATTCCTTCGAACATCACATTGACGATGAAACAGAGAAATTGCATCGGGAATCAATACAAAATTCACAATACCGATTTATATTGACGAGAGTAACGTTTCGGGCAGTCTGGTTCTTTTGTTCTTCCCTGGGGCTCAGTGTTAGACTCCGATGCACCACAGCAGGTTTACTGTATCCCTTCGACCATCATATTGACGTTGAAACACAGAAATTGCATCGGGAATCAATAGAAAATTCACAATGCCGATTTATATTGACGAGAGTAACGTTTCGGGTAGGCTGCTTTTTGGCTCTTCCCTGAGGGATCAGTGTTAGACTCCGATGCACCAGAGCAGGTTTACTGTTTTCCTTCGACGATCATATTGACGATGAAACACAGAAATTGCATCGGGAATCAATACAAAATTCACAATACCGATTTATATTGACGAGAGTAACGTTTCGGGCAGTCTGGTTTTTCGGTTCTTCCCTGGGGGCTCAGTGTTAGACTCCGATGCACCACAGCAGGTTTACTGTATTCCTTCGACCATCACATTGACGATGAAACAGAGAAATTGCATCGGGAATCAATACAAAATTCACAATACCGATTTATATTGACGAGAGTAACGTTTCGGGCAGTCTGGTTCTTTGGTTCTTCCCTGGGGGCTCAGTGTTAGACTCCGATGCAGCAAAGCAGGTTCACTGAATCCCTTCGACCATCACATTGACGATGAAACACAGAAATTGCATCCGGATTCAATACAAAATTCACAATACCGATTTATATTGGCGAGAGTAACGTTTCGGGGAGTCTGTTTTTTGGCTCTTCACTGGGGGCTCAGTGTTAGACTCCGATGCACCACAGCAGGTTTACTGTATCCCATCGACCATAATATTGAAGATGAAACACAGAAATTACATCGGGAATCAATACAAAATTCACAATGCCGATTTATATTGACGAGAGTAACGTTTCGGGTAGGCTGCTTTTTGGCTCTTCCCTGAGGGATCAGTGTTAGACTCCGATGCACCACAGCAAGTTTACTGTATCCCTTCGACGATCATATTGAAGATGAAACACAGAAATTGCATCGGGAATCAATACAAAATTCACAATACCGATTTATATTGACGAGAGTAACGTTTTGGGCAGTCTGGTTATTTGGTTCTTCCCTGGGGGCTCAGTGTTAGACTCCGATGCACCACAGCAGGTTTACTGTATCCCTTCGACGATCATATTGAAGATGAAACAGAGAAATTGCATCGGGAATCAATACAAAATTCACAATACCGATTTATATTGACGAGAGTAACGTTTCGGGCAGTCTGGTTTTTCGGTTCTTCCCTGGGGGCTCAGTGTTAGACTCCGATGCACCACAGCAGGTTTACTGTATTCCTTCGACCATCACATTGACGATGAAACAGAGAAATTGCATCGGGAATCAATACAAAATTCACAATACCGATTTATATTGACGAGAGTAACGTTTCGGGCAGTCTGTTTTTTTGGTTCTTCCCTGGGGGCTCAGTGTTAGACTCCGATGCAGCAAAGCAGGTTCACTGAATCCCTTCGACCATCACATTGACGATGAAACACAGAAATTACATCTGGAATGAATACCAAATTCACAATACCGATTTATATTGACGAGAGTAACGTTTCGGAGTATCTGTTCTTTAACTCTTCCCTGGGGGCTCAGTGTTAGACTCCGATGCACCACAGCAGGTTTACTGTATCCCTTCGACCATCATATTGACGATGAAACACAGAAATTGCATCGGGATTCAATACCAAATTCACAATACCGATTTATATTGACGAGAGTAACGGTTCGGGGAGTCTGTATTTAGGCTGTTCCCTGGGGGCTCAGTGTTAGACTCCGATGCACCACAGCAGGTTTACTGTATCCCTTCGACCATCACATTGACGAAGAAACAGAGAAATTGCATCGGGAATCAATACCAAATTCACAATACCGATTTATATTGACGAGAGTAACGTTTCGGGGAGTCATTCTTTTGGCTCTTCCCTCGGGGCTCAGTGTAAGACTCCGATGCACCACAGCAGGTTTACTGTATCCCTTCGACGATAATATTGAAGATGAAACACAGAAATTGCATCGGGAATCAATACAAAATTCACAATACCGGTTTATATTGACGAGAGTAACGTTTCGGGCAGTCTGGTTTTTTGGTTCTTCCCTGGGGGCTCAGTGTTAGACTCCGATGCACCATAGCAGGTTTACTGTATCCCTTAGACGATCATATTGAAGATGAAACACAGAAAGTGCATCGGGAATCAATACAAAATTCACAATATCGAATTATATTGACGAGAGTAACGTTTCTGGCAATCTGGTTTTTTGGTTCTTCCCTGGGGGCTCAGTGTTAGACTCCGTTGCAGCAAAGCAGGTTCACTGAATCCCTTCGACCATCACATTGACGATGAAACACAGAAATTACATCGGGAATCAATACAAAATTCACAATGCCGATTTATATTGACGAGAGTAACGTTTCGGGTAGGCTGCATTTGGCTCTTCCCTGAGGGATCAGTGTTAGACTCCGATGCACCACAGCAGGTTTACTGTATCCCTTCGACGATCATATTGAAGATGAAACACAGAAATTGCATCGGGAATCAATACAAAATTCACAATACCGATTTATATTGACGAGAGTAACGTTTTGGGCAGTCTGGTTATTTGGTTCTTCCCTGGGGGCTCAGTGTTAGACTCCGATGCACCACAGCAGGTTTACTGTATTCCTTCGAACATCACATTGACGATGAAACAAAGAAATTGCATCGGGAATCAATACAAAATTCACAATACCGATTTATATTGACGAGAGTAACGTTTCGGGCAGTCTGGTTCTTTTGTTCTTCCCTGGAGCTCAGTGTTAGACTCCGATGCACCACAGCAGGTTTACTGTATCCCTTCGACCATCATATTGACGTTGAAACACAGAAATTGCATCGGGAATCAATAGAAAATTCACAATGCCCATTTATATTGACGAGAGTAACGTTTCGGGTAGGCTGCTTTTTGACTCTTCCCTGAGGGATCAGTGTTAGTCTCCGATGCACCAGAGCAGGATTACTGTATTCCTTCGACGATCATATTGACGATGAAACACAGAAATTGCATCGGGAATCAATACAAAATTCACAATACCGATTTATATTGACGAGAGTAACGTTTCGGGCAGTCTGGTCCTTTTGTTCTTCCCTGGAGCTCAGTGTTAGACTCCGATGCACCACAGCAGGTTTACTGTATCCCTTCGACCATCATATTGACGTTGAAACACAGAAATTGCATCGGGAATCAATAGAAAATTCACAATGCCCATTTATATTGACGAGAGTAACGTTTCGGGTAGGCTGCTTTTTGGCTCTTCCCTGAGGGATCAGTGTTAGTCTCCGATGCACCAGAGCAGGATTACTGTATTCCTTCGACGATGATATTGACGATGAAACACAGAAATTGCATCGGGAATCAATACAAAATTCACAATACCGATTTATATTGACGAGAGTAACGTTTCGGGCAGTCTGGTTTTTTGGTTCTTCCCTGGGGGCTCAGTGCTAGACTCCGATGCACCACAGCAGGTTTACTGTATCCCTTCGACGATCATATTGAAGATGAAACACAGAAATTGCATCGGGAATCAATACAAAATTCACAATATCGATTTATATTGACGAGAGTAACGTTTCGGGCAATCTGGTTCTTTGGTTCTTCCCTGGGGGCTCAGTGTTAGACTCCGTTGCAGCAAAGCAGGTTCACTGAATCCCTTCGACCATCACATTGACGATGAAACACAGAAATTACATCGGGAATCAATACAAAATTCACAATGCCGATTTATATTGACGAGAGTAACGTTTCGGGTAGGCTGCTTTTTGGCTCTTCCCTGAGGGATCAGTGTTAGACTCCGATGCACCACAGCAAGTTTACTGTATCCCTTCGACGATCATATTGAAGATGAAACACAGAAATTGCATCGGGAATCAATACAAAATTCACAATACCGATTTATATTGACGAGAGTAACGTTTCGGGCAGTCTGGCTTTTTGGTTCTTCCCTGGGGGCTCAGTGTTAGACTCCGATGCAGCAAAGCAGGTTCACTGAATCCCTTCGACCATCACATTGACGATGAAACACAGAAATTACATCTGGAATGAATACCAAATTCACAATACCGATTTATATTGACGAGAGTAACGTTTCGGAGTATCTGTTTTTTAACTCTTCCCTGGGGGCTCAGTGTTAGACTCCGATGCACCACAGCAGGTTTACTGTATCCCTTCGACCATCATATTGACGATGAAACACAGAAATTGCATCGGGAATCAATACCAAATTCACAATACCGATTTATATTGACGAGAGTAACGGTTCGGGGAGTCTGTATTTAGGCTCTTCCCTGGGGGCTCAGTGTTAGACTCCGATGCACCACAGCAGGTTTACTGTATCCCTTCGACCATCACATTGACGAAGAAACAGAGAAATAGCATCGGGAATCAATACCAAATTCAAAATACCGATTTATATTGACGAGAGTAACGTTTCGGGGAGTCTTTCTTTTGGCTCTTCCCTCGGGGCTCAGTGTAAGACTCCGATGCACCACAGCAGGTTTACTGTATCCCTTCGACGATAATATTGAAGATGAAACACAGAAATTGCATCGGGAATCAATACAAAATTCACAATACCGGTTTATTTTGACGAGAGTAACGTTTCGGGCAGTCTGGTTTTTTGGTTCTTCCCTGGGGGCTCAGTGTTAGACTCCGATGCACCATAGCAGGTTTACTGTATCCCTTAGACGATCATATTGAAGATGAAACACAGAAAGTGCATCGGGAATCAATACAAAATTCACAATATCGAATTATATTGACGAGAGTAACGTTTCGGGCAATCTGGTTTTTTGGTTCTTCCCTGGGGGCTCAGTGTTAGACTCCGTTGCAGCAAAGCAGGTTCACTGAATCCCTTCGACCATCACATTGACGATGAAACACAGAAATTACATCGGGAATCAATACAAAATTCACAATGCCGATTTATATTGACGAGAGTAACGTTTCGGGTAGGCTGCATTTGGCTCTTCCCTGAGGGATCAGTGTTAGACTCCGATGCACCACCGCAGGTTTACTGTATTCCTTCGAACATCACATTGACGATGAAACAAAGAAATTGCATCGGGAATCAATACAAAATTCACAATACCGATTTATATTGACGAGAGTAACGTTTCGGGCAGTCTGGTTCTTTTGTTCTTCCCTGGAGCTCAGTGTTAGACTCCGATGCACCACAGCAGGTTTACTGTATCCCTTCGACCATCATATTGACGTTGAAACACAGAAATTGCATCGGGAATCAATAGAAAATTCACAATGCCCATTTATATTGACGAGAGTAACGTTTCGGGTAGGCTGCTTTTTGACTCTTCCCTGAGGGATCAGTGTTAGTCTCCGATGCACCAGAGCAGGATTACTGTATTCCTTCGACGATCATATTGACGATGAAACACAGAAATTGCATCGGGAATCAATACAAAATTCACAATACCGATTTATATTGACGAGAGTAACGTTTCGGGCAGTCTGGTCCTTTTGTTCTTCCCTGGAGCTCAGTGTTAGACTCCGATGCACCACAGCAGGTTTACTGTATCCCTTCGACCATCATATTGACGTTGAAACACAGAAATTGCATCGGGAATCAATAGAAAATTCACAATGCCCATTTATATTGACGAGAGTAACGTTTCGGGTAGGCTGCTTTTTGGCTCTTCCCTGAGGGATCAGTGTTAGTCTCCGATGCACCAGAGCAGGATTACTGTATTCCTTCGACGATGATATTGACGATGAAACACAGAAATTGCATCGGGAATCAATACAAAATTCACAATACCGATTTATATTGACGAGAGTAACGTTTCGGGCAGTCTGGTTTTTTGGTTCTTCCCTGGGGGCTCAGTGCTAGACTCCGATGCACCACAGCAGGTTTACTGTATCCCTTCGACGATCATATTGAAGATGAAACACAGAAATTGCATCGGGAATCAATACAAAATTCACAATATCGATTTATATTGACGAGAGTAACGTTTCGGGCAATCTGGTTCTTTGGTTCTTCCCTGGGGGCTCAGTGTTAGACTCCGTTGCAGCAAAGCAGGTTCACTGAATCCCTTCGACCATCACATTGACGATGAAACACAGAAATTACATCGGGAATCAATACAAAATTCACAATGCCGATTTATATTGACGAGAGTAACGTTTCGGGTAGGCTGCTTTTTGGCTCTTCCCTGAGGGATCAGTGTTAGACTCCGATGCACCACAGCAAGTTTACTGTATCCCTTCGACGATCATATTGAAGATGAAACACAGAAATTGCATCGGGAATCAATACAAAATTCACAATACCGATTTATATTGACGAGAGTAACGTTTCGGGCAGTCTGGCTTTTTGGTTCTTCCCTGGGGGCTCAGTGTTAGACTCCGATGCAGCAAAGCAGGTTCACTGAATCCCTTCGACCATCACATTGACGATGAAACACAGAAATTACATCTGGAATGAATACCAAATTCACAATACCGATTTATATTGACGAGAGTAACGTTTCGGAGTATCTGTTTTTTAACTCTTCCCTGGGGGCTCAGTGTTAGACTCCGATGCACCACAGCAGGTTTACTGTATCCCTTCGACCATCATATTGACGATGAAACACAGAAATTGCATCGGGAATCAATACCAAATTCACAATACCGATTTATATTGACGAGAGTAACGGTTCGGGGAGTCTGTATTTAGGCTCTTCCCTGGGGGCTCAGTGTTAGACTCCGATGCACCACAGCAGGTTTACTGTATCCCTTCGACCATCACATTGACGAAGAAACAGAGAAATAGCATCGGGAATCAATACCAAATTCAAAATACCGATTTATATTGACGAGAGTAACGTTTCGGGGAGTCTTTCTTTTGGCTCTTCCCTCGGGGCTCAGTGTAAGACTCCGATGCACCACAGCAGGTTTACTGTATCCCTTCGACGATAATATTGAAGATGAAACACAGAAATTGCATCGGGAATCAATACAAAATTCACAATACCGGTTTATTTTGACGAGAGTAACGTTTCGGGCAGTCTGGTTTTTTGGTTCTTCCCTGGGGGCTCAGTGTTAGACTCCGATGCACCATAGCAGGTTTACTGTATCCCTTAGACGATCATATTGAAGATGAAACACAGAAAGTGCATCGGGAATCAATACAAAATTCACAATATCGAATTATATTGACGAGAGTAACGTTTCGGGCAATCTGGTTTTTTGGTTCTTCCCTGGGGGCTCAGTGTTAGACTCCGTTGCAGCAAAGCAGGTTCACTGAATCCCTTCGACCATCACATTGACGATGAAACACAGAAATTACATCGGGAATCAATACAAAATTCACAATGCCGATTTATATTGACGAGAGTAACGTTTCGGGTAGGCTGCATTTGGCTCTTCCCTGAGGGATCAGTGTTAGACTCCGATGCACCACCGCAGGTTTACTGTATCCCTTCGACGATCATATTGAAGATGAAACACAGAAATTGCATCGGGAATCAATACAAAATTCACAATACCGATTTATATTGACGAGATTAACGTTTTGGGCAGTCTGGTTATTTGGTTCTTCCCTGGGGGCTCAGTGTTAGACTCCGATGCACCACAGCAGGTTTACTGTATTCCTTCGAACATCACATTGACGATGAAACAGAGAAATTGCATCGGGAATCAATACAAAATTCACAATACCGATTTATATTGACGAGAGTAACGTTTCGGGCAGTCTGGTTTTTTGGTTCTTCCCTGGGGGCTCAGTGTTAGACTCCGATGCACCATAGCAGGTTTACTGTATCCCTTAGACGATCATATTGAAGATGAAACAGAGAAATTGCATCGGGAATCAATAGAAAATTCACAATGCCGATTTATATTGACGAGAGTAACGTTTCGGGTAGGCTGCTTTTTGGTTCTTCCCTGGGGGCTCAGTGCTAGACTCCGATGCACCACAGCAGGTTTACTGTATCCCTTCGACGATCATATTGAAGATGAAACACAGAAATTGCATCGGGAATCAATACAAAATTCACAATATCGATTTATATTGACGAGAGTAACGTTTCGGGCAATCTGGTTCTTTGCTTCTTCCCTGGGGGCTCAGTGTTAGACTCCGTTGCAGCAAAGCAGGTTCACTGAATCCCTTCGACCATCACATTGACGGTGAAACACAGAAATTACATCGGGAATCAATACAAAATTCACAATGCCGATTTATATTGACGAGAGTAACGTTTCGGGTAGGCTGCTTTTTGGCTCTTCCCTGAGGGATCAGTGTTAGACTCCGATGCACCACAGCAAGTTTACTGTATCCCTTCGACGATCATATTGAAGATGAAACACAGAAATTGCATCGGGAATCAATACAAAATTCACAATACCGATTTATATTGACGAGAGTAACGTTTGGGGCAGTCTGGTTATTTGGTTCTTCCCTGGGGGCTCAGTGTTATACTCCGATGCACCACAGCAGGTTTACTGTATCCCTTCGACGATCATATTGAAGATGAAACAGAGAAATTGCATCGGGAATCAATACAAAATTCACAATACCGATTTATATTGACGAGAGTAACGTTTCGGGCAGTCTGGTTCTTCGGTTCTTCCCTAGGGGCTCAGTGTTAGACTCCGATGCACCACAGCAGGTTTACTGTATTCCTTCGACCATCACATTGACGATGAAACAGAGAAATTGCATCGGGAATCAATACAAAATTCACAATACCGATTTATATTGACGAGAGTAACGTTTCGGGCAGTCTGGCTTTTTGGTTCTTCCCTGGGGGCTCAGTGTTAGACTCCGATGCAGCAAAGCAGGTTCACTGAATCCCTTCGACCATCACATTGACGATGAAACACAGAAATTACATCTGGAATGAATACCAAATTCACAATACCGATTTATATTGACGAGAGTAACGTTTCGGAGTATCTGTTTTTTAACTCTTCCCTGGGGGCTCAGTGTTAGACTCCGATGCACCACAGCAGGTTTACTGTATCCCTTCGACCATCATATTGACGATGAAACACAGAAATTGCATCGGGAATCAATACCAAATTCACAATACCGATTTATATTGACGAGAGTAACGGTTCGGGGAGTCTGTATTTAGGCTCTTCCCTGGGGGCTCAGTGTTAGACTCCGATGCACCACAGCAGGTTTACTGTATCCCTTCGACCATCACATTGTCGAAGAAACAGAGAAATTGCATCGGGGATCAATACCAAATTCAAAATACCGATTTATATTGACGAGAGTAACGTTTCGGGGAGTCTTTCTTTTGGCTCTTCCCTCGGGGCTCAGTGTAAGACTCCGATGCACCACAGCAGGTTTACTGTATCCCTTCGACGATAATATTGAAGATGAAACACAGAAATTGCATCGGGAATCAATACAAAATTCACAATACCGGTTTATTTTGACGAGAGTAACGTTTCGGGCAGTCTGGTTTTTTGGTTCTTCCCTGGGGGCTCAGTGTTAGACTCCGATGCACCACAGCAGGTTTACTGTATCCCTTCGACGATCATATTGAAGATGAAACACAGAAATTGCATCGGGAATCAATACAAAATTCACAATACCGGTTTATTTTGACGAGAGTAACGTTTCGGGCAGTCTGGTTTTTTGGTTCTTCCCTGGGGGCTCAGTGTTAGACTCCGATGCACCACAGCAGGTTTACTGTATCCCTTCGACGATCATATTGAAGATGAAACACAGAAATTGCATCGGGAATCAATACAAAATTCACAATACCGATTTATATTGACGAGAGTAACGCTTCGGGCAATCTGGTTCTTTGGTTCTTCCCTGGGGGCTCAGTGTTAGACTCCGTTGCAGCAAAGCAGGTTCACTGAATCCCTTCGACCATCACATTGACGATGAAACACAGAAATTACAGCGGGAATCAATACAAAATTCACAATGCCGATTTATATTGACGAGAGTAACGTTTCGGGTAGGCTGCATTTGGCTCTTCCCTGAGGGATCAGTGTTAGACTCCGATGCACCACAGCAGGTTTACTGTATCCCTTCGACGATCATATTGAAGATGAAACACAGAAATTGCATCGGGAATCAATACAAAATTCACAATACCGATTTATATTGACGAGAGTAACGTTTTGGGCAGTCTGGTTATTTGGTTCTTCCCTGGCGGCTCAGTGTTAGACTCCGATGCGCCACAGCAGGTTTACTGTATTCCTTCGAACATCACATTGACGATGAAACAGAGAAATTGCATCGGGAATCAATACAAAATTCACAATACCGATTTATATTGACGAGAGTAACGTTTCGGGCAGTCTGGTTCTTTTGTTCTTCCCTGGGGCTCAGTGTTAGACTCCGATGCACCACAGCAGGTTTACTGTATCCCTTCGACCATCATATTGACGTTGAAACACAGAAATTGCATCGGGAATCAATAGAAAATTCACAATGCCGATTTATATTGACGAGAGTAACGTTTCGGGTAGGCTGCTTTTTGTCTCTTCCCTGAGGGATCAGTGTTAGACTCCGATGCACCAGAGCAGGTTTACTGTATTCCTTCGACGATCATATTGACGATGAAACACAGAAATTGCATCGGGAATCAATACAAAATTCACAATACCGATTTATATTGACGAGAGTAACGTTTCGGGCAGTCTGGTTTTTCGGTTCTTCCCTGGGGGCTCAGTGTTAGACTCCGATGCACCACAGCAGGTTTACTGTATTCCTTCGACCATCACATTGACGATGAAACAGAGAAATTGCATCGGGAATCAATACAAAATTCACAATACCGATTTATATTGACGAGAGTAACGTTTCGGGCAGTCTGGTTTTTTGGTTCTTCCCTGGGGGCTCAGTGTTAGACCCCGATGCAGCAAAGCAGGTTCACTGAATCCCTTCGACCATCACATTGACGATGAAACACAGAAATTGCATCCGGATTCAATACAAAATTCACAATACCGATTTATATTGACGAGAGTAACGTTTCGGGCAGTCTGGTTCTTTTGTTCTTCCCTGGAGCTCAGTGTTAGACTCCGATGCACCACAGCAGGTTTACTGTATCCCTTCGACCATCATATTGACGTTGAAACACAGAAATTGCATCGGGAATCAATAGAAAATTCACAATGCCCATTTATATTGACGAGAGTAACGTTTCGGGTAGGCTGCTTTTTGGCTCTTACCTGAGGGATCAGTGTTAGTCTCCGATGCACCAGAGCAGGATTACTGTATTCCTTCGACGATCATATTGACGATGAAACACAGAAATTGCATCGGGAATCAATACAAAATTCACAATACCGATTTATATTGACGAGAGTAACGTTTCGGGCAGTCTGGTTTTTCGGTTCTTCCCTGGGGGCTCAGTGTTAGACTCCGATGCACCACAGCAGGTTTACTGTATTCCTTCGACCATCACATTGACGATGAAACTGAGAAATTGCATCGGGAATCAATACAAAATTCACAATACCGATTTATATTGACGAGAGTAACGTTTCGGGCAGTCTGGTTTTTTGGTTCTTCCCTGGGGGCTCAGTGTTAGACTCCGATGCAGCAAAGCAGGTTCACTGAATCCCTTCGACCATCACATTGACGATGAAACACAGAAATTACATTGGGAATCAATACCAAATTCACAATACCGATTTATATTGACGAGAGTAACGTTTCGGAGTGTCTGTTTTTTAACTCTTCCCTGGGGGCTCAGTGTTAGACTCCGATGCACCACAGCAGGTTTACTGTATCCCTTCGACCATCACATTGACGAAGAAACAGAGAAATTGCATCGGGAATCAATACCAAATTCACAATACCGATTTATATTGACGAGAGTAACGTTTCGGGTAGGCTGCTCTTTGGCCCTTCCTTGAGGGATCAGTGTTAGACTCCGATGCACCACAGCAGGTTTACTGTATTCCTTCGACGAACATATTGAAGATGAAACACAGAAATTGCATCGGGAATCAATAGAAAATTCACAATGCCGATTTATATTGACGAGAGTAACGTTTCGGATAGGCTGCTTTTTGGTTCTTCCCTGAGGGCTCAGTGTTAGACTCCGATGCACCACAGCTGGTTTACTGTATCCCTTCGACCATCATATTGACGATGAAACACAGAAATTGCATCCGGATTCAATACAAAATTCACAATGCCTATTTATATTGACGAGAGTAACGTTTCGGAGTGTCTGTTTTTTAACTCCTCCCTGGGAGCTCAGTGTTAGACTCCGATGCACCACAGCAGGTTTTCTGTATCCCTTCGACCATCATATTGACGATGAAACACAGAAATTGCATCGGGAATCAATACCAAATTCACAATACCGATTTATATTGATGAGAGTAACGTTTCGGGCAGTATGGGTTTTTGGTTCTCCCTGGGGGCTCAGTGTTAGACTCCGATGCACCACAGCAGGTTTACTGTTATCCCTTCGACCATCATATTGACGATGAAACACAGAAATTGCATCCGGATTCAATACAAAATTCACAATGCCAATTAATATTGACGAGAGTAACGTTTCGGGTAGGCTGCTTTTTGGCTCTTCCCTGAGGGATCAGTGTTAGACTCCGATGCAACACAGCAGGTTTACGGTATTCCTTCGACGATCATATTGAAGATGAAACACAGAAATTGCATCGGGAATCAATACCAAATTCACAATGCCGATTTATATTGACGAAAGTAACGTTTCGGGGAGTCTGTTTTTTGGCTCTTCCCTGGGGGCTCAGTGTTAGACTCCGATGCACCACAGCAGGTTTACTGTTATCCCTTCGACCATCATATTGACGATGAAACACAGAAATTGCATCCGGATTCAATACAAAATTCACAATGCCAATTAATATTGACGAGAGTAACGTTTCGGGTAGGCTGCTTTTTGGCTCTTCCCTGAGGGATCAGTGTTAGACTCCGATGCACCACAGTAGGTTTACTGTATCCCTTCGACGATCATATTGAAGATGAAACACAGAAGTTGCATCGGGAATCAATACAAAATTTACAATACCGATTTATATTGACGAGAGTAACGTTTTGGGCAGTCTTGTTATTTGGTTCTTCCCTGGGGGCTCAGTGTTAGACTCCGATGCACCGCAGCAGGTTTACTGTATTCCTTCGACCATCACATTGACGATGAAACAGAGAAATTGCATCGGGAATCAATACAAAATTCACAATACAGATTTATATTGACGACAGTAACGTTTCGGGCAGTCTGGTTTTTGGTTCTTCCCTGGGGGCTCAGTGTTAGACTCCGATGCACCACAGCAGGTTTACTGTATTCCTTCGACCATCACATTGACGATGAAACAGAGAAATTGCATCGGGAATCAATACAAAATTCACAATACCGATTTATATTGACGAGAGTAACGTTTCGGGCAGTCTGGTTTTTCGGTTCTTCCCTGGGGGCTCAGTGTTAGACTCCGATGCACCACAGCAGGTTTACTGTATTCCTTCGACTATCACATTGACCATGAAACAGAGAAATTGCATCGGGAATCAATACAAAATTCACAATACCGGTTTATATTGACGAGAGTAACGTTTCGGGCAGTCTGGTCTTTTGGTTCTTCCCTGGGGGCTCAGTGTTAGACTCCGATGCAGCAAAGCAGGTTCACTGAATCCTTTCGACCATCACATTGACGATGAAACACAGAAATTACATCGGGAATCAATACCAAATTCACAATACCGATTTATATTGACGAGAGTAACGTTTCGGGCAGTCTGGTACTTTTGTTCTTCCCTGGGGGCTCAGTGTTCGACTCCGATGCACCACAGCAGGTTTACTGTATCCCTTCGACCATCATATTGACGATGAAACACAGAAATTGCACCGAGAATCAATACCAAATTCACAATACCGATTTATATTGACGAGAGTAACGTTTCGGGTAGGCTGCTTTTTGGCTCTTCCCTGAGGGATCAGTGTTAGACTCCGATGCACCACAGCAGGTTTACTGTATTCCTTCGACGATCATATTGAAGATGAAACACAGAAATTGCATCGGTAATCAATACAAAATTCACAATATCGATTTATACTGACGAGAGTTACGTTTCGGGCAATCTGGTTTTTTGGTTCTTCCCTGGGGGCTCAGTGTTAGACTCCGTTGCAGCAAAGCAGGTTCACTGAATCCATTCGACCATCACATTGACGATGAAACACGGAAATTACATCGGGAATCAATACAAAATTCACAATGCCGATTTATATTGACGAGAGTAACGTTTCGGGGAGTCTGTTTTTTGGCTCTTCCCTGGGGGCTCAGTGTTAGACTCCGATGCACCACAGCAGCAGCAGGTTTACTGTATCCCTTCGACGATAATATTGAAGATGAAACACAGAAATTGCATCGGGAATCAATACAAAATTCACAATACCGATTTATATTGACGAGAGTAACGTTTCGGGCAGTCTGGTTTTTTGGTTCTTCCCTGGGGGCTCAGTGTTAGACTCCGATGCACCACAGCAGGTTTACTGTATCCCTTCGACGATCATATTGACGATGAAACAGAGAAATTGCATCGGGAATCAATACAAAATTCACAATACCGATTTATATTGACGAGAGTAACGTTTCGGGCAGTCTGGTTTTTCGGTTCTTCCCTGGGGGCTCAGTGTTAGACTCCGATGCACCACAGCAGGTTTACTGTATTCCTTCGACCATCACATTGACGATGAAACAGAGAAATTGCATCGGGAATCAATACAAAATTCACAATACCGATTTATATTGACGAGAGTAACGTTTCGGGCAGTCTGGTTTTTCGGTTCTTCCCTGGGGGCTCAGTGTTAGACTCCGATGCACCACAGCAAGTTTACTGTATTCCTTCGACCATCACATTGACGATGAAACAGAGAAATTGCATCGGGAATCAATACAAAATTCACAATACCGATTTATATTGACGAGAGTAACGTTTCGGGCAGTCTGCTTCTTTGGTCCTTCCCTGGGGGCTCAGTGTTAGACTCCGATGTAGCAAAGCAGGTTCACTGAATCCCTTCGACCATCACATTGACGATGAAACACAGAAATTACATCGGGAATCAATACCAAATTCACAATACCGATTTATATTGACGAGAGTAACGTTTCGGAGTGTCTGTTTTTTAACTCTTCCCTGGGGGCTCAGTGTTAGACTCCAATGCACCACAGCAGGTTTACTGTATCCCTTCGACCATCACATTGACGAAGAAACAGAGAAATTGCATCGGGAATCAATACCAAATTCACAATACCGATTTATATTGACGAGAGTAACGTTTCGGGGAGTCTGTTTTTTGGCTCTTCCCTGGGGGGTTCAGTGTTAGACTCCAAAGCACCACAGCAGGTTTACTGTATCCCTTCGACGATCATATTGAAGATGAAACACAGAAATTGCATCGGGAATCAATACAAAATTCACAATACCGATTTATATTTACGAGAGTAACGTTTCTGGGAGTCTGTTCTTTGGCTCTTCCCTCGGGGCTCAGTGTTAGACTCCGATGCACCACAGCAGGTTTACTGTATCCCTTCGACGATAATATTGAAGATGAAACACAGAAATTGCATCGGGAATCAATACAAAATTCACAATACCGATTTATATTGACGAGAGTAACGTTTCGGGCAGTCTGGTTTTTTGGTTCTTCCCTGGGGGCTCAGTGTTAGACTCCGATGCACCACAGCAGGTTTACTGTATCCCTTCGACGGTCATATTGAAGATGAAACAGAGAAATTGCATCGGGATAGAATACAAAATTCACAATACCGATTTATATTGACGAGAGTAACCTTTCGGGCAGTCTGGTTCTTCGGTTCTTCCCTGGGGGCTCAGTGTTAGACTCCGATGCACCACAGCAGGTTTACTGTATTCCTTCGACCATCACATTGACGATGAAACAGAGAAATTGCATCGGGAATCAATACAAAATTCACAATACCGATTTATATTGACGAGAGTAACGTTTCGGGCAGTCTGGTTATTTGGTTCTTCCCTGGGGGCTCAGTGTTAGACTCCGATGCACCACAGCAGGTTTACTGTATCCCTTCGACGTTCATATTGAAGATGAAACAGAGAAATTGCATCGGGAATCAATACAAGATTCACAATACCGATTTATATTGACGAGAGTAACGTTTCGGGCAGTCTGGTTCTTTTGTTCTTCCCTGGGGGCTCAGTGTTAGACTCCGATGCACCACAGCAGGTTAACTGTATACCTTCGACCATCACATTGACGATGAAACAGAGAAATTGCATCGGGAATCAATACAAAATTCACAATACCGATTTATATTGACGAGAGTAACGTTTCGGGCAGTCTGGTTATTTGGTTCTTCCCTGGGGGCTCAGTGTTAGACTCCGATGCACCACAGCAGCAGCAGGTTTACTGTATCCCTTCGACGATAATATTGAAGATGAAACACAGAAATTGCATCGGGAATCAATACAAAATTCACAATACCGATTTATATTGACGAGAGTAACGTTTCGGGCAGTCTGGTTTTTTGGTTCTTCCCTGGGGGCTCAGTGTTAGACTCCGATGCACCACAGCAGGTTTACTGTATCCCTTCGACGATCATATTGACGATGAAACAGAGAAATTGCATCGGGAATCAATACAAAATTCACAATACCGATTTATATTGACGAGAGTAACGTTTCGGGCAGTCTGGTTTTTCGGTTCTTCCCTGGGGGCTCAGTGTTAGACTCCGATGCACCACAGCAGGTTTACTGTATTCCTTCGACCATCACATTGACGATGAAACAGAGAAATTGCATCGGGAATCAATACAAAATTCACAATACCGATTTATATTGACGAGAGTAACGTTTCGGGCAGTCTGGTTTTTCGGTTCTTCCCTGGGGGCTCAGTGTTAGACTCCGATGCACCACAGCAAGTTTACTGTATTCCTTCGACCATCACATTGACGATGAAACAGAGAAATTGCATCGGGAATCAATACAAAATTCACAATACCGATTTATATTGACGAGAGTAACGTTTCGGGCAGTCTGCTTCTTTGGTCCTTCCCTGGGGGCTCAGTGTTAGACTCCGATGTAGCAAAGCAGGTTCACTGAATCCCTTCGACCATCACATTGACGATGAAACACAGAAATTACATCGGGAATCAATACCAAATTCACAATACCGATTTATATTGACGAGAGTAACGTTTCGGAGTGTCTGTTTTTTAACTCTTCCCTGGGGGCTCAGTGTTAGACTCCAATGCACCACAGCAGGTTTACTGTATCCCTTCGACCATCACATTGACGAAGAAACAGAGAAATTGCATCGGGAATCAATACCAAATTCACAATACCGATTTATATTGACGAGAGTAACGTTTCGGGGAGTCTGTTTTTTGGCTCTTCCCTGGGGGGTTCAGTGTTAGACTCCAAAGCACCACAGCAGGTTTACTGTATCCCTTCGACGATCATATTGAAGATGAAACACAGAAATTGCATCGGGAATCAATACAAAATTCACAATACCGATTTATATTTACGAGAGTAACGTTTCTGGGAGTCAGTTCTTTGGCTCTTCCCTCGGGGCTCAGTGTTAGACTCCGATGCACCACAGCAGGTTTACTGTATCCCTTCGACGATAATATTGAAGATGAAACACAGAAATTGCATCGGGAATCAATACAAAATTCACAATACCGATTTATATTGACGAGAGTAACGTTTCGGGCAGTCTGGTTTTTTGGTTCTTCCCTGGGGGCTCAGTGTTAGACTCCGATGCACCACAGCAGGTTTACTGTATCCCTTCGACGGTCATATTGAAGATGAAACAGAGAAATTGCATCGGGATAGAATACAAAATTCACAATACCGATTTATATTGACGAGAGTAACGTTTCGGGCAGTCTGGTTCTTCGGTTCTTCCCTGGGGGCTCAGTGTTAGACTCCGATGCACCACAGCAGGTTTACTGTATTCCTTCGACCATCACATTGACGATGAAACAGAGAAATTGCATCGGGAATCAATACAAAATTCACAATACCGATTTATATTGACGAGAGTAACGTTTCGGGCAGTCTGGTTATTTGGTTCTTCCCTGGGGGCTCAGTGTTAGACTCCGATGCACCACAGCAGGTTTACTGTATCCCTTCGACGTTCATATTGAAGATGAAACAGAGAAATTGCATCGGGAATCAATACAAGATTCACAATACCGATTTATATTGACGAGAGTAACGTTTCGGGCAGTCTGGTTCTTTTGTTCTTCCCTGGGGGCTCAGTGTTAGACTCCGATGCACCACAGCAGGTTAACTGTATACCTTCGACCATCACATTGACGATGAAACAGAGAAATTGCATCGGGAATCAATACAAAATTCACAATACCGATTTATATTGACGAGAGTAACGTTTCGGGCAGTCTGGTTTTTCGGTTCTTCCCTGGGGGCTCAGTGTTAGACTCCGATGCACCACAGCAGGTTTACTGTATTCCTTCGACCATCACATTGACGATGAAACAGAGAAATTGCATCGGGAATCAATACAAAATTCACAATACCGATTTATATTGACGAGAGTAACGTTTCGGGCAGTCTGGTTATTTGGTTCTTCCCTGGGGGCTCAGTGTTAGACTCCGATGCACCACAGCAGGTTTACTGTATCCCTTCAACGATCATATTGAAGATGAAACACAGATATTGCATCGGGAATCAATACAAAATTCACAATGCCGATTTATATTGACGAGAGTAACGTTTCGGGCAGTCTGGTTTTTGGTTCTTCCCTGGGGGCTCAGGGTTAGACTCCGATGCAGCAAAGCAGGTTCACTGAATCCCTTCGACCATCACATTGACGATGAAACACAGAAATTACATCGGGAATCAATACAAAATTCGCAATGCCGATTTCTATTGACGAGAGTAACGTTTCGGGTAGGCTACTTTTTGGCTCTTCCCTGAGGGATCAGTGTTAGACTCCGATGCACCACAGCAGGTTTACTGTATCCCTTCGACGATCATATTGAAGATGAAACACAGAAATTGCATCGGGAATCAATACAAAATTCAAAATACCGATTTATATTGACGAGAGTAACGTTTTGGGCAGTCTGGTTATTTGGTTCTTCCCTCGGGGCTCAGTGTTAGACTCCGATGCACCACAGCAGGTTTACTATATTCCTTCGACCTTCACATTGACGATGAAACAGAGAAATTGCATCGGGAATCAATACAAAATTCACAATACCGATTTATATTGACGAGAGTAACGTTTCGGGCAGTCTGGTTATTTTGTTCTTCCCTGGGGGGTCAGTGTTAGACTCCGATGCACCACAGCAGGTTTACTGTATCCCTTCGACCATCACATTGTCGAAGAAACAGAGAAATTGCATCGGGGATCAATACCAAATTCAAAATACCGATTTATATTGACGAGAGTAACGTTTCGGGGAGTCTTTCTTTTGGCTCTTCCCTCGGGGCTCAGTGTAAGACTCCGATGCACCACAGCAGGTTTACTGTATCCCTTCGACGATAATATTGAAGATGAAACACAGAAATTGCATCGGGAATCAATACAAAATTCACAATACCGGTTTATTTTGACGAGAGTAACGTTTCGGGCAGTCTGGTTTTTTGGTTCTTCCCTGGGGGCTCAGTGTTAGACTCCGATGCACCATAGCAGGTTTACTGTATCCCTTAGACGATCATATTGAAGATGAAACACAGAAAGTGCATCGGGAATCAATACAAAATTCATAATATCGAATTATATTGACGAGAGTAACGTTTCGGGCAATCTGGTTTTTTGGTTCTTCCCTGGGGGCTCAGTGTTAGACTCCGTTGCAGCAAAGCAGGTTCACTGAATCCCTTCGACCATCACATTGACGATGAAACACAGAAATTACATCGGGAATCAATACAAAATTCACAATGCCGATTTATATTGACGAGAGTAACGTTTCGGGTAGGCTGCATTTGGCTCTTCCCTGAGGGATCAGTGTTAGACTCCGATGCACCACAGCAGGTTTACTGTATCCCTTCGACGATCATATTGAAGATGAAACACAGAAATTGCATCGGGAATCAATACAAAATTCACAATACCGATTTATATTGACGAGAGTAACGTTTTGGGCAGTCTGGTTATTTGGTTCTTCCCTGGCGGCTCAGTGTTAGACTCCGATGCGCCACAGCAGGTTTACTGTATTCCTTCGAACATCACATTGACGATGAAACAGAGAAATTGCATCGGGAATCAATACAAAATTCACAATACCGATTTATATTGACGAGAGTAACGTTTCGGGCAGTCTGGTTCTTTTGTTCTTCCCTGGGGCTCAGTGTTAGACTCCGATGCACCACAGCAGGTTTACTGTATCCCTTCGACCATCATATTGACGTTGAAACACAGAAATTGCATCGGGAATCAATAGAAAATTCACAATGCCGATTTATATTGACGAGAGTAACGTTTCGGGTAGGCTGCTTTTTGTCTCTTCCCTGAGGGATCAGTGTTAGACTCCGATGCACCAGAGCAGGTTTACTGTATTCCTTCGACGATCATATTGACGATGAAACACAGAAATTGCATCGGGAATCAATACAAAATTCACAATACCGATTTATATTGACGAGAGTAACGTTTCGGGCAGTCTGGTTTTTCGGTTCTTCCCTGGGGGCTCAGTGTTAGACTCCGATGCACCACAGCAGGTTTACTGTATTCCTTCGACCATCACATTGACGATGAAACAGAGAAATTGCATCGGGAATCAATACAAAATTCACAATACCGATTTATATTGACGAGAGTAACGTTTCGGGCAGTCTGGTTTTTTGGTTCTTCCCTGGGGGCTCAGTGTTAGACCCCGATGCAGCAAAGCAGGTTCACTGAATCCCTTCGACCATCACATTGACGATGAAACACAGAAATTGCATCCGGATTCAATACAAAATTCACAATACCGATTTATATTGACGAGAGTAACGTTTCGGGCAGTCTGGTTCTTTTGTTCTTCCCTGGAGCTCAGTGTTAGACTCCGATGCACCACAGCAGGTTTACTGTATCCCTTCGACCATCATATTGACGTTGAAACACAGAAATTGCATCGGGAATCAATAGAAAATTCACAATGCCCATTTATATTGACGAGAGTAACGTTTCGGGTAGGCTGCTTTTTGGCTCTTACCTGAGGGATCAGTGTTAGTCTCCGATGCACCAGAGCAGGATTACTGTATTCCTTCGACGATCATATTGACGATGAAACACAGAAATTGCATCGGGAATCAATACAAAATTCACAATACCGATTTATATTGACGAGAGTAACGTTTCGGGCAGTCTGGTTTTTCGGTTCTTCCCTGGGGGCTCAGTGTTAGACTCCGATGCACCACAGCAGGTTTACTGTATTCCTTCGACCATCACATTGACGATGAAACTGAGAAATTGCATCGGGAATCAATACAAAATTCACAATACCGATTTATATTGACGAGAGTAACGTTTCGGGCAGTCTGGTTTTTTGGTTCTTCCCTGGGGGCTCAGTGTTAGACTCCGATGCAGCAAAGCAGGTTCACTGAATCCCTTCGACCATCACATTGACGATGAAACACAGAAATTACATTGGGAATCAATACCAAATTCACAATACCGATTTATATTGACGAGAGTAACGTTTCGGAGTGTCTGTTTTTTAACTCTTCCCTGGGGGCTCAGTGTTAGACTCCGATGCACCACAGCAGGTTTACTGTATCCCTTCGACCATCACATTGACGAAGAAACAGAGAAATTGCATCGGGAATCAATACCAAATTCACAATACCGATTTATATTGACGAGAGTAACGTTTCGGGTAGGCTGCTCTTTGGCCCTTCCTTGAGGGATCAGTGTTAGACTCCGATGCACCACAGCAGGTTTACTGTATTCCTTCGACGAACATATTGAAGATGAAACACAGAAATTGCATCGGGAATCAATAGAAAATTCACAATGCCGATTTATATTGACGAGAGTAACGTTTCGGATAGGCTGCTTTTTGGTTCTTCCCTGAGGGCTCAGTGTTAGACTCCGATGCACCACAGCTGGTTTACTGTATCCCTTCGTCCATCATATTGACGATGAAACACAGAAATTGCATCCGGATTCAATACAAAATTCACAATGCCTATTTATATTGACGAGAGTAACGTTTCGGAGTGTCTGTTTTTTAACTCCTCCCTGGGAGCTCAGTGTTAGACTCCGATGCACCACAGCAGGTTTTCTGTATCCCTTCGACCATCATATTGACGATGAAACACAGAAATTGCATCGGGAATCAATACCAAATTCACAATACCGATTTATATTGATGAGAGTAACGTTTCGGGCAGTATGGGTTTTTGGTTCTCCCTGGGGGCTCAGTGTTAGACTCCGATGCACCACAGCAGGTTTACTGTTATCCCTTCGACCATCATATTGACGATGAAACACAGAAATTGCATCCGGATTCAATACAAAATTCACAATGCCAATTAATATTGACGAGAGTAACGTTTCGGGTAGGCTGCTTTTTGGCTCTTCCCTGAGGGATCAGTGTTAGACTCCGATGCAACACAGCAGGTTTACGGTATTCCTTCGACGATCATATTGAAGATGAAACACAGAAATTGCATCGGGAATCAATACCAAATTCACAATGCCGATTTATATTGACGAAAGTAACGTTTCGGGGAGTCTGTTTTTTGGCTCTTCCCTGGGGGCTCAGTGTTAGACTCCGATGCACCACAGCAGGTTTACTGTTATCCCTTCGACCATCATATTGACGATGAAACACAGAAATTGCATCCGGATTCAATACAAAATTCACAATGCCAATTAATATTGACGAGAGTAACGTTTCGGGTAGGCTGCTTTTTGGCTCTTCCCTGAGGGATCAGTGTTAGACTCCGATGCACCACAGTAGGTTTACTGTATCCCTTCGACGATCATATTGAAGATGAAACACAGAAGTTGCATCGGGAATCAATACAAAATTTACAATACCGATTTATATTGACGAGAGTAACGTTTTGGGCAGTCTTGTTATTTGGTTCTTCCCTGGGGGCTCAGTGTTAGACTCCGATGCACCGCAGCAGGTTTACTGTATTCCTTCGACCATCACATTGTCGATGAAACAGAGAAATTGCATCGGGAATCAATACAAAATTCACAATACAGATTTATATTGACGACAGTAACGTTTCGGGCAGTCTGGTTTTTGGTTCTTCCCTGGGGGCTCAGTGTTAGACTCCGATGCACCACAGCAGGTTTACTGTATTCCTTCGACCATCACATTGACGATGAAACAGAGAAATTGCATCGGGAATCAATACAAAATTCACAATACCGATTTATATTGACGAGAGTAACGTTTCGGGCAGTCTGGTTTTTCGGTTCTTCCCTGGGGGCTCAGTGTTAGACTCCGATGCACCACAGCAGGTTTACTGTATTCCTTCGACTATCACATTGACCATGAAACAGAGAAATTGCATCGGGAATCAATACAAAATTCACAATACCGGTTTATATTGACGAGAGTAACGTTTCGGGCAGTCTGGTCTTTTGGTTCTTCCCTGGGGGCTCAGTGTTAGACTCCGATGCAGCAAAGCAGGTTCACTGAATCCTTTCGACCATCACATTGACGATGAAACACAGAAATTACATCGGGAATCAATACCAAATTCACAATACCGATTTATATTGACGAGAGTAACGTTTCGGGCAGTCTGGTACTTTTGTTCTTCCCTGGGGGCTCAGTGTTCGACTCCGATGCACCACAGCAGGTTTACTGTATCCCTTCGACCATCATATTGACGATGAAACACAGAAATTGCACCGAGAATCAATACCAAATTCACAATACCGATTTATATTGACGAGAGTAACGTTTCGGGCAATCTGGTTTTTTGGTTCTTCCCTGGGGGCTCAGTGTTAGACTCCGTTGCAGCAAAGCAGGTTCACTGAATCCATTCGACCATCACATTGACGATGAAACACGGAAATTACATCGGGAATCAATACAAAATTCACAATGCCGATTTATATTGACGAGAGTAACGTTTCGGGGAGTCTGTTTTTTGGCTCTTCCCTGGGGGCTCAGTGTTAGACTCCGATGCACCACAGCAGCAGCAGGTTTACTGTATCCCTTCGACGATAATATTGAAGATGAAACACAGAAATTGCATCGGGAATCAATACAAAATTCACAATACCGATTTATATTGACGAGAGTAACGTTTCGGGCAGTCTGGTTTTTTGGTTCTTCCCTGGGGGCTCAGTGTTAGACTCCGATGCACCACAGCAGGTTTACTGTATCCCTTCGACGATCATATTGACGATGAAACAGAGAAATTGCATCGGGAATCAATACAAAATTCACAATACCGATTTATATTGACGAGAGTAACGTTTCGGGCAGTCTGGTTTTTCGGTTCTTCCCTGGGGGCTCAGTGTTAGACTCCGATGCACCACAGCAGGTTTACTGTATTCCTTCGACCATCACATTGACGATGAAACAGAGAAATTGCATCGGGAATCAATACAAAATTCACAATACCGATTTATATTGACGAGAGTAACGTTTCGGGCAGTCTGGTTTTTCGGTTCTTCCCTGGGGGCTCAGTGTTAGACTCCGATGCACCACAGCAAGTTTACTGTATTCCTTCGACCATCACATTGACGATGAAACAGAGAAATTGCATCGGGAATCAATACAAAATTCACAATACCGATTTATATTGACGAGAGTAACGTTTCGGGCAGTCTGCTTCTTTGGTCCTTCCCTGGGGGCTCAGTGTTAGACTCCGATGTAGCAAAGCAGGTTCACTGAATCCCTTCGACCATCACATTGACGATGAAACACAGAAATTACATCGGGAATCAATACCAAATTCACAATACCGATTTATATTGACGAGAGTAACGTTTCGGAGTGTCTGTTTTTTAACTCTTCCCTGGGGGCTCAGTGTTAGACTCCAATGCACCACAGCAGGTTTACTGTATCCCTTCGACCATCACATTGACGAAGAAACAGAGAAATTGCATCGGGAATCAATACCAAATTCACAATACCGATTTATATTGACGAGAGTAACGTTTCGGGGAGTCTGTTTTTTGGCTCTTCCCTGGGGGGTTCAGTGTTAGACTCCAAAGCACCACAGCAGGTTTACTGTATCCCTTCGACGATCATATTGAAGATGAAACACAGAAATTGCATCGGGAATCAATACAAAATTCACAATACCGATTTATATTTACGAGAGTAACGTTTCTGGGAGTCTGTTCTTTGGCTCTTCCCTCGGGGCTCAGTGTTAGACTCCGATGCACCACAGCAGGTTTACTGTATCCCTTCGACGATAATATTGAAGATGAAACACAGAAATTGCATCGGGAATCAATACAAAATTCACAATACCGATTTATATTGACGAGAGTAACGTTTCGGGCAGTCTGGTTTTTTGGTTCTTCCCTGGGGGCTCAGTGTTAGACTCCGATGCACCACAGCAGGTTTACTGTATCCCTTCGACGGTCATATTGAAGATGAAACAGAGAAATTGCATCGGGATAGAATACAAAATTCACAATACCGATTTATATTGACGAGAGTAACGTTTCGGGCAGTCTGGTTCTTCGGTTCTTCCCTGGGGGCTCAGTGTTAGACTCCGATGCACCACAGCAGGTTTACTGTATTCCTTCGACCATCACATTGACGATGAAACAGAGAAATTGCATCGGGAATCAATACAAAATTCACAATACCGATTTATATTGACGAGAGTAACGTTTCGGGCAGTCTGGTTATTTGGTTCTTCCCTGGGGGCTCAGTGTTAGACTCCGATGCACCACAGCAGGTTTACTGTATCCCTTCGACGTTCATATTGAAGATGAAACAGAGAAATTGCATCGGGAATCAATACAAGATTCACAATACCGATTTATATTGACGAGAGTAACGTTTCGGGCAGTCTGGTTCTTTTGTTCTTCCCTGGGGGCTCAGTGTTAGACTCCGATGCACCACAGCAGGTTAACTGTATACCTTCGACCATCACATTGACGATGAAACAGAGAAATTGCATCGGGAATCAATACAAAATTCACAATACCGATTTATATTGACGAGAGTAACGTTTCGGGCAGTCTGGTTATTTGGTTCTTCCCTGGGGGCTCAGTGTTAGACTCCGATGCACCACAGCAGCAGCAGGTTTACTGTATCCCTTCGACGATAATATTGAAGATGAAACACAGAAATTGCATCGGGAATCAATACAAAATTCACAATACCGATTTATATTGACGAGAGTAACGTTTCGGGCAGTCTGGTTTTTTGGTTCTTCCCTGGGGGCTCAGTGTTAGACTCCGATGCACCACAGCAGGTTTACTGTATCCCTTCGACGATCATATTGACGATGAAACAGAGAAATTGCATCGGGAATCAATACAAAATTCACAATACCGATTTATATTGACGAGAGTAACGTTTCGGGCAGTCTGGTTTTTCGGTTCTTCCCTGGGGGCTCAGTGTTAGACTCCGATGCACCACAGCAGGTTTACTGTATTCCTTCGACCATCACATTGACGATGAAACAGAGAAATTGCATCGGGAATCAATACAAAATTCACAATACCGATTTATATTGACGAGAGTAACGTTTCGGGCAGTCTGGTTTTTCGGTTCTTCCCTGGGGGCTCAGTGTTAGACTCCGATGCACCACAGCAAGTTTACTGTATTCCTTCGACCATCACATTGACGATGAAACAGAGAAATTGCATCGGGAATCAATACAAAATTCACAATACCGATTTATATTGACGAGAGTAACGTTTCGGGCAGTCTGCTTCTTTGGTCCTTCCCTGGGGGCTCAGTGTTAGACTCCGATGTAGCAAAGCAGGTTCACTGAATCCCTTCGACCATCACATTGACGATGAAACACAGAAATTACATCGGGAATCAATACCAAATTCACAATACCGATTTATATTGACGAGAGTAACGTTTCGGAGTGTCTGTTTTTTAACTCTTCCCTGGGGGCTCAGTGTTAGACTCCAATGCACCACAGCAGGTTTACTGTATCCCTTCGACCATCACATTGACGAAGAAACAGAGAAATTGCATCGGGAATCAATACCAAATTCACAATACCGATTTATATTGACGAGAGTAACGTTTCGGGGAGTCTGTTTTTTGGCTCTTCCCTGGGGGGTTCAGTGTTAGACTCCAAAGCACCACAGCAGGTTTACTGTATCCCTTCGACGATCATATTGAAGATGAAACACAGAAATTGCATCGGGAATCAATACAAAATTCACAATACCGATTTATATTTACGAGAGTAACGTTTCTGGGAGTCTGTTCTTTGGCTCTTCCCTCGGGGCTCAGTGTTAGACTCCGATGCACCACAGCAGGTTTACTGTATCCCTTCGACGATAATATTGAAGATGAAACACAGAAATTGCATCGGGAATCAATACAAAATTCACAATACCGATTTATATTGACGAGAGTAACGTTTCGGGCAGTCTGGTTTTTTGGTTCTTCCCTGGGGGCTCAGTGTTAGACTCCGATGCACCACAGCAGGTTTACTGTATCCCTTCGACGGTCATATTGAAGATGAAACAGAGAAATTGCATCGGGATAGAATACAAAATTCACAATACCGATTTATATTGACGAGAGTAACGTTTCGGGCAGTCTGGTTCTTCGGTTCTTCCCTGGGGGCTCAGTGTTAGACTCCGATGCACCACAGCAGGTTTACTGTATTCCTTCGACCATCACATTGACGATGAAACAGAGAAATTGCATCGGGAATCAATACAAAATTCACAATACCGATTTATATTGACGAGAGTAACGTTTCGGGCAGTCTGGTTATTTGGTTCTTCCCTGGGGGCTCAGTGTTAGACTCCGATGCACCACAGCAGGTTTACTGTATCCCTTCGACGTTCATATTGAAGATGAAACAGAGAAATTGCATCGGGAATCAATACAAGATTCACAATACCGATTTATATTGACGAGAGTAACGTTTCGGGCAGTCTGGTTCTTTTGTTCTTCCCTGGGGGCTCAGTGTTAGACTCCGATGCACCACAGCAGGTTAACTGTATACCTTCGACCATCACATTGACGATGAAACAGAGAAATTGCATCGGGAATCAATACAAAATTCACAATACCGATTTATATTGACGAGAGTAACGTTTCGGGCAGTCTGGTTTTTCGGTTCTTCCCTGGGGGCTCAGTGTTAGACTCCGATGCACCACAGCAGGTTTACTGTATTCCTTCGACCATCACATTGACGATGAAACAGAGAAATTGCATCGGGAATCAATACAAAATTCACAATACCGATTTATATTGACGAGAGTAACGTTTCGGGCAGTCTGGTTATTTGGTTCTTCCCTGGGGGCTCAGTGTTAGACTCCGATGCACCACAGCAGGTTTACTGTATCCCTTCAACGATCATATTGAAGATGAAACACAGATATTGCATCGGGAATCAATACAAAATTCACAATGCCGATTTATATTGACGAGAGTAACGTTTCGGGCAGTCTGGTTTTTGGTTCTTCCCTGGGGGCTCAGGGTTAGACTCCGATGCAGCAAAGCAGGTTCACTGAATCCCTTCGACCATCACATTGACGATGAAACACAGAAATTACATCGGGAATCAATACAAAATTCGCAATGCCGATTTCTATTGACGAGAGTAACGTTTCGGGTAGGCTACTTTTTGGCTCTTCCCTGAGGGATCAGTGTTAGACTCCGATGCACCACAGCAGGTTTACTGTATCCCTTCGACGATCATATTGAAGATGAAACACAGAAATTGCATCGGGAATCAATACAAAATTCACAATACCGATTTATATTGACGAGAGTAACGTTTTGGGCAGTCTGGTTATTTGGTTCTTCCCTCGGGGCTCAGTGTTAGACTCCGATGCACCACAGCAGGTTTACTATATTCCTTCGACCTTCACATTGACGATGAAACAGAGAAATTGCATCGGGAATCAATACAAAATTCACAATACCGATTTATATTGACGAGAGTAACGTTTCGGGCAGTCTGGTTATTTTGTTCTTCCCTGGGGGCTCAGTGTTAGACTCCGATGCACCACAGCAGGTTTACTGTATTCCTTCGACCATCACATTGACGATGAAACAGAGAAATTGCATCGGGAATCAATACAAAATTCACAATACCGATTTATATTGACGAGAGTAACGTTTCGGGCAGTCTGGTTCTTTTGTTCTTCCCTGGGGGCTCAGTGTTAGACTCCGATGCACCACAGAAGGTTTTGCTGTATCCCTTCGACTATCATATTGACGATGAAACAGAGAAATTGCATCGGGAATCAATAAAAAATTCACAATACCGATTTATATTGACGAGAGTAACGTTTCGGGCAGTCTGGTTTTTCGGTTCTTCCCTGGGGGCTCAGTGTTAGACTCCGATGCACCACAGCAGGTTTACTGTATTCCTTCGACCATCACATTGACGATGAAACAGAGAAATTGCATCGGGAATCAATACAAAATTCACAATACCGATTTATATTGACGAGAGTAACGTTTCGGGCAGTCTGGTTTTTTGGTCCTTCCCTGGGGGCTCAGTGTTAGACTCCGATGTAGCAAAGCAGTTTCACTGAATCCCATCGACCATCACATTGACGATGAAACACAGACATTACATCGGGAATCAATACCAATTTCACAATACCGATTTATAATGACGAGAGTAACGTTTCGGAGTGTCTGTTCTTTAACTCTTCCCTGGGGGCTCAGTGTTAGACTCCAATGCACCACAGCAGGTTTACTGTATCCCTTCGACCATCACATTGACGAAGAAACAGAGAAATTGCATCGGGAATCAATACCAAATTCACAATACCGATTTATATTGACGAGAGTAACGTTTCGGGGAGTCTGTTTTTTGGCTCTTCCCTGGGGGGCTCAGTGTTAGACTCCGATGCACCACAGCAGGTTTACTGTATCCCTTCGACGATCATATTGAAGATGAAACACAGAAATTGCATCGGGAATCAATACAAAATTCACAATACCGATTTATATTGACGAGAGTAACGTTTCGGGGAGTCTGTCCTTTGGCTCTTCCCTCGGGGCTCAGTGTTAGACTCCGATGCACCACAGCAGGTTAACTGTATCCCTCGACGATAATATTGAAGATGAAACACAGAAATTGCATCGGGAATCAATACAAAATTCACAATACCGATTTATATTGACGAGAGTAACGTTTCGGGCAGTCTGGTTTTTTGGTTCTTCCCTGGGGGCTCAGTGTTAGACTCCGATGCACCACAGCAGGTTTACTGTATTCCTTCGACGATCATATTGAAGATGAAACAGAGAAATTGCATCGGGAATCAATACAAAATTCACAATACCGATTTATATTGACGAGAGTAACGTTTTGGGCAGTCTGGTTCTTCGGTTCTTCCCTGGGGGCTCAGTGTTAGACTCCGATGCACCACAGCAGGTTTACTGTATTCCTTCGACCATCACATTGACGATGAAACAGAGAAATTGCATCGGGAATCAACACAAAATTCACAATACCGATTTATATTGACGAGAGTAACGTTTCGGGCAGTCTGGTTATTTGGTTCTTCCCTGGGGGCTCAGTGTTAGACTCCGATGCACCACAGCAGGTTTACTGTATCCCTCCGACGATCATATTGAAGATGAAACAGAGAAATTGCATCGGGAATCAATACAAAATTCACAATACCGATTTATATTGAAGAGAGTAACGTTTCGGGCAGTCTGGTTCTTTTGTTCTTCCCTGGGGGCTCAGTGTTAGACTCCGATGCACCACAGCAGGTTTACTGTATACCTTCGACCATCACATTGACGATGAAACAGAGAAATTGCATCGGGAATCAATACAAAATTCACAATACCGATTTATATTGACGAGAGTAACGTTTCGGGCAGTCTGGTTATTTGGTTCTTCCCTGGGGGCTCAGTGTTAGACTCCGATGCACCACAGCAGGTTTACTGTATCCCGTCGACGATCATATTGAAGATGAAACACAGAAGTTGCATCGGGAATCAATACAAAATTCACAATACCGATTTATATTGACGAGAGTAACGTTTCGGGCAGTCTGGTTTTTTTGTTCTTTCCTGGGGGCTCAGTGTTAGACTCCGATGCACCACAGCAGGTTTACTGTATTCCTTCGACCATCACATTGACGATGAAACAGAGAAATTGCATCGGGAATCAATACAAAATTCACAATACCGATTTATATTGACGAGAGTAACGTTTCGGGCAGTCTGGTTTTTTGGTTCTTCCCTGGGGGCTCAGTGTTAGACTCCGATGCAGCAAAGCAGGTTCACTGAATCCCTTCGACCATCACATTGACGATGAAACACAGAAATTACAACGGGAATCAATACCAAATTCACAATACCGATTTATATTGACGAGAGTAACGTTTCGGAGTGTCCGTTTTTTTACTCTTCCCTGGGGGCTCAGTGTTAGACTCCGATGCACCACAGCAGGTTTACTGTATCCCTTCGACCATAATATTGACGATGAAACACAGAAATTGCATCGGGAATCAATACCAAATTCACAATACCGATTTATATTGACGAGAGTAACGTTTCGGGCAGTCTGGTTTATAGGTTCTTCCCTGGGGGCTCAGTGCTAGACTCCGATGCACCACAGCAGGTTTACTGTATCCCTTCGACGATAATATTGAAGATGAAACACAGAAATTGCATCGGGAATCAATACAAAATTCACAATACCGATTTATATTGACGAGAGTAACGTTTCGGGCAGTCTGGTTTTTAGGTTCTTCCCTGGGGGCTCAGTGCTAGACTCCGATGCACCACAGCAGGTTTACTGTATCCCTTCGACAATCATATTGAAGATGAATCACAGAAATTTCATCGGGAATCAATACAAAATTCACAATATCGATTTATATTGACGAGAGTAACGTTTCGGGCAATCTGGTTTTATGTTTCTTCCCTGGGGGCTCAGTGTTAGACTCCGTTGCAGCAAAGAAGGTTCACTGAATCCCTTCGACCATCACATTGACGATGAAACACAGAAATTACATCGGGAATCAATACAAAATTCACAATGCCGATTTATATTGACGAGAGTAACGTTTCGGGTAGGCTGCTTTTTGGCTCTTCCCTGAGGGATCAGTGTTATACTCCGATGCACCACAGCAGGTTTACTGTATCCCTTCGACCATCACATTGACGAAGAAACAGAGAAATTGCATCGGGAATCAATACCAAATTCACAATACCGATTTATATTGACGAGTGTAACGTTGCGGGGAGTCTGTTTTTTGGCTCTTCCCTCGGGGCTCAGTGTTAGACTCCGATGCACCACAGCAGGTTTACTGTATCCCTTCGACGATAATATTGAAGATGAAACACAGAAATTGCATCGGGAATCAATACAAAATTCACAATACCGATTTATATTGACGAGAGTAACGTTTCGCGCAATCTGGTTTTTTGGTTCTTCCCTGGGGGCTCAGTGTTAGACTCCGATGCACCACAGCAGGTTTACTGTATCCCTTCGACGATCATATTGAAGATGAAACACAGAATTTGCATCGGGAATCAACACAAAATTCACAATATCGATTTATATTGACGAGAGTAACGTTTCGGGCAATCTGGTTCTTTGGTTCTTCCCTGGGGGCTCAGTGTTAGACTCCGTTGCAGCAAAGCAGGTTCACTGAATCCCTTCGACCATCACATTGACGATGAAACACAGAAATTACATCGGGAATCAATACAAAATTCACAATGCCGATTTATATTGACGAGAGTAACGTTTCGGGTAGGCTGCTTTTTGGCTCTTCCCTGAGGGATCAGTGTTAGACTCCGATGCACCACAGCAGGTTTACTGTATCCCTTCGACGATCATATTGAAGATGAAACACAGAAATTGCATCGGGAATCAATACAAAATACACAATACCGATTTATATTGACGAGAGTAACGTTTTGGGCAGTCTGGTTATTTGGTTCTTCCCTGGGGGCTCAGTGTTAGACTCCGATGCACCACAGCAGGTTTACTGTATTCCTTCGAACATCACAATGACGATGCAACAGAGAAATTGCATCTGGAATCAATACAAAATTCACAATACCGATTTATATTGACGAGAGTAACGTTTCGGGCATTCTGGTTTTTCGGTTCTTCCCTGGGGGCTCAGTGTTAGACTCCGATGCACCACAGCAGGTGTACTGTATTCCTTCGTCCATCACATTGACGATGAAACAGAGAAATTGCATCGGGAATCAATACAAAATTCACAATACCGATTTATATTGACGAGAGTAACGTTTCGGGCAGTCTGGTTCTTTTGTTCTTCCCTGGGGGCTCAGTGTTAGACTCCGATGCACCACAGCAGGTTTACTGTATTCCTTCGACCATCACATTGATGATGAAACAGAGAAATTGCATCGGGAATCAATACAAAATTCACAATACCGATTTATATTGACGAGAGTAACGTTTCGGGCAGTCTGGTTTTTTGGTTCTTCCCTGGGGGCTCAGTGTTAGACTCCGATGCACCACAGCAGGTTTACTGTATTCCTTCGACGATCATATTGAAGATGAAACAGAGAAATTGCATCGGGAATCAATACAAAATTCACAATACCGATTTATATTGACGAGAGTAACGTTTCGGGCAGTCTGGTTCTTCGGTTCTTCCCTGGGGGCTCAGTGTTAGACTCCGATGCACCACAGCAGGTTTACTGTATTCCTTCGACCATCACATTGACGATGAAACAGAGAAATTGCATCGGGAATCAACACAAAATTCACAATACCGATTCATATTGACGAGAGTAACGTTTCGGGCAGTCTGGTTATTTGGTTCTTCCCTGGGGGCTCAGTGTTAGACTCCGATGCACCACAGCAGGTTTACTGTATCCCTCCGACGATCATATTGAAGATGAAACAGAGAAATTGCATCGGGAATCAATACAAAATTCACAATACCGATTTATATTGAAGAGAGTAACGTTTCGGGCAGTCTGGTTCTTTTGTTCTTCCCTGGGGGCTCAGTGTCAGACTCCGATGCACCACAGCAGGTTTACTGTATTCCTTCGAACATCACATTGACGATGAAACAGAGAAATTGCATCTGGAATCAATACAAAATTCACAATACCGATTTATATTGACGAGAGTAACGTTTCGGGCATTCTGGTTTTTCGGTTCTTCCCTGGGGGCTCAGTGTTAGACTCCGATGCACCACAGCAGGTTTACTGTATTCCTTCGTCCATCACATTGACGATGAAACAGAGAAATTGCATCGGGAATCAATACAAAATTCACAATACCGATTTATATTGACGAGAGTAACGTTTCGGGCAGTCTGGTTCTTTTGTTCTTCCCTGGGGGCTCAGTGTTAGACTCCGATGCACCACAGCAGGTTTACTGTATTCCTTCGACCATCACATTGACGATGAAACAGAGAAATTGCATCGGGAATCAATACAAAATTCACAATACCGATTTATATTGACGAGAGTCACATTTCGGGCAGACTGGTTTTTTGGTTCTTCCCTGGGGGCTCAGTGTTAGACTCCGATGCACCACAGCAGGTTTACTGTATACCTTCGACGATCATATTGAAGATGAAACAGAGAAATTGCATCGGGAATCAATACAAAATTCACAATACCGATTTATATTGACGAGAGTAACGTTTCGGGCAGTCTGGTTTTTCGGTTCTTCCCTGGGGGCTCAGTGTTAGACTCCGATGCACCACAGCAAGTTTACTGTATTCCTTCGACCATCACATTGACGATGAAACAGAGAAATTGCATCGGGAATCAATACAAAATTCACAATACCGATTTATATTGACGAGAGTAACGTTTCGGGCAGTCTGGTTTTTCGGTTCTTCCCTGGGGGCTCAGTGTTAGACTCCGATGCACCACAGCAGGTTTACTGTATTCCCTCGACCATCACATTGACGATGAAACAGAGAAATTGCATCGGGAATTAATACAAAATTCACAAAACCGATTTATATTGACGAGAGTAACGTTTCGGGCAGTCTGGTTTTTTGGTTCTTTCCTGGGGGCTCAGTGATAAACTCCGATGCAGCAAAGCAGGTTCACTGAATCCCTTCGACCATCACTTTGACGATGAAACACAGAAATTACATCGGGAATCAATACCAAATTCACAATACCGATTTATATTGACGAGAGTAACGTTTCGGAGTGTCTGTTTTTTAACTCTTCCCTGGGGGCTCAGTGTTAGACTCCAATGCACCACAGCAGGTTTACTGTATCCCTTCGACCATCACATTGACGAAGAAACAGAGAAATTGCATTGGGAATCAATACCAAATTCACAATACCGATTTATATTGACGAGAGTAGCGTTTCGGGGAGTCTGTTTCTTGGCTCTTCCCTGGGGGGCTCAGTGTTAGACTCCGATGCACCACAGCAGGTTTACTGTATCCCTTCGACAATCATATTGAAGATGACACACAGAAATTGCATCGGGAATCAATACAAAATTCACAATACCGATTTATATTGACGAGAGTAACGTTTCGGGCAGTCTGGTTTTTTGGTTCTTCCCTGGGGGCTCAGTGTTAGACTCCGATGCACCACAGCAGGTTTACTGTATCCCTTCGACGATCATATTGAAGATGAAACAGAGAAATTGCATCGGGAATCAATGCAAAATTCACAATACCGATTTATATTGAGGAGAGTAACGTTTCGGGCAGTCTGGTTCTTTTGTTCTTCCCTGGGGGCTCAGTGTTAGACTCCGATGCACCACAGCAGGTTTACTGTATTCCTTCGACCATCACATTGACGATGAAACAGAGAAATTGCATCGGGAATCAATACAAAATTCACAATACCGATTTATATTGACGAGAGTAACGTTTCGGGCAGTCTGGTTATTTGGTTTTTCCCTGGGTGCTCAGTGTTAGACTCCGATGCACCACAGCAGGTTTACTGTATCCCTTCGACGACCATATTGAAGATGAAACAGAGAAATTGCATCGGGAATCAATACAAAATTCACAATACCGATTTATATTGACGAGAGTAACGTTTCGGGCAGTCTGGGTCTTTTGTTCTTCCCTGGGGGCTCAGTGTTAGACTCCGATGCACCACAGCAGGTTTACTGTATACCTTCGACCATCACATTGACGATGAAACAGAGAAATTGCATCGGGAATCAATACAAAATTCACAATACCGATTTATATTGACGAGAGTAACGTTTCGGGCAGTCTGGTTATTTGGTTCTTCCCTGGGGGCTCAGTGTTAGACTCCGATGCACCACAGCAGGTTTACTGTATCCCGTCGACGATCATATTGAAGATGAAACAGAGAAATTGCATCGGGAATCATTACAAAAATCACAATACCGATTTATATTGACGAGAGTAACGTTTCGGGCAGTCTGGTTCTTTTGTTCTTTCCAGGGGGCTCAGTGTTAGACTCCGATGCACCACTGCAGGTTTACTGTATTCCTTCGACCATCACATTGACGATGAACCAGAGAAATTGCATCGGGAATCAATACAAAATTCACAATACCGATTTATATTGACGAGAGTAACGTTTCGGGCAGTCTGGTTTTTTGGTTCTTCCCTGGGGGCTCAGTGTTAGACTCCGATGCAGCAAAGCAGGTTCACTGAATCCCTTCGACCATCATATTGACGATGAAACACAGAAATTACATCGGGAATCAATACCAAATTCACAATACAGATTTATATTGACGAGAGTAACGTTTCGGGCAGTCTGGTTTTTTGGTTCTTCCCTGGGGGCTCAGTGTTAGACTCCGATGTAGCAAAGCAGGTTTACTGTATTCCTTCGACCATCACATTGACGAAGAAACAGAGAAATTGCATCGGGAATCAATACCAAATTCACAATACCGATTTATATTGACGAGAGTAACGTTTCGGGGAGTCTGTTTTTTGGCTCTTATCCGGGGGCTCAGTGTTAGACTCCGATGCACCACAGCAGGTTTACTGTATCCCTTCGACGATCATATTGAAGATGAAACAGAGAAATTGCATCGGGAATCAATACAAGATTCACAATACCGATTTATATTGACGAGAGTAACGTTTCGGGCAGTCTGGTATTTCGGTTCTTCCCTGGGGGCCCAGTGTTAGACTCCGATGCACCACAGCAAATTAACTGTATTCCTTCGACCATCACATTGACGATGAAACAGAGAAATTGCATCGGGAATCAATACAAAATTCACAATACCGATTTATATTGACGAGAGTAACGTTTCGGGCAGTCTGGTTTTTTGGTTCTTCCCTGGGGGCTCAGTGTTAGACTCCGATGCAGCAAAGCAGGTTCACTGAATCCCTTCGACCATCACATTGACGATGAAACACAGAAATTACATCGGGAATCAATATCAAATTCACAATACCGATTTATATTGACGAGAGTAACGTTTCGGAGTGTCTGTTTATTAACTCTTCCCTGGGGGCTCAGTGTTAGACTCCGATGCACCACAGCAGGTTTACTGTGTCCCTTCGACCATCATATTGACGACGAAACACAGAAATTGCATCGGGAATCAATACCAAATTCACAATACCGATTTATATTGACGAGAGTAACGTTTCGGAGTGTCTGTTTTTTAACTCTTCCCTGGGGGCTCAGTGTTAGACTCCGATGCACCACAGCAGGTTTACTGTATACCTTCGACCATCACATTGACGATGAAACAGAGAAATTGCATCGGGAATCAATACAAAATTCACAATACCGATTTATATTGACGAGAGTAACGTTTCGGGCAGTCTGGTTATTTGGTTCTTCCCTGGGGGCTCAGTGTTAGACTCCGATGCACCACAGCAGGTTTACTGTATCCCGTCGACGATCATATTGAAGATGAAACAGAGAAGTTGCATCGGGAATCAATACAAAATTCACAATACCGATTTATATTGACGAGAGTAACGTTTCGGGCAGTCTGGTTTTTTTGTTCTTTCCTGGGGGCTCAGTGTTAGACTCCGATGCACCACAGCAGGTTTACTGTATTCCTTCGACCATCACATTGACGATGAAACAGAGAAATTGCATCGGGAATCAATACAAAATTCACATTACCGATTTATATTGACGAGAGTAACGTTTCGGGCAGTCTGGTTTTTTGGTTCTTCCCTGGGGGCTCAGTGTTAGACTCCGATGCAGCAAAGCAGGTTCACTGAATCCCTTCGACCATCACATTGACGATGAAACACAGAAATTACATCGGGAATCAATACCAATATCACAATACCGATTTATATTGACGAGAGTAACGTTTCGGAGTGTCCGTTTTTTTACTCTTCCCTGGGGGCTCAGTGTTAGACTCCGATGCACCACAGCAGGTTTACTGTATCCCTTCGACCATAATATTGACGATGAAACACAGAAATTGCATCGGGAATCAATACCAAATTCACAATACCGATTTATATTGACGAGAGTAACGTTTCGGGCAGTCTGGTTTTTTGGTTCTTCCCTGGGGGCTCAGTGCTAGACTCCGATGCACCACAGCAGGTTTACTGTATCCCTTCGACGATAATATTGAAGATGAAACACAGAAATTGCATCGGGAATCAATACAAAATTCACAATACCGATTTATATTGACGAGAGTAACGTTTCGGGCATTCTGGTTTTTCGGTTCTTCCCTGGGGGCTCAGTGTTAGACTCCGATGCACCACAGCAGGTTTACTGTATTCCTTCGTCTATCACATTGACGATGAAACAGAGAAATTGCATCGGGAATCAATACAAAATTCACAATACCGATTTATATTGACGAGAGTAACGTTTCGGGCAGTCTGGTTTTTTGGTTCTTCCCTGGGGGCTCAGTGTTAGACTCCGATGCACCACAGCAGGTTTACTGTATTCCTTCGACGATCATATTGAAGATGAAACAGATAAATTGCATCGGGAATCAATACAAAATTCACAATACCGATTTATATTGACGAGAGTAACGTTTCGGGCAGTCTGGTTCTTCGGTTCTTCCCTGGGGGCTCAGTGTTAGACTCCGATGCACCACAGCAGGTTTACTGTATTCCTTCGACCATCACATTGACGATGAAACAGAGAAATTGCATCGGGAATCAACACAAAATTCACAATACCGATTTATATTGACGAGAGTAACGTTTCGGGCATTCTGGTTATTTGGTTCTTCCCTGGGGGCTCAGTGTTAGACTCCGATGCACCACAGCAGGTTTACTGTATCCCTCCGACGATCATATTGAAGATGAAACAGAGAAATTGCATCGGGAATCAATACAAAATTCACAATACCGATTTATATTGGCGAGAGTAACGTTTCGGGCAGTCTGGTTCTTTTGTTCTTCCCTGGGGGCTCAGTGTTAGACTCCGATGCACCACAGCAGGTTTACTTTATTCCTTCGAACATCACATTGACGATGAAACAGAGAAATTGCATCTGGAATCAATACAAAATTCACAATACCGATTTATATTGACGAGAGTAACGTTTCGGGCATTCTGGTTTTTCGGTTCTTCCCTGGGGGCTCAGTGTTAGACTCCGATGCACCACAGCAGGTTTACTGTATTCCTTCGTCCATCACATTGACGATGAAACAGAGAATTTGCATCGGGAATCAATACAAAATTCACAATACCGATTTATATTGACGAGAGTAACGTTTCGGGCAGTCTGGTTCTTTTGTTCTTCCCTGGGGGCTCAGTGTTAGACTCCGATGCACCACAGCAGGTTTACTGTATTCCTTCGACCATCACATTGACGATGAAACAGAGAAATTGCATCGGGAATCAATACAAAATTCACAATACCGATTTATATTGACGAGAGTAACATTTCGGGCAGTCTGGTTTTTTGGTTCTTCCCTGGGGGCTCAGTGTTAGACTCCGATGCACCACAGCAGGTTTACTGTATCCCTTCGACGATCATATTGAAGATGAAAGAGAGAAATTGCATCGGGAATCAATACAAAATTCACAATACCGATTTATATTGACGAGAGTAACGTTTCGGGCAGTCTGGTTTTTCGGTTCTTCCCTGGGGGCTCAGTGTTAGACTCCGATGCACCACAGCAAGTTTACTGTATTCCTTCGACCATCACATTGACGATGAAACAGAGAAATTGCATCGGGAATCAATACAAAATTCACAATACCGATTTATATTGACGAGAGTAACGTTTCGGGCAGTCTGGTTTTTCGGTTCTTCCCTGGGGGCTCAGTGTTAGACTCCGATGCACCACAGCAGGTTTACTGTATTCCCTCGACCATCACATTGACGATGAAACAGAGAAATTGCATCGGGAATTAATACAAAATTCACAATACCGATTTATATTGACGAGAGTAACGTTTCGGGCAGTCTGATTTTTTGGTTCTTCCCTGGGGGCTCAGTGATAAACTCCGATGCAGCAAAGCAGGTTCACTGAATCCCTTCAACCATCACATTGACGATGAAACACAGAAATTACATCGGGAATCAATACCAAATTCACAATACCGATTTATATTGACGAGAGTAACGTTTCGGAGTGTCTGTTTTTTAACTCTTCCCTGGGGGCTCAGTGTTAGACTCCAATGCACCACAGCAGGTTTACTGTATCCCTTAGACCATCACATTGACGAAGAAACAGAGAAATTGCATTGGGAATCAATACCAAATTCACAATATCGATTTATATTGACGAGAGTAACGTTTTGGGGAGTCTGTTTTTTGGCTCTTCCCTGGGGGGCTCAGTGTTAGACTCCGATGCACCACAGCAGGTTTACTGTATCCCTTCGACAATCATATTGAAGATGACACACAGAAATTGAATCGGGAATCAATACAAAATTCACAATACCGATTTATATTGACGAGAGTAACGTTTCGGGCAGTCTGGTTTTTTGGTTCGTCCCTGGGGGCTCAGTGTTAGACTCCGATGCACCACAGCAGGTTTACTGTATCCCTTCGACGATCATATTGAAGATGAAACAGAGAAATTGCATCGGGAATCAATGCAAAATTCACAATACCGATTTATATTGACGAGAGTAACGTTTCGGGCAGTCTGGTTCTTTTGTTCTTCCCTGGGGGCTCTGTGTTAGACTCCGATGCACCACAGCAGGTTTACTGTATTCCTTCAACCATCACATTGACGATGAAACAGAGAAATTGCATCGGGAATCAATACAAAATTCACAATACCGATTTATATTGACGAGAGTAACGTTTCGGGCAGTCTGGTTATTTGGTTTTTCCCTGGGTGCTCAGTGTTAGACTCCGATGCACCACAGCAGGTTTACTGTATCCCTTCGACGACCATATTGAAGGTGAAACAGAGAAATTGCATCGGGAATCAATAAAAAATTCACAATACCGATTTATATTGACGAGAGTAACGTTTCGGGCAGTCTGGGTCTTTTGTTCTTCCCTGGGGGCTCAGTGTTAGACTCCGATGCACCACAGCAGGTTTACTGCATACCTTCGACCATCACATTGACGATGAAACAGAGAAATTGCATCGGGAATCAATACAAAATTCACAATACCGATTTATATTGACGAGAGTAACGTTTCGGGCAGTCTGGTTATTTGGTTCTTCCCTGGGGGCTCAGTGTTAGACTCCGATGCACCACAGCAGGTTTACTGTATCCCGTCGACGATCATATTGAAGATGAAACAGAGAAATTGCATCGGGAATCATTACAAAATTCACAATACCGATTTATATTGACGAGAGTAACGTTTCGGGCAGTCTGGTTCTTTTGTTCTTTCCTGGGGGCTCAGTGTTAGACTCCGATGCACCACAGCAGGTTTACTGTATTCCTTCGACCATCACATTGACGATGAAACAGAGAAATTGCATCGGGAATCAATACAAAATTCACAATACCGATTTATATTGACGAGAGTAACGTTTCGGGCAGTCTGGTTTTTCGGTTCTTCCCTGGGGGCTCAGTGTTAGACTCCGATGCAGCAAAGCAGGTTCACTGAATCCCTTCGACCATCACATTGACGATGAAACACAGAAATTACATCGGGAATCAATATCAAATTCACAATACCGATTTATATTGACGAGAGTAACGTTTCGGAGTGTCTGTTTTTTAACTCTTCCCTGGGGGCTCAGTGTTAGACTCCGATGCACCACAGCAGGTTTACTGTGTCCCTTCGACCATCATATTGACGACGAAACACAGAAATTGCATCGGGAATCAATACCAAATTCACAATACCGATTTATATTGACGAGAGTAACGTTTCGGGTAGGCTGCTTTTTGGCTCTTCCCTGAGGGATCAGTGTTAGACTCCGATGCACCACAGCAGGTTTACTGTATTCCTTCGACGATCATATTGAATATGAAACACAGAAATTGCATCGGGAATCAATACAAAATTCACAATATCGATTTATATTGACGAGAGTAACGTTTCGGGCAATCTGGTTTTTTGGTTCTTCCCTGGGGGCTCAGTGTTAGACTCCGTTGCAGCAAAGCAGGTTCACTGAATCCCTTCGACCATCACATTGACGATGAAACACAAAAATTACATCGGGAATCAATACAAAATTCACAATGCCGATTTATATTGACGAGAGTAACGTTTCGGGGAGTCTGTTTTTTGGCTCTTCCCTGGGGGCTCAGTGTTAGACTCCGATGCACCACAGCAGGTTTACTGTATCCCTTCGACGATAATATTGAAGATGAAACACAGAAATTGCATCAAGAATCAATACAAAATTCACAATACCGATTTATATTGACGAGAGTAACGTTTCGGGCAGTCTGGTTCTTTGGTTCTTCCCTGGGGGCTCAGTGCTAGACTCCGATGCACCACAGCAGGTTTACTCTATCCCTTCGACGATCATATTGAAGATGAAACACAGAAATTGCATCGGGAATCAATACAAAATTCACAATATCGATTTATATTGACGAGAGTAACGTTTCGGGCAATCTGGTTTTTTGGTTCTTCCCTGGGGGCTCAGTGTTAGACTCCGTTGCAGCAAAGCAGGTTCACTGAATCCCTTCGACCATCACATTGACGATGAAACACAGAAATTACATCGGGAATCAATACAAAATTCACAATGCCGATTTATATTGACGAGAGTAACGTTTCGGGTAGGCTGCTTTTTGGTTCTTCCCTGAGGGATCAGTGTTAGACTCCGATGCACCACAGCAGGTTTACTGTATTTCTTCGACGATCATATTGAAGATGAAACACAGTAATTGCATCGGGAATCAATACAAAATTCACAATACCGGTTTATATTGACGAGAGTAACGTTTTGGGCAGTCTGGTTATTTGGTTCTTCCCTGGGGGCTCAGTGTTAGACTCCGATGCACCACAGCAGGTTTACTGTATCCCTTCGACGATCATATTGAAGATGAAACACAGAAATTGCATCGGGAATCAATACAAAATTCACAATAACGATTTATATTGACGAGAGTAACGTTCCGGGCAATCTGGTTTTTTTGATTCTTCCCTGGGGGCTCAGTGTTAGACTCCGTTGCAGCAAAGCAGGTTCACTGAATCCCTTCGACCATCACATTGACGATGAAACACAGAAATTACATCGGGAATCAATACAAAATTCACAATGCCGATTTATATTGACGAGAGTAACGTTTCGGGTAGGCTGCTTTTTGGCTCTTCCCTGAGGAATCTGTGTTAGACTCCGATGCACCACAGCAGGTTTACTGTATCCCTTCGACGATCATATTGAAGATGAAACACAGAAATTGCGTCGGGAATCAATACAAAATTCACAATACCGATTTATATTGACGAGAGTAACGTTTGGGGCAGTCTGGTTTTTCGGAGCAGGTTTACTGTATTCCTTCGACCATCACATTGACGATGAAACAGAGAAATTGCATCGGGAATCAATACAAAATTCACAATACCGATTTATATTGACGAGAGTAACGTTTCGGGCAGTCTGGTTCTTTGGTTCTTCCCTGGGGGCTCAGTGTTAGACTCCGTTGCAGCAAAGCAGGTTCACTGAATCCCTTCGACCATCACATTGACGATGAAACACAGAAATTACATCGCGAATCAATACCAAATTCACATACCGATTTATATTGACGAGAGTAACGTTTCGGAGTGTCTGTTTTTTAACTCTTCCCTGGGGGCTCAGTGTTAGACTCCGATGCACCACAGCAGGTTTACTGTATCCCTTCGACCATCATATTGACGATGAAACACAGAAATTGCATCGGGAATCAATACATAATTCACAATATCGATTTATATTGACGAGAGTAACGTTTCGGGCAATCTGGTTGTTTGGTTCTTCCCTGGGGGCTCAGTGTTAGACTCCGTTGCAGCAAAGCAGGTTCACTGAATCCCTTCGACCATCACATTGACGATGAAACACAGAAATTACATCGGGAATCAATACAAAATTCACAATGCCGATTTATATTGACGAGAGTAACGTTTCGGGGAGTCTGTTTTTTGGCTCTTCCCTGGGGGCTCAGTGTTAGACTCCGATGCACCACAGCAGGTTTACTGCATCCCTTCGACGATAATATTTAAGATGAAACACAGAAATTGCATCGGGAATCAATACAAAATTCACAATACCGATTTATATTGACGAGAGTAACGTTTCGGGCAGTCTGGTTCTTTGGTTCTTCCCTGGGGGCTCAGTGCTAGACTCCGATGCACCACAGCAGGTTTACTGTATCCCTTCGACGATCATATTGAAGATGAAATACAGAAATTGCATCGGGAATCAATACAAAATTCACAATATCGATTTATATTGACGAGAGTAACGTTTCGGGCAATCTGGTTCTTTGTTCTTCCCTGGGGCCTCAGTGTTAGACTCCGTTGCCGCAAAGTAGGTTCACTGAATTCCTTCGACCATCACATTGACGATTAAACACAGAAATTACATCGGGAATCAATACAAAATTCACAATGCCGATTTATATTGACGAGAGTAACGTTTCGGGTAGGCTGCTTTTTGGCTCTTCCCTGAGGGATCAGTGTTAGACTCCGATGCACCACAGCAGGTTTACTGTATCCCTTCGACCATCACATTGACGAAGAAACAGAGAAATTGCATCGGGAATCAATACCAAATTCACAATACCGATTTATATTGACGAGAGTAACGTTTCGGGGAGTCTGTTTTTTGGCTCTTCCCTCGGGGCTCAGTGTTAGACTCCGATGCACCACAGCAGGTTTACTGTATCCCTTCGACGATAATATTGAAGATGAAACACAGAAATTGCATCGGGAATCAATAAAAAATTCACAATACCGATTTATATTGACGAGAGTAACGTTTCGGGCAGTCTGGTTTTTTGGTTCTTCCCTGGGGGCTCAGTGTTAGACTCCGATGCACCACAGCAGGTTTACTGTATCCCTTCGACGATCATATTGAAGATGAAACACAGAAATTGCATCGGGAATCAATACAAAATTCACAATATCGATTTATATTGACGAGAGTAACGTTTCGGGCAATCTGGTTTTTTGGTTCTTCCCTGGGGGCTCAGTGTTAGACTCCGTTGCAGCAAAGCAGGTTCACTGAATCCCTTCGACCATCACATTGACGATGAAACACAGAAATTACATCGGGAATCAATACAAAATTCACAATGCCGATTTATATTGACGAGAGTAACGTTTCGGGGAGTCTGTCTTTTGGCTCTTCCCTGGGGGCTCAGTGTTAGACTCCGATGCACCACAGCAGGTTTACTGTATCCCTTCGACGATAATATTGAAGATGAAACACAGAAATTGCATCGGGAATCAATACAAAATTCACAATACCGATTTATATTGACGAGAGTAACGTTTCGGGCAGTCTGGTTCTTTGGTTCTTCCCTGGGGGCTCAGTGCTAGACTCCGATGCACCACAGCAGGTTTACTGTATCCCTTCGACGATCATATTGAAGATGAAACACAGAAATTGCATCGGGAATCAATACAAAATTCACAATATCGATTTATATTGACGAGAGTAACGTTTCGGGCAATCTGGTTTTTTGGTTCTTCCCTGGGGGCTCAGTGTTAGACTCCGTTGCAACAAAGCAGGTTCACTGAATCCCTTCGACCATCACATTGACGATGAAACACAGAAATTACATCGGGAATCAATACAAAATTCACAATGCCGATTTATATTGACGAGAGTAACGTTTCGGGTAGGCTGCTTTTTGGTTCTTCCCTGAGGGATCAGTGTTAGACTCCGATGCACCACACCAGGTTTACTGTATCCCTTCGACGATCATATTGAAGATGAAACACAGTAATTGCATCGGGAATCAATACAAAATTCACAATACCGGTTTATATTGACGAGAGTAACGTTTTGGGCAGTCTGGTTATTTGGTTCTTCCCTGGGGGCTCAGTGTTAGACTCCGATGCACCACAGCAGGTTTACTGTATCCCTTCGACGATCATATTGAAGATGAAACACAGAAATTGAATCGGGAATCAATACAAAATTCACAATATCGATTTATATTGACGAGAGTAACGTTCCGGGCAATCTGGTTTTTTGATTCTTCCCTGGGGGCTCAGTGTTAGACTCCGTTGCAGCAAAGCAGGTTCACTGAATCCCTTCGACCATCACATTGACGATGAAACACAGAAATTACATCGGGAATCAATACAAAATTCACAATGCCGATTTATATTGACGAGAGTAACGTTTCGGGTAGGCTGCTTTTTGGCTCTTCCCTGAGGGATCTGTGTTAGACTCCGATGCACCACAGCAGGTTTACTGTATCCCTTCGACGATCATATTGAAGATGAAACACAGAAATTGCGTCGGGAATCAATACAAAATTCACAATACCGATTTATATTGACGAGAGTAACGTTTGGGGCAGTCTGGTTTTTCGGTTCTTCCCTGGGGGCTCAGTGTTAGACTCCGATGCACCACAGCAGGTTTACTGCATTCCTTCGACCATCACATTGACGATGAAACAGAGAAATTGCATCGGGAATCAATACAAAATTCACAATACCGATTTATATTGACGAGAGTAACGTTTCGGGCAGTCTGGTTTTTTGGTTCTTCCCTGGGGCTCAGTGTTAGACTCCGATGCAGCAAAGCAGGTTCACTGAATCCCTTCGACCATCACATTGACGATGAAACACAGAAATTACATCGGGAATCAATACCAAATTCACATACCGATTTATATTGACGAGAGTAACGTTTCGGAGTGTCTGTTTTTTAACTCTTCCCTGGGGGCTCAGTGTTAGACTCCGATGCACCACAGCAGGTTTACTGTATCCCTTCGACCATCATATTGACGATAAAACACAGAAATTGCATCGGGAATCAATACATAATTCACAATATCGATTTATATTGACGAGAGTAACGTTCCGGGCAATCTGGTTTTTTGATTCTTCCCTGAGGGCTCAGTGTTAGACTCCGTTGCAGCAAAGCAGGTTCACTGAATCCCTTCGACCATCACATTGACGATGAAACACAGAAATTACATCGGGAATCAATACAAAATTCACAATGCCGATTTATATTGATGAGAGTAACGTTTCGGGTAGGCTGCTTTTTGGCTCTTCCCTGAGGGATCTGTGTTAGACTCCGATGCACCACAGCAGGTTTACTGTATCCCTTCGACGATCATATTGAAGATGAAACACAGAAATTGCGTCGGGAATCAATACAAAATTCACAATACCGATTTATATTGACGAGAGTAACGTTTGGGGCAGTCTGGTTTTTCGGTTCTTCCCTGGGGGCTCAGTGTTAGACTCCGATGCACCACAGCAGGTTTACTGCATTCCTTCGACCATCACATTGACGATGAAACAGAGAAATTGCATCGGGAATCAATACAAAATTCACAATACCGATTTATATTGACGAGAGTAACGTTTCGGGCAGTCTGGTTTTTTGGCTCTTCCCTGGGGGCTCAGTGTTAGACTCCGATGCACCACAGCAGGTTTACTGCATCCCTTCGACGATAATATTGAAGATGAAACACAGAAATTGCATCGGGAATCAATACAAAATTCACAATACCGATTTATATTGACGAGAGTAACGTTTCGGGCAGTCTGGTTCTTTGGTTCTTCCCTGGGGGCTCAGTGCTAGACTCCGATGCACCACAGCAGGTTTACTGTATCCCTTCGACGATCATATTGAAGATGAAACACAGAAATTGCATCGGGAATCAATACAAAATTCACAATATCGATTTATATTGACGAGAGTAACGTTTCGGGCAATCTGCTTATTTGTTCATCCCTGGGGGCTCAGTGTTAGACTCCGTAGCCGCAAAGTAGGTTCACTGAATTCCTTCGACCATCACATTGACGATTAAACACAGAAATTACATCGGGAATCAATACAAAATTCACAATGCCGATTTATATTGACGAGAGTAACGTTTCGGGTAGGCTGCTTTTTGGCTCTTCCCTGAGGGATCAGAGTTAGACTCCGATGCACCACAGCAGGTTTACTGTATCCCTTCGACCATCACATTGACGAAGAAACAGAGAAATTGCATCGGGAATCAATACCAAATTCACAATACCGATTTATATTGACGAGAGTAACGTTTCGGGGAGTCTGTTTTTTGGCTCTTCCCTCGGGGCTCAGTGTTAGACTCCGATGCACCACAGCAGGTTTACTGTATCCCTTCGACGATAATATTGAAGATGAAACACAGAAATTGCATCGGGAATCAATACAAAATTCACAATACCGATTTATATTGACGAGAGTAACGTTTCGGGCAGCCTGGTTTTTTGGTTCTTCCCTGGGGGCTCAGTGTTAGACTCCGATGCACCACAGCAGGTTTACTGCATCCCTTCGACGATCATATTGAAGATGAAACACAGAAATTGCATCGGGAATCAATACAAAATTCACAATATCGATTTATATTGACGAGAGTAACGTTTCGGGCAATCTGGTTTTTTGGTTCTTCCCTGGGGGCTCAGTGTTAGACTCCGTTGCAGCAAAGCAGGTTCACTGAATCCCTTCCACCATCACATTGACGATGAAACACAGAAATTACATCGGGAATCAATACAAAATTAACAATGCCGATTTATATTGACGAGAGTAACGTTTCGGGTAGGCTGCATTTTGGCTCTTCCCTGAGGGATCAGTGTTAGACTCCGATGCACCACAGCAGGTTTACTGTATCCCTTCGACGATCATATTGAAGATGAAACACAGAAATTGCATCGGGAATCAATACAAAATTCACAATACCGGTTTATATTGACGAGAGTAACGTTTTGGGCAGTCTGGTTATTTGGTTCTTCCCTGGGGTCTCAGTGTTAGACTCCGATGCACCACAGCAGGTTTACTGTATTCCTTCGAACATCACATTGACGATGAAACAGAGAAATTGCATCGGGAATCAATACAAAATTCACAATACCGATTTATATTGACGAGAGTAACGTTTCGGGCAGTCTGGTTCTTTTGTTCTTCCCTGGGGCTCAGCGTTAGACTCCGATGCACCACAGCAGGTTTACTGTATTCCTTCGACCATCACATTGACGATGAAACAGAGAAATTGCATCAGGAATCAATACAAAATTCACAATACCGATTTATATTGACGAGAGTAACGTTTCGGGCAGTCTGGTTATTTGGTTCTTCCCTGGGGGCTCAGTGTTAGACTCCGATGCACCACAGCAGGTTTACTGTATCCCTTCGACGATCATATTGAAGATGAAACAGAGGAATTGCATCGGGAATCAATACAAAATTCACAATTCCGATTTATATTGACGAGAGTAACGTTTCGGGCAGTCTGGGTTTTCGGTTCTTCCCTGGGGGCTCAGTGTTAGACTCCGATGCAGCAAAGCAGGTTCACTGAATCCCTTCGACCATCACATTGACGATGAAACACAGAAATTACATCGGGAATCAATACCAAATTCACAATACCGATTTATATTGACGAGAGTAACATTTCGGAGTGTCTGTTTTTTAACTCTTTCCTGGGAGCTCAGTGTTAGACTCCGATGCACCACAGCAGGTTTACTGTATCCCTTCGACCATCATATTGACGATGAAACATAGAAATTGCATCGGGAATCAATACCAAATTCACAATTCCGATTTATATTGACGAGAGTAACGGTTCGGGGAGTCTGTTTTTCGGCTCCTCCCTGGGGGCTCAGTGTTAGACTCCGATGCACCACAGCAGGTTTACTGTATCCCTTCGACCATCACATTGACGAAGAAACAGAGAAATTGCATCGGGAATCAATACCAAATTCACATTACCGATTTATATTGACGAGAGTAACGTTTCGGGGAGTCTGTTTTTTGGCTCTTCCCTCGGGGCTCAGTGTTAGACTCCGATGCACCACAGCAGGTTTACTGTATCCCTCCGACGATAATATTGAAGATGAAACACAGAAATTGCATCGGGAATCAATACAAAATTCACAATACCGATTTATATTGACGAGAGTAACGTTTCGGGCAGTCTGGTTTTTTGGTTCTTCCCTGGGGGCTCAGTGTTAGACTCCGATGCACCGCAGCAGGTTTACTGTATCCCTTCGACGATCATATTGAAGATGAAACACAGAAATTGCATCGGGAATCAATACAAAATTCACAATATCGATTTATATTGACGAGAGTAACGTTTCGGGCAGTCTGGTTCTTTTGTTCTTTCCTGGGGGCTCAGTGTTAGACTCCGATGCACCACAGCAGGTTTACTGTATTCCTTCGACCATCACATTGACGATGAAACAGAGAAATTGCATCGGGAATCAATACAAAATTCACAATACCGATTTATATTGACGAGAGTAACGTTTCGGGCAGTCTGGTTATTTGGTTCTTCCCTGGGGGCTCAGTGTTAGACTCCGATGCACCACAGCAGGTTTACTGTGTCCCTTCGACGATCATATTGAAGATGAAACAGAGAAATTGCATTGGGAATCAATACAAAATTCACAATACCGATTTATATTGACGAGAGTAACGTTTCGGGCAGTCTGGTTCTTTTGTTCTTCCCTGGGGGCTCAGTGTTAGACTCCGATGCACCACAGCAGGTTTACTGTATACCTTCGACCATCACATTGACGATGAAACAGAGAAATTGCATCGGGAATCAATACAAAATTCACAATACCGATTTATATTGACGAGAGTAACATTTCGGGCAGTCTGGTTATTTGGTTTTTCCCTGGGGGCTCAGTGTTAGACTCCGATGCACCACAGCAGGTTTACTGTATCCCGTCGACGATCATATTGAAGATGAAATAGAGAAATTGCATCGGGAATCAATACAAAATTCACAATACCGATTTATATTGACGAGAGTAACGTTTCGGGCAGTCTGGTTCTTTGTTCTTTCCTGGGGGCTCAGTGTTAGACTCCGATGCACCACAGCAGGTTTACTGTATTCCTTCGACCATCACATTGACGATGAAACAGAGAAATTGCATCGGGAATCAATACAAAATTCACAATACCGATTTATATTGACGAGAGTAACGTTTCGGGCAGTCTGGTTTTTTGGTTCTTCCCTGGGGGCTCAGTGTTAGACTCCGATGCAGCAAAGCAGGTTCACTGAATCCCTTCGACCATCACATTGACGATGAAACACAGAAATTACATCGGGAATCAATACCAAATTCACAAGACCGTTTTATATTGACGAGAGTAACGTTTCGGAGTGTCTGTTCTTTGGCTCTTCCCTGGGGGCTCAGTGTTAGACTCCGATGCACCACAGCAGGTTTACTGTATCCCTTCGACCATCACATTGACGAAGAAACAGAGAAATTGCATCGGGAATCAATACCAAATTCACAATACCGATTTATATTGACGAGAGTAACGTTTCGGGGAGTCTGTTTTTTGGCTCTTCCCCGGGGGCTCAGTGTTAGACTCCGATGCACCACAGCAGGTTTACTGTATCCCTTCGACGATCATATTGAAGATGAAACAGAGAAATTGCATCGGGAATCAATGCCAGATTCACAATACCGATTTATATTGACTAGAGTAACGTTTCGGGCAGTCTGGTTTTTCGGTTCTTCCCTGGGGGCTCAGTGTTAGACTCCGATGCACCACAGCAGGTTAACTGTATTCCTTCGACCATCACATTGACGATGAAACAGAGAAATTGCATCGGGAATCAATACAAAATTCACAATACCGATTTATATTGACGAGAGTAACGTTTCGGGCATTCTGGTTTTTTGGTTCTTCCCTGGGGGCTCAGTGTTAGACTCCGTTGCAGCAAAGCAGGTTCACTGAATCCCTTCGACCATCACATTGACGATGAAACACAGAAATTACATCGGGAATCAATACAAAATTCACAATGCCGATTTATATTGACGAGAGTAACGTTTCGGGGAGTCTGTTTTTTGGCTCTTCCCTGGGGGCTCAGTGTTAGACTCCGATGCACCACAGCAAGTTTACTGTATCCCTTCGACGATAATATTGAAGATGAAACACAGAAATTGCATCGGGAATCAATACAAAATTCACAATACCGATTTATATTGACGACAGTAACGTTTCGGGCAGTCTGGTTATTTGGTTCTTCCCTGGGGGCTCAGTGCTAGACTCCGATGCACCACAGCAGGTTTACTGTATCCCTTCGATGGATCATATTGAAAATGAAACACAGAAATTGCATCGGGAATCAATGCAAAATTCACAATATCGGTTTATATTGACGAGAGTAACGTTTCGGGCAATCTGGTTTTTTAGTTCTTCCCTGGGGGCTCAGTGTTAGACTCCGTTGCAGCAAAGTAGGTACACTGAATCCCTTCGACCATCACATTGACGATTAAACACAGAAATTACATCGGGAATCAATACAAAATTCACAATGCCGATTTATATTGACGAGAGTAACGTTTTGGGTAGGCTGCTTTTTGGCTCTTCCCTGAGGGATCAGTGTTAGACTTTGATGCACCACAGCAGGTTTACTGTATCCCTTCGACCATCACATTGACGAAGAAACAGAGAAATTGCATCGGGAATCAATACCAAATTCACAATACCGATTTATATTGACGAGAGTAACGTTTCGGGGAGTCTGTTTTTTGGCTCTTCCCTCGGGGCTCAGTGTTAGACTCCGATGCACCACAGCAGGTTTACTGTATCCCTTCGACGATAATATTGAAGATGAAACACAGAAATTGCATCGGGAATCAATACAAAATTCACAATACCGATTTATATTGACGAGAGTAACGTTTCGGGCAGTCTGGTTTTTTGGTTCTTCCCTGGGGGCTCAGTGTTAGACTCCGATGCACCACAGCAGGTTTACTGTATCCCTTCGACGATCATATTGAAGATGAAACACAGAAATAGCATCGGGAATCAATACAAAATACACAATATCGATTTATATTGACGAGAGTAACGTTTCGGGCAATCTGGTTTTTTGGTTCTTCCCTGGGGGCTCAGTGTTAGACTCCGTTGCAGCAAAGCCGGTTCACTGAATCCCTTCGACCATCACATTGACGATGAAACACAGAAATTACATCGGGAATCAATACAAAATTCACAATGCCGATTTATATTGACGAGAGTAACGTTTCGGGTAGGCTGCTTTTTGGCTCTTCCCTGAGGGATCAGTGTTAGTCTCCGATGCACCACAGCAGGTTTACTGTATCCCTTCGACGATCATATTGAAGATGAAACACAGAAATTGCATCGGGAATCAATACAAAATTCACAATACCGATTTATATTGACGAGAGTAACGTTTTGGGCAGTCTGGTTATTTGGTTCTTCCCTGGGGGCTCAGTGTTAGACTCCGATGCACCACAGCAGGTTTACTGTATTCCTTCGAACATCACATTGACGATGAAACAGAGAAATTGCATCGGGAATCAATACAAAATTCACAATACCGATTTATATTGACGAGAGTAACGTTTCGGGCAGTCTGGTTCTTTTGTATTTCCCTGGGGCTCAGTGTTAGACTCCGATGCACCACAGCAGGTTTACTGTATTCCTTCGACCATCACATTGACGATGAAACAGAGAAATTGCATCAGGAATCAATACAAAATTCACAATACCGATTTATATTGACGAGAGTAACGTTTCGGGCAGTCTGGTTATTTGGTTCTTCCCTGGGGGCTCAGTGTTAGACTCCGATGCACCACAGCAGGTTTACTGTACCCCTTCGACGATCATATTGAAGATGAAACAGAGGAATTGCATCGGGAATCAATACAAAATTCACAATACCGATTTATATTGACGAGAGTAAAGTTTCGGGCAGTCTGGTTTTTCGGTTCTTCCCTGGGGGCTCAGTGTTAGACTCCGAAGCAGCAAAGCAGGTTCACTGAATCCCTTCGACCATCACATTGACGATGAAACACAGAAATTACATCGCGAATCAATACCAAATTCACAATACCGATTTATATTGACGAGAGTAACGTTTCGGAGTGTCTGTTTTTTAACTCTTCCCTGGGGGCTCACTGTTAGACTCCGATGCACCACAGCAGGTTTACTGTATCCCTTCGACCATCATATTGACGATGAACCATAGAAATTGCATCGGGAATCAATACCAAATTCACATTACCGATTTATATTGACGAGAGTAACGTTTCGGGGAGTCTGTTTTTTGGCTCTTCCCTCGGGGCTCAGTGTTAGACTCCGATGCACCACAGCAGGTTTACTGTATCCCTTCGACGATCATATTGAAGATGAAACACAGAAATTGCATCGGGAATCAATACAAAATTCACAATATCGATTTATATTGACGAGAGTAACGTTTCGGGCAGTCTGGTTCTTTTGTTCTTCCCTGGGGGCTCAGTGTTAGACTCCGATGCACCACAGCAGGTTTACTGTATTCTTTCGACCATCACATTGACGATGAAACAGAGAAATTGCATCGGGAATCAATACAAAATTCACAATACCGATTTATATTGACGAGAGTAACGTTTCGGGCAGTCTGGTTATTTGGTTCTTCCCTGGGGGCTCAGTGTTAGACTCCGATGCACCACAGCAGGTTTACTGTATCCCTTCGACGATCATATTGAAGATGAAACAGAGAAATTGCATTGGGAATCAATACAAAATTCACAATACCGATTTATATTGACGAGAGTAACGTTTCAGGCAGTCTGGTTCTTTTGTTCTTCCCTGGGGGCTCAGTGTTAGACTCCGATGCACCACAGCAGGTTTACTGTATACCTTCGACCATCACATTGACGATGAACAAGAGAAATTGCATCGGGAATCAATACAAAATTCACAATACCGATTTATATTGACGAGAGTAACGTTTCGGGCAGTCTGGTTATTTGGTTTTTCCCTGGGGGCTCAGTGTTAGACTCCGATGCACCACAACAGGTTTACTGTATCCCGTCGACGATCATATTGAAGATGAAACAGAGAAATTGCATCGGGAATCAATACAAAATTCACAATACCGATTTATATTGACGAGAGTAACGTTTCGGGCAGTCTGGTTCTTTTGTTCTTTCCTGGGGGCTCAGTGTTAGACTCCGATGCACCACAGCAGGTTTACTGTATTCCTTCGACCATCACATTGACGATGAAACAAAGAAATTGCATCGGGAATCAATACAAAATTCACAATACCGATTTATATTGACGAGAGTAACGTTTCGGGCAGTCTGGTTATTTGGTTCTTCCCTGGGGGCTCAGTGTTAGACTCCGATGCAGCAAAGCAGGTTCACTGAATCCCTTCGACCATCACATTGACGATGAAACACAGAAATTACATCGGGAATCAATACCAAATTCACAATACCGATTTATATTGACGAGAGTAACGTTTCGGGGAGTCTGTTTTTTGGCTCTTCCCCGGGGGCTCAGTGTTAGACTCCGATGCACCACAGCAGGTTTACTGTATCCCTTCGACCATCACATTGACGAAGAAACAGAGAAATTGCATCGGGAATCAATACCAAATTCACAATACCGATTTATATTGACTAGAGTAACGTTTCGGGGAGTCTGTTTTTTGGCTCTTCCCCGGGGGCTCAGTGTTAGACTCCGATGCACCACAGCAGGTTTACTGTATCCCTTCGACGATCATATTGAAGATGAAACAGAGAAATTGCATCGGGAATCAATACAAGATTCACAATACCGATTTATATTGACGAGAGTAACGTTTCGTGCAGTCTGGTTTTTCGGTTCTTCCCTGGGGGCTTAGTGTTAGACTCCGATGCACCACAGCAGGTTAACTGTATTCCTTCGACCATCACATTGACGATGAAACAGAGAAATTGCATCGGGAATCAATACAAAATTCACAATACCGATTTATATTGACGAGAGTAACGTTTCGGGCAGTCTGGTTTTTTGGTTCTTCCCTGGGGGCTCAGTGTTAGACTCCGATGCAGCAAAGCAGGTTCACTGAATCCCTTTGAGCATCACATTGACGATGAAGCACAGAAATTACATCGGGAATCAATACCAAATTCACAATACCGACTTATATCGACGAGAGTAACGTTTCGGAGTGTCTGTTTTTTAACTCTTCCCTGGGGGCTCAGTGTTCGACTCCGATGCACCACAGCAGGTTTACTGTATCCCTTCGACCATCATATTGACGATGAAACACAGAAATTGCATCGGGAATCAATACCAAATTCACAATACCGATTTATATTGACGAGAGTAACGTTTCGGGTAGGCTGCTTTTTGGCTCTTCCTGAGGGATCAAAGTTAGACTCCGATGCACCACAGCAGGTTTACTGTATTCCTTCGACGATCATATTGAATATGAAACACAGAAATTGCATCGGGAATCAATACAAAATTCACAATATCGATTTATATTGACGAGAGTAACGTTTCGGGCAATCTGGTTTTTTGGTTCTTCCCTGGGGGCTCAGTGTTAGACTCCGTTGCAGCAAAGGAGGTTCACTGAATCCCTTCGACCATCAAATTGACGATGAAACAGAGAAATTGCATCGGGAATCAATACAAAATTCACAATACCGATTTATATTGACGAGAGTAACGTTTCGGGCAGTCTGGTTTTTTGTTCTTTCCTGGGGGCTCAGTGTTAGACTCCGATGCACCACAGCAGGTTTACTGTATACCTTCGACCATCACATTGACGATGAAACAAAGAAATTGCATCGGGAATCAATACAAAATTCACAATACCGATTTATATTGACGAGAGTAACGTTTCGGGCAGTCTGGTTTTTTGGTTCTTCCCTGGGGGCTCAGTGTTAGACTCCGATGCAGCAAAGCAGGTTCACTGAATCCCTTCGACCATCACATTGACGATGAAACACAGAAATTACATCGGGAATCAATACCAAATTCACAATACCGATTTATATTGACGAGAGTAACGTTTCGGGGAGTCTGTTTTTTGGCTCTTCCCCGGGGGCTCAGTGTTAGGCTCCGATGCACCACAGCAGGTTTACTGTATCCCTTCGACCATCACATTGACGAAGAAACAGAGAAATTGCATCGGGAATCAATACCAAATTCACAATACCGATTTATATTGACTAGAGTAACGTTTCGGGGAGTCTGTTTTTTGGCTCTTCCCCGGGGGCTCAGTGTTAGACTCCGATGCACCACAGCAGGTTTACTGTATCCCTTCGACGATCATATTGAAGATGAAACAGAGAAATTGCATCGGGAATCAATACAAGATTCACAATACCGATTTATATTGACGAGAGTAACGTTTCGTGCAGTCTGGTTTTTCGGTTCTTCCCTGGGGGCTTAGTGTTAGACTCCGATGCACCACAGCAGGTTAACTGTATTCCTTCGACCATCACATTGACGATGAAACAGAGAAATTGCATCGGGAATCAATACAAAATTCACAATACCGATTTATATTTACGAGAGTAACGTTTCGGAGTGTCTGTTTTTTAACTCTTCCCTGGGGGCTCAGTGTTCGACTCCGATGCACCACAGCAGGTTTACTGTATCCCTTCGACCATCATCTTGACGATGAAACACAGAAGTTGCATCGGGAATCAATACCAAATTCACAATACCGATTTATATTGACGAGAGTAACGTTTCGGGTAGGCTGCTTTTTGGCTCTTCCCTGAGGGATCAAAGTTAGACTCCGATGCACCACAGCAGGTTTACTGTATTCCTTCGACGATCATATTGAATATGAAACACAGAAATTGCATCGGGAATCAATACAAAATTCACTATATCGATTTATATTGACGAGAGTAACGTTTCGGGCAATCTGGTTTTTTGGTTCTTCCCTGGGGGCTCAGTGTTAGACTCCGTTGCAGCAAAGGAGGTTCACTGAATCCCTTCGACCATCACATTGACGATGAAACACAGAAATTACATCGGGAATCAGTACAAAATTCACAATGCCGATTTATATTGACGAGAGTAACGTTTCGGGTAGGCTGCTTTTTGGCTCTTCCCTGAGGGCTCAGTGTTAGACTCCGATGCACCACAGCAGGTTTACTGAATCCCTTCGACCATCACATTGACGATGAAACACAGAAATTACATCGGGAAACAATACCAAATTCACAATACCGATTTATATTGACGAGAGTAACGTTTGGGAGTGTCTGTTTTTTAACTCTTCCCTGGGGGCTCAGTCTTAGACTCCGATGCACCACAGCAGGTTTACTGTATCCCTTCGACCATCTTATTGACGATGAAACATAGAAAAATGCATCGGGAATCAATACCAAATTCACAATACCGATTTATATTGACGAGAGTAACGGTTCGGGGAGTCTGTTTTTAGGCTCCTCCCTGGGGGCTCAGTGTTAGACTCCGATGCACCACAGCAGGTTTACTGTATCCCTTCGACCATCACATTGACGAAGAAACAGAGAAATTGCATCGGGAATCAATACCAAATTCACATTACCGATTTATATTGACGAGAGTAACGTTTCGGGGAGTCTGTTTTTTGGCTCTTCCCTCGGGGCTCAGTGTTAGATTCCGATGCACCACAGCAGGTTTACTGTATCCCTTCGACGATAATATTGAAGATGAAACACAGAAATTGCATCGGGAATCAATACAAAATTCATATTACCGATTTATATTGACGAGAGTAACGTTTCGGGCAGTCTGGTTTTTTGGTTCTTCCCTGGGGGCTCAGTGTTAGACTCCGATGCACCACAGCAGGTTTACTGTATCCCTTCGACGATCATATTGAAGATGAAACACAGAAATTGCATCGGGAATCAATACAAAATTCACAATATCGATTTATATTGACGAGAGTAACGTTTCGGGCAATCTGGTTTTTTGGTTCTTCCCTGGGGGCTCATTGTTAGACTCCGTTGCAGCAAAGCAGGTTCACTGAATCCCTTCGACCATCACATTGACGATGAAACACAGAAATTACATCGGGAATCAATACAAAATTCACAATGCCGATTTATATTGACGAGAGTAACGAATCGGGTAGGCTGCTTTTTGGCTCTTCCCTGAGGGATCAGTGTTAGACTCCGATGCACCACAGCAGGTTTACTGTATCCCTTCGACGATCATATTGAAGATGAAACACAGAAATTGCATCGGGAATCAATACAAAATTCACAATACCGATTTATATTGACGAGAGTAACGTTTCGGGCAGTCTGGTTATTTGGTTCGTCCCTGGGGGCTCAGTGTTAGACCCCGATGCACCACAGCAGGTTTACTGTATTCCTTCGAACATCACATTGACGATGAAACAGAGAAATTGCATCGGGAATCAATACAAAATTTACAATACCGATTTATATTGACGAGAGTAACGTTTCGGGCAGTCTGGTTCTTTTGTTCTTACCTGGGGCTCAGTGTTAGACTCCGATGCACCACAGCAGGTTTACTGTATTCCTTCGACCATCACATTGACGATGAAACAGAGAAATTGCATCGGGAATCAATACAAAATTCACAATACTGATTTATATTGACGAGAGTAACGTTTCGGGCAGTCTGGTTATTTGGTTCTTCCCTGGGGGCTCAGTGTTAGACTCCGATGCACCACAGCAGGTTTACTGTATCCCTTCGACGATCATATTGAAGATGAAACAGAGGAATTGCATCGGGAATCAATACAAAATTCACAATACCGATTTATATTGACGAGAGTAACGTTTCGGGCAGTCTGGTTTTTCGGTTCTTCCCTGGGGGCTCAGTGTTAGACTCCGATGCAGCAAAGCAGGTTCACTGAATCCCTTCGACCATCACATTGACGATGAAACACAGAAATTACATCGGGAATCAATACCAAATTCACAATACCGATTTATATTGACGAGAGTAACGTTTCGGAGTGTCTGTTTTTTAACTCTTCCCTGGGGGCTCAGTGTTAGACTCCGATGCACCACAGCAGGTTTACTGTATCCCTTCGACCATCATATTGACGATGAAACATAGAAAAATGCATCGGGAATCAATACCAAATTCACAATACCGATTTATATTGACGAGAGTAACGGTTCGGGGAGTCTGTTTTTAGGCTCCTCCCTGGGGGCTCAGTGTTAGACTCCGATGCTCCACAGCACGTTTACTGTATCCCTTCGACCATCACATTGACGAAGAAACAGAGAAATTGCATCGGGAATCAATACCAAATTCACATTACCGATTTATATTGACGAGAGTAACGTTTCGGGGAGTCTGTTTTTTGGCTCTTCCCTCGGGGCTCAGTGTTAGACTCCGATGCACCACAGCAGGTTTACTGTATCCCTTCGACGATAATATTGAAGATGAAACACAGAAATTGCATCGGGAATCAATACAAAATTCACAATACCGATTTATATTGACGAGAGTAACGTTTCGGGCAGTCTGGTTTTTTGGTTCTTCCCTGGGGGCTCAGTGTTAGACTCCTATGCACCACAGCAGGTTTACTGTAACGCTTCGACGATCATATTGAAGATGAAACACAGAAATTGCATCGGGAATCAATACCAAATTCACAATATTGATTTATATTGACGAGAGTAACGTTTCGGGCAATCTGGTTCTTTGGTTCTTCCCTGGGGGCTCAGTGTTAGACTCCGTTGCAGCAAAGCAGGTTCACTGAATCCCTTCGACCATCACATTGACGATGAAACACAGAAATTACACCGGGAATCAATACAAAATTCACAATGCCGATATATATATACGAGAGTAACGATTCGGGTAGGCTGCTTTTTGGCTCTTCCCTGAGGGATCAGTGTTAGACTCCGATGCACCACAGCAGGTTTACTGTATCCCTTCGACGATCATATTGAAGATGAAACACAGAAATTGCATCGGGAATCAATACAAAATTTACAATACCGATTTATATTGACGAGAGTAACGTTTTGGCCAGTATGGTTATTTGGTTCTTCCCTGGGGGCTCAGTGTTAGACTCCGATGCACCACAGCAGGTTTACTGTATTCCTTCGATCATCACATTGACGATTAAACAGAGAAATTGCATCGGGAATCAATACAAAATTCACAATACCGATTTATATTGACGAGAGTAACGTTTCGGGCAGTCTGGTTATTTGGTTCTTCCTTGGGGGCTCAGTGTTAGACTCCGATGCACCACACCAGGTTTACTGTATTCCTTCGACCATCACATTGACGATGAAACAAAGAAATTGCATCGGGAATCTATACAAAAATCACAATACCGATTTATATTGACGAGACTAACGTTTCGGGCAGTCTGGTTCTTTTGTTCTTCACTGGGGGCTCAGTGTTAGACTCCGATGCACCACAGCAGGTTTACTGTATTCCTTCGACCATCACATTGACGATGAAACAGAGAAATTGCATCGGGAATCAATACAAAATTCACAATACCGATTTATATTGACGAGAGTAACGTTTCGGGCAGTCTGGTTATTTGGTTCTTCCCTAGGGTCTCAGTGTTAGACTCCGATGCACCACAGCAGGTTTACTGTATCCCTTCGACGATCATATTGAAGGTGAAACAGAGAAATTGCATCGGTAATCAATACCAAATTCACAATACCGATTTATATTGACGAGAGTAACGGTTCGGGGAGTCTGTTTTTTGGCTCTTCCCTCGGGTCTCAGTGTTAGACTCCGATGCACCACAGCAGGTTTACTGTATCCCTTCGACGATCATATTGAAGATGAAACACAGAAATTGCATCGGGAATCAATACAAAATTCACAATACCGATTTATATTGACGAGAGTAACGTTTCGGGCAGTCTGGTTTTTCGGTTCTTCCCTGGGGGCTCAGTGTTAGACTCCGATGCAGCAAAGCAGGTTCACTGAATCCCTTCGACCATCACATTGACGATGAAACACAGAAATTACATCAGGAATCAATACCAAATTCAGAATACCGATTTATATTGACGAGAGTAACGTTTCGGAGTGTCTGTTTTTTAACTCTTCCCTGGGGGCTCAGTGTTAGACTCCGATTCACCGTAGCATGTTTACTGTATCCCTTGGACCATCACATTGAAGATGAAACACAGAAATTGCATCGGGAATCAATACCAAATTCACAATACCGATTTATATTGACGAGAGTAACGGTTCGGGGAGTCTGTTTTTAGGCTCTTCCCTGGGGGCTCAGTGTAAGACTCCGATGCACCACAGCAGGGTTACTGTATCCCTTCGACCATCACATTGACGAAGAAACAGAGAAATTGCATCGGGAATCAATACCAAATTCACAATACCGAATTATATTGACGAGAGTAACGTTTCGGGGAGTCTGGTTTTTTGGTTCTTCCCTGGGGGCTCAGTGTTAGACTCCGATGCACCACAGCAGGTTTACTGTATCCCTTCGACGATCATATTGAAGATGAAACACAGAAATTGCATCGGGAATCAATACAAAATTCACAATATCGATTTATATTGACGAGAGTAACGCTTCGGGCAATCTGGTTTTTTGGTTCTTCCCTGGGGGCTCAGTGTTAGACTCCGTTGCAGCAAAGCAGGTTCACTGAATCCCTTCGACCATCACATTGACGATGAAACACAGAAATTAGATCGGGAATCAATACAAAATTCACAATGCCGATTTATATTGACGAGAGTAACGTTTCGGGTAGGCAGCTTTTTGGCTCTTCCCTGAGGGATCAGTGTTAGACTCCGATGCACCACAGCAGGTTTACTGTATCCCTTCGACGATCATATTGAAGATGAAACACAGTAATTGCATCGGGAATCAAAACAAAATTCACAATACCGGTTTATATTGACGAGAGTAACGTTTTGGGCAGTCTGGTTATTTGGTTCTTCCCTGGGGGCTCAGTGTTAGACTCCGATGCACCACAGCAGGTTTACTGTATTCCTTCGAACATCACATTGACGATGAAACAGAGAAATTGCGTCGGGAATCAATACAAAATTCACAATACCGATTTATATTGACGAGAGTAACGTTTCGGGCAGTCTGGTGCTTTTGTTCTTCCCTGGGGCTCAGTGTTAGACTCCGATGCACCACAGCAGGTTTACTGTATCCCTTCGACCATCATATTGACGATGAAACACAGAAATTGCATCGGGAATCAATACCAAATTCACAATACCGATTTATATTGACGAGAGTAACGTTTCGGGGAGTCTGTTTTTTGGCTCTTCCCTGGGGGCTCAGTGTTAGTCTCCGATGCACCACAGCAGGTTTACTGTATCCCTTCGACGATTATATTGAAGATGAAACACAGAAATTGCATCGGGCATCAATACAAAATTCACAATACCGATCTATATTGACGAGAGTAACGTTTCGGGCAGTCTGGTTTTTTGGTTCTTCCCTGGGGCCTCAGTGTTAGACTGCGATGCACCACAGCAGGTTTACTGTATCCCCTCGACGATCATATTGATGATGAAACACAGAAATTGCATCTGGAATCAATACAAAATTCACAATATCGATTTATATTGACGAGAGTAACGTTTCGGGCAGTCTGGTTTTTTGGTTCTTCCCTGGGGGCTCAGTGTTAGACTCCGATGCACCACAGCAGGTTTACTGTATTCCTTCGACCATCACATTGACGATGAAACAGAGAAATTGCATCGGGAATCAATACAAAATTCACAATACCGATTTATATTGACGAGAGTAACGTTTCGGGCAGTCTGTTTTTTGGTTCTTCCCTGGGGGCTCAGTGTTAGACTCCGATGCAGCAAAGCAGGTTCCCTGAATCCCTTCGACCATCACATTGACGATGAAACAGAGAAATTGCATAGGGAATCAATACAAAATTCACAATACCGATTTATATTGACGAGAGTAACGTTTCGGGCAGTCTGGTTATTTGGTACTTCCCTGGGGTCTCAGTGTTAGACTCCGATGCACCACAGCAGGTTTACTGTATCCCTTCGACGATCATATTGAAGATGAAACAGAGAAATTGCATCGGTAATCAATATAAAATTCACAATACCGATTTATATTGACGATAGTAACGTTTCGGGCAGTCTGGTTTTTCGGTTCTTCCCTGGGGGCTCAGTGTTAGACTCCGATGCACCACAGCAGGTTTACTGTATTCCTTCGACCATCAAATTGACGATGAAACAGAGAAATTGCATCGGGAATCAATACAAAATTCACAATACCGATTTATATTGACGAGAGTAACGTTTCGAACAGTCTGGTTTTTTGGTTCTTCCCTGGGGGCTCAGTGTTAGACTCCGATGCAGCAAAGCAGGTTCACTGAATCCCTTCGACCATCACCTTGACGATGAAACACAGAAATTACATCGGGAATCAATACCAAATTCACAATAACGATTTATATTGACGAGAGTAACGTTTCGGAGTGTCTGTTTTTTAACTCTTCCCTGGGGGCTCAGTGTTAGACTCCGATGCACCACAGCAGGTTTACTGTATCCCCTCGACCATCATATAGACGATGAAACACAGAAATTGCATCGGGAATCAATACCAAATTCACAATACCGATTTATATTGACGAGAGTAACGTTTCGGGTAGGCTGCTTTTTGGCTCTTCCCTGAGGGATCAGTGTTAGACTCCGATGCACCACAGCAGGTTTACTGTATTCCTTCGACGATCATATTGAAGATGAAAAACAGAAATTGCATCGGGAATCAATACCACATTCACAATACCGATTTATATTGACGAGAGTAACGTTTCGGGCAGTCTGGTTTTTTGGTTCTTCCCTGGGGGCTCAGTGTTAGACTCCGATGCAGCAAAGCAGGTTTACTGTATCCCTTCGACCATCATATTGACGATGAAACACAGAAATTGCATCCGGATTCAATACAAAATTCACAATGCCTATTTATATTGACGAGAGTAACGTTTCGGAGTGTCTGTTCTTTAACTCTTCCCTGGGGGCTCAGTGTTAGACTCCGATGCACCACAGCAGGTTTACTGCATCTCTTCGACCATCATATTGACGATGAAACACAGAAATTGCATCGGGAATCAATAGAAAATTCACAATGCCGATTTATATTGACGAGAGTAACGTTTCGGATAGGCTGCTATTTGGCTCTTCCCTGAGGGATCAGTGTTAGACTCCGATGCACCACAGCAGGTTTACTGTATTCCTTCGACGATCATATTGACGATGAAACACAGAAATTGCATCCGGATTCAATACAAAATTCACAATGCCTATTTATATTGACGAGAGTAACGTTTCGGAGTGTCTGTTCTTTAACTCTTCCCTGGGGGCTCAGTGTTAGACTCCGATGCACCACAGCAGGTTTACTGCATCCCTTCGACCATCATATTGACGATGAAACACAGAAATTGCATCGGGAATCAATAGAAAATTCACAATGCCGATTTATATTGACGAGAGTAACGTTTCGGGTAGGCTGCTTTTTGGCGCTTCCCTCAGGGATCAGTATTAGACTCCGATGCACCACAGCAAGTTTACTGTATTCCTTCGACGATCATATTGTCGATGAATTACAGATATTGCAACGGGAATCATTAGAAAATTCACAATGCCGATTTATATTGACGAGAGTAACGTTTCGGGCAGTCTGGTTTTTTGGTTCTTCCCTGGGCGCTCAGTGTTAGACTCCGATGCAGCAAAGCAGGTTTACTGTATCCCTTCGACCCTAATATTGACGATGAAACACAGAAATTGCATCCGGGTCAATACAAAATTCACAATGCCTATTTATATTGACGAGAGTAACGTTTCGGAGTATCTGTTTTTTAACTCTTCCCTGGGGGCTCAGTGTTAGACTTCGATGCACCACAGCAGGTTTACTGTATCCCTTCGACCATCATATTGACGATGAAACACGGAAATTGCTTTGGGAATCAATAGAAAATTCACAATGCCGATTTATATTGACGAGAGTAACGTTTCGGATAGGCTGCTATTTGGCTCTTCCCTGAGGGATCAGTGTTAGACTCCGATGCACCACAGCAGGTTTACTGTATTCCTTCGACGATCATATTGACGATGAAACACAGAAATTGCATCAGGAATCAATAGAAAATTCACAATACCGACTTATATTGACGAGAGTAACGTTTTGGGCAGTCTGGTTTTTTGGTTCTTCCCTGGGGGCTCAGTGTTAGACTCCGATGCAGCAAAGCAGGTTCACTGAATCCCTTCGACCATCACATTGACGATGAAACACAGAAATTACATCGGGAATCAACACCAAATTCACAATACCGATTTATATTGAAGAGAGTAACGTTTCGGAGTGTCTGTTTTTTAACTCTTCCCTGGGGGCTCAGTGTTAGACTCCGATGCACCACAGCAGGTTTACTGTATCCCTTCGACCATCATATTGACGATGAAACACAGAAATTGCATCGGGAATCAATACCACATTCACAATACCGATTTATTTTGACGAGAGTAACAGTTCGGGGAGTCTGTTTTTAGGCTCTTCCCTGGGGCTCAGTGTTGGACTCCGATGCACCACAGCAGTTTTACTGTATCCCTTCGACGATAATATTGAAGATGAAACACAGAAATTGCATCGGGAATCAATACAAAATTCACAATACCGATTTATATTGACGAGAGTAACGTTTCGGGCAGTCTGGTATTTTGGTTCTTCCCTGGGAGCTCAGTGTTAGACTCCGATGCACCACAGCAGGTTTACTGTATCCCTTCGACGATCATATTGAAGATGAAACACAGAAATTGCATCGGGAATCAATACAAAATTCACAATACCGATTTATATTGACGAGAGTAACGTTTTGGGCAGTCTGGTTATTTGGTTCTTCCCTGGGGGCTCAGTGTTAGACTCCGACGCACCACAGCAGGTTTACTGTATTCCTTCGAACATCACATTGACGATGAAACAGAGAAATTGCATCGGGAATCAATACAAAATTCACAATACCGATTTATATTGACGAGAGTAAAGTTTCGGGCAGTCTGGTTTTTTGGTTCTGCCCTGGGGGCACAGTGTTAGTCTCCGATGCAACACAGCAGGTTTACTGTATTCCTTCGACCATCACATTGACGATGAAACAGAGAAATTGCATCGGGAATCAATACAAAATTCACAATACCGATTTATATTGACGAGAGTAACGTTTCGGGTAGTCTGGTTCTTTTGTTCTTCCCTGGGGCTCAGTGTTAGAGTCCGATGCACCACAGCAGGTTTACTGTATCCCTTCGACCATCATATTGACGATGAAACACAGAAATTGCATCCGGATTCAATACAAAATTCACAATGCCTATTTATATTGACGAGAGCAACGTTTCGGAGTGTCTGTTTTTTAACTCTTCCCTGGGGGCTCAGTGTTAGACTCCGATGCACCACAGCAGGTTTACTGTATCCCTTCGACCATCACATTGACGATGAAACACAGAAATTGCATCGGGAATCAATACCAAATTCACAATACCGATTTATATTGACGAGAGTAACGTTTCGGGGAGTCTGTTTTTTGGCTCTTCCCTGGGGGCTCAGTGTTAGTCTCCGATGCTCCACAGCAGGTTTACTGTATCCCTTCGACGATTATATTGAAGATGAAACACAGAAATTGCATCGGGAATCAATACAAAATTCACAATACCGATTTATATTGACGAGAGTAACGTTTCGGGCAGTCTGGTTTTTTGGTTCTTCCCTGGGAGCTCAGTGTTAGACTCCGATGCACCACAGCAGGTTTACTGTATCCCTTCGACGATCATATTGAAGATGAAACACAGAAATTGCATCGGGAATCAATACAAAATTCACAATACCGATTTATATTGACGAGAGTAACGTTTTGGGCAGTCTGGTTATTTGGTTCTTCCCTGGGGGCTCAGTGTTAGACTCCGACGCACCACAGCAGGTTTACTGTATTCCTTCGAACATCACATTGACGATGAAACAGAGAAATTGCATCGGGAATCAATACAAAATTCACAATACCGATTTATATTGACGAGAGTAAAGTTTCGGGCAGTCTGGTTTTTTGGTTCTGCCCTGGGGGCACAGTGTTAGTCTCCGATGCAACACAGCAGGTTTACTGTATTCCTTCGACCATCACATTGACGATAAAACAGAGAAATTGCATCGGGAATCAATACAAAATTCACAATACCGATTTATATTGACGAGAGTGACGTTTCGGGCAGTCTGGTTCTTTTGTTCTTCCCTGGGGGCTCAGTGTTAGACTTCGATGCACCACAGCAGGTTTGCTGTATTCCTTCGACCATCACATTGACGATGAAACAGAGAAATTGTATCGCGAATCAATACAAAATTCACAATACCGAATTATATTGACGAGAGTAACGTTTCGGGCAGTCTGGTTATTTGCTTCTTCCCTGGGGTCTCAGTGTTAGACTCCGATGCGCCACAGCAGGTTTACTGTATCCCTTCGACGATCATATTGAAGATGCAATAGAGAAATTGCATCGGTTATCAATATAAAATTCACAATACCGATTTATATTGACGAGAGTAACGTTTCGGGCAGTCTGGTTTTTCAGTTCTTCCCTGGGGGCTCAGTAATAGACTCCAATGCACCACAGCAGGTTTACAGTATTCCTTCGACCATCAAATTGACGATGAAACAGAGAAATAGCATCGGGAATCAATACAAAATTCACAATACCGATTTATATTGACGAGAGTAACGTTTCGGGCAGTCTGGTTTTTTTGTTCTTCCCTGGGGGCTCAGTGTTAGACTCCGATGCAGCAAAGCAGGTTCACTGAATCCCTTCGAACATCACATTGACGATGAAACTCAGAAATTACATCGGGAATCAATACCAAATTCACAATACCGATTTATATTGACGAGAGTAACGTTTCGGAGTGTCTGTTTTTTAACTCTTCCCTGGGGGCTCAGTGTTAGACTCCGATGCACCACAGCAGGTTTACTGTATCCCTTCGACCATCATATTGACGATGAAACACAGAAATTGCATCGGGAATCAATACCAAATTCACAATACCGATTTATATTGACGAGAGAAACGTTTCGGGTAGGCTGCTTTTTGGCTCTTCCCTGAGGGATCAATGTTAGACTCCGATGCACAACAGCAGGTTTACTGTATTCCTTCGACGATCATATTGAAGATGAAACACAGAAATTGCATCGGGAATCAATACCAAATTCACAATACCGATTTATATTGACGAGAGTAACGTTTCGGGCAGTCTGGTTTTTTGGTTCTTCCCTGGGGGCTCAGTGTTAGACTCCGATGCAGCAAAGCATGTTTAATGTATCCCTTCGACCATCATATTGACGATGAAACACAGAAATTGCATCCGGATTCAATACAAAATTCACAATGCCTATTTATATTGACGAGAGTAACGTTTCGGAGTGTCTTTTTTCAACTCTTCCCTGGGGGCTCAGTGTCAGACTCCGATGCACCACAGCAGGTTTACTGTATTCCTTCGACGATCATATTGACGATGAAACACAGAAATTGCATCAGGAATCAATAGAAAATTCACAATACCGACTTATATTGACGAGAGTAACGTTTCGGGCAGTCTGGTTTTTTGGTTCTTCCCTGGGGCCTCAGTGTTAGACTGCGATGCACCACAGCAGGTTTACTGTATCCCCTCGACGATCATATTGAAGATGAAACACAGAAATTGCATCGGCAATCAATACCACATTCACAATACCGATTTATATTGACGAGAGTAACAGTTCGGGGAGTCGGTTTTTAGGCTCTTCCCTGGGGTCTCAGTGTTATTCTCCGATGCACCACAGCAGGTTTACTGTATCCCTTCGACGATAATATTGAAGATGAAACACAGAAATTGCATCGGGAATCAATACAAAATTTACAATACCGATTTATATTGACGAGAGTAACGTTTCGGGCAGTCTGGTTTTTTGGTTCTTCCCTGGGGGCTCAGTGTTAGACTCCGATGCAGCAAAGCAGGTTCACTGAATCCCTTCGACCATCACATTGACGATGAAACACAGAAATTACATCGGGAATCAACACCAAATTCACAATACCGATTTATATTGACGCGAGTAACGTTTCGGAGTGTCTGTTTTTTAACTCTTCCCTGGGGGCTCAGTGTTAGACTCCGATGCACCACAGCAGGTTTACTGTATCCCTTCGACCATCATATTGACGATGAAACACAGAAATTGCATCGGGAATCAATACCACATTCACAATACCGATTTATATTGACGAGAGTAACAGTTCGGGGAGTCTGTTTTTAGGCTCTTCCCTGGGGGCTCAGTGTTAGACTCCGATGCACCACAGCAGGTTTACTGTATCCCTTCGACGATCATATTGAAGATGAAACACAGAAATTGCATCGGGAATCAATACAAAATTCACAATACCGATTTATATTGACGAGAGTAACGTTTTGGGCAGTCTGGTTATTTGGTTCTTCCCTGGGGGCTCAGTGTTAGACTCCGATGCACCACAGCAGGTTTACTGTATTCCTTCGAACATCACATTGACGATGAAACAGAGAAATTGCATCGGGAATCAATACAAAATTCACAATACCGATTTATATTGACGAGAGTAAAGTTTCGGGCAGTCTGGTTTTTTTGTTCTTCCCTGGGGGCTCAGTGTTAGACTCCGATGCAGCAAAGCAGGTTCACTGAATCCCTTCGAACATCACATTGACGATGAAACACAGAAATTACATCGGGAATCAATACCAAATTCACAATACCGATATATATTGACGAGAGTAACGTTTCGGAGTGTCTGTTTTTTAACTCTTCCCTGGGGGCTCAGTGTTAGACTCCGATGCACCACAGCAGGTTTACTGTATCCCTGCGACCATCATATTGACGATGAAACACAGAAATTGCATCGGGGATCAATACCAAATTCACAATACCGATTTATATTGACGAGAGTAACGTTTCGGGTAGGCTGCTTTTTGGCTCTTCCCTGAGGGATCAATGTTAGACTCCGATGCACCACAGCAGGTTTACTGTATTCCTTCGACGATCATATTGAAGATGAAACACAGAAATTGCATCGGGAATCAATACCAAATTCACAATACCGATTTATATTGACGAGAGTAACGTTTCGGGCAGTCTGGTTTTTTGGTTCTTCCCTGGGGGCTCAGTGTTAGACTCCGATGCAGCAAAGCAGGTTTAATGTATCCCTTCGACCATCATATTGACGATGAAACACAGAAATTGCATCCGGATTCAATACAAAATTCACAATGCCTATTTATATTGACGAGAGTAACGTTTCGGAGTGTCTGTTTTCAACTCTTCCCTGGGGGCTCAGTGTTAGACTCCGATGCACCACAGCAGGTTTACTGTATTCCTTCGACGATCATATTGACGATGAAACACAGAAATTGCATCGGGAATCAATAGAAAATTCACAATGCCAATTTATATTGACGAGACTAACGTTTCGGGCAGTCTGGTTTTTTGGTTCTTCCCTGGGAGCTCAGTGTTAGACTCCGATGCAGCAAAGCAGGTTTACTGTATCCCTTCGACCATCATATTGACGATGAAACACAGAAATTGCATCCGGATAAAATACAAAATTCACAATGCCTATTTATATTGACGAGAGTAACTTTTAGGAGTGTCTGTTTTTTAACTCTTCCCTGGGGGCTCAGTGTTAGACTCCGATGCACCACTGCAGGTTTACTGTGTGCCTTCGACCTTCATATTGACGATGAAACACAGAAATTGCATCGCGAATCAATAGAAAATTCACAATGCCGATTTATATTGACGAGAGTGACGTTTCGGATAGGCTGCTTTTTGGCTCTTCCCTGAGGGATCAGTGTTAGACTCCTATGCACCACAGCAGGTTTACTGTATTCCTTCTACGATCACATTGATGATGAAACACAGAAATTGCATCGGGAATCAATAGAAAATTCACAATGCCGATTTATATTGACGAGAGTAACGTTTCGGGCAGTCTGGTTTTTTGGTTCTTCCCTGGGAGCTCATTGTTAGACTCCGATGCAGCAAAGCAGGTTTACTGTATCCCTTCGACCATCATATTGACGATGAAACACAGAAATTGCATCCGGATTCAATACAAAATTCACAATGCCTATTTATATTGACGAGAGTAACGTTTCGTAGTGTCTGTTTTCTAACTCTTCCCTGGTGGCTCAGTGTTAGACTCCGATGCATCACATCAGGTTTACTGTATTCCTTCGACCATGATATTGACGATGAAACAAAGAAATTGCATCGGGAATCAATAGAAAATTCACAATGCCGATTTATATTGACGAGAGTAACGTTTCGGGCAGTCTGGTTTTTTGGTTCTTCCCTGGGGGCTCAGTGTTAGACTCCGACGCAGCAAAGCAGGTTTACTGTATCCCTTCGACCATCATATTGACGATGAAACACAGAAATTGCATCGGGAATCAATAAGAAATTCACAATACCGATTTACATTGACGAGAGTAACGTTTCGGGTAGGCTGCTTTTTGGCTCTTCCCTAAGGGATCAGTGTTAGACTCCGATGCACCACAGCAGGTTTACTGTATTCCTTCGACGATCATATTGAAGATGAAACACAGAAATTGCATCGGGAATCAATACCAAATTCACAATACCGATTTATATTGACGAGAGTAACGTTTCGGGCAGTCTGGTTTTTTGGTTCTTCCCTGGGGGCTCAGTGTTAGACTCCGATGCAGCAAAGCAGGTTTACTGTATCCCTTCGACCATCATATTGACGATGAAACACAGAAATTGCGTCCGGATTCAATACAAAATTCACAATGCCTATTTATATTGACGAGAGTAACGTTTCGGAGTATCTGTTTCTGAACTCTTCCGTGGGGGCTCAGTGTTAGACTCCGATGCACCACAGCAGGTTTACTGTATCCCTTCGACCATAATATTGACGATGAAACACAGAAATTGCATCGCATAATCAATAGAAAATTCACAATGCCGATTTATATTGACGAGAGTGACGTTTCGGATAGGCTGCTTTTTGGCTCTTCCCTGAGGGATCAGTGTTAGACTCCTATGCACCACAGCAGGTTTACTGTATTCCTTCTACGATCACATTGATGATGAAACACAGAAATTGCATCGGGAATCAGTAGAAAATTCACAATGCCGATTTATATTGACGAGAGTAACGTTTCGGAGTGTCTGTTTTCTAACTCTTCCCTGGTGGCTCAGTGTTAGACTCCGATGCATCACATCAGGTTTACTGTATTCCTTCGACCATGATATTGACGATGAAACAAAGAAATTGCATCGGGAATCAATAGAAAATTCACAATGCCGATTTATATTGACGAGAGTAACGTTTCGGGCAGTCTGGTTTTTTGGTTCTTCCCTGGGGGCTCAGTGTTAGACTCCGACGCAGCAAAGCAGGTTTACTGTATCCCTTCGACCATCATATTGACGATGAAACACAGAAATTGCATCAGGAATCAATACCAAATTCACAATACCGATTTACATTGACGAGAGTAACGTTTCGGGTAGGCTGCTTTTTGGCTCTTCCCTGAGGGATCAGTGTTAGACTCCGATGCACCACAGCAGGTTTACTGTATTCCTTCGAGGATCATATTGAAGATGAAACGCAGATATTGCATCGGGAATCAATACCAAATTCACAATACCGATTTATATTGACGAGAGTAACGTTTCGGGCAGTCTGGTTTTTTGGTTCTTCCCTGGGGGCTCAGTGTTAGACTCCGATGCAGCAAAGCAGGTTTACTGTATCCCTTCGACCATCATATTGACGATGAAACACAGAAATTGCATCCGGATTCAATACAAAATTGACAATGCCTATTTATATTGACGAGAGTAACGTTTCGGAGTGTCTGTTTTTTAACTCTTCCCTGAGGGATCAGTGTTAGACTCCGATGCACCACAGCAGGTTTACGGTATTCCTTCGACGATCATATTGAAGATGAAACTCAGAAATTGCATCTGGAAACAATACCAAATTCACAATGCCGATTTATATTGACGAGAGTAACGTTTCGGGGAGTCTGTTTTTTGGGTCTTCCCTGGGTGCTCGGTGTTAGACTCCGATGCACCACAGCAGGTTTATTGTATCCCTTCGACCATCACGTTGACGATGAAACAGAGAATTTGCATCCGGATTCAATACAAAATTCACAATGCCTATTTATATTGACGAGAGCAACGTTTCGGAGTGTCTGTTTTTTAACTCTTCCCTGGGTCCTCAGTGTTAGACTCCGATGCACCGCAGCAGGTTTACTGTATTCCTTCGACCATCATATTGACGATGAAACACAGAACTCGCATCGGGAATCAATAGAAAATTCACAATGCCGATTTATATTGACGAGAGTAACGTTTCGGGCAGTCTGGTTTTTTGGTTCTTCCCTGGGAGCTCAGTGTTAGACTCCGATGCAGCAAAGCAGGTTTACTGTATCCCTTCGACCATCATATTGACGATGAAACACAGAAATTGCATCCGGATTCAATACAAAATTGACAATGCCTATTTATATTGACGAGAGTAACGTTTCGGAGTGTCTGTTTTTTAACTCTTCCCTGAGGGATCAGTGTTAGACTCCGATGCACCACAGCAGGTTTACGGTATTCCTTCGACGATCATATTGAAGATGAAACTCAGAAATTGCATCTGGAAACAATACCAAATTCACAATGCCGATTTATATTGACGAGAGTAACGTTTCGGGGAGTCTGTTTTTTGGGTCTTCCCTGGGTGCTCGGTGTTAGACTCCGATGCACCACAGCAGGTTTATTGTATCCCTTCGACCATCACGTTGACGATGAAACAGAGAATTTGCATCCGGATTCAATACAAAATTCACAATGCCTATTTATATTGACGAGAGCAACGTTTCGGAGTGTCTGTTTTTTAACTCTTCCCTGGGTCCTCAGTGTTAGACTCCGATGCACCGCAGCAGGTTTACTGTATTCCTTCGACCATCATATTGACGATGAAACACAGAACTCGCATCGGGAATCAATAGAAAATTCACAATGCCGATTTATATTGACGAGAGTAACGTTTCGGGCAGTCTGGTTTTTTGGTTCTTCCCTGGGAGCTCAGTGTTAGACTCCGATGCAGCAAAGCAGGTTTACTGTATCCCTTCGACCATCATATTGACGATGAAACACAGAAATTGCATCCGGATTCAATACAAAATTCACAATGCCTATTTATATTGACGAGAGTAACGTTTCGGAGTGTCTGTTTTCTAACTCTTCCCTGGTGGCTCAGTGTTAGACTCCGATGCATCACATCAGGTTTACTGTATTCCTTCGACCATGATATTGACGATGAAACAAAGAAATTGCATCGGGAATCAACAGAAAATTCACAATGCCGATTTATATTGACGAGAGTAACGTTTCGGGCAGTCTGGTTTTTTGGTTCTTCCCTGGGGGATCAGTGTTAGACTCCGACGCAGCAAAGCAGGTTTACTGTATCCCTTCGACCATCATATTGACGATGAAACACAGAAATTGCATCCGGATTCAATACAAAATTCACAATGCCTATTTATATTGACGAGAGTAACGTTTCGGAGTGTCTGTTTTTTAACTCTTCCCTGGGGAATCAGTGTTAGACTCCGATGCACCACTGCAGGTTTACTGTATCCCTTCGACCATCATATTGACGATGAAACACAGAAGTTGCATCGGGAATCAATACCAAATTCACAATACCGATTTATATTGACGAGAGTAACGATTCGGGGAGTCTGTTTTTTGGCTCTTCCCTGAGGGATCAGTGTTAGACTCCGATGCACCACAGCAGGTTTACGGTATTCCTTCGACGATCATATTGAAGATGAAACTCAGAAATTGCATCTGGAATCAATACCAAATTCACAATGCCGATTTATATTGACGAGAGTAACGTTTCGGGGAGTCTGTTTTTTGGGTCTTCCCTGGGTGCTCGGTGTTAGACTCCGATGCACCACAGCAGATTTACTGTATCCCTTCGACCATCACGTTGACGATGAAACAGAAATTGCATCGGGAATCAATACCAAATTCACAATACCGATTTATATTGACGAGAGTAACGTTTCGGGGAGTCTGTTTTTTGGCTCTTCCCTGGGGGCTCAGTGTTAGACTCCGATGCACCACAGCAGGTTTACTGTATCCCTTCGACCATCATATTGACGATGAAACACAGAAATTGCATCCGGATTCAATACAAAATTCACAATGCCTATTTATATTACGAGAGTAACGTTTCGGAGTATCTGTTTCTTAACTCTTCCGTGGGGGCTCAGTGTTAGACTCCGATGCACCACAGCAGGTTTACTGTATCCCTTCGACCATAATATTGACGATGAAACACAGAACTTGCATCGCTAATCAATAGAAAATTCACAATGCCGATTTATATTGACGAGAGTGACGTTTCGGATAGGCTGCTTTTTGGCTCTTCCCTGAGGGATCAGTGTTAGACTCCTATGCACCACAGCAGGTTTACTGTATTCCTTCGACGATCACATTGACGATGAAACACAGAAATTGCATCGGGAATCAATAGAAAATTCACAATGCCGATTTATATTGACGAGAGTAACGTTTCGGGCAGTCTGGTTTTTTGGTTCTTCCCTGGGAGCTCAGTGTTAGACTCCGATGCAGCAAAGCAGGTTTACTGTATCCCTTCGACCATCATATTGACGATGAAACACAGAAATTGCATCCGGATTCAATACAAATTTCACAATGCCTATTTATAGTGACGAGAGTGACGTTTCGGAGTGTCTGTTTTCTAACTCTTCCCTGGTGGCTCAGTGTTAGACTCCGATGCACCACAGCAGGTTTACTGTATCCCTTCGACCATCATATTGACGATGAAACACAGAAATTGCATCGGGAATCAATACCAAATTCACAATACCGATTTATATTGACGAGAGTAACGTTTCGGGTAGGCTGCTTTTTGGCTCTTCCCTGAGGGATCAGTGTTAGACTCCGATGCACCACAGCAGGTTTACTGTATTCCTTCGACGATCATATTGAAGATGAAACACAGAAATTGCATCGGGAATCAATACCAAATTCACAATACCGATTTATATCGACGAGAGTAACGTTTCGGGCAGTCTGGTTTTTTGGTTCTTCCCTGGGGGCTCAGTGTTAGACTCCGATGCAGCAAAGCAGGTTTACTGTATTCCTTCGACCATCATATTGACGATGAAACACAGAAATTGCATCCGGATTCAATACAAAATTCACAGTGCCTATTTATATTGACGAGAGTAACGTTTCGGAGTGTCTGTTCTTTAACTCTTCCCTGGGGGCTCAGTGTTAGACTCCGATGCACCACAGCAGGTTTACTGTATCCCTTTGACCATCATATTGACGATGAAACACAGAAATTGCATCGGGAATCAATACCAAATTCACAATACCGATTTATATTGACTAGAGTAACGATTCGGGGAGTCTGTTTTTTGCCTCTTCCCTGAGGGATCAGTGTTAGACTCCGATGCCCCACAGCAGGTTTACGGTATTCCTTCGACGATCATATTGAAGATGAAACACAGAAATTGCATCGGGAATCAATACCAAATTCACAATGCCGATTTATATTGACGAGAGTAACGTGTCGGGTAGTCTGTTTTTTGGCTCTTCCCTGGGGGCTCGGTGTTAGACTCCGATGCACCACAGCAGGTTTACTGTATCCCTTCGACCATTACATTGACGATGAAACAGAGAAATTGCATCGGGAATAATACCAAATTCACAATACCGATTTATATTGACGAGAGTAACGTTTCGGGGAGTCTGTTTTTTGGCTCTTCCCTGGGGGCTCAGTGTTAGACTCCGATGCACCACAGCAGGTTTTCTGTATCCCTTCGACGATAATATTGAAGATGAAACACAGAAATTGCATCGGGAATCAATACAAAATTCACAATACCGATTTATATTGACGAGAGTAACGTTTCGGGCAGTCTGGTATTTTGGTTCTTACCTGGGGGCTCAGTGTTAGACTCCGATGCACCACAGCAGGTTTACTGTATCCCTTCGACGATCATATTGAAGATGAAACACAGAAATTGCATCGGGAATCAATACAAAATTCACAATATCGATTTATATTGACGAGAGTATCGTTTCGGGCAATCTGGTTCTTTGGTTCTTCCCTGGGGGCTCATTGTTAGACTCCGTTGCAGCAAAGCGGTTCACTGAATCCCATCGACCATCACATTGACGAAGAAATATAGAAATTACTTCGGGAATCAATACAAAATTCACAATGCCGATTTATATTGATGAGAGTAACGTTTTGGGTAGGCTGCTTTTTGGCTCTTTTCTGAGGGATCAGTGTTAGACTCCGATGCACCACAGCAGGTTTACTGTATCCCTTCGACGATCATATTGAAGATGAAACACAGAAATTGCATCGGCAATCAATACAAAATTCACAATACCGATTTATATTGACGAGAGTAACGTTTTGGGCAGTCTTGTTATTTGGTTCTTGACTGGGGGCTCAGTGTTAGACTCCGATGCACCACAGCAGGTTTACTGTATTCCTTCGACCATCACATTGATATGAAACAGAGAAATTGCATCGGGAATCAATACAAAATTCACAATATCGATTTATATTGACGAGAGTAACGTTTTGGGCAGTCTTGTTATTTGGTTCTTCCCTGGGGGCTCAGTGTTAGACTCCGATGCACCACAGCAGGTTTACTGTATTCCTTCGACCATCACATTGACGATGAAACAGAGAAATTGCATCGGGAATCAATACATAATTCACAATACCGATTTATATTGACGAGAGTAACGTTTCGGGCAGTCTGGTCTTTTTGTTCTTCCCTGGGGGCTCAGTGTTAGACTCCGATGCACCACAGCAGGTTCACTGAATCCCTTCGACCATCACATTGACGATGACTTACAGAAATTACATCGGGAATCAATCCAAAATTCACAATGCCGATTTATATTGATGAGAGTAACGTTTCGGGTAGGCCGCCTTTTGGCTCTTTTCTGAGGGATCAGTGTTAGACTCCGATGCACCACAGCAGGTTTACTGTATCCCTTCGACCATCACATTGACGATGAAACAGAGAAATTGCATCGGGAATCAATACCAAATTCACAATACCGATTTATATTGACGATAGTAACGTTTCGGGGAGTCTGTTTTTTGGCTCTTCCCTGGGGGCTCAGTGTTAGACTCCGATGCACCACAGCAGGTTTACTGTATCCCTACGACGATAATATTGAAGATGAAACACAGAAATTGCATCGGGAATCAATACAAAATTCACAATACCGATTTATATTGACGAGAGTAACGTTTCGGGCAGTCTGGTATTTTGGTTCTTCCCTGGGGGCTCAGTGTTAGACTCCGATGCACCACACCAGGTTTACTGTATCCCTTCATCGATCATATTCAAGATGAAACACAGAAATTGCATCGGAAATCAATACAAAATTCACAATATCGATTTATATTGATGAAGAGTAACGTTTCGGGCAATCTGGTTCTTTGATTCTTCCCTGGGGGCTCAGTGTTAGACTCCGTTGCAGCAAAGCAGGTTCACTGAATCCCTTCGACCATCACATTGACGATGAAATACAGAAATTACATCGGGAATCAAATTAAAATTCACAATGCCGATTTATATTGATGAGAGTAGCGTTTCGGGTAGGCTGCTTTTTGCCTCTTTTCTGAGGAATCAGTGTTAGACTCCGATGCACCACAGCAGGTTTACTGTATCCCTTCGATGATCATATTGAAGATGAAACACAGAAATTGCATCGGGAATCAATACAAAATTCACAATACCGATTTATATTGACGAGAGTAACGTTTCTGGCAATCTGGTTCTTTGGTTCTTCCCTGGGGGCTCAGTGTTAGACTCCGATGCACCACAGCAGGTTTACTGTATTCCTTCGACCATCACATTGACGATGAGACAGAGAAATTGGATCGGGAATCAATACAAAATTCACAATACCGATTTATATTGACGAGAGTAACGTTTCGGGCAGTCTGGTTATTCGGTCCTTCCCTGGGGGCTCAGTGTTAGATTCCGATGCACCACAGCAGGTTTACTGTATCCCTTCGACGATCATATTGAAAATGAAACAGAGAAATTGCATCGGGAATCAATACAAAATTCACAATACCGATTTATATTGACGAGAGTAACGTTTCGGGCAGTCTGGTTTTTCGGTTCTTCCCTGGGGGCTCAGTGTTAGACTCCGATGCACCACAGCAGGTTTACTGTATTCCTTCGACTATCACATTGACGATGAAACAGAGAAATTGCATCGGGAATCAATACAAAATTCACAATACCGATTTATATTGACGAGAGTAACGTTTCGGGCAGTCTGGTTTTTTGGTTCTTCCCTGGGGGCTCAGTGTTAAACTCCGATGCAGCAAAGCAGGTATACTGTATCCCTTCGACCATCACATTGACGATGAAATACAGAAATTGCATCCGGATTCAATACAAAATTCACAATGCCTATTTATATTGACGAGAGTAACGTTTCGGAGTGTCTGTTTTTTGGCTCTTCCATGGGTGCTCAGTGTTAAACTCCGATGCACCACAGCAGGTTTGCTGTATCCCTTCGTCCATCATATTGACGATGAAACACAGAAATTGCCTCGGGAATCAATACCAAATTCACAATGCCGATTTATATTGACGAGAGTAACGTTTCGGGTAGGCTTCTTTTTGGCTCGTCCCTGAGGGATCAGTGTTAGACTCCGATGCACCACAGCAGGTTTACTGTATCCCTTCGACGATCATATTGAAGATGAAACACAGAAATTGCATCGGGAATCAATACAAAATTCACAATACCGATTTATATTAACGAGAGTAACGTTTCGGGCAGTCTGTTTTTTTGGTTCTTCCCTGGGGGTTCAATGTTAGACTGCGATGCACCACAGCAGGTTTACTGTATTCCTTCGAGTATCACATTGACGATGAAACAGAGAAATTGTATCGGGAATCAATTCAAAATTCACAATACCGATTTATATTGACGAGAGTAACGTTTCGGGCAGTCTGGTTTTTTGGTTCTTCCCTGGGGGCTCAGTGTTAGACTCCGATGCAGCAAAGCAGGTTTACTGTATCCCTTCGACCATCATATTGACGATGAAACACAGAAATTGCATCGGGAATCAATACCAAATTCACAATACCGATTTATATTGACGATAGTAACGTTTCTGGGAGTCTTTTTCTTTGGCTCTTCCCTGGGGGCTCAGTGTTAGACTCCGATGTACGACAGCAGGTTTACTGTATCCCTTCGACCATCATATTGACGATGAAACACAGAATTTGCACCGGGAATCAATACCAAATTCACAATACCTATTTATATTGACGTGAGTAACGTTTCGGGCAGTCTGGTATTTTGGTTCTTCCCTGGGGGCTCAGTGTTAGACTCCGATGCACCACAGCAGGTTTACTGTATCCCTTCGTCGATCATATTCAAGATGAAACACAGAAATTGCATCGGAAATCAATACAAAATTCACAATATCGATGTATATTGACGAGAGTAACGTTTCGGGCAATCTGGTTCTTTGGTTCTTCCCTGGGGGCTCAGTGTTAGACTCCGTTGCAGCAAAGCAGGTTCACTGAATCCCTTCGACCATCACATTGACGATGAAATACAGAAATTACATCGGGAATCAAATTAAAATTCACAATGCCGATTTATATTGATGAGAGTAGCGTTTCGGGTAGGCTGCTTTTTGCCTCTTTTCTGAAGGATCAGTGTTAAACTCCGATGCACCACAGCAGGTTTACTGTATCCCTTCGATGATCATATTGAAGATGAAACACAGAAATTGCATCGGGAATCAATACAAAATTCACAATACCGATTTATATTGACGAGAGTAACGTTTCTGGCAATCTGGTTCTTTGGTTCTTCCCTGGGGGCTCAGTGTTAGACTCCGATGCACCACAGCAGGTTTACTGTATTCCTTCGACCATCACATTGACGATGAGACAGAGAAATTGCATCGGGAATCAATACAAAATTCACAATACCGATTTATATTGACGAGAGTAACGTTTCGGGCAGTCTGGTTATTTGGTCCTTCCCTGGGGGCTCAGTGTTAGACTCCGATGCACCACAGCAGGTTTACTGTATCCCTTCGACGATCATATTGAAAATGAAACAGAGAAATTGCATCGGGAATCAATACAAAATTCACAATACCGATTTATATTGACGAGAGTAACGTTTCGGGCAGTCTGGTTTTTCGGTTCTTCCCTGGGGGCTCAGTGTTAGACTCCGATGCACCACAGCAGGTTTACTGTATTCCTTCGACTATCACATTGACGATGAAACAGAGAAATTGCATCGGGAATCAATACAAAATTTAGAATACCGATTTATATTGACGAGAGTAACGTTTCGGGCAGTCAGGTTTTTTGGTTCTTCCCTGGGGGCTCAGTGTTAGACTCCGATGCAGCAAAGCAGGTTTACTGTATCCCTTCGACCATCGTATTGACGATGAAACACAGAAATTGCATCCGGATTCAATACAAAATTCACAATGCCTATTTATATTGACGAGAGTAACGTTTCGGAGTGTCTGTTTTTTAACTCTTCCCTGGGGGCTCAGTGTTAGACTCCGATGCACCACAGCAGGTTTATTGTATCCCTTCGACCATCATATTGACGATGAAACACAGAAATTGCATCGGGAATCAATACAAAATTCACAATACCGATTTATATTGACGAGAGTAACGTTTCGGGGAGTCTGTTTTTTGGCTCTTCCCTGGGGGCTCAGTGTTAGACTCCGATGCACCACAGCAGGTTTACTGTATCCCTTCGACGAAAATATTGAAGATGAAACACAGAAATTGCATCGGGAATCAATACAAAATTCACAATACCGATTTATATTGACGAGAGTAACGTTTCGGGCAGTCTGGTATTTTGGTTCTTCCCTGGGGGCTCAGTGTTAGACTCCGATGCACCACAGCAGGTTTACTGTATCCCTTCGACGATCATATTCAAGATGAAACACAGAAATTGCATCGGAAATCAATACAAAATTCACAATATCGATTTATATTGGCGAGAGTAACGTTTCGGGCAATCTGGTTCTTTGGTTCTTCCCTGGGGGCTCAGTGTTAGACTCCGTTGCAGCAAAGCAGGTTCACTGAATCCCTTCGACCATCACTTTGACGATGAAATACAGAAATTACATCGGGAATCAAATTAAAATTCACAATGCCGATTTATATTGATGAGAGTAGCGTTTCGGGTAGGCTGCTTTTTGCCTCTTTTCTGAGGGATCAGTGTTAGACTCCGATGCACCACAGCAGGTTTACTGTATCCCTTCGATGATCATATTGAAGATGAAACACAGAAATTGCATCGGGAATCAATACAAAATTCACAATACCGATTTATATTGACGAGAGTAACGTTTCGGGCAGTCTGGTTATTTGGTCCTTCCCTGGGGGCTCAGTGTTAGACTCCGATGCACCACAGCAGGTTTACTGTATCCCTTCGACGATCATATTGAAAATGAAACAGAGAAATTGCATCGGGAATCAATACAAAATTCACAATACCGATTTATATTGACGAGAGTAACGTTTCGGGCAGTCTGGTTTTTCGGTTCTTCCCTGGGGGCTCAGTGTTAGACTCCGATGCACCACAGCAGGTTTACTGTATTCCTTCGACTATCACATTGACGATGAAACAGAGAAATTGCATCGGGAATCAATACAAAATTCACAATACCGATTTATATTGACGAGAGTAACGTTTCGGGCAGTCTGGTTTTTTGTTCTTCCCTGGGGGCTCAGTGTTAGACTCCGACGCACCACAGCAGGTTTACTGTATTCCTTCGACCATCACATTGACGATGAAACAGAGAAATTGCATCGGGAATCAATACAAAATTCACAATACCGATTTATATTGACGAGAGTAACGTTTCGGGCAGTCTGGTCTTTTTGTTCTTCCCTGGGGGCTCAGTGTTAGACTCCGATGCACCACAGCAGGTTCACTGAATCCCTTCGACCATCACATTGACGATGACATACAGAAATTACATCGGGAATCAATACAAAATTCACAATGCCGATTTATATTGATGAGAGTAACGTTTCGGGTAGGCTGCATTTTGGCTCTTTTCTGAGGGATCAGTGTTAGACTCCGATGCACCACAGCAGGTTTACTGTATTCCTTCGACGATAATATTGAAGATGAAACACAGAAATTGCATCGGGAATCAATACCAAATTCACAATACCGATTTATATTGACGAGAGTAACGTTTCGGGCAGTCTGGTTTTTTGGTTCTTCCCTGGGGGCTCAGTGTTCGACTCCGATGCAGCAAAGCAGGTTTACTGTATCCCTTCGACCATCATATTGACGATGAAACACAGAAATTGCATCCGGATTCAATACAAAATTCACAATGCCTATTTATATTGACGAGAGTAACGTTTCGGAGTGTCTGTTTTTTAACTCTTCCCTGGTGGCTTAGTGTTAGACTCCGATGCACCACAGCAGGTTTACTGTATCCCTTTGACCATCATATCGACGATGAAACACAGAAATAGCATCGGGAATCAATACCAAATTCACAATACCGATTTATATTGACGAGAGTAACGTTTCGGGTAGGCTGCATTTTGGCTCTTCCCTGAGGGATCAGTGTTAGACTCCGTTGCACCACAGCAGGTTTACTGTATTCCTTCGACGATAATATTGAAGATGAAACACAGAAATTGCATCGGGAATCAATACCAAATTCACAATACCGATTTATATTGACGAGAGTAACGTTTCGGGCAGTCTGGTTTTTTGGTTCTTCCCTGGGGGCTCAGTGTTCGACTCCGATGCAGCAAAGCAGGTTTACTGTATCCCTTCGACCATCATATTGACGATGAAACACAGAAATTGCATCCGGATTCAATACAAAATTCACAATGCCTATTTATATTGACGAGAGTAGCGTTTCGGGTAGGCTGCTTTTTGCCTCTTTTCTGAGGGATCAGTGTTAAACTCCGATGCACCACAGCAGGTTTACTGTATCCCTTCGATGATCACATTGAAGATGAAACACAGAAATTGCATCGGGAATCAATACAAAATTCACAATACCGATTTATATTGACGAGAGTAACGTTTCTGGCAATCTGGTTCTTTGGTTCTTCCCTGGGGGCTCAGTGTTAGACTCCGATGCACCACAGCAGGTTTACTGTATTCCTTCGACCATCACATTGACGATGAGACAGAGAAATTGCATCGGGAATCAATACAAAATTCACAATACCGATTTATATTGACGAGAGTAACGTTTCGGGCAGTCTGGTTATTTGGTCCTTCCCTGGGGGCTCAGTGTTAGACTCCGATGCACCACAGCAGGTTTACTGTATCCCTTCGACGATCATATTGAAAATGAAACAGAGAAATTGCATCGGGAATCAATACAAAATTCACAATACCGATTTATATTGACGAGAGTAACTTTTCGGGCAGTCTGGTTTTTCGGTTCTTCCCTGGGGGCTCAGTGTTAGACTCCGATGCACCACAGCAGGTTTACTGTATTCCTTCGACTATCACATTGACGATGAAACAGAGAAATTGCATCGGGAATCTATACAAAATTTAGAATACCGATTTATATTGACGAGAGTAACGTTTCGGGCAGTCAGGTTTTTTGGTTCTTCCCTGGGGGCACAGTGTTAGACTCCGATGCAGCAAAGCAGGTTTACTGTATCCCTTGGACCATCGTATTGACGATGAAACACAGAAATTGCATCCGGATTCAATACAAAATTCACAATGCCTATTTATATTGACGAGAGTAACGTTTCGGAGTGTCTGTTTTTTAACTCTTCCCTGGGGGCTCAGTGTTAGACTCCGATGCACCACAGCAGGTTTATTGTATCCCTTCGACCATCATATTGACGATGAAACACAGAAATTGCATCGGGAATCAATACAAAATTCACAATACCGATTTATATTGACGAGAGTAACGTTTCGGGCAGTCTGTCTTTGGCTCTTCCCTGGGGGCTCAGTGTTAGACTCCGATGCACCACAGCAGGTTTACTGTATCCCTTCGACGAAAATATTGAAGATGAAACACAGAAATTGCATCGGGAATCAATACAAAATTCACAATACCGATTTATATTGACGAGAGTAACGTTTCGGGCAGTCTGGTATTTTGGTTCTTCCCTGGGGGCTCAGTGTTAGACTCCGATGCACCACAGCAGGTTTACTGTATCCCTTCGACGATCATATTCAAGATGAAACACAGAAATTGCATCGGAAATCAATACAAAATTCACAATATCGATTTATATTGGCGAGAGTAACGTTTCGGGCAATCTGGTTCTTTGGTTCTTCCCTGGGGGCTCAGTGTTAGACTCCGTTGCAGCAAAGCAGGTTCACTGAATCCCTTCGACCATCACTTTGACGATGAAATACAGAAATTACATCGGGAATCAAATTAAAATTCACAATGCCGATTTATATTGATGAGAGTAGCGTTTCGGGTAGGCTGCTTTTTGCCTCTTTTCTGAGGGATCAGTGTTAGACTCCGATGCACCACAGCAGGTTTACTGTATCCCTTCGATGATCATATTGAAGATGAAACACAGAAATTGCATCGGGAATCAATACAAAATTCACAATACCGATTTATATTGACGAGAGTAACGTTTCTGGCAATCTGGTTCTTTGGTTCTTCCCTGGGGGCTCAGTGTTAGACTCCGATGCACCACAGCAGGTTTACTGTATTCCTTCGACCATCACATTGACGATGAGACAGAGAAATTGCATCGGGAATCAATACAAAATTCACAATACCGATTTATATTGACGAGAGTAACGTTTCGGGCAGTCTGGTTATTTGGTCCTTCCCTGGGGGCTCAGTGTTAGACTCCGATGCACCACAGCAGGTTTACTGTATCCCTTCGACGATCATATTGAAAATGAAACAGAGAAATTGCATCGGGAATCAATACAAAATTCACAATACCGATTTATATTGACGAGAGTAACGTTTCGGGCAGTCTGGTTCTTCGGTTCTTCCCTGGGGGCTCAGTGTTAGACTCCGATGCACCACAGCAGGTTTACTGTATTCCTTCGACTATCACATTGACGATGAAACAGAGAAATTGCATCGGGAATCAATACAAAATTCACAATACCGATTTATATTGACGAGAGTAACGTTTCGGGCAGTCTGGTTTTTTGTTCTTCCCTGGGGGCTCAGTGTTAGACTCCGACGCACCACAGCAGGTTTACTGTATTCCTTCGACCATCACATTGACGATGAAACAGAGAAATTGCATCGGGAATCAATACAAAATTCACAATACCGATTTATATTGACGAGAGTAACGTTTCGGGCAGTCTGGTCTTTTTGTTCTTCCCTGGGGGCTCAGTGTTAGACTCCGATGCACCACAGCAGGTTCACTGAATCCCTTCGACCATCACATTGACGATGACATACAGAAATTACATCGGGAATCAATACAAAATTCACAATGCCGATTTATATTGATGAGAGTAACGTTTCGGGTAGGCTGCATTTTGGCTCTTTTCTGAGGGATCAGTGTTAGACTCCGATGCACCACAGCAGGTTTACTGTATTCCTTCGACGATAATATTGAAGATGAAACACAGAAATTGCATCGGGAATCAATACCAAATTCACAATACCGATTTATATTGACGAGAGTAACGTTTCGGGCAGTCTGGTTTTTTGGTTCTTCCCTGGGGGCTCAGTGTTCGACTCCGATGCAGCAAAGCAGGTTTACTGTATCCCTTCGACCATCATATTGACGATGAAACACAGAAATTGCATCCGGATTCAATACAAAATTCACAATGCCTATTTATATTGACGAGAGTAACGTTTCGGAGTGTCTGTTTTTTAACTCTTCCCTGGTGGCTTAGTGTTAGACTCCGATGCACCACAGCAGGTTTACTGTATCCCTTTGACCATCATATTGACGATGAAACACAGAAATAGCATCGGGAATCAATACCAAATTCACAATACCGATTTATATTGACGAGAGTAACGTTTCGGGTAGGCTGCATTTTGGCTCTTCCCTGAGGGATCAGTGTTAGACTCCGTTGCACCACAGCAGGTTTACTGTATTCCTTCGACGATAATATTGAAGATGAAACACAGAAATTGCATCGGGAATCAATACCAAATTCACAATACCGATTGATATTGACGAGAGTAACGTTTCGGGCAGTCTGGTTTTTTGGTTCTTCCCTGGGGGCTCAGTGTTCGACTCCGATGCAGCAAAGCAGGTTTACTGTATCCCTTCGACCATCATATTGACGATGAAACACAGAAATTGCATCCGGATTCAATACAAAATTCACAATGCCTATTTATATTGACGAGAGTAGCGTTTCGGGTAGGCTGCTTTTTGCCTCTTTTCTGAGGGATCAGTGTTAAACTCCGATGCACCACAGCAGGTTTACTGTATCCCTTCGATGATCACATTGAAGATGAAACACAGAAATTGCATCGGGAATCAATACAAAATTCACAATACCGATTTATATTGACGAGAGTAACGTTTCTGGCAATCTGGTTCTTTGGTTCTTCCCTGGGGGCTCAGTGTTAGACTCCGATGCACCACAGCAGGTTTACTGTATTCCTTCGACCATCACATTGACGATGAGACAGAGAAATTGCATCGGGAATCAATACAAAATTCACAATACCGATTTATATTGACGAGAGTAACGTTTCGGGCAGTCTGGTTATTTGGTCCTTCCCTGGGGGCTCAGTGTTAGACTCCGATGCACCACAGCAGGTTTACTGTATCCCTTCGACGATCATATTGAAAATGAAACAGAGAAATTGCATCGGGAATCAATACAAAATTCACAATACCGATTTATATTGACGAGAGTAACGTTTCGGGCAGTCTGGTTTTTCGGTTCTTCCCTGGGGGCTCAGTGTTAGACTCCGATGCACCACAGCAGGTTTACTGTATTCCTTCGACTATCACATTGACGATGAAACAGAGAAATTGCATCGGGAATCAATACAAAATTTAGAATACCGATTTATATTGACGAGAGTAACGTTTCGGGCAGTCAGGTTTTTTGGTTCTTCCCTGGGGGCTCAGTGTTAGACTCCAATGCAGCAAAGCAGGTTTACTGTATCCCTTCGACCATCGTATTGACGATGAAACACAGAAATTGCATCCGGATTCAATACAAAATTCACAATGCCTATTTATATTGACGAGAGTAACGTTTCGGAGTGTCTGTTTTTTAACTCTTCCCTGGGGGCTCAGTGTTAGACTCCGATGCACCACAGCAGGTTTATTGTATCCCTTCGACCATCATATTGACGATGAAACACAGAAATTGCATCGGGAATCAATACAAAATTCACAATACCGATTTATATTGACGAGAGTAACGTTTCGGGGAGTCTGTTTTTTGGCTCTTCCCTGGGGGCTCAGTGTTAGACTCCGATGCACCACAGCAGGTTTACTGTATCCCTTCGACGAAAATATTGAAGATGAAACACAGAAATTGCATCGGGAATCAATACAAAATTCACAATACCGATTTATATTGACGAGAGTAACGTTTCGGGCAGTCTGGTATTTTGGTTCTTCCCTGGGGGCTCAGTGTTAGACTCCGATGCACCACAGCAGGTTTACTGTATCCCTTCGACGATCATATTCAAGATGAAACACAGAAATTGCATCGGAAATCAATACAAAATTCACTATATCGATTTATATTGACGAGAGTAACGTTTCGGGCAATCTGGTTCTTTGGTTCTTCCCTGGGGGCTCAGTGTTAGACTCCGTTGCAGCAAAGCAGGTTCACTGAATCCCTTCGACCATCACTTTGACGATGAAATACAGAAATTACATCGGGAATCAAATTAAAATTCACAATGCCGATTTATATTGATGAGAGTAGCGTTTCGGGTAGGCTGCTTTTTGCCTCTTTTCTGAGGGATCAGTGTTAGACTCCGATGCACCACAGCAGGTTAACTGTATCCCTTCGATGATCATATTGAAGATGAAACACAGAAATTGCATCGGGAATCAATACAAAATTCACAATACCGATTTATATTGACGAGAGTAACGTTTCTGGCAATCTGGTTCTTTGGTTCTTCCCTGGGGGCTCAGTGTTAGACTCCGATGCACCACAGCAGATTTACTGTATTCCTTCGACCATCACATTGACGATGAGACAGAGAAATTGCATCGGGAATCAATACAAAATTCACAATACCGATTTATATTGACGAGAGTAACGTTTCGGGCAGTCTGGTTATTTGGTCCTTCCCTGGGGGCTCAGTGTTAGACTCCGATGCACCACAGCAGGTTTACTGTATCCCTTCGACGATCATATTGAAAATGAAACAGAGAAATTGCATCGGGAATCAATACAAAATTCACAATACCGATTTATATTGACGAGAGTAACGTTTCGGGCAGTCTGGTTTTTCGGTTCTTCCCTGGGGGCTCAGTGTTAGACTCCGATGCACCACAGCAGGTTTACTGTATTCCTTCGACTATCACATTGACGATGAAACAGAGAAATTGCATCGGGAATCAATACAAAATTCACAATACCGATTTATATTGACGAGAGTAACGTTTCGGGCAGTCTGGTCTTTTTGTTCTTCCCTGGGGGCTCAGTGTTAGACTCCGATGCACCACAGCAGGTTCACTGAATCCCTTGGACCATCACATTGTCGATGACATACAGAAATTACATCGGGAATCAATACAAAATTCACAATGCCGATTTATATTGATGAGAGTAACGTTTCGGGTAGGCTGCCTTTTTTCTCTTTTCTGAGGGATCAGTGTTAGACTCCGATGCACCACAGCAGGTTTACTGTATTCCTTCGACGATAATATTGAAGATGAAACACAGAAATTGCATCGGGAATCAATACCAAATTCACAATATCGATTTATATTGACGAGAGTAACGTTTCGGGCAGTCTGGTTTTTTGGTTCTTCCCTGGGGGCTCAGTGTTCGACTCCGATGCAGCAAAGCAGGTTTACTGTATCCCTTCGACCATCATATTGACGATGAAACACAGAAATTGCATCCGGATTCAATACAAAATTCACAATGCCTATTTATATTGACGAGAGTAACGTTTCGGAGTGTCTATCTTTAACTCTTCCCTGGGGGCTCAGTGTTAGACTCCCATGCACCACAGCAGGTTGACTGTATCCCTTCGACCATCATATTGACGATGAAACACAGAAATTGCATCGGGAATCAATACCAAATTCACAATACCGATTTATATTGACGATAGTAACGTTTCGGGGAGTTTTTTTTTTTGGCTCTTCCCTGGGGGCTCAGTGTTAGACTCCGATGCACCACAGCAGGTTTACTGTATCCCTTCGTCCATCATATTGACGATGAAACACAGAAATTGCACCGGGAATCAATACCAAATTCACAATACCTATTTATATTGACGTGAGTAACGTTTCGGGTAGGCTGCTATTTGGCTCTTCCCTGAGGGATCAGTGTTAGACTCCGATGCACCACAGCAGGTTTACTGTATTCCTTCGACGATAATATTGAAGATGAAACACAGAAATTGCATCGGGAATCAATACCAAATTCACAATACCGATTTATATTGACGAGAGTAACGTTTCGGGCAGTCTGGTTTTTTGGTTCTTCCCTGGGGGCTCAGTGTTCGACTCCGATGCAGCAAAGCAGGTTTTCTGTATCCCTTCGACCATCATATTGACGATGAAACACAGAAATTGCATCCGGATTCAATACAAAATTCACAATGCCTATTTATATTCACGAGAGTAACGTTTCGGAGTGACTGTTTTTTAACTCTTCCCTGGGGGCTCAGTGTTAGACTCCCATGCACCACAGCAGGTTTGCTGTATCCCTTCGTCCATCATATTGACGATGAAACACAGAAATTGCCTCGGGAATCAATACCAAATTCACAATGCCGATTTATATTGACGAGAGTAACGTTTCGGGTAGGCTTCTTTTTGGCTCGTCCCTGAGGGATCAGTGTTAGACTCCGATGCACCACAGCAGGTTTACTGTATCCCTTCGACGATCATATTGAAGATGAAACACAGAAATTGCATCGGGAATCAATACGAAATTCACAATGCCGATTTATATTGACGAGATTAACGTTTCGGGGAGCCTGTTTTTTGGCTCTTCCCTGGGGGCTCGGTGTTAGACTCCAATGCACCACAGAAGGTTTACTGTATTCCCTCGACCATCACATTGACGATGAAACACAGAAATTGCATCGGGAATCAATACAAAATTCACAATACCGATTTATATTGACGAGAGTAACGTTTCGGGCAGTCTGGTTTTTTGTTCTTCCCTGGGGGCTCAGTGTTAGACTCCGATGCACCACAGCAGGTTTACTGTATTCCTTCGACCATCACATTGACGATGAAACAGAGAAATTGCATCGGGAATCAATACAAAATTCACAATACCGATTTATATTGACGAGAGTAACGTTTCGGGCAGTCTGGTTATTTGGTTCTTCCCTGGGGGCTCAGTGTTAGACTCCGATGCACCACAGCAGGTTTACTGTATCCCTTCGACGATCATATTGAAAATGAAACAGAGAAATTGCATCGGGAATCAATACAAAATTCACAATACCGATTTATATTGACGAGAGTAACGTTTCGTGGAGTCTGTTTTTTGGCTCTTCCCTGGGGGCTCGGTGTTAGACTCCAATGCACCACAGCAGGTTTACTGTATTCCCTCGACCATCACATTGACGATGAAACACAGAAATTGCATCGGGAATCAATACAAAATTCACAATATCGATTTATATTGACGAGAGTAACGTTTCGGGCAATCTGGTTCTTTGGTTCTTCCCTGGGGGCTAAGTGTTAGACTCCGTTGCAGCAAAGCAGGTTCACTGAATCCCTTCGACCATCACATTGACGATGAAATACGGAAAGTACATCGGGATTCAATACAAAATTCACAATGCCGATTTATATTGATGAGAGTAACGTTTCGGGTAGGCTGCTTTTTGGCTCTTTTATGAGGGATCAGTGTTAGACTCCGATGCACCACAGCAGGTTTACTGTATCCCTTCGACGATCATATTGAAGACGAAACACTGAAATTGCATCGGGAATCAATAAAAAATTCACAATATCGATTTATATTGACGAGAGTAACTTTTTGGGCAGTCTTGTTATTTGGTTCTTCCCTGGGGGCTCAGTGTTAGACTCCGATGCACCACAGCAGGTTTACTGTATTCCTTCGACCATCACATTGATATGAAACAGAGAAATTGCATCGGGAATCAATACAAAATTCACAATATCGATTTATATTGACGAGAGTAACGTTTTGGGCAGTCTTGTTATTTGGTTCTTCCCTGGGGGCTCAGTGTTAGACTCCGATGCACCACAGCAGGTTTACTGTATTCCTTCGACCATCACATTGACGATGAAACAGAGATATTGCATCGGGAATCAATACAAAATTCACAATACCGATTTATATTGACGGGAGTAACGTTTCGGGCAGTCTGGTCTTTTTGTTCTTCCCTGGGGGCTCAGTGTTAGACTCCGATGCACCACAGCAGGTTCACTGAATCCCTTCGACCATCACATTGACGATGACATACAGAAATTACATCAGGAAACAATACAAAATTCACAATGCCGATTTATATTGATGAGAGTAACGTTTCGGGTAGGCTGCCTTTTGGCTCTATTCTGAGGGGTCAGTGTTAGACTCCGATGCACCACAGCAGGTTTACTGTATCCCTTCGACCATCACATTGACGATGAAACAGAGAAATTGCATCGGGAATCAATACCAAATTCACAATACCGATTTATATTGACGAGAGTAACGTTTCGGAGAGTCTGTTTTATGGCTCTTCCCTGGGGGCTTAGTGTTAGACTCCGATGCACCACAGCAGGTTTACTGTATCCCTTCGACGATAATATTGAAGATGAAACACAGAAATTGCATCGGAAATCAATACAAAATTCACAATACCGATTTATATTGACGAGAGTAACGTTTCGGGCAGTCTGGTATTTTGGTTCTTCCCGGGGGGCTCAGTGTTAGACTCCGATGCACCACAGCAGGTTTACTGTATCCCTTCGACGATCATATTCAAGATGAAACACAGAAATTGCATCGGGAATCAATACAAAATTCACAATATCGATTTATATTGACGTGAGTAACGTTTCGGGCAATCTGGTTCTTTGGTTCTTCCCTGGGGGCTCAGTGTTAGACTCCGTTGCAGCAAAGCAGGTTCACTGAATCCCTTCGACCATCACATTGACGATGAAATACAGAAATTACATCGGGAATCAAATTAAAATTCACAATGCCGATTTATATTGATGAGAGTAACGTTTCGGGTAGGCTGCTTTTTGGCTCTTTTCTGAGGGATCAGTGTTAGACTCCGATGCACCACAGCAGGTTTACTGTATCCCTTCGATGATCATATTGAAGATGAAACACAGAAATTGCATCGGGAATCAATACAAAATTCACAATACCGATTTATATTGACGAGAGTAACGTTTCGGGCAGTCTGGTTATTTGGTCCTTCCCTGGGGGCTCAGTGTTAGACTCCGATGCACCACAGCAGGTTTACTGTATCCCTTCGACCATCATATTGAAAATGAAACAGAGAAATTGCATCGGGATTCAATACAAAATTCACAATACCGATTTATATTGACGAGAGTAACGTTTCGGGCAGTCTGGTTTTTCGGTTCTTCCCTGGGGGATCAGTGTTAGACTCCGATGCACCACAGCAGGTTTACTGTATTCCTTCGACTATCACATTGACGATGAAACAGAGAAATTGCATCGGGAATCAATACAAAATTCACAATACCGATTTATATTGACGAGAGTAACGTTTCGGGCAGTCTGGTTTTTTTGTTCTTCCCTGGGGGCTCAGTGTTAGACTCCGATGCAGCAAAGCAGGTTTACTGTATCCCTTCGACCATCGTATTGACGATGAAACACAGAAATTGCATCCGGATTCAATACAAAATTCACAATGCCTATTTATATTGACGAGAGTAACGTTTCGGAGTGTCTGTTTTTTAACTCTTCCCTGGGGGCTCAGTGTTAGACTCCGATGCACCACAGCAGGTTTTTTGTATCCCTTCGACCATCATATTGACGATGAAACACAGAAATTGCATCGGGAATCAATACCAAATTCACAATACCGATTTATATTGACGAGAGTAACGTTTCGGGGAGTCTGTTTTTTGGCTCTTCCATGGGTGCTCAGTGTTAAACTCCGATGCACCACAGCAGGTTTACTGAATTCCTTCGTCCATCATATTGACGATGAAACACAGAAATTGCTTCGGGAAACAATACCAAATTCACAATGCCGATTTATATTGACGAGAGTAACGTTTCGGGTAGGCTTCTTTTTGGCTCGTCCCTGAGGGATCAGTGTTAGATTCCGATGCACCACAGCAGGTTTACTGTATCCCTTCGACGATCATATTGAATATGAAACACAGAAATTGCATCGGGAATCAATACAAAATTCACAATACCGATTTATATTAACGAGAGTAACGTTTCGGGCAGTCTGTTTTTTTGGTTCTTCCCTAGGGGTTCAGTGTTAGACTGCGATGCACCACAGCAGGTTTACTGTATTCCTTCGAGTATCACATTGACGATGAAACAGAGAAATTGTATCGGGAATCAATACAAAATTCACAATACCGATTTATATTGACGAGAGTAACGTTTTTGGGCAGTCTGGTTCTTTGGTTCTTCCCTGGGGGCTCAGTGTTAGACTCCGATGCAGCAAAGCAGGTTTACTGTATCCCTTCGACCATCATATTGACGATGAAACACAGAAATTGCATCCGGATTCAATTCAAAATTCACAATGCCTATTTATATTGACGAGAGTAACGTTTCGGAGTGTCTGTTTTTTAACTCTTCCCTGGTGGCTCAGTGTTAGACTCTGATGCACCACATCAGGTTTACTGTATTCCTTCGACCATCATATTGACGATGAAACAGAGAAATTGCATCGGGAATCAATAGAAAATTCACAATGCCGATTTATATTTACGAGAGTAACGTTTCGGGCAGTCTGGTTTTTTGGTTCTTCCCTGGGGGCTCAGTGTTAGACTCCGACGCAGCAAAGCAGGTTTACTGTATCCCTTCGACCATCATATTGACGATGAAACACAGAAATTGCATCCGGATTCAATACAAAATTCACAATGCCTATTTATATTGACGAGAGTAACGTTTCGGAGTGTCTGTTTTTTAACTCTTCCCTGGGGGCTCAGTGTTAGACTCCGATGCACCACAGCAGGTTTACTGTATCCCTTTGACCATCATATTGACGATGAAACACAGAAATTGCATCGGGAACCAATACCAAATTCACAATACCGATTTATATTGACGAGAGTATCATTTCGGTTAGGCTGCTTTATGGCTCTTCCCTGAGGGATCAGTGTTCGACTCCGATGCACCACAGCAGGTTTACTGTATCCCTTCGACGATCATATTGAAGATGAAACACAGAAATTGCATCGGGAATCTATACCAAATTCACAATACCGATTTATATTGACGAGAGTAACGTTTGGGGCAGTCTGGTTTTTTGGTTCTTCCCTGGGGGCTCAGTGTTCGACTCCGATGCACCACAGCAGGTTTACTGTATCCCATCGACCATCATATTGACGATGAAACACAGAAATTGCACCGGGAATCAATACCAAATTCACAATACCTATTTATATTGACGTGAGTAACGTTTCGGGTAGGCTGCTTTTTGGCTCTTCCCTGAGGGATCAGTGTTAGACTCCGATGCACCATAGCAGGTTTACGGTATTCCTTCGACGATCATATTGAAGATGAAACACAGAAATTGCATCGGGAATCAATACAAAATTCACAATACCGATTTATAATGACGAGAGTAACGTTTCGGGCAGTCTGGTTTTTCGGTTCTTCCCTGGGGGCTCAGTGTTAGATTCCGATGCACCACAGCTGGTTTACTGTATTCCTTCAACCATCACATTGACGATGAAACAGAGAAATTGCATCGGGAAACAATACAAAATTCACAATACCGATTTATATTGACGAGAGTAACGTTTCGGGCAGTCTGGTTCTTTGGCTCTTCCCTGAGGGATCAGTGTTAGACTCCGATGCACCACAGCAGGTTTACTGAATTCCCTCGACCTTCATATTGACTTTGTAACACAGAAATTGCATCGGGAATCAATACCAAATTCACAATACCGATTTATATTGACGAGAGTAACGTTTCGGGCAGTCTGGTTTTTCGGTTCTTCCCTGGGGGCTCAGTGTTAGACTCCGATGCACCACAGCAGGTTTACTGCATCCCTTCGACGATCATATTTAAAATGAAACAGAGAAATTGCATCGGGAATCAATACAAAATTCACAATACCGATTTATATTGACGAGAGTAACGTTTCGGGCAGTCTGGTTTTTCGGTTCTTCCCTGGGGGCTCAGTGTTAGATTCCGATGCACCACAGCAAGCTTACTGTATTCCTTCGACCATCACATTGACGATGAAACAGTGAAATTGCATCGGGAATCAATACAAAATTCACAATACCGATTAATATTGACGAGAGTAACGTTTCGGGCAGTCTGGTTTTTTGGTTCTTCCCTGGGGGCTCAGTGTTAGACTCCGATGCAGCAAAGCAGGTTCACTAAATCCCTTCGACCATCTCATTGACGATGAAACACAGAAATTGCATCTGGATTCAATACAAAATTTACAATACCGATGTATATTGACGAGAGTAACGTTTCGAGGAGTCGGTTTTTTGGCTCTCGCCTGGGGGCTCAGTGTTAGACTCCGATGCACCACAGCAAGTTTTTCTGTATTCCTTCGACCATCACATTGACGATGAAACAGAGAAATTGCATCGGGAATCAATACACAATTCACAATACCGATTTATATTGACGAGAGTAACGTTTCGGGCAGTCTGGTTTTTGGTTCTTCCCTGGGGGCTCAGTGTTAGACTCCGATGCAGCAAAGCGGGTTCACTGAATCCCTTCGACCATCACATTGATGATGAAACACAGAAATTACATCGGGAATCAATACAAAATTCACAATACCGATTTATATTGACGAGAGTAACGTTTCGGGTAGGCTGCTTTTTGGCTCTTCCCTGAAGGAACAGTATTAGACTCCGATGCAGCAGAGCAAGTTTACTGTATCCCTTCGACGATCATATTGAAGATGAAACACAGAAATTGCATCGGGAATCAATACAAAATTCACAATACCGATTTATATTGTTGAGAGTAACGTTTCGGAAAGTCTGGTTCTATGCTTCTTCCCTGGGGGCTCAGTGTTAGACTCCGATGCAGCAAAGCAGGTTCACTGAATCCCTTCGACCATCACATTGACGATGAAACACAGAAATTACAACGGCAATCAATACAAAATTTACAATGCCGATTTATATTGACGAGAGTAACGTTTCGGGTAGGCTATCTTTGGCTCTTCCCTGAGGGATCAGAGTTAGACTCCGATGCAGCAAAGCAGGTTTACTGTATCCCTTCGACGATTATATTGAAGATGAAACACAGAAATTGCATCGGGAATCAATACAAAATTCACAATACCGATTTATATTGACGAGAGTAACGTTTTGGGCAGTCTTGTTATTTGGTTCTTCCCTGATGGCTCAGCGTTAGACTCCGATGCACCACAGCAGGTTTACTGTATTCCTTCGACCATCGCATTGACGATAAAACAAAGAAATTGCATCGGGAATCAATACAAAATTTACAATACCGATTTATATTGACGAGAGTAACGTTTCGGGGAGTCTGTTTTTTGGCTCTTCCCTTGGGGCTCAGTGTTAGACTCCGATGCACCACAGCAGGTTTACTGCATTCCATCGACCATCACATTGACGATGAAACAGAGAAATTGCATCGGGATTCAATACAAAATTCACAATACCGATTTATATTGACGAGAGTAACGTTTCGGGCAGTCTGGTTTTTTGGTTCTTCCCTGGGGGCTCAGTGTTAGACTCCGATGCAGCAAAGCAGGTTCACTAAATCCCTTCGACCATCTCATTGACGATGAAACACAGAAATTGCATCTGGATTCAATACAAAATTTACAATACCGATGTATATTGACGAGAGTAACGTTTCGAGGAGTCGGTTTTTTGGCTCTTGCCTGGGGGCTCAGTGTTAGACTCCGATGCAGCAAAGCAGGTTCACTGAATCCCTTCGACCATCACATTGATGATGAAACACAGAAATCACATCGGGAATCAATACAAAATCCACAATACCGATTTATATTGACGAGAGTAACGTTTCGGGTAGGCTGCTTTTTGGCTCTTCCCTGAAGGAACAGTATTAGACTCCGATGCAGCAAAGCAGGTTTACTGTATCCCTTCGACGATCATATTGAAGATGAAACACAGAAATTGCATCGGGAATCAATACAAAATTCACAATACCGATTTATATTGACGAGAGTAACGTTTCGGGCAGTCTGGTTCTATGGTTCTTCCCTGGGGGCTCCGATGCAGCAAAGCAGGTTCACTGAATCCCTTCGAAAATCACATTGACGATGAAACACAGAAATTACAACGGGAATCAATACAAAAATTACAATGCCGATTCATATTGACGAGAGTAACGTTTCGGGTAGGCTATCTTTGGCTCTTCCCTGAGGGATCAGAGTTAGTCTCCGATGCAGCAAAGCAGGTTTACTGTATCCCTTCGACGATTATATTGAAGATGAAACACAGAAATTGCAACGGGAATCAATACAAAATTCACAATACCGATTTATATTGACGAGAGTAACGTTTTGGGCAGTCTTGTTATTTGGTTCTTCCCTGGGGGCTCAGCGTTAGACTCCGATGCACCACAGCAGGTTTACTGTATTCCTTCGACCATCGCATTGACGATAAAACAGAGAAATTGCATCGGGAATCAATACAAAATTTACAATACCGATTTATATTGATGAGAGTAACGTTTCGGGGAGTCTGTTTTTTGGCTCTTCCCTGGGGGCTCAGTGTTAGACTCCGATGCACCACAGCAGGTTTACTGAATTCCATCGACCATCACATTGACGATGAAACAGAGAAATTGCATCGGGAATCAATACAAAATTCACAATACCGATTTATACTGACGAGAGTAACGTTTCGGGCAGTCTGGTTTTTTGGTTCTTCCCTGGGGGCTCAGTGTTAGACTCCGATGCAGCAAAGCAGGTTCACTAAATCCCTTCGACCATCTCATTGACGATGAAACACAGAAATTGCATCGGGATTCAATACAAAATTTACAATACCGATGTATATTGACGAGAGTAACGTTTCGGGGAGTCGGTTTTTTGGCTCTTCCCTGGGGGCTCAGTGTTAGTCTCCGATGCACCACAGCAGGTTTACTGTATCCCTTCGACCATCATATTGACGATGAAACACAGAAATTGCACCGGGAATCAATACCAAATTCACAATACCTATTTATATTGACGTGAGTAACGTTTCGGGTAGGCTGCTTTTTGGCTCTTCCCTGAGGGATCAGTGTTAGACTCCGATGCACCACAGCAGGTTTACGGTATTCCTTCGACGATCATATTGAAGATGAAACACAGAAATTGCATCGGGAATCAATACCAAATTCACAATGCCGATTTATATTGACGAGAGTAACGTTTCGGGGAGTCTGTTTTTTGGCTCATCCCTGGGGGCTCGGTGTTAGACACCAATGCGCCACAGCAGGTTTACTGTATTCCCTCGACCATCTCATTGACGATGAAACACAGAAATTGCATCGGGAATCAATACAAAATTCACAATACCGATTTATATTGACGAGAGTAACGTTTCGGGCAGTGTGGTTATTTGGTTCTTCCCTGGGGGCTCAGTGTTAGACTCCGATGCACCACAGCAGGTTTACTGCATCCCTTCGACGATCATATTGAAAATGAAACAGAGAAATTGCATCGGGAATCAATACAAAATTCACAATACCGATTTATATTGACGAGAGTAACGTTTCGGGCAGTCTGGTTTTTCGGTTCTTCCCTGGGGGCTCAGTGTTAGATTCCGATGCACCACAGCAGGTTTACTGTATTCCTTCAACCATCACATTGACGATGAAACAGAGAAATTGCATCGGGAAACAATACAAAATTCACAATACCGATTTAAATTGACGAGAGTAACGTTTCGGGCAGTCTGGTTTTTTGGCTCTTCCCTGAGGGATCACTGTTAGACTCCGATGCACCACAGCAGGTTTACTGAATTCCCTCGACCATCATATTGACGATGAAACACAGAAATTGCATCGGGAATCAATACCAAATTCACAATACCGATTTATATTGACGAGAGTAACGTTTCGGGTAGGCTGCTTTTTGGCTCTTCCCTGAGGGATCAGTGTTAGACTCAGATGCACCACAGCAGGTTTACTGTACTCCTTCGACGATCATATTGAAGATGAAACACAAAAATTGCATCGGGAATCAATACCAAATTCACAATACCGATTTATATTGACGAGAGTAACGTTTCGGGCAGTCTGGTTTTTTGGTTCTTCCCTGGGGGCTCAGTGTTAGACTCCGATGCAGCAAAGCAGGTTTACTGTATCAATTCGCCCATCATATTGACGATGAAACACAGAAATTGCATCCGGATTCAATACAAAATTCACAATGCCTATTTATATTGACGAGAGTAACGTGTCGGAGTGTCTGTTTTTTAACTTTTCCCTGGGGGCTCAGTGTTAGACTCCGATGCAGCAAAGCAGGTTTACTGTATCCCTTCGACCATCATATTGACGATGAAACACAGAAATTGCATCGGGAATCAATACCAAATTCACAATACCGATTTATATTGACGAGAGTAACGTGTCGGGTAGGCTGCTTTTTGGCTCTTCCCTGAGGGATCAGTGTTAGACTCCGATGCACCACAGCAGGTTTACTGTATTCCGTCGACGATCGTATTGAAGATGAAACACAAAAATTGCATCGGGAATCAATACACAATTCACAATACCGATTTATATTGACGAGAGTAACGTTTCGGGCAGTCTGGTTTTTTGGTTCTTCCCTGGGGGCTCAGTGTTAGACTCCGATGCAGAAAAGCAAGTTCACTAAATCCCATCTACCATCTCATTGACGATGAAACACAGAAATTGCATCGGGATTCAATACAAAATTTACAATACCGATGTATATTGACGAGAGTAACGTTTGGGGGAGTCGGTTTTTTGGCTCTTCCCTGGGGGCTCAGTGTTAGACTCCGATGCACCACAGCAGCTTTACTGTATTCCTTCGACCATCACATTGACGATGAAACAGAGAAATTGCATCGGGAATCAATACACAATTCACAATACCGATTTATATTGACGAGAGTAACGTTTCGGGCAGTCTGGTTTTTCGGTTCTTCCCTGGGGGCTCAGTGTTAGACTCCGATGCAGCAAAGCAGGTTCACTGAATCCCTTCGACCATCACATTGATGATGAAACACAGAAATTACATCGGGAATCAATACAAAATTCACAATACCGATTTATATTGACGAGAGTAACGTTTCGGGTAGGCTGCTTTTTGGCTCTTCCCTGAGGGATCAGTATTAGACTCCGATGCAGCAAAGCAGGTTTACTGTATCCCTTCGACGATCATATTGAAGATGAAACACAGAAATTGCATCGGGAATCAATACAAAATTCACAATACCGATTTATATTGACGAGAGTAACGTTTCGGGCAGTCTGGTTCTTTGGTTCTTCCCTGGGGGCTTAGTGTTAGACTCCGATGCAGCAAAGCAGGTTCACTGAATCCCTTCGACCATCACATTGACGATGAAACACAGAAATTACAACGGGAATCAATACAAAATTTACAATGCCGATTTATATTGACGAGAGTAACGTTTCGGGTAGGCTATTTTTGGCTCTCCCCTGAGGGATCAGAGTTAGACTCCGATGCAGCAAAGCAGGTTTACTGTATCCCTTCGACGATCATATTGAAGATGAAACACAGAAATTGCATCGAGAATCAATACAAAATTCACAATACCGATTTATATTGACGAGAGTAACGTTTTGGGCAGTCTTGTTATTTGGTTCTTCCCTGGGGGCTCAGTGCTAGACTCCGATGCACCACAGCAGGTTTACTGTATTCCTTCGACCATCACATTGACGATGAAACAGAGAAATTGCATCGGGAATCAATACAAAATTCACAATACCGATTTATATTGACGAGAGTAACGTTTCGGGGAGTCTGTTTTTTGGCTCTTCCCTGGGGGCTCAGTGTTAGACTCCGATGCACCACAGCAGGTTTACTGTATTCCATCGACCATCACATTGACGATGAAACAGAGAAATTGCATCGGGAATCAATACAAAATTCACAATACCGATTTATACTGACGAGAGTAACGTTTCGGGCAGTCTGGTTCTTTGGTTCTTCCCTGGGGGCTTAGTGTTAGACCCCGATGCAGCAAAGCAGATTCACTAAATCCCTTCGACCATCTCATTGACGATGAAACACAGAAATTGCATCGGGATTCAATACAAAATTTACAATACCGATGTATATTGACGAGATTAACGTTTCGGGGAGGCGGTTTTTTGGCTCTTCCCTGGGGGCTCAGTGTTAGACTCCGATGGACCACAGCAGGTTTACGGTATTCCTTCGACCATCACATTGACGATGAAACAGAGAAATTGCATCGGGAATCAATACACAATTCACAATACCGATTTATATTGACGAGAGTAACGTTTCGGGCAGTCTGATTCTTTGGTTCTTCCCTGGGGGCTCAGTGTTAGACTCCGATGCAGCAAAGCAGGTTCACTGAATCCCTTCGACCATCACATTGACGATGAAACACAGAAATTACATCGGGAATCAATACAAAATTCCCAATACCGATTTATATTGACGAGAGTAACGTTTCGGGTAGGCTGCTTTTTTGGCTCTTCCCTGAGGGATCAGTATTAGACTCCGATGCAGCAAAGCAGGTTTACTGTATCCCTTCGACGATCATATTGAAGATGAAACACAGAAATTGCATCGGGAATCAATACCAAATTCACAATACCGATTTATATTGACGAGAGTTACGTTTTGGGCAGTCTTGTTATTTGGTTCTTCCCTGGGGGCCCAGTGTTAGACTCCGATGCACCACAGCAGGTTTACTGTATTCCTTCGACCATCACATTGACGATGAAACACAGAAATTGCATCGGGAATCAATACAAAATTCACAATACCGATTTATATTGACGAGAGTAACGTTTTGGGCAGTCTTGTTATTTGGTTCTTCCCTGGGGGCTCAGTGTTAGACTCCGATGCACCACAGCCAGTTTACTGTATTCCTTCGTCCATCACATTGACGATGAAACAGAGAAATTGCATCGGGAATCAATACAAAATTCACAATACCGATTTATATTGACGAGAGTAACGTTTCGGGCAGTCTGGTCTTTTGTTCTTCCCTGGGGGCTCAGTGTTAGACTCCGATGCACCACAGCTGGTTTACTGTATTCCTTCGACCATCACATTGACGATGAAACAGAGAAATTGCATCGGGAATCAATACAAAATTCACAATACCGATTTATATTGACGAGAGTAACGTTTCGGGCAGTCTGGTTATTTGGTTCTTCCCTGGGGGCTCAGTGTTAGACTCCGATGCACCACAGCTGGTTTACTGTATCCCTTCGGCGATCATATTGGAAATGAAACAGAGAAATTGCATCGGGAATCAATACAAAATTCACAATACCGATTTATATTGACGAGAGTAACGTTTCGGGCAGTCTGGTTTTTCGGTTCTTCCCTGGGGGCTCAGTGTTAGACTCCGATGCAGCAAAGCAGGTTTACTGTATCCCTTCGACCATCATATTGACGATGAAACACAGAAATTGCCTCCGGATTCAATACAAAATTCACAATGCCTATTTATATTGACGAGAGTAACGTTTCGGAGTGTCTGTTTTTTAACTCTTCCCTGGGGGCTCAGTGTTAGACTCCGATCCACCACAGCAGGTTTATTGTATCCCTTCGACCATCAAATTGACGATGAAACACAGAAATTGCATCGTGAATCAATACCAAATTCCTAATACCGATTTATATTGACGAGAGTAACGTTTCGGGGAGTCTGTATTTTGTCTCTTCTATGGGTGCTCAGTGTTAAACTCCGATGCACCACAGCAGGTATACTGTATCCCATCGTCCATCATATTGACGATGAAACACAGAAATTGCTTCGGGAATCAATAGAAAATTCACAATGCCGATTTATATTGACGAGAGTAACGTTTCGGGTGAGCTGCTTTTTGGCTCGTCCCTGAGGGATCAGTGTTAGACTCCGATGCTCCACAGCAGGTTTACTGTATCCCTTCGACGATCATATTGAAGATGAAACACAGAAATTGCATCGGGAATCAATACAAAATTCACAATACCGATTTATATTAACGAGAGTAACGTTTCGGGCAGTCTGGTTTTTTGGTTCTTTCCTGGGGGTTCAGTGTTAGACTGCGATGCACCACAGCAGGAATACTGTATTCCTTCGAGCATCACATTGACGATGAAACAGAGAAACTGCATCGGGAATCAATACAAAATTCACAATACCGATTTATATTGACGAGAGTAACGTTTCGGGCAGTCTGGTCTTTTGTTCTTCCCTGGGGGCTCAGTGTTAGACTCCGATGCACCACAGCAGGTTTACTGTATTCCTTCGACCATCACATTGACGATGAAAGAGAGAAATTGCATCGGGAATCAATACAAAATTCACAATACCGATTTATATTGACGAGAGTAACGTTTCGGGCAGTCTGGTTTTTTGGTTCTTCCCTGGGGGCTCAGTGTTAGACTCCGATTCACCACAGCTGGTTTACTGTATCCCTTCGGCGATCATATTGAAAATGAAACAGAGAAATTCCATCGGGAATCAATACAAAATTCACAATACCGATTTATATTGACGAGAGTAACGTTTCGGGCAGTCTGGTTTTTCGGTTCTTCCCTGGGGGCTCAGTGTTAGACTCCGATGCAGCAAAGCAGGTTTACTGTATCCCTTCGACCATCATATTGACGATGAAACACAGAAATTGCATCCGGATTCAATACAAAATTCACAATGCCTATTTATATTGACGAGAGTAACGTTTCGGAGTGTCTGTTTTTTAACTCTTTCCTGGGGGCTCAGTGTTAGACTCCGATCCACCACAGCAGGTTTATTGTATCCCTTCGACCATCAAATTGACGATGAAACACAGAAATTGCATCGTGAATCAATACCAAATTCCTAATACCGATTTATATTGACGAGAGTAACCTTTCGGGGAGTCTGTATTTTGTCTCTTCTATGGGTGCTCAGTGTTAAACTCCGATGCACCACAGCAGGTATACTGTATCCCATCGTCCATCATATTGACGATGAAACACAGAAATTGCTTCGGGAATCAATAGAAAATTCACAATGCCGATTTATATTGACGAGAGTAACGTTTCGGGTGAGCTGCTTTTTGGCTCGTCCCTGAGGGATCAGTGTTAGACTCCGATGCTCCACAGCAGGTTTACTGTATCCCTTCGACGATCATATTGAAGATGAAACACAGAAATTGCATCGGGAATCAATACAAAATTCACAATACCGATTTATATTAACGAGAGTAACGTTTCGGGCAGTCTGGTTTTTTGGTTCTTTCCTGGGGGTTCAGTGTTAGACTGCGATGCACCACAGCAGGTTTACTGTATTCCTTCGAGCATCACATTGACGATGAAACAGAGAAACTGCATCGGGAATCAATACAAAATTCACAATACCGATTTATATTGACGAGAGTAACGTTTCGGGCAGTCTGGTTTTTTGGTTCTTCCCTGGGGGCTCAGTGTTAGACTCCGATGCAGCAAAGCAGGTTTACTGTATCCCTTCGACCATCATATTGACGATGAAACATAGAAATTGCATCCGGATTCAATACAAAATTCACAATGCCTATTTATATTGACGAGAGTAACGTTTCGAGGAGTCGGTTTTTTGGCTCTTGCCTGGGGGCTCAGTGTTAGACTCCGATGCACCACAGCAAGTTTTACTGTATTCCTTCGACCATCACATTGACGATGAAACAGAGAAATTGCATCGGGAATCAATACAAAATTCACAATACCGATTTATATTGACGAGAGTAACGTTTCGGGTAGGCTGCTTTTTGGCTCTTCCCTGAGGGATCAGTGTTAGACTCCGATGCACCACAGCAGGTTTACTGCATTCCTTCGACGATCATATTGAAGATGAAACACAGAAATTGTATCGGCAATCAATACCAAATTCACAATACCGATTTATATTGACGAGAGTAACGTTTCGGGCAGTCTGGTTTTTCGGTTCTTCCCAGGGGGCTCAGTGTTAGACTCCGATGCAGCAAAGCAGGTTTACTGTATCCCTTCGACTATCATATTGACGATGAAACACAGAAAATGCATCCGGATTCAATACAAAATTCACAATGCCTATTTATATTGACGAGAGTAACGTTTCGTAGTGTCTGTTTTTTAACTCTTCCCTGGGGGCTCAGTGTTAGACTCCGATGCACGACAGCAGGTTTACTGTATCCCTTCGACCATCATATTGACGATGAAACACAGAAATTGCATCGGGAATCAATACCAAATTCACAATACCGATTTATATTGACGATAGTAACGTTTCGGGGAGTCTGTTTTTTGGTTCTTCCCTGGGGGCTCAGTGTTAGACTCCGATGCAGCAAAGCAGGTTTACCGTATCCCTTCGACCATCATATTGACGATGAATCACAGAAATTGCATCGGGAATCAATACCAAATTCACAATACCGATATATATTGACGAGAGTAACGTTTCGGGGAGTCTGTTTTTTGGCTCTTTCCTGGGGGCTCAGTGTTAGTCTCCGATGCACCACAGCAGGTTTACTGTATCCCTTCGACGATTATATTGAAGATGAAACACAGAAATTGCATCGGGAATCAATACAAAATTCACAATACCGATTTATATTGACGATAGTAACGTTTCGGGGAGTCTGTTTTTTGGCTCTTCCCTGGGGGCTCAGTGTTAGACTCCGATGCACCACAGCAGGTTTACTGTATCCCTTCGACCATCATATTGACGATGAAACACAGAAATTGCACCGGGAATCAATTCCAAATTCACAATACCTATTTATATTGACGAGAGTAACGTTTCGGGTAGGCTGCTCTTTGGCTCTTCCCTGAGGGATCAGTGTTAGACTCCGATGCACCACAGAAGGTTTACTGTATTCCTTCGACCATCACATTGACGATGAAACAGAGAAATTGCATCGGGAATCAATACAAAATTCACAATACCGATTTATATTGACGAGAGTAACGTTTCGGGCAGTCTGATTTTTTGGTTCTTCGCTGGGGGCTCAGTGTTAGACTCCGATGCACCACAGCAGGTTTACTGTATTCCTTCGACCATCACATTGACGATGAAACAGAGAAATTGCATCGGGAATCAATACAAAATTCACAATACCGATTTATATTGACGAGAGTAACGTTTCGGGCAGTCTGGTTTTTTTGTTCTTCCCTGGGGGCTCAGTGTTAGACTCCGATGCACCACAGCAGGTTTACTGTATTCCTTCGACCATCACATTGACGATGAAAGAGAGAAATTGCATCGGGAATCAATACAAAATTCACAATACCGATTTATATTGACGAGAGTAACGTTTCGGGCAGTCTGGTTATTTGGTTCTTCCCTGGGGGCTCAGTGTTAGACTCCGATGCACCACAGCAGGTTTACTGTATCCCTTCGACGATCATATTGAAAATGAAACAGAGAAATTGCATCGGGAATCAATACAAAATTCACAATACCGATTTATATTGACGAGAGTAACGTTTCGGGCAGTCTGGTTTTTCGGTTCTTGCCTGGGGGCTCAGTGTTAGATTCCGATGCACCACAGCAGGTTTACTGTATTCCTTCGACCATCACATTGACGATGAAACAGAGAAATTGCATCGGGAATCAATACAAAATTCACAATACCGATTTATACTGACGAGAGTAACGTTTCGGGCAGTCTGGTTCTTTGGTTCTTCCCTGGGGGCTTAGTGTTAGACTCCGATGCAGCAAAGCAGATTCACTAAATTCCTTCGACCATCTCATTGACGACGAAACACAGAAATTGCATCGGGATTCAATACAAAATTTACAATACCGATGTATATTGACGAGAGTAACGTTTCGGGGAGGCGGTTTTTTGGCTCTTCCCTGGGGGCTCAGTGTTAGACTCCGATGGACCACAGCAGGTTTACGGTATTCCTTCGACCATCACATTGACGATGAAACAGAGAAAATGCATCGGGAATCAATACACAATTCACAATACCGATTTATATTGACGAGAGTAACGTTTCGGGCAGTCTGGTTCTTTGGTTCTTCCCTGGGGGCTCAGTGTTAGACTCCGTTGCAGCAAAGCAGGTTCACTGAATCCCTTCGACCATCACATTGACGATGAAACACAGAAATTACATCGGGAATCAATACAAAATTCACAATACCGATTTATATTGACGAGAGTAACGTTTCGGGTAGGCTGCTTTTTTGGCTCTTCCCTGAGGGATCAGTATTAGACTCCGATGCAGCAAAGCAGGTTTACTGTATCCCTTCGACGATCATATTGAAGATGAAACACAGAAATTGCATCGGGAATCAATACCAAATTCACAATACCGATTTATATTGACGAGAGTAACGTTTTGGGCAGTCTTGTTATTTGGTTCTTCCCTGGGGGCTCAGTGTTAGACTCCCATGCACCACAGCAGGTTTACTGTATTCCTTCGACCATCACATTGACGATGAAACAGAGAAATTGCATCGGGAATCAATACAAAATTCACAATACCGATTTATATTGACGAGAGTAACGTTTTGGGCAGTCTTGTTATTTGGTTCTTCCCTGGGGGCTCAGTGTTAGACTCCGATGCACCACAGCAGTTTTACTGTATTCCTTTGTCCATCACATTGACGATGAAACAGAGAAATTGCATCGGGAATCAATACAAAATTCACAATACCGATTTATATTGACGAGAGTAACGTTTCGGGCAGTCTGGTCTTTTGTTCTTCCCAGGGGGCTCAGTGTTAGACTCCGATGCACCACAGCAGGTTTACTGTATTCCTTCGACCATCACATTGACGATGAAAGAGAGAAATTGCATCGGGAATCAATACAAAATTCACAATACCGATTTATATTGACGAGAGTAACGTTTCGGGCAGTCTGGTTATTTGGTTCTTCCCTGGGGGCTCAGTGTTAGACTCCGATGCACCACAGCTGGTTTACTGTATCCCTTCGGCGATCATATTGAAAATGAAACAGAGAAATTGCATCGGGAATCAATACAAAATTCACAATACCGATTTATATTGACGAGAGTAACGTTTCGGGCAGTCTGGTTTTTCGGTTCTTCCCTGGGGGCTCAGTGTTAGACTCCGATGCAGCATAGCAGGTTTACTGTATCCCTTCGACCATCATATTGACGATGAAACACAGAAATTGCATCCGGATTCAATACAAAATTCACAATGCCTATTTATATTGACGAGAGTAACGTTTCGGAGTGTCTGTTTTTTAACTCTTCCCTGGGGGCTCAGTGTTAGACTCCGATCCACCACAGCAGGTTTATTGTATCCCTTCGACCATCAAATTGACGATGAAACACAGAAATTGCATCGTGAATCAATACCAAATTCCTAATACCGATTTATATTGACGAGAGTAACGTTTCGGGGAGTCTGTATTTTGTCTCTTCTATGGGTGCTCAGTGTTAAACTCCGATGCACCACAGCAGGTATACTGTATCCCATCGTCCATCATATTGACGATGAAACACAGAAATTGCCTCGGGAATCAATAGAAAATTCACAATGCCGATTTATATTGACGAGAGTAACGTTTCGGGTGAGCTGCTTTTTGGCTCGTCCCTGAGGGATCAGTGTTAGACTCCGATGCTCCACAGCAGGTTAACTGTATCCCTTCGACGATCATATTGAAGATGAAACACAGAAATTGCATCGGGAATCAATACAAAATTCACAATACCGATTTATATTGACGAGAGTAACGTTTCGGGCAGTCTGGTTTTTTGGTTCTTCCCTGGGGGCTCAGTGTTAGACTCCGATGCAGCAAAGCAGGTTTACTGTATCCCTTCGACCATCATATTGACGATGAAACATAGAAATTGCATCCGGATTCAATACAAAATTCACAATGCCTATTTATAATGACGAGAGTAACGTTTCGGAGTGTCTGTTATTTAACTCTTCCCTGGTGGCTCAGTGTTAGGCTCCGATGCACCACATCAGGTTTACTGTATTCCTTCGACCATCATATTGACGATGAAACAGAGAAATTGCATCGGGAATCAATAGAAAATTCACAATGCCGATTTATATTGACGAGAGTAACGTTTCGGGCTGTCTGGTTCTTTGGTTCTTCCCTGGGGGCTCAGTGTTAGACTCAGACGCAGCAAAGCAGGTTTACTGTATCCCTTCGACCATCATATTGACGATGAAACACAGAAATTGCATCGGGAATCAATACCAAATTCACAATACCGATTTATATTGACGAGAGTAACGTTTCGGAGTGTCTGTTTTTTAACTCTTCCCTGGGGGCTCAGTGTTAGACTCCGATGCACCATAGCAGGTTTACTGTATCCCTTCGACCATCATATTGACGATGAAACACAGAAATTGCATCGGGAATCAATACCAAATTCACAATACCGATTTATATTGACGAGAGTAACGTTTCGGGTAGGCTGCTTTTTGGCTCTTCCCTGAGGGATCAGTGTTAGACTCCGATGCACCACAGAAGGTTTACTGTATTCCTTCGACGATCATATTGAAGATGAAACACAGAAATTGTATCGGCAATCAATACCAAATTCACAATACCGATTTATATTGACGAGAGTAACGTTTCGGGCAGTCTGGTTTTTCGGTTCTTCCCTGGGGGCTCAGTGTTAGACTCCGATGCAGCAAAGCAGGTTTACTGTATCCCTTCGACTATCATATTGACGATGAAACACAGAAAATGCATCCGGATTCAATACAAAATTCACAATGCCTATTTATATTGACGAGAGTAACGTTTCGTAGTGTCTGTTTTTTAACTCTTCCCTGGGGGATCAGTGTTAGACTCCGATGCACGACAGCAGGTTTACTGTATCCCTTCGACCATCATATTGACGATGAAACACAGAAATTGCATCGGGAATCAATACCAAATTCACAATACCGATTTATATTGACGATAGTAACGTTTCTGGGAGTCTGTTCTTTGGCTCTTCCCTGGGGGCTCAGTGTTAGACTCCGATGCACCACAGCAGGTTTACTGTATCCCTTCGACCATCATATTGACGATGAAACACAGAAATTGCACCGGGAATCAATTCCAAATTCACAATACCTATTTATATTGACGAGAGTAACGTTTCGGGTAGGCTGCTCTTTGGCTCTTCCCTGAGGGATCAGTGTTAGACTCCGATGCACCACAGCAGGTTCACGGTATTCCTTCGACGATCATATTGAAGATGAAACACAGAAATTGCATTGGGAATCAATACCAAATTCACAATGCCGATTTATATTGACGAGAGTAACGTTTCGCGGAGTCTGTTTTTTGGCTCTTCCCAGGGGGCTCGGTGTTAGACTCCGATGCACCACAGCAGGTTTACTGTATCCCTTCGACCATCACATTGACGATGAAACAGAGAAACTGCATCGGGAATCAATACAAAATTCACAATACCGATTTATATTGACGAGAGTAACTTTTGGGCAGTCTGGTTATTTGGTTCTTCCCTGGGGGCTCAGTGTTAGACTCCGATGCACCACAGCAGGTTTACTGTATTCCTTCGACCATCACATTGACGATGAAACAGAGAAAATGCATCGGGAATCAATACAAAATTCACAATACCGATTTATATTGACGAGAGTAACGTTTCGGGCAGTCTGGTTTTTTGGTTCTTCGCTGGAGGCTCAGTGTTAGACTCCGATGCACCACAGCAGGTTTACTGTATTCCTTCGACCATCACATTTACGATGAAACAGAGAAATTGCATCGGGAATCAATACAAAATTCACAATACCGATTTATATTGACGAGAGTAACGTTTCGGGCAGTCTGGTTTTTTTGTTCTTCCCTGGGGGCTCAGTGTTAGACTCCGATGCACCACAGCAGGTTTACTGTATTCCTTCGACCATCACATTGACGATGAAAGAGAGAAATTGCATCGGGAATCAATACAAAATTCACAATACCGATTTATATTGACGAGAGTAACGTTTCGGGCAGTCTGGTTATTTGGTTCTTCCCTCGGGGCTCAGTGTTAGACTCCGATGCACCACAGCAGGTTTACTGTATCCCTTCGACGATCATATTGAAAATGAAACAGAGAAATTGCATCGGGAATCAATACAAAATTCACAATACCGATTTATATTGACGAGAGTAACGTTTCGGGCAGTCTGGTTTTTCGGTTCTTCCCTGGGGGCTCAGTGTTAGATTCCGATGCACCACAGCAGGTTTACTGTATTCCTTCGACCATCACATTGACGATGAAACAGAGAAATTGCATCGGGAATCAATACAAAATTCACAATACCGATTTATACTGACGAGAGTAACGTTTCGGGTAGTCTGGTTCTTTGGTTCTTCCCTGGGGGCTTAGTGTTAGATTCAGATGCAGCAAAGCAGATTCACTAAATCCCTTCGACCATCTCATTGACGATGAAACACAGAAATTGCATCGGGATTCAATACAAAATTTACAATACCGATGTATATTGACGAGAGTAACGTTTCGGGGAGTCTGTTTTTTGGCTCATTCCTGGGGGCTCAGTGTTAGTCTCCGATGCACCACAGCAGGTTTACTGTATCCCTTCGACGATTATATTGAAGATGAAACACAGAAATTGCATCGGGAATCAATACAAAATTCACAATACCGATTTATATTGACGATAGTAACGTATCGGGGAGTCTGTTTTTTGGCTCTTCCCTGGGGGCTCAGTGTTAGACTCCGATGCACCACAGCAGGTTTACTGTATCCCTTCGACCATCATATTGACGATGAAACACAGAAATTGCTCCGGGAATCAATTCCAAATTCACAATACCTATTTATATTGACGAGAGTAACGTTTCGGGTAGGCTGCTCTTTGGCTCTTCCCTGAGGGATCAGTGTTAGACTCCGATGCACCACAGCAGGTTCACGGTATTCCTTTGACGATCATATTGAAGATGAAACACAGAAATTGCATTGGGAATCAATACCAAATTCACAATGCCGATTTATATTGACGAGAGTAACGTTTCGGGGAGTCTGTTTTTTGGCTCTTCCCTGGGGGCTCGGTGTTAGACTCCGATGCACCACAGCAGGTTTACTGTATCCCTTCGACCATCACATTGACGATGAAACAGAGAAATTGCATCGGGAATCAATACAAAATTCACAATACCGATTTATATTGACGAGAGTAACGTTTTGGGCAGTCTGGTTATTTGGTTCTTCCCTGGGGGCTCAGTGTTAGACTCCGATGCACCACAGCAGGTTTACTGTATTCCTTCGACCATCACATTGACGATGAAACAGAGAAATTGCATCGGGAATCAATACAAAATTCACAATACCGATTTATATTGACGAGAGTAACGTTTCGGGCAGTCTGGTTTTTTGGTTCTTCGCTGGGGGCTCAGTGTTAGACTCCGATGCACCACAGCAGTTTTACTGTATTCCTTCGACCATCACATTGACGATGAAACAGAGAAATTACATCGGGAATCAATACAAAATTAACAATACCGATTTATATTGACGAGAGTAACGTTTCGGGCAGTCTGGTTTTTTTGTTCTTCCCTGGGGGCTCAGTGTTAGACTCCGATGCACCACAGCAGGTTTACTGTATTCCTTCGACCATCACATTGACGATGAAAGAGAGAAATTGCATCGGGAATCAATACAAATTCACAATACCGATTTATATTGACGAGAGTAACGTTTCGGGCAGTCTGGTTATTTGGTTCTTCCCTGGGGGCTCAGTGTTAGACTCCGATGCACCACAGCAGGTTTACTGTATCCCTTCGACGATCATATTGAAAATGAAACAGAGAAATTGCATCGGGAATCAATACAAAATTCACAATACCGATTTATATTGACGAGAGTAACGTTTCGGGCAGTCTGGTTTTTCGGTTCTTCCCTGGGGGCTCAGTGTTTGATTCCGATGCACCACAGCAGGTTTACTGTATTCCTTCGACCATCACATTGACGATGAAACAGAGAAATTGCTTCGGGAATCAATACAAAATTCACAATACCGATTTATATTGACGAGAGTAACGTTTCGGGCATTCTGGTTTTTTGGATCTTCCCTGTGGGCTCAGTGTTAGACTCCGATGCAGCAAAGCATTTTTACTGTATCCCTTCGACCATCATATTGACGATGAATCACAGAAATTGCATCGGGAATCAATACCAAATTCACAATACCGATATATATTGACGAGAGTAACGTTTCGGGGAGTCTGTTTTTTGGCTCTTTCCTGGGGGCTCAGTGTTAGTCTCCGATGCACCACAGCAGGTTTACTGTATCCCTTCGACGATTATATTGAAGATGAAACACAGAAATTGCATCGGGAATCAATACAAAATTCACAATACCGATTTATATTGACGACAGTAACGTTTCGGGCAGTCTGGTTTTTCGGTTCTTCCCTGGGGGCTCAGTGTTAGACGCCGATGCAGCAAAGCAGGTTTACTGTATCCCTTCGACCATCATATTGACGATGAAACACAGAAATTGCATCCGGATTCAATACAAAATTCACAATGCCTATTTATATTGACGAGAGTAACGTTTCGGAGTGTCTGTTTTTTTACTCTTCCCTGGGAGCTCAGTGTTAGACTCCGATGCACCACAGCAGGTTTATTGTATCCCTTCGACCATCATATTGACGATGAAACACAGAAATTGCATCGTGAAGAAATACCAAATTCCTAATACCGATTTATATTGACGAGAGTAACGTTTCGGGGAGTCTGTTTTTTCGCTCTTCCATGGGTGCTCAGTGTTAAACTCCGATGCACCACAGCAGGTTTACTATATCCCTTCGTCCATCATATTGACGATGAAACACAGAAATTGCTTCGGGAATCAATAGAAAATTCACAATGCCGATTTATATTGACGAGAGTAACGTTTCGGGTAGGCTGCTTTTTTGGCTCGTCCCTGAGGGATCAGTGTTAGACTCCGATGCACCACAGCAGGTTTACTGTATCCCTTCGACGATCATATTGAAAATGAAACACACAAATTGCATCGGGAATCAATACAAAATTCACAATACCGATTTATATTAACGAGAGTAACGTTTCGGGCAGTCTGGTTTTTTGGTTCTTTCCTGGGGGTTCAGTGTTAGACTGCGATGCACCACAGCAGGTTTACTGTATTCCTTCGAGCATCACATTGACGATGAAACAGAGAAATTGCATCGGGAATCAATACATAATTCACAATACCGATTTATATTGACGAGAGTAACGTTTCGGGCAGTCTGGTTTTTTGGTTCTTCCCTGGGGGCTCAGTGTTAGACTCCGATGCAGCAAAGCAGGTTTACTGTATCCCTTCGACCATCATATTGACGATGAAACATAGAAATTGCATCCGGATTCAATACAAAATTCACAATGCCTATTTATAATGACGAGAGTAACGTTTCGGAGTGTCTGTTTTTTAACTCTTCCCTGGTGGCTCAGTGTTAGGCTCCGATGCACCACATCAGGTTTACTGTATTCCTTCGACCATCATATTGACGATGAAACAGAGAAATTGCATCGGGAATCAATAGAAAATTCACAATGCCGATTTATATTGACGAGAGTAACGTTTCGGGCTGTCTGGTTCTTTGGTTCTTCCCTGGGGGCTCAGTGTTAGACTCAGACGCAGCAAAGCAGGTTTACTGTATCCCTTCGACCATCATATTGACGATGAAACACAGAAATTGCATCGGGAATCAATACCAAATTCACAATACCGATTTATATTGACGAGAGTAACGTTTCGGAGTGTCTGTTTTTTAACTCTTCCCTGGGGGCTCAGTGTTAGACTCCGATGCACCATAGCAGGTTTACTGTATCCCTTCGACCATCATATTGACGATGAAACACAGAAATTGCATCGGGAATCAATACCAAATTCACAATACCGCTTTATATTGACGAGAGTAACGTTTCGGGTAGGCTGCTTTTTGGCTCTTCCCTGAGGGATCAGTGTTAGACTCCGATGCACCACAGAAGGTTTACTGTATTCCTTCGACGATCATATTGAAGATGAAACACAGAAATTGTATCGGCAATCAATACCAAATTCACAATACCGATTTATATTGACGAGAGTAACGTTTCGGGCAGTCTGGTTTTTCGGTTCTTCCCTGGGGGCTCAGTGTTAGACTCCGATGCAGCAAAGCAGGTTTACTGTATCCCTTCGACTATCATATTGACGATGAAACACAGAAAATGCATCCGGATTCAATACAAAATTCACAATGCCTATTTATATTGACGAGAGTAACGTTTCGTAGTGTCTGTTTTTTAACTCTTCCCTGGGGGATCAGTGTTAGACTCCGATGCACGACAGCAGGTTTACTGTATCCCTTCGACCATCATATTGACGATGAAACACAGAAATTGCATCGGGAATCAATACCAAATTCACAATACCCATTTATATTGACGATAGTAACGTTTCGGGGAGTCTGTTTTTTGGCTCTTCCCTGGGGGCTCAGTGTTAGACTCCGATGCACCACAGCAGGTTTACTGTATCCCTTCGACCATCATATTGACGATGAAACACAGAAATTGCACCGGGAATCAATTCCAAATTCACAATACCTATTTATATTGACGAGAGTAACGTTTCGGGTAGGCTGCTCTTTGGCTCTTCCCTGAGGGATCAGTGTTAGACTCCGATGCACCACAGCAGGTTCACGGTATTCCTTCGACGATAATATTGAAGATGAAACACAGAAATTGCATTGGGAATCAATACCAAATTCACAATGCCGATTTATATTGACGAGAGTAACGTTTCGCGGAGTCTGTTTTTTGGCTCTTCCCAGGGGGCTCGGTGTTAGACTCCGATGCACCACAGCAGGTTTACTGTATCCCTTCGACCATCACATTGACGATGAAACAGAGAAATTGCATCGGGAATCAATACAAAATTCACAATACCGATTTATATTGACGAGAGTAACGTTTTGGGCAGTCTGGTTATTTGGTTCTTCCCTGGGGGCTCAGTGTTAGACTCCGATGCACCACAGCAGGTTTACTGTATTCCTTCGACCATCACATTGACGATGAAACAGAGAAAATGCATCGGGAATCAATACAAAATTCACAATACCGATTTATATTGACGAGAGTAACGTTTCGGGCAGTCTGGTTTTTTGGTTCTTCGCTGGAGGCTCAGTGTTAGACTCCGATGCACCACAGCAGGTTTACTGTATTCCTTCGACCATCACATTTACGATGAAACAGAGAAATTGCATCGGGAATCAATACAAAATTCACAATACCGATTTATATTGACGAGAGTAACGTTTCGGGCAGTCTGGTTTTTTTGTTCTTCCCTGGGGGCTCAGTGTTAGACTCCGATGCACCACAGCAGGTTTACTGTATTCCTTCGACCATCACATTGACGATGAAAGAGAGAAATTGCATCGGGAATCAATACAAAATTCACAATACCGATTTATATTGACGAGAGTAACGTTTCGGGCAGTCTGGTTATTTGGTTCTTCCCTGGGGGCTCAGTGTTAGACTCCGATGCACCACAGCAGGTTTACTGTATCCCTTCGACGATCATATTGAAAATGAAACAGAGAAATTGCATCGGGAATCAATACAAAATTCACAATACCGATTTATATTGACGAGAGTAACGTTTCGGGCAGTCTGGTTTTTCGGTTCTTCCCTGGGGGCTCAGTGTTAGATTCCGATGCACCACAGCAGGTTTACTGTATTCCTTCGACCATCACATTGACGATGAAACAGAGAAATTGCATCGGGAATCAATACAAAATTCACAATACCGATTTATACTGACGAGAGTAACGTTTCGGGTAGTCTGGTTCTTTGGTTCTTCCCTGGGGGCTTAGTGTTAGACTCCGATGCAGCAAAGCAGATTCACTAAATCCCTTCGACCATCTCATTGACGATGAAACACAGAAATTGCATCGGGATTCAATACAAAATTTACAATACCGATGTATATTGACGAGAGTAACGTTTCGGGGAGTCTGTTTTTTGGCTCATTCCTGGGGGCTCAGTGTTAGTCTCCGATGCACCACAGCAGGTTTACTGTATCCCTTCGACGATTATATTGAAGATGAAACACAGAAATTGCATCGGGAATCAATACAAAATTCACAATACCGATTTATATTGACGATAGTAACGTATCGGGGAGTCTGTTTTTTGGCTCTTCCCTGGGGGCTCAGAGTTAGACTCCGATGCACCACAGCAGGTTTACTGTATCCCTTCGACCATCATATTGACGATGAAACACAGAAATTGCTCCGGGAATCAATTCCAAATTCACAATACCTATTTATATTGACGAGAGTAACGTTTCGGGTAGGCTGCTCTTTGGCTCTTCCCTGAGGGATCAGTGTTAGACTCCGATGCACCACAGCAGGTTCACGGTATTCCTTCGACGATCATATTGAAGATGAAACACAGAAATTGCATTGGGAATCAATACCAAATTCACAATGCCGATTTATATTGACGAGAGTAACGTTTTGGGCAGTCTGTTTTTTGGTTCTTCCCTGGGGGCTCGGTGTTAGACTCCGATGCACCACAGCAGGTTTACTGTATCCCTTCGACCATCACATTGACGATGAAACAGAGAAATTGCATCGGGAATCAATACAAAATTCACAATACCGATTTATATTGACGAGAGTAACGTTTTGGGCAGTCTGGTTATTTGGTTCTTCCCTGGGGGCTCAGTGTTAGACTCCGATGCACCACAGCAGGTTTACTGTATTCCTTCGACCATCACATTGACGATGAAACAGAGAAATTGCATCGGGAATCAATACAAAATTCACAATACCGATTTATATTGACGAGAGTAACGTTTCGGGCAGTCTGGTTTTTTGGTTCTTCGCTGGGGGCTCAGTGTTAGACTCCGATGCACCACAGCAGGTTTACTGTATTCCTTCGACCATCACATTGACGATGAAACAGAGAAATTACATCGGGAATCAATACAAAATTCACAATACCGATTTATATTGACGAGAGTAACGTTTCGGGCAGTCTGGTTTTTTTGTTCTTCCCTGGGGGCTCAGTGTTAGACTCCGATGCACCACAGCAGGTTTACTGTATTCCTTCGACCATCACATTGACGATGAAAGAGAGAAATTGCATCGGGAATCAATACAAAATTCACAATACCGATTTATATTGACGAGAGTAACGTTTCGGGCAGTCTGGTTATTTGGTTCTTCCCTGGGGGCTCAGTGTTAGACTCCGATGCACCACAGCAGGTTTACTGTATCCCTTCGACGATCATATTGAAAATGAAACAGAGAAATTGCATCGGGAATCAATACAAAATTCACAATACCGATTTATATTGACGAGAGTAACGTTTCGGGCAGTCTGGTTTTTCGGTTCTTCCCTGGGGGCTCAGTGTTAGATTCCGATGCACCACAGCAGGTTTACTGTATTCCTTCGACCATCACATTGACGATGAAACAGAGAAATTGCATCGGGAATCAATACAAAATTCACAATACCTATTTATATTGACGAGAGTAACGTTTCGGGTAGGCTGCTCTTTGGCTCTTCCCTGAGGGATCAGTGTTAGACTCCGATGCACCACAGCAGGTTCACGGTATTCCTTCGACGATCATATTGAAGATGAAACACAGAAATTGCATTGGGAATCAATACCAAATTCACAATGCCGATTTATATTGACGAGAGTAACGTTTTGGGCAGTCTGTTTTTTGGCTCTTCCCTGGGGGCTCGGTGTTAGACTCCGATGCACCACAGCAGGTTTACTGTATCCCTTCGACCATCACATTGACGATGAAACAGAGAAATTGCATCGGGAATCAATACAAAATTCACAATACCGATTTATATTGACGAGAGTAACGTTTTGGGCAGTCTGGTTATTTGGTTCTTCCCTGGGGGCTCAGTGTTAGACTCCGATGCACCACAGCAGGTTTACTGTATTCCTTCGACCATCACATTGACGATGAAACAGAGAAATTGCATCGGGAATCAATACAAAATTCACAATACCGATTTATATTGACGAGAGTAACGTTTCGGGCAGTCTGGTTTTTTGGTTCTTCGCTGGGGGCTCAGTGTTAGACTCCGATGCACCACAGCAGGTTTACTGTATTCCTTCGACCATCACATTGACGATGAAACAGAGAAATTACATCGGGAATCAATACAAAATTCACAATACCGATTTATATTGACGAGAGTAACGTTTCGGGCAGTCTGGTTTTTTTGTTCTTCCCTGGGGGCTCAGTGTTAGACTCCGATGCACCACAGCAGGTTTACTGTATTCCTTCGACCATCACATTGACGATGAAAGAGAGAAATTGCATCGGGAATCAATACAAAATTCACAATACCGATTTATATTGACGAGAGTAACGTTTCGGGCAGTCTGGTTATTTGGTTCTTCCCTGGGGGCTCAGTGTTAGACTCCGATGCACCACAGCAGGTTTACTGTATCCCTTCGACGATCATATTGAAAATGAAACAGAGAAATTGCATCGGGAATCAATACAAAATTCACAATACCGATTTATATTGACGAGAGTAACGTTTCGGGCAGTCTGGTTTTTCGGTTCTTCCCTGGGGGCTCAGTGTTAGATTCCGATGCACCACAGCAGGTTTACTGTATTCCTTCGACCATCACATTGACGATGAAACAGAGAAATTGCATCGGGAATCAATACAAAATTCACAATACCGATTTATATTGACGAGAGTAACGTTTCGGGCATTCTGGTTTTTTGGATCTTCCCTGGGGGCTCAGTGTTAGACTCCGATGCAGCAAAGCAGGTTTACTGTATCCCTTCGACCATCATATTGACGATGAATCACAGAAATTGCATCGGGAATCAATACCAAATTCACAATACCGATATATATTGACGAGAGTAACGTTTCGGGGAGTCTGTTTTTTGGCTCTTTCCTGGGGGCTCAGTGTTAGTCTCCGATGCACCACAGCAGGTTTACTGTATCCCTTCGACGATTATATTGAAGATGAAACACAGAAATTGCATCGGGAATCAATACAAAATTCACAATACCGATTTATATTGACGACAGTAACGTTTCGGGCAGTCTGGTTTTTCGGTTCTTCCCTGGGGGCTCAGTGTTAGACGCCGATGCAGCAAAGCAGGTTTACTGTATCCCTTCGACCATCATATTGACGATGAAACACAGAAATTGCATCCGGATTCAATACAAAATTCACAATGCCTATTTATATTGACGAGAGTAACGTTTCGGAGTGTCTGTTTTTTTACTCTTCCCTGGGAGCTCAGTGTTAGACTCCGATGCACCACAGCAGGTTTATTGTATCCCTTCGACCATCATATTGACGATGAAACACAGAAATTGCATCGTGAAGAAATACCAAATTCCTAATACCGATTTATATTGACGAGAGTAACGTTTCGGGGAGTCTGTTTTTTCGCTCTTCCATGGGTGCTCAGTGTTAAACTCCGATGCACCACAGCAGGTTTACTGTATCCCTTCGTCCATCATATTGACGATGAAACACAGAAATTGCTTCGGGAATCAATAGAAAATTCACAATGCCGATTTATATTGACGAGAGTAACGTTTCGGGTAGGCTGCTTTTTTGGCTCGTCCCTGAGGGATCAGTGTTAGACTCCGATGCACCACAGCAGGTTTACTGTATCCCTTCGACGATCATATTGAAAATGAAACACAGAAATTGCATCGGGAATCAATACAAAATTCACAATACCGATTTATATTAACGAGAGTAACGTTTCGGGCAGTCTGGTTTTTTGGTTCTTCCCTGGGGGTTCAGTGTTAGACTGCGATGCACCACAGCAGGTTTACTGTATTCCTTCGAGCATCACATTGACGATGAAACAGAGAAATTGCATCGGGAATCAATACAAAATTCACAATAAAGATTTATATTGACGAGACTAACGTTTCGGGCAGTCTGGTTTTTTGGTTCTTCCCTGGGGGCTCAGTGTTAGACTCCGATGCAGCAAAGCAGGTTTACTGTATCCCTTCGACCATCATATTGACGATGAAACACAGAAATTGCATCCGGATTCAATACAAAATTCACAATGCCTATTTATATTGACGAGAGTAACGTTTCGAAGTGTCTGTTTTTTAACTCTTCCCTGGGGGCTCAGTGTTAGACTCCGATGCACCACATCAGGTTTACTGTATTCCTTCGACCATCATGTTGACGATGAAACAGAGAAATTGCATCGGGAATCAATAGAAAATTCACAATGCCGATTTATATTAACGAGAGTAACGTTTCGGGCAATCTGATTATTTGGTTCTTCCCTGGGGGCTCAGTGTTAGACTCCGATGCACCACAGCAGGTTTACTGTATTCCTTCGACCATCACATTGACGATGAAACAGAGAAATTGCATCGGGAATCAATACAAAATTCACAATACCGATTTATATTGACGAGAGTAACGTTTCGGGCAGTCTGGTTTTATGGTTCTTCCCTGGGGGCTCAGTGTTAGACTCCGATGCACCACAGCAGGTTTACTGTATTCCTTCGACCATCACATTGACGATGAAACAGAGAAATTGCATCGGGAATCAATACAAAATACACAATACCAATTTATATTGACGAGAGTAACGTTTCGGGCAGTCTGGTTTTTTTGTTCTTCCCTGGGGGCTCAGTGTTAGACTCCGATGCACCACAGCAGGTTTACTGTATTCCTTCGACCATCACATTGACGATGAAACAGAGAAATTGCATCGGGAATGAATACAAAATTCACAATACCGATTTATATTGACGAGAGTAACGTTTCGGGCAGTCTGGTTATTTGGTTCTTCCCTGGGGGCTCAGTGTTAGACTCCGATGCACCACAGCAGGTTTACTGTATCCCTTCGACGATCATATTGAAAATGAAACAGAGAAATTGCATCGGGAATCAATACAAAATTCACAATACCGATTTATATTGACGAGAGTAACGTTTCGGGCAGTCTGGTTATTCGGTTCTTCCCTGGGGGCTCAGTGTTAGATTCCGATGCACCACAGCAGGTTTACTGTATTCCTTCGACCATCACATTGACGATGAAACAGAGAAATTGCATCGGGAATCAATACAAAATTCACAATACCGATTTATATTGACGAGAGTAACGTTTCGGGGAGTCTGTTTTTTGGCTCTTCCCTGGGGGCTCGGTGTTAGACTCCGATGCACCACAGCAGGTTTACTGTATCCCTTCGACGATCATATTGAAGATGAAACACAGAATTTGCATCGGGAATCAATACAAAATTCACAATACCGATTTATATTGACGAGAGTAACGTTTTGGGCAGTCTGGTTATTTGGTTCTTCCCTTGGGGCTCAGTGTTAGACTCCGATGCACCACAGCAGGTTTACTGTATTCCTTCGACCATCACATTGACGATGAAACAGAGAAATTGCATCGGGAATCAATACAAAATTCACAATACCGATTTATATTGACGAGAGTAACGTTTCGGGCAGTCTGGTTTTTTGGTTCTTCCCTGGGGGCTCAGTGTTAGACTCCGATGCACCACAGCAGGTTTACTGTAATCCTTCGACCATCACATTGACGATGAAACAGAGAAATTGCATCGGGAATCAATACAAAATACACAATACCGATTTATATTGACGAGAGTAACGTTTCGGGCAGTCTGGTTTTTTTGTTCTTCCCTGGGGGCTCAGTGTTAGACTCCGATGCACCACAGCAGGTTTACTGTATTCCTTCGACCATCACATTGACGATGAAACAGAGAAATTGCATCGGGAATCAATACAAAATTCACAATACCGATTTATATTGACGAGAGTAACGTTTCGGGCAGTCTGGTTATTTGGTTCTTCCCTGGGGGCTCAGTGTTAGACTCCGATGCACCACAGCAGGTTTACTGTATCCCTTCGACGATCATATTGAAAATGAAACAGAGAAATTGCATCGGGAATCAATACAAAATTCACAATACCGATTTATATTGACGAGAGTAACGTTTCGGGCAGTCTGGTTATTCGGTTCTTCCCTGGGGGCTCAGTGTTAGATTCCGATGCACCACAGCAGGTTTACTGTATTCCTTCGACCATCACATTGACGATGAAACAGACAAATTGCATCGGGAATCAATACAAAATTCACAATTCCGATTTATATTGACGAGAGTAACGTTTCGGGCAGGCTGGTTTTTTGGTTCTTCCCTGGGGGCTCAGTGTTAGACTCCGATGCAGCAAAACAGGTTTACTGTATCCCTTCGACCATCATATTGACGATGAAACACAGAAATTGCATCGGGAATCAATACCAAATTCACAATACCGATATATATTGACGAGAGTAACGTTTCGGGGAGTCTGTTTTTTGGCTCTTCCCTGGGCGCTCAGTGTTAGTCTCCGATGCACCACATCAGGTTTACTGTATACCTTCGACCATCATATTGACGATGAAACACAGAAATTGCATCGGGAATCAATACCAAATTAACAATACCGATTTATATTGACGAGAGTAACGTTTCGGGTAGGCTGCTTTTTGGCTCTTCCCTGAGGGATCAGTGTTAGACTCAGATGCACCACAGCAGGTTTACTGTATTCCTTCGACGATCATGTTGAAGATGAAACACTGAAAATGCATCGGGAATCAATACCAAATTCACATTACCGATTTATATTGACGAGAGTAACTTTTCGGGCAGTCTGGTTTTTTGGTTCTTCCCTGGGGGCTCAGTGTTAGACTCCGATGCAGCAAAGCAGGTTTACCGTATCCCTTCGACCATCATATTGACGATGAAACACAGAAATTGCATCCGGATTCAATACAAAATTCACAATGCCTATTTATATTGACGAGAGTAACGTTTCGGAGTGTCTGTCTTTTAACTCTTCCCTGGGGGCTCAGTGTTAGACTCCGATGCACGACAGCAGGTTTACTGTATCCCTTCGACCATCATATTGACGATGAAACACAGAAATTGCATCGGGAATCAATACGAAATTTACAATACCGATTTATATTGACGATAGTAACGTTTCGGGGAGTCTGTTTTTTGGCTCTTCCCTGGGGTCTCAGTGTTAGACTCCGATGGACCACAGCAGGTTTACGGTATTCCTTCGACCATCGCATTGACGATGAAACAGAGAAATTGCATCGGGAATCAATACACAATTCACAATACCGATTTATATTGACGAGAGTAACGTTTCGGGCAGTCTGGTTCTTTGGTTCTTCCCTGGGGGCTCAGTGTTAGACTCCGATGCAGCAAAGCAGGTTCACTGAATCCCTTCGACCATCACATTGACGATGAAACACAGAAATTACATCGGGAATCAATACAAAATTCACAATACCGATTTATATTGACGAGAGTAACGTTTCGGGTAGGCTGCTTTTTTGGCTCTTCCCTGAGGGATCAGTATTAGACTCCGATGCAGCAAAGGAGGTTTACTGTATCCCTTCGACGATCATATTGAAGATGAAACACAGGAATTGCATCGGGAATCAATACCAAATTCACAATACCGATTTATATTGACGAGAGTAACGTTTTGGGCAGTCTTGTTATTTGGTTCTTCCCTGGGGGCTCAGTGTTAGACTCCGATGCACCACAGCAGGTTTACTGTATTCCTTCGACCATCACATTGACGATGAAACAGAGAAATTGCATCGGGAATCAATACAAAATTCACAATACCGATTTATATTGACGAGAGTAACGTTTTGGGCAGTCTTGTTATTTGGTTCTTCCCTGGGGGCTCAGTGTTAGACTCCGATGCACCACAGCAGGTTTACTGTATTCCTTCGTCCATCACATTGACGATGAGAAAGAGAAATTGCATCGGGAATCAATACAAAATTCACAATACCGATTTATATTGACGAGAGTAACGTTTCGGGCAGTCTGGTCTTTTGTTCTTCCCTGGGGGCTCAGTGTTAGACTCCGATGCACCACAGCAGGTTTACTGTATTCCTTCGACCATCACGTTGACGATGAAACAGAGAAATTGCATCGGGAATCAATACAAAATTCACAATACCGATTTATATTGACGAGAGTAACGTTTCGGGCAGTCTGGTTATTTGGTTCTTCCCTGGGGGCTCAGTGTTAGACTCCGATGCACCACAGCTGGTTTACTGTATCCCTTCGGCGATCATATTGAAAATGAAACAGAGAAATTGCATCGGGAATCAATACAAAATTCACAATACCGATTTATATTGACGAGAGTAACGTTTCGGGCAGTCTGGTTTTTCGGTTCTTCCCTGGGGGCTCAGTGTTAGACTCCGATGCAGCAAAGCAGGTTTACTGTATCCCTTCGACCATCATATTGACGATGAAACACAGAAATTGCATCCGGATTCAATACAAAATTCACAATGCCTATTTATATTGACGAGAGTAACGTTTCGGAGTGTCTGTTTTTTAACTCTTCCCTGGGGGCTCAGTGTTAGACTCCGATCCACCACAGCAGGTTTATTGTATCCCTTCGACCATCAAATTGACGATGAAACACAGAAATTGCATCGTGAATCAATACCAAATTCACAATACCGATTTATATTGACGAGAGTAACGTTTCGGGGAGTCTGTATTTTGGCTCTTCTATGGGTGCTCAGTGTTAAACTCCGATGCACCACAGCAGGTTTACTGTATCCCATCGTCCATCATATTGACGATGAAACACAGAAATTGCTTCGGGAATCAATAGAAAATTCACAATGCCGATTTATATTGACGAGAGTAACGTTTCGGGTGAGCTGCTTTTTGGCCCGTCCCTGAGGGATCAGTGTTAGACTCCGATGCTCCACAGCAGGTTTACTGTATCCCTTCGACGATCATATTGAAGATGAAACACAGAAATTGCATCGGGAATCAATACAAAATTCACAATACCGATTTATATTAACGAGAGTAACGTTTCGGGCAGTCTGGTTTTTTGGTTCTTTCCTGGGGGTTCAGTGTTAGACTGCGATGCACCACAGCAGGTTTACTGTATTCCTTCGAGCATCACATTGACGATGAAACAGAGAAATTGCATCGGGAATCAATACAAAATTCTCAATACCGATTTATATTGACGAGAGTAACGTTTCGGGCAGTCTGGTTTTTTGGTTTTTCCCTGGGGGCTCAGTGTTAGACTCCGACGCAGCAAAGCAGGTTTACTGTGTCCCTTCGACCATCATATTGACGATGAAACACAGAAATTGCATCGGGAATCAATACCAAATTCACAATACCGATTTATATTGACGAGAGTAACGTTTCGGAGTGTCTGTTTTTTAACTCTTCCCTGGGGGCTCAGTGTTAGACTCCGATGCACCATAGCAGGTTTACTGTATCCCTTCGACCATCATATTGACGATGAAACACAGAAATTGCATCGGGAATCAATTCCAAATTCACAATACCGATTTATATTGACGAGAGTAACGTTTCGGATAGGCTGCTTTTTGGCTCTTCCCTGAGGGATCAGTGTTAGACTCCGATGCACCACAGCAGGTTTACTGTATTCCTTCGACGATCATATTGAAGATGAAACACAGAAATTGTATCGGCAATCAATACCAAATTCACAATACCGATTTATATTGACGAGAGTAACGTTTCGGGCAGTCTGGTTTTTCGGTTCTTCCCTGGGGGCTCAGTGTTAGATTCCGATGCAGCAAAGAAGGTTTACTGTATCCCTTCGACTATCATATTGACGATGAAAAACAGAAAATGCATCCGGATTCAATACAAAATTCACAATGCCTATTTATATTGACGAGAGTAACGTTTCGTAGTGTCTGTTTTTTAACTCTTCCCTGGGGGCTCAGTGTTAGACTCCGATGCACGACAGCAGGTTTACTGTATCCCTTCGACCATCATATTGACGATGAAACACAGAAATTGCATCGGGAATCAATACCAAATTCACAATACCGATTTATATTGACGATAGTAACGTTTCGGGGAGTCTGTTTTTTGGCTCTTCCCTGGGGGCTCAGTGTTAGATTCCGATGCACCACAGCAGGTTTACTGTATCCCTTCGACCATCATATTGACGATGAAACACAGAAATTGCACCGGGAATCAACTCCAAATTCACAATACCTATTTATATTGTCGAGAGTAACGTTTCGGGTAGACTGCTCTTTGGCTCTTCCCTGAGGGATCAGTGTTAGACTCCGATGCACCACAGCAGGTTCACGGTATTCCTTCGACGATCATATTGAAGATGAAACACAGAAATTGCATCGGGAATCAATACCAAATTCACAATGCCGATTTATATTGACGAGAGTAACGTTTCGGGGAGTCTGTTTTTTGGCTCTTCCCTGGGGGCTCGGTGTTAGACTCCGATGCACCACAGCAGGTTTACTGTATCCCTTCGACCATCACATTGACGATGAAACAGAGAAATTGCATCGGGAATCAATACAAAATTCACAATACCGATTTATATTGACGAGAGTAACATTTTGGGCAGTCTGGTTATTTGGTTCTTCCCTGGGGGCTCAGTGTTAGACTCCGATGCACCACAACTGGTTTACTGTATTCCTTCCACCATCACATTGACGATGAAACAGAGAAATTGCATCGGGAATCAATACAAAATTCACAATACCGATTTATATTGACGAGAGTAAAGTTTCGGGCAGTCTGGTTTTTTGGTTCTTCCTTGGGGGCTCAGTGTTAGACTCCGATCCACCACAGCAGGTTTACTGTATTCCTTCGACCATCACATTTACGATGAAACAGAGAAATTGCATCGGGAATCAATACAAAATTCACAATACCGATTTATATTGACGAGAGTAACGTTTCGGGCAGTCTGGTTTATTTGTTCTTCCCTGGGGGCTCAGTGTTAGACTCCGATGCACCACAGCAGGTTTACTGTATTCCTTCGACCATCACATTGACGATGAAAGAGAGAAATTGCATCGGGAATCAATACAAAATTCACAACACCGATTTATATTGACGAGAGTAACGTTTCGGGCAGTCTGGTTATTTGGTTCTTCCCTGGGGGCTCAGTGTTAGACTCCGATGCACCACAGCAGGTTTACTGTATCCCTTCGACGATCATATTGAAAATGAAACAGAGAAATTGAGTCGGGAATCAATACAAAATTCACAATACCGATTTATATTGACGAGAGTAACGTTTCGGGCAGTCTGGTTTTTCGGCTCTTCCCTGGGGGCTCAGTGTTAGATTCCGATGCACCACAGCAGGTTTACTGTATTCCTTCGACCATCACATTGACGATGAAACAGAGAAATTGCATCGGGAATCAATACAAAATTCACAATACCGATTTATATTGACGAGAGTAACGTTTCGGGCAGTCTGGTTTTTTGGTTCTTCCCTGGGGGCTCAGTGTTAGACTCCGATGCAGCAAAGCAGGTTTACTGTATCCCTTCTACCATCATATTGACGATGAAACACAGAAATTATATCCGGATTCAATACAAAATTCACAATGCCTATTTATATTGACGAGAGTAACGTTTCGGAGTGTCTGTTTTTTAACTCTTCCCTGGGGGCTCAGTGTTAGACGCCGATGCACCACAGCAGGTTTATTGTATCCCTTCGACCATCATATTGACGATGAATCACAGATATTGCATCGGGAATCAATACCAAATTCACAATACCGATATATATTGACGAGAGTAACGTTTCGGGGAGTCTGTTTTTTGGCTCTTCCCTGGGGGCTCAGTGTTAGTCTCCGATGCACCACAGCAGGTTTATTGTATCCCTTCGACCATCATATTGACGATGAAACACAGAAATTGCATCGTGAATCAATACCAAATTCCTAATACCGATTTATATTGACGAGAGTAACGTTTCGGGGAGTCTGTTTTTTCGCTCTTCCATGGGTGCTCAGTGTAAAACTCCGATGCACCACAGCAGGTTTACTGTATCCCTTCGTCCATCATATTGACGATGAAACACAGAAATTGCTTCGGGAATCAATAGAAAATTCACAATGCCGATTTATATTGACGAGAGTAACGTTTCGGGTAGGCTGCTTTTTTGGCTCGTCCCTGAGTGATCAGTGCTAGACTCCGATGCACCACAGCAGGTTTACTGTATCCCTTCGACGATCATATTGAAGATGAAACACAGAAATTGCATCGGGAATCAATACAAAATTCACAATACCGATTTATATTAACGAGAGTATCGTTTCGGGCAGTCTGGTTTTTTGGTTCTTCCCTGGCGGTTCAGTGTTAGACTGCGATGCACCACAGCAGGTTTACTGTATTCCTTCGAGCATCACATTGACGATGAAACAGAGAAATTGCATCGGGAATCAATACAAAATTCACAATACAGATTTATATTGACGAGAGGAACGTTTCGGGCAGTCTGGTTTTTGGTTCTTCCCTGGGGGCTCAGTGTTAGACTCCGATGCAGCAAAGCAGGTTTACTGTATCCCTTCGACCATCACATTGACGATGAAACACAGAAATTGAATCGGGAATCAATACCAAATTCACAATACCGATTTATATTGACGAGAGTAACGTTTCGGAGTGTCTGTTTTTTAACTCTTCCCTGGGGGCTCAGTGTTAGACTCCGATGCACCACAGCAGGTTTACTGTATCCCTTCGACCATCATATTGACGATGAAACACAAAAATTGCATCGGGAATCAATACCAAATTCACAATACCGATTTATATTGACGAGAGTCACGTTTCGGGTAGGCTGCTTTTTTGGCTCTTCCCTGAGGGATCAGTGTTAGACTCCGATGCACCACAGC